>NC_136426.1:298840289-299505789 GCF_052849685.1 Lactuca virosa | reverse complement strand
AAGACACATCAGGGTGAGTACATGATCGATCCTACAGCAGAAGCATATGGGACATAACTCAATTCCGATTTTGTAACACCCCGTTTATTTAATAAATAAGTTAATTAATTAATAAATGTGTAGTAGCCCTAAAATCAATAACTACATAGAAAGGTGATGGTCTCGAGGAGCTAATTGTCACAATTTTCGAAGTTGAGGGTTGAAAGTGTAGGTTTCAGATTGATTTCGTAAATAATTGTGAAGGCAGGGACTAAATGGTAATTTATGAGACTTCATTTGAAGAGATTTTGGAGGCTAAGGGGCTGTTTGGTAAATTAGGGATCGAATTTGAGAGGAATTATGGAAGCAGGGGTGTAATTGGTAATTTTTGTACCTAAATTGTAATGGATTTTAATGCTAAGGGTTTCAAGGGTAAATTTGGGATTTATCTTGAAAAGAAAACGGGAAGGAGGGACCAAAGGTGTCATTTGGATGCAAAGTTTGTATGGGATTTGTGTATTAAACTCGTCACATTATTCCACATGCGAACCCTAACCCTAATGAATGGATCAGCCGCCACTTTCCTTCCCAACCACCAACTGTCACTTTTCTTCGTTATTCCGATCAGGTGGAGAGCCCATGGCTTTCATACTATGTTGTAGTGTTTGTCGTAGATTCACTACTGGTATGTATGATATGCATATGGTATGCATATGGTATGCTTGTATGAAAGACCACGGGAGAGCCCATGACACCTGGATGTAATACCATGCAGAGAGCTCATGGCTTTCCTACTATGTTGTAGTGTTTATCGTAGATTCACTACTGGATGTTTGGTATGCATATGGTATGCTAGTGATTATGTGGTATGTTAGTTTTCTTTGTGATATTTGCATGCAAGACCATGGGAGAGCCCATGACATTCGGATGTAAGACCATGTGGAGATCCCATGGCTTTCCTATCAAAGACCATGGGAGAGCCCATGGCACTTAGGTGTAAGACCATGTGGGGAGCCCATGAAATCCTGGACTAAGACCCTGGGGACAAGCCCACGGCATCCGTATATCTTGATATGCATGGCTATGTGATTGATATGGATATGTGATTTATATCGTTTATGTAGTTTTTATAGCTAATATGGATTATGTAATTATGTGGACTGTGTGGGGTATGCTCTGGGGAACTCACTAAGCTTCGTGCTTACGGTATACAGTTTTGGTTTCAGGTATTACTTTTCAAAGTAAAGGAGTCGGCTCGATCGCATCGCATCACACTATGATTTTCCGTACATGAGATCTTTGGGATTACACTATGATATTGTTTTATGATAACATGTTTTGATTACTTTTACCTTGCTTTTTACATGACATGATATTATGGATGTTTTCTTATACTGATGGTTTTATAATAACTTATTTAAAAAAATGAAATTTTTTTGGTCTTGAATTTTGGGACGTTACAAGTTGGTATCAGAGCCTTGGTTTGAGGGATTCGGGCACGCTCCCGGGTGTGTCTGAACTTAAACTAAGGATTTGGTATGAAAAAAAATTCAAAAATAAAATCATTTTATAAAAAGAAGTTTGAAAAGAATTTGAATAGATAAATGAATCTTGAAAAGAACAAAGTGTGTGATGCGTGCAATCAGCCGAGCTCAAGTAAGTTTCCCAGAATACCCACATATGTTGTCTGTTATGATTTGATTATGAATCTGTGAATCGCATGCTAGTTAGGGCTAGGGGAGATGCCTGTGTATGTTGTATGAGCTGGTAGACTTGCATGCTAGTGCTGAGTAGTCAGCAATAGGTTGGCCTGATATGTGATGCTTGTAGCCGCGAGAATATTGGATGCCATGCTGGAATGAGAATGATAATTAGTATTTGTAACCGCTATGTGTATGCTTTTAAAGTTGTATACGGTTAGGATCTTATAGCCTTAGAATAATTGATTTGGCCTTATTTCCTGTTCCTTGTTTAGTTGTGGTCCTAGGGTAGAGTCTATTATTCGACAGTCTATTAGATCCTCTTATGTGTATAATTTGCATGCATAAGGCAGCCGACAGTGAGGATGGATGGATATGGACAGTGCGAGTCGCGACATGTGGGCGGAATGTTCTATGATAGTTCTTTGGATTGGAGTGCTACTGCATGAATGTTGCTTGTTTTGTGCTTTGTGGAACTCTTAAGTGATGGGAGTCAGCTACTAAGTGGATGTGACGATATCCAGGAGGTGGATGGCTGGCATCATGGGGAGTTCTTCAGCAGCTGATGGCATGGCGAGATCGGGAACCTAGGAAAGCCTAGGATATGATTCAGCAGGCTTAGTGAGACTTGGGTGCATCAGTTTGAGGAAGTGACTTGGAGGATTTGGGAAGATTGCCGATGAAAGTATGGATAGGTGTGGAAGGTAGTATTGGGCCCGTACTACTGAAACCACAAGATCCATACTCGAATCGGTGAGAGTCTTGGAGAATCTAAGAAGCTTCAGGGAAGAGTTGTGACCCAGTATGGGGACAGGGGATGTTCCAGTTGTTGCAGCTTAGTCATTGGCAAGAGAGCTAGTGAGCGTGGCAGGGTACCAGACCCTGAATGACATGATTTCCAAGAGGTTACGGATGCGAGATCGATTTGGATCACTTTGAGAAGAGAGGTTCGTGCTCAGTGAGTATAGTAGAGGGTCCCGGGAAGAGAACCATGACCTCTGATTATCGGGTGAAAGGACAGCAGGGCCTGAGTCAGTGCAGCACGTACAGGACAGTGCACAAGGGAGTTTGTCGCTCCAAGGGTTTAGGCTACTACAGGGTAGCGGGGTTGGTCATCTCAGCAGAAGGTGATCAGTATTCCTCCAAATGTTGTGGGTATGTCATCTTCTGTTCCTACTAGATGAATATTGGGGATACGTATCACTTTGGAATTATGAGTGAGTTTGGATAAGTTAGATCTCGGGGCGGTTCTCTGCTAGTGTCTGGGTTATCAAGGATCATATGTGCCATCCTGCATGTCGAAAAGTCCTTGATGAACCCACAGAGGGACGCATCTTGCGGAGTGGGTTCCGTGCGTACCGTTATCATTCTGTATCTTTGTCGGGATCTATGCAGGAGTATTATTTAGAGGATACTCAGTCAGGGTTAGCGTGATAGCTCTCCAGTGAAGTCAGCATTCAGGGGTTCTAAGTTTGGAAAGTGTTGTAAGACTACGGGGGTAGCCGTAGCATTCACTGGAAGTCAGATAGTATGGAAAGTGTTGTAAGACTACGAGGGTAGCCGTAGCATGCACTAGTGGTCAATTAGCATGAGAAGTGTTAGAGCCCTAACTGGTTTAGGGGACCATGTTAGAGCTCCAGTTAGGACTCAGGTTCAGTTTAGTGTTGGTCGAGTGTGTGTTCGACCCAATTTGGAAAGTGTTGTAAGACTACGGGGGTAGCCGTAGCATTCACTAGAAGTCAGATAGTATGGAAAGTGTTGTAAGATTACGAGGGTAGCCATAGAATTCACTAGTGGTCAATTAGCATGAGAAGTGTTGTAAGACTGCGGGGGTAGTCATAGCATTCACTAGTGGTCAGTTAGCATGGCAAGTGTTGTAAGACTGTGGGGGTAGTCGTAGCATTCACTAGCGGTCAGATAGTGATAGAGTGTCGTGAGACTGCGGGTGTAGCTGTAGCACACTAGGTTGATTGATGGCATGAGGGTGATGGTGGAACTCGGGAGGAACAGTAGCACCCAACAGTTCGGGTGTAGAAGTGAGGATATGGAAATTCATGGATTGGGTTTCGAAATTACCCAGATGGATTAGATTTGGTTGAGATACTGATAAGCCTGTGGGATCACCCATACAGTTATGAGATCAGGGAAATAATGGACTGTGTAAGGTCATTTGGTATGCTAGGCTACCATTGGTCGGGTAGCAATCACTTTTAGCCTTGGATTCGGTAACGTCAGGATTCGATGCATGGACCCGATCGGTTGGATCAGAAAGTTGATAGAGTAGCAGTGGTATGATAACTAGTGGCAACTAGTTCCAGAGAAGGATTTCGTTTAGAAGTCGTGTGAGGCGACTAAGTATGGAGTCCTTTGGCTCTGCAGCCGGGCCGAAACCCAGTATTTCAGATGATTGGTGAATGAATTGAGACCAGGGAAGTCTCGATAGATTTTGGCAAGCAGCAATGTGGCAGCATACTGCTTTAGGAAGTTCAGTGTTCGGACAGTTTCAGCGGTTGGACAGTGTTAATAATTGAGTTTTAGGTTGCACATATGCACGTGATGTCTAGACGATTTGAGGAGTGACAAGTCACTCATAGTGGGAGTATCTGAGCCTTAGCCGAGTAAGAGGGATCTGCAGGGATGATTGGGTTTGTGACCCTGTTTTATAGTGAGAACCTTGAGTCATTAGAAGTTGAGTAGACAATTTGTCACACCCAAAACCGGAACGGCGGAAACGTTCAGGGGTGGATGACGTCATGTTTAATATCACAAGATATGTATATAGTAAGCAAGTAATGAACAACCATTTCATTTAGAAAGAAAGAGTTTACAATGTGTGTGTTCACAAAACATAGAATTCATAAGCAAGTAACAAAACAAGACTTGAAGCTATAATGCTCCATCTTCTGAGTTCCCATCACGAGTACCTGTCTAATAGGCTCCTGAGAATACAAGTTATTTGAAAGAGTTGATCAGCAATTAAGCCGGTGAGTTCATAAGATTTTAGTGATGTAAGTAAGTTGTAAAATGTTGTTGAAAAATGTAGTTGTAACATGTAGTAAGTTGTAAAATGTTGTCGAAAAATGTAGTTGTAACATGTAGTTGTAAAATGTAGTAAGTTGTAAGTTCTATTTAGAAAAGTTCGCATGTTCCTCTAGGAAATCCTATATTTCCTACTTTAATGAAAGTTAAGTAAAAATAACTCTACAATCCCTTCTATGAGTACTAAATGAATACAAGTTAAATAAGACTCAGAGTAAACAAACAATCGACTGTACGCATCTGCCCTAAGCTCACAACCAAACGAGGAACAAAAATTAAGGCGGATAGCACACATCCCATTGGTTGTTAGATCATCGTTGTATTTAACCCTGGTGTATTCACTTGTTACTCATGGAGTTAATTGTAATTGTTCCTTTATATTTAATGAAAAGATTCTTTAAGAAAACCCTTCTTTCTTATAATAAAATGGTGACCACAGTGACTACTTTTATAATAACTTAGTTTATACTGGATATATATAATCTAATATCGGATAGAAAGTTAACTGGGTGAATCTGCCCTAAGCCCACAACCAAACAAGGAACATAAAGTAAGGCGGAAAGCACACATCCAACTACCTATTGGGTATTAATTATATATAACCATGATGTATAAACTAAGGTATTATAGAGTTAATCACCTAAGGTCCTTTAAGTTTTACTGGTTTAATAAAATGGATTAAACCCTTTTACTGGTCAATTTTCTAGTTATGTATACCAAAAGTTCTGATTTGGAAAGTATGCTTTGTACTAGAAAAACCGTGCTTTGACTACGTGTCTTATCACTTGACCCATACCTGGTACCCTTATGATGTCTTAATGTATACTAAGCATATATATATATATATATATATATATATATATATATATATATATATATATATATCTAGAATCGAATAGAAAATAGATTGGGTGAATTTGTTCCAAGCCCACAACCAAACAAGGAACAGGAAATGAAGCGGAGAGCACACATCCTATTACCTGTCGGATCCTATTGGTATATATATATATCCTATGATGCATACATTAAGGAATCATAAGATTAGCATTATGGTCCTTTCTATTGACGTAGCCTTCTACCAAGGCATCTACTGTTGTGTGCTAGACTCGATTGTTCTGCTTGTCGTTTGTAAAATGTAAGTTTTCCCTAATTTATAACTATCTTAACTCGAAAATAGTTTGCGTTTGTCTTTCAAGTGGTACTGTCACTTTATGAAAGTAAAGGGAAATGTAAGTACACAGTTGTCGTTTATAATGACATGCGGATGTACTGATGACCTAAAACATGTTTGTTTTATTATGGTCATAATGTGAAGGCTAGTACCCCTACTAAACGCTCTCCATGTCTAGAGATTAAGGGAACCAAACGCGACCTCTGCAAATTCTTGCAAGCCGTGTAATTCACATTGATGTTATATGATCATGTATACCCAATATAACTATCACCTTTTGTTTAAAACAATGAGTTAGTGATTCCTTGGTATAATTTGATCATGTATGTTCTCATGCTATAGCAACCTAGTTTGTTTGTTTTGTACTGTATGTTGTACGTTCTGTTTGTTTCTCATAATTGTATGTTCTCTCTGTATGGTATTGTTTGTTTCTCATCATTGTATGTTCTCTCTGTAAAGTATTGTTTGTTTCTCATCATTGTGTGTTTGACTCATGTATGAATTGACTCTTTGTGTGCTTCATTGAACTAGAAGTAATGAAAAGTATCTTCCTAAACTATACCTATTGTAGTTTACTAATGTTTTACTTGAACTATTATTGAAAAGACTCATTTATCTACTAAGTTATGCTTGTACTTTAAAAACGGAGTTTTGTATAACTATAAAGTAACATAACTTTAAAAGAGTTTTTGAAATGTTTTGACAACTTATAAATGACATAAGTAACATTTTGAAAGATTTTTATAACAAATAATTACACAATTATTATTGTGTTCAACTTGTATCCCCCCTTAAAATATTTAAAACAGTTAAAAGATTCATTACGGGGTATGAACTCACCTGATGTGGGTGATTCAAACGGGTATGCGTGTAAGGATGAGAAGTTCCACGAATGAAGTCCCGAGACACAAAAAGTCCTAAATGACATATAATGACATATATTGGCATGAATATAGTGTTTATAAACAACTATATGAAAGGAAACACCTTCCGGGACTAGGAAACACTTTGACCAAGTGTTGGAATCACATGTGATTCATCAAAGGAGAGTGGAATGACACCAACATGAGTTTACTACCATGGGTTTACGGCCAAAGGGAGTTTACGACCGTAAACTCATGGTCAAACATGCATAAGTGTTGGTTTGAAGGCTAGGGAAGTTTTAGGGACTTTTGCTCTACACTAGTATGAGAAAGACAACTTCTATTGAGGCTTTTGATGAGTTTACGGCCCAAAGGAGTTTACAGCCGTAAACTCATGATCATTTCTGAATGTGAGAGTAGTTTAAGGTCCTATTCTCATCAATGAAGGGTTCTAGGTCACAAGCCTTGCATCTAGGAGGGTTTATGGCCAAAATGGCACCCTTAAAGGGGTTTACGGCCATGGGAGATGGCTTCGCCGTAAACTCCTTTTGATCTTGTGTTTGTGATGTTTTCAAGTCTCTAAGCATGAGTCCTAACTAGATATGAAGTATAGGGAAGAGTACTTACGATATAGAAGCTTGAAATGGTCGGTTTTGGCCAAGAACACTAGTGTGTGTTCTTGGTGTTCGTGGTGAAACTTGAAGATCTAAGAAAAGAATGATTTCCATGGATGAAATCATGTAAGGATACCAGATTAAGAGATGTTCCAACAAATCAAGGAAGAATACTTACATATTTTGAAGGTCTAGGAGGAAAATCTTGATGATACTTGAGAGAAAACTCGAGTTATTGGGGTTGGAATGCAAGAAATGACTAGAAATGACCAAGGGCCATATATATACACTTGAGTTTACGGCCACATGAGTTTACGGCCGTAAACTCATTGGTCTTGTGGCCGTGAACTCTCAATAAGAAGGTTAAGGCTCAATTTCTTGGACAGTGTCTCTAGCAGGTATATTCTGACACTCATTCCTTAAGTGTACTAGGCTTAAAACTCCTTAGAATGACCTTTAACCGGACTAGAACTCATTACCAATGAGTCTGACACTCAGTTGAGTTGATTGACTGGGCTTTTAAAAAAAAATTCTGGTTGTCACATCATCCCCCCGTTAGATGGAATTTCGTCCCGAAATTAGCTTTCTTAGCCGTACTACAGGGGTTGTGCCCCTCTGATTGGCAGAATACCTACTCGTAGACCTGGCAACTTTGCCCTTCTGTTCATGATAGGATTCATACTTGGTCCATCTATCATTACCTCGTGTATACAAGTCGTACATAATTAGGATTAGTAAGACGGTCGGATGTGCGACTCTGCCCCAGGTCCACAACCAAACAAGGAATAGGAGATAGGGCGGAAACACACATACTAAATCTGCGTAATCATAATCATATACCACCCTCGCGTATACACTATATAGTGATAGGTGGGATGTATTCGTCCGTAGCCTCTGTGCTCGAACTTGGTCTGCTGGACGAGTGGTATTTCGTGACGGTCTGCGGACATCTGACGATAAGGCTTCGGAGGACAAAGTACTCCTCGCACAAGTACTTTGGGGTTTAGAATACGAAAGATAAAACTAAGGTTTAGGTCGGACTGTCGATACGAATGACGAAAGTTTCGAGAACTTGCCGATCGAGGCGATAGAAACATATGAACTCAGTATGGTGAGGACCACGCCAACTCATGACGAATGATAGTAACAGAATCTTTACTGAACAAAGTTTTGGTCAATTTGAAAGAAACGTCTGTTATACGATGTTGTATCCCTTGTGTGTTCGACAATGTACTCCTAGTATGTTCGACAATGTACTCTTTGTAAATGTTCCAGTGTTTCCTGTTTTCTCTTTGATGTTAACACTCCTACGTATCGTATCGCTATGTGCGCATACATACACATGAAAGTGCTTTGATAACTGGTGATGATGATTTATATCATGATCCTCCTTGGTACCACTATGATCGCCTGCCATATACAAGTTATGAATAATTAAGATGAATAAGGCAGTCGACTGAGTAACTCTGCCTCAAATCCTCAACCAACTAAGGAATAGGGATCTAAGCGGAATCACTCACTCTAAGTCTGCAACATCTTCGTTATGCACAACCCTGATGTATATGCTAAGCCAGCATAGCTTCTCTAAACGGATCTTTTAGTTCTCTTGAATACTGTGACCTATTTCCATATGTGAGTTATTATAATTACTTTTTAAGTGTTGTCCCCAAGTTTTAATCTTATATGAATATAAATTAATTTTAAAAGTAATTACTATTTCGAAAACGTACCGCTGCTCGTCGACGACTCCGAGGTAGATTCTCCTGCAGTGATCATCAGAATTCGTCCATCCGCTCCTGAGATCTTTGTTATCGGGCAGTCCCTTTGATAGTGTCCAGTCTCACCACATGTCATACCCCAAAACCATAACGACGGAAACGTTCAGGGGTGGAGGACGTCATGTACAGTATCACAGCAATGAATAGTAGTAAACAAGCAACAACATCATCAATTGCATTAATAATATAATTTAATACAAGTGTGTTCTGTTAAGTTGAATAGACACCAAAAATATGAAACAAAATAAAAGATGAGTCTCGAACGAGCTCCATCTTCTCACAACCTGGCACCGGTACCTGTCTACTGGTGACTTGAGAATATAAGTTATTTTGAAAGAGTTTATCAGCTTTAAAGTTGGTGAGATCATAAGTATTTTAGTGTCATTGCTTGTATGAAAATGTTTGTAAGAACTTGATGTATAAGTTTGTAAATGTTTGTAAATGTTTGTACTTTCTAGAAAATCCTATATTTTCTACTAAACGTAGCCTTCTACAAAGGCATCAAGTGTCCTGTGTGTTTGTTTCTTGTAAAAGTGTGTATTTTCCCAAGTATGACTATCATTAACCAAAAATATAGTTTTACATTACCGTTCATTGTATGAAGATCACAAAGTGAATGCATTGGGGAAATAATAAAGTACTGTAGTATTGTATTAAGTAACTACTGCTGTACTAATTACCTTAAACCAATATGTTATTTAAAGTAACATGTGATATGCCTGTACCATACTACCGACTATAAACACCACGATGAAAGACGTCGGAAGAAATGACGTTTGGCACACGTAGACTTGCAAGTCCCACTGTAGCGAGCAGCAAGGTGTAGGATAGTCAATCCAGTATAGATCTATACACAAATTCAACGCTCCCCATTTAAGGAGATTCTAGATACAAAACGAGCCATGACAGGTGATGTCATGCCCAGTTACGTGGCTCACATAACTGTTGTAATGTTCTTCTATATGTATTGTATGTACTAGCTGTATTGTATGTTCTCTCTGTCTAGTATGTATGTATGTTCTCTCTGTACGTTATCGTTTGTTTCTCGTTATAGTATTCTCTACCTGTATGTTATGTTTGTTTCTCATCATAGTGTTCTCTATCTGTATGTTATGTTTGTTTCTCATCATAGTATGTATTGACTCATGTATGAACTGACTCATTGTATGTTTCACTGTTCTAGTAATAGTATTGTAACTTCCTAAACTATACCTATTATAGTTTACTAGTAATGTTGTTTGTATGAATGAACATGTTTGTATAACTTTGCGTATCTATATACGTATACATAATATATAACTAGGATTTAAACGACCTTGACTCATGTATGAACTGACTCATTGTATGTTTCACTGTTCTAGTAATAGTATTGTAACTTCCTAAACTATACCTATTATAGTTTACTAGTAATGTTGTTTGTATGAATGAACATGTTTGTATAACTTTGCGTATCTATATACGTATACATAATATATAACTAGGATTTAAACGACCTTCGGACAAACAATTGATACCCTAAGTCTACAACCAAACAACGAACAGGAGGTAAGGTGAGCTATCAGTCCTAAGTCCTTTTAATCCTACTTATATAACTATATCTATATAGATACATATTTGACAAAGTATAAGTTTAAAAGAGTTTAATAAAAGTATTTAACATGTAAAAGAGTTTGTAAAACAGTTTGAAGTAGTTTGATTGATAACATAGTTTGAAAAGTAAGAAATCCACTTGTTTGGTAGTTATTAATCACATGTGATTGATATGATAACTATAATAGTTAAACTTGTATTCCCCCCATAAAAGCATTTAAAATAATTTAAAAGGTTGATTAAGGGGTATGAACTCACCTGTTGTAAGTGGTTTGGATGAACGGATGGTATAGGATGCTAAGTGTCAAGTGAAGACTTGAACACACACACGGATCCTATTTAACATATAATGACACGTATATGTATCCAATTAGTCAATTAATAACTAATTAATCAAGTAAAGACACCCTAAAACATGGATAACACTTTTATTCAAGTGCTAGTAATACCAAAGGGTTATATCTAAAGGGAGTATGGCCTTACATTTGAGTTTATGGCCACAATGGTCATAACACTTGAGTTTACGGCCCATTGTCATTTCCCCATGAGTTTACGGTCGTAAACTCATGGTAATATGTACCATTTTGTGCTTAAAGGTCTTACAAGTCATGATTTCGCATCTTATGGTCAAGTCCAAGCCTTAGGAAGTCAAAGTGACACAATTGCACCACTTCATAGAGTTTACGGCCCATGGACATTTCTCCATGAGTTTATGGCCGTAAACTCCATGTGTTCTTGATCTTTTTGATGTTTAAGGTCCTAAACGCTTCAAGGAAGTGATCTAGAATTGTATCCAAGGCTTAGGAAGGGACTAGGGCACACTATGCCCCCTTTATTAGGGTTTACGACTCAAGAACATTGTCTTGGCCGTAAACACCTTATGATCTTGTGTTTCTTGGTGTTTTCTAGTTGAGTAACAAGTGAAACAAGCCTTATAACAAGCTAAGGTAAGAATACTTACAATATAGGAGCTTGTAAGGGTGTTCACGGCCCAAGAACACTAGTGTATGTTCTTGGTGTTCTTGGTGAAATGAAGAACACATGAAGATCTAAGAAAATGGAATGATTTCATGGATGAAATCATGTAAGATCACTAGATAATGGAAGAGATCAACTAAACAAGGAAGGAAACACTTACAATCTTGAAGATCTTGACAAAAAAATCCGGATGATACTTGAGAGAGAATGGTTCTTGACTTAGAAATGGTAAAAATGACTAAAAATGACTAAGTGTCATTTATATACCCTTTAGGGTTTACGGTCCTAACACTATTTTGGGCTGTAAACTCCAAACTCTTGGAGTTTTGTGACTTAAATGTTGTACAATTAACCCTAAAGTATACTTCCTCTAATTATCTCTTGAAGTACTAGGCTTTAGAACACTCAAACTGACTCCAAAAAGCTTAAAAATTAGCAGAAATAAATCTGACTTCTATTGAAGTGAATGTTTGTACAATATAGAAATTTCGGGTTGTCACATCATTCCCCCGTTAGAAGGAATTTCGTCCTGAAATTAGAGTTTAAGCAAATAAGTAGTTACAAATAACTAAGCAAAAACATGAGGATGTTTCAGTTTCATCTGATCCTCGCGCTCCCAAGTGAATTCAGGTCCTCGCTTGGCGTTCCAGCGAACCTCCACTATAGGGATACGGCTTTGTTTTGTTTGCTTGACCTCTCGGTCCATGATTTCTACAGGTTCTTCCACGAAGTTGAGGCTCTCGTTGATCTCGATCTCGTCGAGTGGGATTACAAGAGTCTCGTCGGACAGACACTTTTTCAAGTTCGAGACGTGGAAAGTAGAATATACGTTACTGAGTTCACTAGGTAAGTTAAGTTTGTAAGCTACAGGGCCGATTCTAGCGAGAATCTCGAAAGGCCCTATGTATCTTGGATTTAGCTTTCCACGCTTTCCGAAGCGTATCAAGCCTTTCCAGGGTGAGACCTTCAATAGAACATGGTCACCCACCTGGAATTCCAACGGTTTCCTTTGTTTATCTGCGTAGCTTTTATGTCGGTCTCTAGAGGCTTTCAATCATTCACGAATCTGAACGATCTTCTCTGTCGTTTCCCGTATGATCTCCAGACCCGTGAGAGTGCTGTCAGGAACTCGTCCTTTAGCTAACTGGGTATCACCCACCTCAGCCCAACACAGAGGGGATCTGCACTTTCGGCCATAGAGGGCCTCGAATGGAGCAGTCTTTATGCTCGTGTGATAACTGTTGTTGTAGGAAAATTCGACAAGTGGTAAATGAGTATCCCATGCTTTCCCAAAGTCGATCACACAGGCTCGCAACATATCTTCCAAGGTTTGGATAGTCCTCTCACTTTGTCTGTCGGTCTGTGGATGGTAGGCTGTACTCATATCCAACCTAGTTCCTAGGGAACTTTGTAGCGACTACCAGAACCTCGAAGTGAACCTACTATCTCTGTCCGAGATAATGGATATGGGAACACCGTGCAGTCGTACAATCTCCCGTATGTAGGTTCTTGTAAGCTTCTCCATCTTGTCTGTTTCTTTGATAGGCAGGAAGTGTGCGGACTTGGTCAATCTGTCGACGATGACCCATATGGTATCAAGTCCACCCATTGTCTTGGGCAACTTGGTTATGAAGTCCATAGTGATCCGCTCCCACTTCCATTCTGGTATCTCCGGTTGTTGTAGTAGACCTAAGGGTTTCTGGTATTCGACCTTGACCTTGGCGCAAGTAAGGCATTTACTCACGAAGGTAGCAATCTCTGCTTTCATGTTAGGCCACCAGTACAGCTTTTTAAGATCCAGCTACATCTTATCTGAACCTGGGTGGACGGAATAACGAGTGTTGTGCGCCTCGGTCATGACCAAGTCTCTGAAACCACCGTGTTTCGGTGTCCAGATCCGATCCATGAGATAAAAAGCTCCGCCACCCTTGACTTCCAAGTTCTTATCCATCCCTCTCAGGGATTCACTCGCCACATTTTCAGGTTTCAAAGCATCGAGCTGAGCCTCCTTAATTTGCGTGGACAAGTGTGAATGGATAGTCATAGTCAATGATTTGACTCTACGACCAGAGTATTCTTTCCGACTTAGGGCGTTAGCTACTACGTTGGCTTTACCCGGATGATAACAAATTTCGCATTCGTAGTCACTGAGTAGCTCGACCCACCGTCGTTGTCTCATGTTGAGCTCCTTCTGGTCGAATATATGTTGTAGGCTTTTGTGGTCTGTAAATATCGTGCTCTTCGTACCGTATAGGTTGTGTCTCCAGATCTTTAGAGCAAACACAACTGCTCCTAGCTCAAGATCGTGAGTGGTGTAGTTGACCTCGTGTGTCTTTAGGTGTCTCGAGGCGTAGGCGATGACCTTACCTCGCTGCATCAGAACACATCCGAGCCCCTGATTTGACGCATCGCAATGGACAACGAAGTCTTCTATCCCTTCGGGGAGGGTTAGTATTGGTGCGGTGCATAAGGCTCGCTTGAGCCTTTGGAACGCTCTCTCCTGCTTCTCTTCCCAGTCAAAGGCCACACCCTTCTGGGCCAAAGTCGTAAGAGGTTTTGCAATTCGTGGGAAGTTCTGAATGAACCTATGATAGTAGCCAGCGAGGCCTAGAAATTGACGAATTTCTGTAGGCGTCTTCGGTGCTGACCAGCTCTCAATGGCCATGATTTTGGAAGGTTCCACGTGTATTCCCTCTTTGCTAACCACGTGCCCTAAGAATTCGACTCTTCGGATCCAAAATTCGTATTTCGAGAACTTCGCATAGAGCTTCTCCAAACGCAGCGTTTCTAAGACTAGTCGCAGATGTTGACTATGCTCATCCTTACTACGAGAGTAGATAAGTATGTCATCGATGAACATGATGATGAACTGATCCAAGTAAGGGCGACACACCCTATTCATTAAATCCATGAATACTGCGGGCGCGTTGGTTAATCTGAAGGGCATCACTACGAATTCGTAGTGCCCATAACGAGTTCGGAAGGCTGTCTTCGGGACATCCTCCCCTAGCACTCGTAGTTGGTGATATCCGGATCTTAGATCGATTTTTGAAAAGAAGTTCGCCCCTTGCAGTTGATCAAATAAATCGTCTAGGCGAGGCAGAGGGCAACGATTTTTGATGGTTAGCTTGTTGAGCTCCCTGTAGTCGATGCACATACGAAACGATCCGTCTTTCTTCTTGACGAACAAGATCGGAGCTCCCCATGGCGAGAAACTTGGTCTTATAAAGCCCTTGCTGAGCAATTCGTTAAGTTGACCGGACAGTTCTTGCATCTCTGCAGGTGCTAGACGATAGGGCGATTTGGCTACTGGGGTAGCCCCTGGAACTAAGTCGATTCTGAACTCGACTTGACCATGCGGAGGTAATCCTGGGAGTTCTTCTAGAAAGATGTCGGGAAAATCACGTACTACTGGAATGTTCTTAATGTCTTTCGCTTCTTGGCTCACATCCACAACATGAGCAAGGAATGCGCGACATTCCTTTCTCAAGAATTTCTGGGCTTGAATGCTTGATATGATACGAAGGTTCGTGTCGGGTTTGTCGCCATAAACTACTAGAGTTTCGCCAGACGGCATATTAAGGCGAACA
The DNA here is from genome assembly GCF_052849685.1 of Lactuca virosa. NCBI lineage: Eukaryota > Viridiplantae > Streptophyta > Magnoliopsida > Asterales > Asteraceae > Lactuca > Lactuca virosa. The sequence continues at coordinate 299,490,487 of NC_136426.1, read as the reverse complement.
ACCTTTACATAACACATGATGTCGGCACGATGAAGACTCAACCAATCCATGTCGATAATGACGTCGAAACTTTTAATTGAGACCGACATGAGGTCGATCGAAAATGAATTACTATCTAGAGTTAGGGTACACCCTATGAATATACTGCTAGTGCTCTCTGTCTTCCCATTAGCCATTTCTACAGTGAACGGTTCTTTAAGTGCTCGTCATTTTTGCTTAAGTAAATGAGCAAATTTTTGGTTCACAAAACTCCCCTCCGCTCCACTATCAAATAGTATGCATGCATAAGAGTTATCGAGGAGAAACGTACCAGTGACCACTGTGGGGTCGGCAACCGCTTCCTCGTGGCCTATGGCCAGAACCCTTCCTACTCCACCTGTATTCCCTGCCTTAGGGCAATTCCTCTTGTAGTGGCCCGCCTCGCCACAACCGTAGCAAGCTTGGCCCACTCCTGCGCCGGGGACTTGGTTGATTGGCCTCGCCGGTGCTTTGCAGAAACGGGCAATGTGCCCCTTCCTGTTGCAGTTTGAACACTGCATTTCCCGGCAGGCTCCGATGTGGTGGAAGTTGCATTTGTTGCACTTAGGCAAACTCCCAGCGTACTGCTTGACCGGAGCAGCAGCGGCAGGTGCTATCGCAGCATGTACTGCCACGACCTGCTGATTTTTGGCAGCTTTCTTCTTCTTCTTGTCATCCTAGAACTTCCGCTTAGAATCAGCGGTTTTGGAGGGTTCCAAGATGGCCAGGGTTGTTGTTGTTGACGGGGTACGGACCCCATGGTCAATAAGCCGCTGTGCCAACCGCTTGGCACTATCGAATGTAGTGGGGTTTGAAGCCAAAAGATTCCCCTGGAATGGAGGCCCCAGCCCCCATATGTATCTCTATATCTTCTTTCCCTCTGTGTGAACCATGTTGGGATAGAGGGCCACCAGCTCGCAGAACCTGGCGGTATAGGTCACAATTTCGGAGCCCTACATGGTCAGGCTCCAAAGTTCTTGCTCCAACTTCTGGATTTCGCCCCTCGAGCAGTATTCTTCAATCATTAGCTCCCTCAGAGCTTCCCAGCCCATAGCATTAGCCACTATGAGAGATAGTGACTTGACATGGCTATTCCACCATGTCAGGGCTTTTGCCTCAAAGGTGCACACAATAAATTTGACTTTGCTTCCTTCCGGGCATGAGCAGATCTCGAAGATCGATTCCGTCTTTTCGAACCATTGCGAGAGGGCAATGACTCCACCAGTCCCTTTAAAGGACAATGGCTTGCAGTTGGTAAAGTCCTTATAGGAGCACTCTCTCAAGCGCACAGGGGCTTCACCATGGTTGGAATGAACAGGCGTTCCAGCACCGCTGGCGCTGGTAGAATGATATTGGGCCATGGCTGTAGCCACAGCCGCAGCTACAACAACATTTAGAGCTGCCGTATCGATTTGCGGAGTAGGTGGTGTTGCAGTTACCGGAGGATCGCGTCTCGTTGATCGGCGTGGAGGCATCTTTTAACTATAAGTTTACAAAGATGTAGATATTGATAAGAATTTAATAGGGAGAATTTAATGAGAATGACTCATGGACTAACTCTCCATAGACCAACAGCACAAATGAATAGTATGATTGAATGTAGATCTAGTACTAAAAGATGAAAGCATTTGGATAATAATTTCCATGAGATTAGATATCTGTCAGTAATACTGGAATTACAGATGTAACAAGTTCGGGAAAAATGACCTAGAAGTAGGTCTTACATCAACCAAGATGGGAAAATTTCGACAGAATTACGACCTAATCAAGACCTAACAGGTCCAAGTTTTAACAAAGATAGGAAATTAGACTAGAGTTTTTACATAAACTAAGTTATATCCAAAAGAGAAGTCGAAGAAACTCTATCTGTGACGAGAACTACTAGAGTGAGTTCTTGATTCTGACAGAAGGCGTTCTATGTCCCTCATGCGCCTTTCAGATCTTACTTGCCGAGCTCGAAGTTCCAGGACGTCGGCTTGGGTTTCAGCAAGTTCTCTCTGCAGAGCTGCATTCTGGTTCTGAGTTCTTGCATGAGCAGACTCCAGCTGGCGGATGCGGACAGTGTTGACTCCAGTGTCGGCATCAACCTGCTGGATTTGATGGATAGACGTTCTACCCTGCTCATCAGTACGAGCAACCCTGCAGACTAGAATAGGCAAGATTCTGTCCGCTGATCCTCCCACGCTTAATTCATAGAAGCTTCGGTCTCCGTTGTAAGGTAACGGCTGACCTTGCTCGTGACTCCATCTGTTCAAGTTTGTTTCCCACAGAGGTGTGGGGCCTTGAAATGTTGGACGAGGGTTGGGATTTGGGTTTGGGTTTTGAGCTACTGGGGGTAGGCTCTGAGTCAGAACCATCAGAAAAGCCTTCAGCTTGGTGATCATCCAAAGGGATTGGGTGATCATCTTCTCGCTCTTCTCCCAGCCATCTTGCATTGCCGTTGTTGGGATAGTACGGGTCTCCGGAAATATGGAATCCAGCCATGATATATACGCAAGAAAAGGAGTAAAGAAATAATTAACAGACGAACTAACTAGATAATTATAAGATGGTCTTTATTAGTTACATCAATACTTGCTTAATGCATACCAGTTATATGAAAGGAAAACAGGATAGACCTTCGAATAAGTGATCCTAACTCCAAATCCACAACCAAACAAGGAACAGGAAGAAAAGCTAAGAAGACAGATTCTTAGTCTATGACATCCTAGTCACATATAACCTTAGCGTATCCACTTAGCAATTATTGACCTACTAATAAAAACCTTTAATTCTCAGATAAGTAGTTATAGTAACACAAAATACTCCTATAGTATTTTAAGTTTATGTTCTATTCTAATGTTTTCATTGTAGTATTGTTGGTAAGTTTTTAGACTTGTTGCAACCTCACAACCACCCTTAGGCACATGCTAGTCACTCCTTGAATAATATAGTTGATCATGCTATATCTTCCCAGGGTTGACTATATGTCTCTAAGTCTAATTGTGTAGTCCAACAATCGTAATACTTTTGTTCTATCCTAGTGACACTGATTTTAGTATGAATGCAGGTATGTATACTTGGTTAAATATTTTATTATTTAAAAGTATAAACTCTTTGTCAGAGTATTTTAATCCCGTTGTGTTTATAGTCTGTATATCTTTTATGGGTTGATATACTCGATTCACTATAAACAATGCTCTGATACCAATCTGTCACACCCCAAAACCGGAACGGCGGAAACGTTCAGGGGTGGAGGACGTCATGTACAGTATCACAACAATGAATAGTAGTAAACAAGCAACAACATCATCCATTGCATTAATAATATAATTTAATACAAGTGTGTTCTGTTAAGTTGAATAGACACCAAAAATATGAAACAAAATAAAAGATGAGTCTTGAACGGGCTCCATCTTCTCACAACCTGGAACCGGTACCTGTCTACTGGTGACCTGAGAATACAAGTTATTTTGAAAGAGTTTATTAGCTTTAAAGCTGGCGAGATCATAAGTATTTTAATGTCATTGCTTGTATGAAAGTGTTTGTAAGAACTTGATGTATAAGTTTGTAAATGTTTGTAAATGTTTGTAAATGTTTGTACTTTCTAGAAAATCCTATATTTTCTACTAAACGTAGCCTTCTACCAAGGCATCAAGTGTCCTGTATGTTTGTTTCTTGTAAAAGTGTGTATTTTCCCAAGTATGACTCTCATTAACCAAAAATATAGTTTTACATTACCGTTAATTGTGTGAAGATCACAAAGTGAATGCAATGGGGAAATAATAAAGTATTGTAGTGCTGTATTAAGTAACTATTGATGTACTAATTACCTTAAACCAATATGTTATTTAAAGTAACATGTGATATGCCTATACCATACTACCGACTATAAACACGACGATGAAAGACATCGGAAGAAATGTCATTTGGCACCCGTAGACTTGCAAGTCCCACTGTAGTGAGCAGCAAGGTGTAGGATAGTCAATCCAGTATAGATCTATACACAAATTCAATGCTCCCCATTTAAGGAGATTCTGGATACAAAACGAGCCATGACAGGTGATGCCATGCCCCGTTACGTGGCTCACATAACTGTTGTAATGTTCTTGTATATGTATTGTATGTACTAGCTGTATTGTATGTTCTCTCTGTCTAGTATGTATGTATGTTCTCTCTGTATGTTATCGTTTGTTTCTCGTTATAGTATTCTCTATCTATATGTTATGTTTGTTTCTCATCATAGTGTTCTCTATCTGTATGTTATGTTTGTTTCTCATCATAGTATGTATTGACTCATGTATGAACTGACTCATTGTATGTTTCACTGTTCTAGTAATAGTATTGTAACTTCCTAAACTATACCTATAATAGTTTACTAGTAATGTTGTTTGTATGAATGAACATGTTTGTATACCTTTGCTACCCAAAGGTATTGAAATGAAAGAAGGAACTTTAATATCTATATACATATACATAATATATAACTAGGATTTAAACGACCTTCGGACAAAGAACTGATACCCTAAGTCCACAACCAAACAAGGAACAGGAAGTAAGGTGAGCTATCAGTCCTAAGTCCTTTTAATCCTACTTATATAACTATATCTATATAGATACATATTTGACAAAGTCTAAGTTTAAAAGAGTTTAATAAAAGTATTTAACTTGTAAAACAGTTTGTAAAACAGTTTGAAGTTGTTTGATTGATAACATAGTTTGAAAAGTAAGAAATCCACTTGTTTGGTAGTTATTAATCACATGTGATTGATATGATAACTATAATAGTTCAACTTGTATTCCCCCCATAAAAGCATTTAAAATCATTTAAATGGTTGATTAAGGGGTATGAACTCACCTGTAGTGAGTGGTTTGGATGAACGGATGGTATAGGATGCTAAGTGTCAAGTAAAGACTTGAACACACACACGGATCCTATTTAACATATAATGACACATATATGTATCCAATTAGTCAATTAATAACTAATTAATCAAGTAAAGACACCCTAAAACATGGATAACACTTTGATTCAAGTGCTAGTAATACCAAAGGGTTACATCTATAGGGAGTATGGCCTTACATTTGAGTTTATGGCCACAATGGTCATAACACTTGAGTTTATGGCCCATGGTCATTTCCCCATGATTTTACGGCCGTAAACTCATGGTATTATGTACCATTTTGTGCTTAAAGATCTTACAAGTCATGATTTAGCATCTTATGGTCAAGTCCAAGCCTTAGGAAGTCAAAGTGACACAATTGCACCACTTCATAGAGTTTACGGCCCATGGACATTTCTCCATGAGTTTACGGCCGTAAACTCCATGTGTTCTTGATCTTTTTGATGTTTAAGGTCCTAAACTCTTCAAGGAAGTGATCTAGAATTGTATCCAAGGCTTAGGAAGGGACTAGGGCACACTATGCCCCCTTTATTAGGGTTTACGGCTCAAGAACATTGTCTTGGCCGTAAACACCTTATGATCTTGTGTTTCTTGGTGTTTTCTAGTTGAGTAACAAGTGAAACAACCCTTATAACAAGCTAAGGTAAGAATACTTACAATATAGGAGTTTGTAAGGGTGTTCACGGCCTAAGAACACTAGTGTGTGTTCTTCGTGTTCTTGGTGAAATGAAGAACACTTGAAGATCTAAGAAAATGGAATGATTTCATGGATGAAATCATGTAAGATCACTAGATAATGGAAGAGATCAACTAACCAAGGAAGGAAACACTTACAATCTTGAAGATCTTGACAAAAGATTCGGATGATACTTGAGAGAGAATGGTTCTTGACTTGGAAATGGTAAAAATGACTAAAAATGACTAAGTGTCATTTATATACCCTTTAGGGTTTAAGGCCCTAACACTATTTTGGGCCGTAAACTCCAAACTCTTGGAGTTTTGTGACTTAAATGTTGTACAATTAACCCTAAAGTATACTTCCTCTAATGATCTCTTGAAGTACTAGGCTTTAGAACACTCAAACTGACTCCAAAAAGCTTAAAAATTAGCAGAAATAAATCTGACTTGTATTGAAGTGAATGTTTGTACAAGATAGAAATTTCGGGTTGTCACACCACAACCATAATAGGCTTGGTCTTCTTCAGCTTCGGGGACTTGGGAGATCGTTTGAGCCGATGCCCTGCAGAAATGGACTGTGTGTCCTTTTCTGTGGCAGTTCAAGCACTGCATTTCCCGGCATACTCCGGTGTGGTGAAAGTTGCACTTTCCACACATCGGGAGGGTTCCAGCATATCGACTGGCAGGTACTAGAGCAGTAGGCGTTGTAGCGGCGTACATAGTACTCGCTTGTTGCCCTTGCGGGGTGTCATGTGTTGTTTTCTTCTTCTTCCTCTTGTTCCCCGACTTCTGATTATAGTCTTTTTCCCTCGATGGCTCGGGAATAGGGACTTTTACAACATGGCAGACTCCGTGGTCGATGAGTCGCTGAGCCATACGTTTAGCACTATCGAATGTGGCTGGGTTAGAAGACAACACATTTCATTGGGTCGGAGCAGTCAGACCCCAAATGTATCTTTCTATCTTCTTACTCTCCGGGGTAACCATCCCGGGGCATAGAGCTGCTAGCTCGCTGAACCATAGTGAGCTCCCATAGTTCTTGTTCCAGCTTTTGTACTTCTCCCCTCAGGCAGTATTCTTCCAGCATTAACTCTTTTAGGTTTTCCCAACCTATTGAGTTAGCCACTGATAGGGTCAGTGACTTAACATGGCTGTTCCACCATGTTAGGGCCTTGCTAAAGAAGGTGCAGGCAGCAAACTTCACTTTGCTTCCTTCTGGGCACAAACAAATTTCAAAGATCGACTCTGTTTTCTCGAACCATTGCAAGAGGGCAATGACTCCGCCAGTCCTATTAAAGAACAATGGCTGGCAATTGGTGAAGTCCTTGTAGGAGAACTCTCTCGAGCGCACAGGGACCTTACCTTGAGTAGAATCAGTAGGCGTTCCACCTCCGCTGGTACCGGTGGAGTGATATTGAGCCATGTGCAGCGTTTATAGCTACCATATCGATTTGCGAAGGAGGTGGTGTTGGAGTTATCAGAGTAGTGCGTCTGTTTGATCTACGAGGAGGCATCTTTGCTAAAAGAATACAAATATGAGACGGAATAAGTTTAAAGCAATGGACACAAGCCGAAAGCTGAAAAGACAAGGTTATCCTAGTTCTGGATGTATCGGGTCCTGACTTCCACAGGGTTCTAGAAATAATTCATAAAAGAGTCTATACCTAATAAACTCTATGAATTTGAACTGGCTATCCTCGAATGAATATATGTTACCTGAATAACTGTTACCAGTTTCATGTAAGAAAATAATCTTAACATATAATGTGAGCAGTGTTTCCACTCGCTCATTAAGTTAATAAGATTATTATTTATTAGTGTGACGTGTAAGACGTTTTGGTTACTTCGGCTGATCCCTCCTCGAAAACTTCTCCTGAACTTGTTCTTGTTCCTCCTGGACTCTTCTGTTGTCTACTATGAGGAAGTGGTTACATCTATCTGGGCTTGACGTGCGAGAATGGAAGTGACTAAAGAATCTATGAGATTTAAGGTAACTTTATGGGGTGATCCTTACAGAGTCCTCCTATAATTGTACATGGTATACAAGTTGTATATAATTCAAGATTAAATAGACCTTCGAATAGGTGATCCTACTCCAAAACCACAACCAAACAAGGAACAGGTAGTGAAGCGTAGATCACAAATTCTAAGTCTATAAATTCTCAATTATATATAACCTTGGGAGTATGCATTGCAAAATTATAGACCTATCCGTAAGGGTCCTTTAAGTTATCACATAAGTTATTTATATGGTGCCTAAAATACTCCTATAGTATTTTAATGTAATGTACTTGATATGTTTTAAACTTGTTATCGCGTTATCGTATCATAGAATACTCCTATAGTATTATAACTCTAATGTACTTGATCTGGTGTTCTCTTGACTGGTGTTTAGGTAAGTTTTAAGACTGTTGCAACACCACATCATTCCCAAACACATGTCGGTCACATCTCGAATGAATATAGTTGATCAGGCTATATTGATCCTAGCTATGATTACATAACTCTTCAGGTTGACGACAGTGTTCAACCTTTAAATACTTTAGTTATGTTCTCCTTGTGATACTTGTTCTAATATGTACATGTATAAGCAAGTAGATATATTTTTATAACTGATCGTTATACTCTTAAAATATATCATTATCCAGAGCACTTAAGCCCCATTGTATTTATAGTTGTATATCTTTTATCGGTTGATATACTTAGTTCACTATAAACAATGCTCTGATACCAATCTGTCACACCCGAAAACCGGAACGGCGGAAACGTTCAGGGGTGGAGGACGTCATGTTTAGTATCACAAGATATGTATATAGTAAGCAAGTAATGAACAACCATTTCATTTAGAAAGAAAGTGTTTACAATGTGTGTGTTCACAAAACATAGAATTCATAAGCAAGTAACAAAACAAGACTTGAAGCTATAATGCTCCATCTTCTGAGTTCCCAGCACGAGTACCTGTCTAATAGGCTCCTGAGAATACAAGTTATTTGAAAGAGTTGATCAGCAATTAAGCCGGTGAGTTCATAAGATTTTAGTGATGTAAGTAAGTTGTAAAATGTTGTTGAAAAATGTAGTTTTAACATGTAGTAAGTTGTAAAATGTTGTTGAAAAATGTAGTTGTAACATGTAGTTGTAAAATGTAGTAAGTCGTAAGTTCTGTTTAGAAAAGTTCGCCTGTTCCTCTAGGAAATCCTATATTTCCTACTTTAATGAAAGTTAAGTAAAAATGACTCTACAATCCCTTCTATGAGTACTAAATGAATACAAGTTAAATAAGACTCAGAGTAAACAAACAATCGACTGTGCGCATCTGCCCTAAGCTCACAACCAAACGAGGAACAAAAATTAAGGCGGATAGCACACATCCCATTGGTTGTTAGATCATCGTTGTATTTAACCCTGGTGTATTCACTTGTTACTCATGGAGTTAATTGTAATTGTTCCTTTATATTTAATGAAAAGATTCTTTAAGAAAACCCTTCTTTCTTATAATAAAATGGTGACCACAGTGACTACTTTTATAATAACTTAGTTTATACTGGATATATATAATCTAATATCGGATAGAAAGTTAACTGGGTGAATCTGCCCTAAGCCCACAACCAAACAAGGAACATAAAGTAAGGCGGAAAGCACACATCCAACTACCTATTGGGTATTAATTATATATAACCATGATGTATAAACTAAGGTATTATAGAGTTAATCACCTAAGGTCCTTTAAGTTTTACTGGTTTAATAAAATGGATTAAACCCTTTTACTGGTCAATTTTCTAGTTATGTATACCAAAAGTTCTGATTTGGAAAGTATGCTTTGTACTAGAAAAACCGTGCTTTGACTACGTGTCTTATCACTTGACCCATACCTGGTACCCTTATGATGTCTTAATGTATACTAAGCATATATATATATATATATATATATATATATATATATATATCTAGAATCGAATAGATATATATATATATATATATATATATATATATCTAGAATCGAATAGAAAATAGATTGGGTGAATTTGTTCCAAGCCCACAACCAAACAAGGAACAGGAAATGAAGCGGAGAGCACACATCCTATTACCTGTCGGATCCTATTGGTATATATATATCCTATGATGCATACATTAAGGAATCATAAGATTAGCATTATGGTCCTTTCTATTGACGTAGCCTTCTACCAAGGCATCTACTGTTGTGTGCTAGACTCGATTGTTCTGCTTGTCGTTTGTAAAATGTAAGTTTTCCCTAATTTATAACTATCTTAACTCGAAAATAATTTGCGTTTGTCTTTCAAGTGGTACTGTCACTTTATGAAAGTAAAGGGAAATGTAAGTACACAGTTGTCGTTTATAATGACATGCGGATGTACTGATGACCTAAAACATGTTTGTTTTATTATGGTCATAATGTGAAGGCTAGTACCCCTACTAAACGCTCTCCATGTCTAGAGATTAAGGGAACCAAACGCGACCTCTGCAAATTCTTGCAAGCCGTGTAATTCACATTGATGTTATATGATCATGTATACCCAATATAACTATCACCTTTTGTTTAAAACAATGGGTTAGTGATTCCTTGGTATAATTAGATCATGTATGTTCTCATGCTATAGCAACCTAGTTTGTTTGTTTTGTACTGTATGTTGTACGTTCTGTTTGTTTCTCATAAGTGTATGTTCTCTCTGTATGGTATTGTTTGTTTCTCATCATTGTATGTTCTCTCTGTATGGTATTGTTTGTTTCTCATCATTGTGTGTTTGACTCATATATGAACTGACTCTTTGTGTGCTTCATTGAACTAGAAGTAATGAAAAGTATCTTCCTAAACTATACCTATTATAGTTTAATAATGTTTTACTTGAACTATTATTCAAAAGACTCATTTATCTACTAAGTTATGCTTGTACTTTAAAAACGGAGTCTTGTATCACTATAAAGTAACATAACCTTAAAAGAATTTTTGAAATGTTTTGACAACTTATAAATGACATAAGTAACATTTTGAAAGATGTTTATAACAAATAATTACACAATTATCATTGTGTTCAACTTGTATCCCCCCCCCCTTAAAACATTTAAAACAGTTAAAAGATTCATTACGGGGTATGAACGCACCTGATGTGGGTGATTCAAACGGGTATGCGTGTAAGGATGAGAAGTTCCAAGAATGAAGTCGCGAGACACAACAAATCCTTAATGACATATAATGACATATATTGGCATGAATATAGTGTTCATAAACAACTATATGAAAGGAAACACCTTCCGGGACTAGGAAACACTTTGACCAAGTGTTGGAATCACATGTGATTCATCAAAGGAGAGTGAAATGACACCAACATGAGTTTACTACCATGCGTTTACGGCCAAAGGGAGTTTACGGTCGTAAACTCATGGTCAAACATGCATAAGTGTTGGTTTCAAGGCTAGGGAAGTTTTAGGGACTTTTGCTCTACACTAGTTTGAGAAAGACCACTTCTATTGAGGCTTTTGATGAGTTTACGGACCAAAGGAGTTTACAGCCGTAAACTCATGATCATTTATGAATGTGAGAGTAGTTTAAGGTCCTATTCTCATCAATGAAGGGTTCTAGGTCACAAGCCTTGCATCTAGGAGTGTTTATGGCCAAAATGGCACCCTTAAAGGGGTTTACGGCCATGGGAGATGGCTTCACCGTAAACTCCTTTTGTTCTTGTCTTTGTGATGTTTTCAAGTCTCTAAGCATGAGTCCTAACTAGATATGAAGTATAGGGAAGAGTACTTACGATCTAGAAGCTTGAAATGGTCGGTTTTAGCCAAGAACACTAGTGTGTGTTCTTGGTGAAACTTGAAGATCTAAGAAAAGAATGATTTCCATGGATGAAATCATGTAAGGATACCAGATTAAGAGATGTATCAACAAATCAAGGAAGAATACTTACATCTTTAGAAGGTCTAGGAGGAAAATCTTGATGATACTTGAGAGAAAACTCGAGTTCTTGGGGTTGGAATGCAAGAAACTCGAGTTTACGGCCGTAAAATCATTGGTCTTGTGGCCGTGAACTCTCAATAAGAAGGTTAAGGCTCGATTTCTTGGACAGTGTCTCTAGCAGGTACATTCTGACACTCATTCCTTAAGTGTACTAGGCTTAAAACTCCTTAGAATGACCTTTAACCGGACTAGAACTCATTACCAATGAGTCTGACACTCAGTTGAGTTGATTGACTGGGCTTTTAAAAAAAAATTCGGGTTGTCACACAGTTGAGGGGTAAACAGACTAGATTCAATGATAATGATTCGGTATGAGTGGTCTGTCAGGGAATCATACTATCTCAAGACAGTAGATTTCAGATGGAGTTGATGTGATCCTGTTGTAGGGAAATTTGTTTATTTTTAGGTTTTAGAACCCTGCTAGAGTGGGTTATGGTTGCCTTGAAAAGGCTGGTCACGGTTACCCTGGGAAGGCTAGGGTGTACCCAGGATGATGACCATGTTACTTGAGTGGTATGGGGCATAAGAAATGGTAAGGAATGATTTTGAGGACGAAATATAATTTAAGTGGGGGAGAGTTGTAACACCCAGTTTATTTAATAAATAAATAAATGTGTAGTAGCCCTAAAATCAATAACTACATAGCAAGGTGATGGTCTCGAGGAGCTAATTGTCACAATTTTAAAAGTTGGGGGTTGAAAGTGTAAGTTTTGGATTGATTTCGTAAATAATTGTGAAGGCAGGGACTAAATGGTAATTTACGGGACTTCATTTGAAGAGATTTTGGAGGCTAAGGGGTTGTTTGGTAAATTAGGGATAGAATTTGAGAGGAATTATGGAAGCAGGGGTGTAATTGGTAAATTGTGTACCTAAATTGTAATGGATTTTAATGCTAAGGGTTTCAAGGGTAAATTTGGGATTTATCTTGAAAAGAAAACGGGAAGGAGGGACCAAAGGTGTTATTTGGATACACATTTTGTATGGGATACGGGTATTAAACCCATCACATTATTCCACATGTGAACCCTAACCCTAATGAATGGATCAGTCGCCACTCCCTGGGTCTTACAGACAAGTGCCAAGGGCCACCCCTGGGTCTTACAGACAAGCCTGGGGCCACTCCCTGGGTCTTACAGACAAGTGCCAAGGGCCACCCCTGGTCTTCCATGCAATCATCACAAAGACAACTATACATACTACTCTACTAGGCTACTCAGTAGATGGTGTGCCAGGAGCCACCTCCTGGTCTTTCATACATAACAGCATACAGTGTGCCAGGAGCCACCTCCTGGTCTTTCATACATATTGCCTAGGGCTAACCCCCGGGTCTTCTTACCATACATAAACAAATACATTGTGCCAGGAGCCACCTCCTGGTCTTTCATACATAATGCCTAGGGCTAACCCCCGGGTTTTCCTACCATCCATAATAGCATATTGTGTGCCAGGAGCCTCCTCCTGGTCTTTCATGCATAATGCCTAGGGCTAACCCCCGGTTCTTCCTACCATACATAAACTAAATGGGTCAGCATTGTGGCCGTAGACCCATTTAAACAGTGAGGAGCCTCACCTCGCACTACCGGGAACTCGCTGAACACTTTTGACTGCTAACCGGCAACTCCTGAACCGCTGACCCTTCGGCTTCTCGAACTATAAATACCCAAAATAACATTTAGACCACAATAATCCCAAAAGTCAACCCAGGTCAACTTGGTCAAATTCAACGGTCAAAACCAACCTCCAGTTGACTTGGCTCGCCGAGTTGGTTTACCAACTCGTCAAGTCCATACTCCTCCATCCCCATACAACCCCGAATCCACTCGTCGAGTCTAGAAATAACTCGACGGGTTCTCCTTCAACCACACAATCGGGACCAACTTCATCCGACTCGCCGAGTTTATCCTTGAACTCGTCGAGTTCATCATCCACACATGAATGTGTCTAGTCTGTGACTCGTCGAGTTGTATGAACAACTCGTCGGGTCCATCTTCATAACTAAGGAGATTGCCTTAGACTCGCCGAGTTCTTCCATGAACTCGTCGAGTACGATGAACTTCATGACCATTATGGACTCGGGCCGACTGAGTCCCTTTCCAAGCTCAATCACGCCCTTAACAGAACGGTTTTGGGGCAAGAACTGTCCTGACTCGCCGAGTCCCATAACTGACTCGCCCAGTCGCTCTATGTCCAACACTATTCAGACGATTTCAAAAAAGCTTAAGGCATCCAAGACCCAGATCTGGCCTCCTAGGGTCGTGATCTCACACAAAGCCACTACCTTTGCACCCATGCATGACCCTTTTTGCTCAAAAAGACCAAAACAACTCCTTAAACTTTGCATGGAGAGCTATAATGGCATAAATCTTCCACCTTTATGCCTCTACTACTCTGAACACCTCTAAATCTGGAAGGATCTAGCTTGGGGACGTCCAAATCCCACAAGACATCCCTCTTAGACCATAAACTAAATAAAAAGGGACATAAAGAGATCTATCAAACTAGAAGTCAAGGTGAGAACTTCATTACCAGAAAATGAAGAAGATGAAGCAAACTTCCTGGATCTACAACCTTCTCCTTGGACCTCCAACCTCCTTCTTCTTCTTCTTCTAGACTTCAAGAACACTCTAAATCCTTCAATAAAGGCTCACACACTCAAAGAGAACACTAGGGTTTCGTTGGACAGGTTCTGGACAATGGAGGCTACAAATGAGGCTGATAGAATGAGAATAAGATTCTTAAATAGGGCACCAACTCCCGACTTAGGGTTTTCCCAAAACCTGGCCAACTCGCCGAGTCAGTCCTCTGACTCGTCGAGTAGGTCACTTAACCCGCGACCAAAATCGCCCTCCTACTCGTCGAGTCACCCATCTACTCGACGAGTCACGCCCGTATTTGAGGTTTCCTTTCCTTTCTAGGCCTCCTGAATTCAGGGGGTTACAACTCTCCCCCACTTAAACTAGACTTCGTCCTCGAAGTCCGCCACAGTTCACTACCTTACAATCCACTTACCACTTACCACTAGTTACACTCTTCGTCCAACCGATCCAATGCTTGGAAATGTCATCTTCAGAATAATCTGATCTCTACTACCTTCGAGTACAACACTTTTACCCAACTGGTAGCCCTACCGGTACTCCCAGTGGATTTACACTGATGCACAAGGGGTCCAGCCCTTTTCCTTGTACTGCCACCTGCCCTTCCAAGGCATCTTCCTAACAACAACCTTACCAATCTCCTTCGAGGACCAATCCTCTGCTGAAACCGCAATCCCGGCCACTCCCAGTGCCGGAATAATCCCACAACGATGCTCCAATACTGAAAACTCCACTCAGCGTGAGAATTCAGACAATCCTTCGGGTAGCAGATCCCTCTCTGCTACGTTTAAGGCTCAGACAAGAACCGCATCACCGAGCGAAATCGTCTACTCTGAGACCATTTGATTCCGCGGTGAGCAACTCAGCACCACCCGATCAGCTCACGGCTTCTTACACCAAATCACTTACCATCATTCCTTCCTGAAGTCCTGTTGACTCCCATCCGCCTACCGGATGAACCGAGACCACCCTGGTCCCAACTGATCTACCATTACCCAAAGTACCGGTCCCCCACTGGTTACCGAACGCAAGAACATTCCCTCAGTCACTCTCAGCGAGTTATGAAGATAGAGCGACTACCTGAATTGCTCTACCAACCCAGTCACTCTAGCTCTAGAAAATCTAGGATCCCCGATCCCTTACCTTACCCTAAGGTCTCTACCAGGTCTCACCTGCTGCTAAAAGAACATGGGCCTCGCCCACGGGTCTCACCCATCTATACTTCGGTGCGGCCTCTCCCATAGGTCTCACCTATCCAGGGCTATGCAGACCCACTCCACCTCTAATCTCAACTAGCTAGACTTTCCTGATCTTATCATGCTAACTCGGAGATACGGCCCCCCTGCCCACATTCCACGAACTAAGTTGCTAATGAATGCTACGGCTTTTCCGCAGTCTTACATCACTCCTGGTCTCCAATGACCTACCGCCTTCCGAATCCAAACATATTGTGGCCCACTCACATCCGGGCGGCTACCCCGCCCTATCTTAAACTATCTGGAAAAAAACCTGCCAGCGAATCACGCATCTGATACATTCGTACTGTCGAATAGGGACCGACGAATAATACGGGACACCCCGTAGTCTTTCTATACTTGTTCTACCAAGTAGTGAACGCTATGGGCCACCCCCATAGTCTTACAACACTTCTGCGCTACCAGCCAACTAATGCTACGGGTCACCCCACAGTCTCACCACACTTCCACGCTATCTGCCGACTAATGCTACGGCCACCCCGCAATCTAACTATACTAATGCTTCGGGCCACGACGCAGTCTAACTATACTAATATATGATTTCTACGAGCCACACCGTGGTGTTACAACTCCCTTACTCTATCTGCTAACTAGTGAACGCTAAGGGCCACCCCATAGTCTTACAACACTCTTACACTATCTGCTAACCATTGCTACGGGCCACCCCGCAGTCTTACCACACTTCTCATACTATCTGACCACTGGCGAATGCTACAGCTATCCGGTAGTCTGAAAACACCTTCCACACTGACTCAACGGCTGATCACGGTCTTTCGCTCACTACTAATCTGTACATACCCATAATCGAGCATACAAGCACAATCTAGTACCCAAAGCTGTACTCATGTCCTAACTGAAACTCCGAACTGATTCTTCTGAAACCTTCTATTAGACATCCCAAGAATGCGATCTCACAATTGGCAAGTTTTCCGAACTTCCAATTCACACTATCCTCAATTCATACAGCCGTCCGGGCCGTCTTTCTCCCTGATAGAAGAGCGAAACTTATCCCAGTTTCAAAACCGCTTCTGCTCCCGCAACATGATTATTTCTCCCCCACTTAGCTTCGGCTAAGTCTTTACGGCACGCGAAAGTCTGAGGATTTCCATTCCTTCCTCCCTTACACGATAGGCATGATAACTACCATCTCCTTAATCTTGCTAGCGATTCGTCACTAGCCCACTCCAAATACCGTACGACTACCGAATACTAGATGAACACTTCCTGCATCCCCGATACTGATAATCCCCTGAGCTCAAACTGACGTCCTTAAGGTCGGAATAACTAATGCTCAGAGCAACCTCTTCAGTGATAGACCATTTCCCTTGATGCTTCCAAAAGCTATCCCAAACACCAAAACTAGAACCACTGAACCCTGATGGTGGTGGATGACTACTCCATGGACCCTTCCCACCGACCTCCATGTAACGCTCCTGAACCGTTTTCGGTCGCAACTGAGATAATACTGGACACTTCGAACCCGAAGTGAGAGATAACCTTAAACTAGCTAATAATAGTTCCTGGTATGCAATTGGCATATGACAATTCCGAATATACAATTTGAATACAAGCAGAGAGATAACTCATACATACTATCACCTGAGACCTAGGTAAGAACAATCATAATACATATAAAATCGAAAATAGCCCTTGATACATACCTGCAACATTCCCTGCTATAATCTAGATCTGTTACTGCAAGGCCCTACCCTCTCACCCATCTGTAATCCTCAAAGTTGTCGGGGCAGACGCACTACCTACTCCTCCCCTAATTGTCGGGCAATCGGCTTTCTTGTAGCCCACCTGATTGCAGTGAAAACATAATGGGCTTGCCCCCTGTGGGCAGTCCCTGCTGACGTGACCATCACTACCACACTTGTAGCAGCCTGAACCCCTGGAACAACAAATTCCCTCGTGCAGTTTCCCACATGTGCTGCACTGACTTCGGCCCTGCCGACCTACTAATCGCTGATCTGAAGTCTTGGGTCTCTTCCCGGGGCCTTCCAAAGTATGCATCTGATCCGACCTCATCTTCGCAATGTGCTCCAAATCAAACTCCCTTTCCCGTGCCCTGGCAATCATAGAGTCCAGGGTCGGGCATGCCGAGAAGCTGACATGCTCCCGAATATCAGCTCTCAACATGTTATGATAGTGGGTCCTCCGCATCGCCTCATCCCTTGCATACTGAGGCACCAATAAGGACCTTTCCCGAAACTTGGCGGTAATCTCCGCCACCGACTCTGTCGTCTGTCTCATGTCTAGGAACTGCCTGGCCAGCTGTTGAAGCTCCACAACCGGTGCAAACTCCACCCTAAACCTGGTCACAAAGTCGGACTAGGTCATAACCTCAATGGCTGAGGCTCCCAAGGAATCACTAACTGACTCCCACCAATCTCTAGCTCTGTCCCTCAAGCATCCTACAGCAAATCGAACCTTTGACCCCTCAGGACAGAAGCTTGTCAACTGTGCAGACTCACTTTCTGCAATCCATCTCCTGGAAACAATGGGGTCCTTTACCCCGTGGAAGTCTGGCGCGCCACTCCCCCTGAAGTCCTTGAAGGACAGTGTGTGCGATCCTGACTGGCTGGATGCCATATCACTCTGGAACGCTCTGAGGCGATCCTCCATCAGCTCAATAATCCCTTCCTTGATCGACCCGAAAATCATCGGGGTCGACTCAAGGATACCTCTCGTGATCTCAGACGCAATGAACTCACGTAATCCCTCATCCACTTGCTTGGAACCTGTACCCGAACCTGATCTTGACCCAGATCCTGATCCTCCCGCTCCGTGTCGCGTAATCATCACCATTCTGAAACGGAACACATAATTGTCAGGGTCGTACGTAACCTTAGAAGGTCTCACAAACTACAAGTTTCCTGGTTCTATCTCGACCCTCCTTGACTAGAGTACGGATCCTCTGCTTTCAGTAGTACGGGCCCATACTACCTTCCACATCTATCCGTACTTTCCTCAAGGATTGCTTCGACTTCACCAAGTCCCTTCCACTACTGCTGCTCTCTACTACTCTCCTCCTAGGCTTACCCTAGGGAAATCTCCAATCCCAAACCCAGTCCTCAACTGCTGAAAGATTCTTCATAATTCCAATTAACCACTACATGAATACCATCACATGTGACGAGGCTCGGATAATCCTTCTAGTAAAAGGCTCATCCCTACAACGGTTAGACTCAAACGAGAGTTGTGCAGTAGGGTCAAGTCCAGCACTCTGAGATTATTCAAACCTGATCACATGTGACTTAACGCATTCAACTAGTAGCTAACTCCCATTACTTAAAGTCTTACAAAGCACAAAGCAAGCAGCATTCAGACAAACGGAAAATCTAACCAAACAAGTCGTTCTATCCTCTTATTAGGAATCTTCACTAGCATGCAATTCAAGGGCTCATACAATTAGGCATAACCTAAATAGGACAACTTACTACTGGTTGATCAGTTCTAGCATTCAATTCTACAAGTTCACATAAGCATACAAAGGCATCTCTCCTAGACCCTTAGCCATAATCTAGCATGCGAATCACATAATCATATCATATCACATATCGAACATGTATTGGTATTTTGGGAACCACTTACTTGAGCTCGGTCAATGGCACGCATCCAACACCTTGTTCTTTTCAAAGTTCTTTTCTCTTTTCAAATACTTTTGAAGTTCCTTTTGAAAATTTTCATATAAAGCCCTCAGTTTGAGTCCAGACACACCTGAGAATGTGCCCGAATCCCTCAAACCAAGGCTCTGATACCAACTTGTAACATCCCAAAATTCAAGACCAAAAATTTCGTTTTAATTAATTAAAAGTCGCTTAATAATTTTGCTCAATCATTTAATATCATTCTTAATAAAACAATTATCGTAGTTTTAAATCACAAAGATCATCTAGTGCGGAAAACATGGAGTGATGCGCTGCGATCACCCCAAGCTCCTTCCTTAGAAAAACATTAGTACCTGAAACAAATAGTTGAAAACCGTAAGCACGAAGCTTAGTGATCCATACATTCCATACATAACCATGAGCCATACATAACAAACATATCCATAATCAAGTAAGGTGCTATGTGCCAAACATAGTCTTGCTGTTTTGCCACGGGCCGCACGTGGTCTTTCTTGTCAAGCCTGGGGCCACTCCCTGGGTCTTACAGACAAGTGCCAAGGGCCACCCTAGGTCTTCCATGCAAGCATCACAAAGACAACTATACATACTACTCTACTAGGCTACTAATTAAACGGTGTGCTAGGAGCCACCTCCTGGTCTTTCATACATAACAGCATACATTGTCCCAGGAGCCACCTCCTGGTCTTTCATACATATTGCCTAGGGCTAACCCCCGGGTCTTCCTACCATACATAAACAAATATAGTGTGCCAGGAGCCACCTCCTGTTCTTTCATACATAATGCCTAGGGCTAACCCCCGGGTCTTCCTACCATACATAATAGCATAATGTGTGCCAGGACGCTCCTCCTTGTCTTTCATGCATAATGCCTAGGGATAACCCCTGGATCTTCCTACCATACATAAACTAAATAGGCCGGCATTGTGGCCGTAGACCCATACAAACAGTGAGGAGACTCACCTCGTACTGTCGGGAACTCGCTGAACACTTCTGACTGCTAATCGGCAACTCCTGAACCGCTGACCCTTCAGCTTCTCGAACTATCAATACCCAAAATAACATTTAGACCACAATAATCCCAAAAGTCAACCCAAATCAACTTGATCAAAGTCAACGGTCAAAGTTAACCTCCAGTTGACTAGACTCGCCGAGTTGGTTTACCAACTCGTCGAGTCCATACTCCTCTAACCCCATACAACCCCGAATCCACTCGTCGAGTCTAGCAATAACTCGACGGGTTCTCCTTCAACCACATAATTGGGACCAACTTCATCCGAGTCGCCGAGTTTATCCTTGAACTCGTCGAGTTCATCATCCACATATGAATGTGTCTTGTTTGTGACTCTTCGAGTCCATCTTCATAACTAAGGAGATTGCCTTAGACTCACCGAGTTCTTCCATGAACTCGTTGAGTACGATGAACTTCATGACCATTATGGAATCGGGCCGACTGAGTCCCTTTCCAAGCTCACTCACACCCTTAACAGAAGGGTTTTGGGGAAAGAACTGGCCTGACTCGCCGAGTCCCATAACTGACTCGCCGAGTCTCTCTATGTCCAACACTATTCAGACGATTTCAGAAAAGCTTAAGGCATCCAAGACCCAGATCTGGCCTCCTAGGGTCGTGATATCACACAAAGCCACTACCTTTGCACCCATGCACGACCTTTTTTGCTCAAAAGGCCAAAACAACTCCTTAGACTTTGCATGGAGAGGTATAATGGCATGAAGCTTCCACCTTTATGCCTCTACTACTCTGAACACCTCTAAATCTGGAAGGATCTAGCTTGGGGACGTCCAAATCCCACAAGACATCCCTCTTGGACCATAACCTCCATAAAAAGGGACATAAAGAGATCTATCAAACTAGAAGTCAAGGTGAGAACTTGATTACCAGAAAATGAAGAAGATGAAGCAAACTTCCTGGATCTATAACCTTCTCCTTGGACCTCCAACCTCCTTCTTCTTCTTCTAGACTTCAAGAACACTCTAAATCCTTCAATAAAGGCTCACACACTCAAAGAGAACACTAGGGTTTTGTGGGACAGGTTCTGGACAATGGAGGCTACAAATGAGGCTGATAGAATGCAAATAAGATGCTTAAATAGGGAACCAACTCCCGATTTATGGTTTTCCCAAAACATGGCCAACTCGTCGAGTCAGTCCTCTGACTCGTCGAGTTGGTCACTTAACCCGCGACCAAAATCGCGCTCCTACTCGTCGAGTCACCCATCTACTCGACGAGTCACTCCTGTATTTGAGGTTTCCTTTCCTTTCTAGGCCTCCTGAATTCAGGGTGTTACAGTGTTTGTGTGGCCGAAGAGTCCACCACCACCACCGTGAGGTGGTGGCTGCCGCCACTTACCACCACCGGCCACCACAAGGTGGTTGTGTGTGTGTGTGTTTATTTCCCTCTTAGTGTGTTTATCTATGGGTTGTAAATGTAATTTGAAAATGGAATAATAAAATAAATTGAAAACCACTGATGAGTTTAAAATTCTTTAGATCGATTAGACCTTTAACATGTAAATCAATAAGAAGGACAAATACTGGAACACACAATGAATCAATCCGTATGTCGAATGATTAAAATATAGTCACACCTCAGAATAGCTCGACTAAGAACTTCCTCTGTAGAGGCGTGCTAGGGTTAGCAGTACAATTAATGAGATAATAATGAAAAGCGTTAATGACAAGGATGCATGATTGCACCTTATATACTAAAGCCTAGAAAGATAAACACGGTTGGACAGGCCCAAACCGAGAGTACATAATTGACCGAACTACTAAGGCCCAATGGTGCAATCCTTTAAACTCAACAATCTCCCCCTTTGCACCAATTGAGGCAAGAGACTACTTCGGTTGACTAGGAGCAGATGATCTCACAGTCTTCAACAGCTTTGGTATAATAGCAAGCAGAGTTTGACGAAAGTGAATATACCACCGAAGCATGTCTGTAAACAACTTCTTATCTGCAACACTGTTCTGGTCACACCAATTTATAATTTCAAGAATGTGCTCTAAGCATGCAGTGGAGAACAAGTGCTTATCAGCTAGAGCGAACAAACATCTTTGACCTTCGCCCCTTGTGAACAAAACGGTGTAAAATTGTGGAACAATTTTGCCTTTAATCATCACCGACATATCACTTGCTTTCCCGATTGGATTTATAATCGGCTTCTTCCTGATTGCAGAAGCGATCTCTTGATCCATTTTCGCCACTTCAAAAATATAACAGACCAGCATCAGCTTGATATGATCAATAATAGGCTCGTATTCTTGTTGATTGGTCAGCAAAATGTTGTTCAAAAGAATCCAATCATGGGGATTTAAGTTCGGTAGATCAGCAAGAGAGATCTCATGAACCGAACCGCTTGATCCTCGTGTCACCTTGAATTTGACATTCACAAACTTTCCTACTGATGTTGGTTTCAATACCTTCACAGTTGTGATTTTCTGATTACTCCAAGTGAGGTATTGCGGTTGAGATAAAGAAAGATAAAATTCGAGCAAGTCTCAATCAACCTTTGGATCAGGAGAAGGGATAGGTACAGTCGAATCAAAGCAATGAAATAGGAACGCTTTTCGAGTGATAGGCATATCGAACTGAGCATTCTTGGAATTTTCAAGACTGAAGGAAAGGACTGGTTCAAGCTAGTGTGTGCTTGGAGAGTCAATTGCCTCTTTCATAAGTCTTTCCATTGTCCACAGAGGAAACAAAGATTTCCTTCGTTCCAAGACATCGTTCGCTTCTTTTATCTTCTCCTCCTTTTCAATTTCGACATTCGCCTTTGAAAGCTTTTCGTGAAGCTCTCGATCACTGGGTTTGATTTTGGGATTTTCAGTTTTAGAAGCTTTTTCTCCTGTATCAGTAGCGTCATCGATTTCAACCTCATCATCATCACCAATCTTCTTCTTTCTTTTGTCCTTCATACTACCCGAAGTTTCATTACCCTTCAGCTCAGTAGTGACATTCGGTTGGGTGAAAGGTTTACTTTTTGGAGGTGGTTGAGATTGACCATGGCCCTGAGTAACATTTTCTCCCCCTTGTTTCAGAGGGACATCGGGCTCCGGAACACCCTCAATCCTACTTAGAATATCGAGAGCAGGTCGCAATTTCTCAGCCAAGTGAAGTCTAATGGAGATGGTAAGGACCGAACCATGAGCTTCCAGAAGGTGTAGAAGAATGGAATGCACATCACCAACCGAACTTTTAACCACTGCACGCTCAGACTTTAATTCGGTAATTTCCGTGGTCGCAGCCTTGAGCTTCAGATTCTGAATCTTAAGCTGAGAAGTTCGTTTATCCAGCTCATCCATGATCCTGTTTTCGACGGCAAGTTCAGCTTCAAGTTGAGTGAGACGAGCGGTTTCGCCTTTCAACGACCCCGTTTTGTTGTGGAGTATAGGGAGCAGAGAAATTGTGAGACACTCCCTTATCAGCAAGATATTCTTCAAACACTTGGTTTTTGAATTCCATCCCATTGTCACTACGAATGTTTCTGACCACCTTTCGCAGTTGCAGCCCTACTTGCTTTATGAAGACTTTGAGCTTAGGCGTTACATCTGATTTCTTTTTAAGAAAGAAAACCCAGGTGAACCCAGAAAAATCATCAACTATGACAAGTATATATTTGTTACCACCGATGCTTTCAATAGCCGAAGGTCCACACAGATCAATATGTAGGAGCTCAAGTGGTTCGATGATCTTTGTGTTAACACGAGTTGGATGACTTTTCCTGCTTTGCTTTCCCATTTCACATGCAGCATACAAATGTTCTTTGTCAAACTTAAGAAGTGGAAGTCCTCGCACATGATCACCAAGAACAAGCTTGTTGATGTCTTTGAAGTTGAGGTGCGAGAGCCTTCGGTGCCATAGCCAACTTTCGTTAGAATGTGCTTTCGTTAGTAGGCATATAGATGGCTTCCCTCGTATTGGATTAAGGTTCAGTGGATACATCTCGCCTTTTCTTTGTGATTTCAGCAGAACATTCTTAGTCTTCTTGTCTATTATGTCTGACCCCTCATCACCAAACGAAACCTTCAGTCCTGTTCCTACCACCAGTTGTGAGCCACTGATGAGATTGTGTTGTAAGCCTTGTACATATGCCACCTTTTTGATCGAGAAATCTCCATTTGTGATCATTCCGTAGCCTTTTATTGTGCCAAAATAGTTGTTTCCATACTTGACACAGCCACCATCCTTCAGAGCCTGAAATTCCCGTAGCTCTTCCCTTCTCCCTGTCATGTGACGTGAGCAGCCACTGTCAATATACCATTCATCATCGAACTGGTCGTCAACAATAACCTGCAAAAATTAAGCAGATTTAGGAACCCAAAGTTTCTTGGGTCCTTGTGAGCCTTTCACTAAACAGGGAATAGCTAGAGAAGAATCAACCAAAAAAGTTCGTTTTATTAAGGTGGTTTCATCTTTTCTTTTAATTATGAAAACTTTGATTTGTTAGATTTTGTTTCTTTAACTTTAGACTTTGGAATGATGTTCTTTTTGTTCATAAACTTTTGGTTCTCTATCCTAAAGTTAGTAGACGTTTTCTTTGTCTTCTTTTCATCTTCCGAGACAAGCTTCCCTTTTCCCTTTATATCCAGTTTTGGATTTTTCTTTGAGTCAGAGGGATGAGTTTTAGGAGCGAAATCTAGCTTTGGGTTCTTTCTGTCTGATGATGAAGAACCGAAACCACTCTTTTAGTTTCACTTGCTTTCATCTTGGGAGCCGACACTACTCTTTTGGTTCGCTTGACTACAGGAGTGGCATTGAGTACAAGGAGAAGAGTTTCGCTTTGACTTTGCTTCTTCGGTAAGGAGTGAAGATTTGTCTGAGTAAACATAATTAGGGTTTTGGGACTTCCAAAACTGCTTCCTTTCAGAGAGATTCTTCTTATATCTCCAATTACGTTGATGTTTCTTCTCTGACCACTTCTTTGGAGTTTTATGGATATTTGCCTTGGGTTTTGGTCTTTCAGCACGAGTTTCGCTCTTTAGAGAGGAGGTTTCGCTTGTAGCCTTGACTGGTTCTCTTGGAATCCTTTTGATATAACTTGTGCTTGTTACATCAAAATGTGTAGGCTTGTTGAGTGGTTCTGCCACATATCTTCCTTTGACTCTACATGATGTTTTCTCAGATAGACCAACCGTTTCAACAGCATTGTCGATTGGAGCAGACCAGAAATGCTCCTCACAGCCTTCAGCATTGTCCTCGTTTACTATTGTTCTCAGTTCGGCTGTTTGCTGCTTTGTGACACCTGTAACTGCATAAACCTGATTTGGAGTGGTCTGAACCGTTTGATAATACCACTGCCTTTTCTTTTAGAATTCTGGACTTATTTTGGGATAAACGAGCGAACTCAACGCAATTTTCCGAAATAAGATTTTTGATAGGTTCGGATTCACTTTTAATAAATTCGGAACAGTCCACCTCATCCTCTACGGATATTTCACTCATATCATCATCCTCATTAAATTCAGAAGTATTTTCAACATCAATTTTGTTTTCCGAATTTAACTTGGCATTCAACGAGTCAAACTTCTGTATGGTTTCGGTTTTAATTTTTAATTTTTCATTTTCGTCCAGAAGGTTCTTAAGCATGTCCTTATGGTCTTTGGACTTGATGAAGGACTCGATTTTGTCAAGACCGATTCTATATGTTGCAGAAATTTCATCAGAAGAAACAACGGCTTCATAGTTATATACATCAGCATCAATTTCATCCTCTTTAAATTCAAGGAAGGGCAGAATCATTCTATGAATTTTCTTGACCATTTCACAATTCAGATGCAATTGAGTAATATTCGAATATAGACGTTTAGCAATTAAACAAAAAACATTTCTCTGTTTTAAAAGCTTTAAATTATCCCTTTGCAAATAAATTGTCTCATCCTTAAACCTAACTAACTCGATCTCCTTTTGCTCTATCCACATCCGTCTCTCCTCACTCTTCGAAGACACCCTGCTGAGTTGATCAGTTAGGTTAGAGTTTGTTAAGCGATTCTGTATTAAACTACCACTTAAACTGGAAACTTAGATTTTAATTCGTTCAGTTCTTTTTCATAGTTTGTGACAGGGATTTTTAACGATTCAAGAATTGATTGTACCTTCTTGATCAACTGGTCGCATTCGTTGATCTGCTCGCCACCAGGTTGGGCAGCGAAGCATCTGTCTTCTCGTTACCTTGCTTCATCACAACTTCCATCAGTAGTATAGCCTCTCATCTGTGACACTCCAGTAGACACCATCAAGCACTTCCCTGCACTTTCGGTTTCAGCTCCTTTCGCAACGAAAGCCCTGCCATGTGTGGGTTTACGGCCTTCTTCGTCCTCAGAGTCTATAGACCAGACTTCCACACCACCAAACTCATCGCCCAGAGATGTTCCTGCACAATTAAAGCATTCATAGTGTTGTTAGCAGCAACTTTCTTCTTCTTTATTTCTTCTAGCTTTTGCAGGTAGTAGGCTTCATCATCTTCATTCTCGTTCTTTTCTAACATCTTTCTCAAGACCCAATCTTTGGCAAAGTGATTTTTGCCTTTGCAGAAGTGACAATCAAACACAGAGTCACAAACAAGCTTACTATCCTTCTTCAGTTCTTCATGCTGAGGAGAGTTCTTCGGGTTCCTCCTTTGCTTTATCCGAACTGTAGCTACCTTTCCAGTTTTGGTTCTTTGAGATAGGAAACTTTCTATGCACGAACTTCTTTGGATTAGAGACCATCAAAGCATATTCTTCATTGGTTAGATCAAATTCTGACAGATCTAAATCTTCTTCTTCTTCAGCCACGTTCTTTCCTTTTGATATGAGAGCTAAAGATCCCATGCTTGAAACCACATTCGTTTCTTTGGTCACTGCACTTTCGTGTGATTTTAGAATCCCCACTAACTTCACCCAGGAGTAATTTTTGAATTGTTCATGAGCCTTTACTGTAGACACCACCGCCATCCATTCGGTTCTTAGGCCATTCATGAATGTGACCTTTTGCTCAATTACCTTCCTTTCTATGCCATGCTTTATCATTTTGCTGAGAAGATGATTGAAACGATCAAAGGCTTGAATGAGCTTCTCTTCTGGTTTTTGCTTGAAGTCTCCAAACTCTGAAAGCAGTAAAGTGTGGATAGAATGCTCAAGATCCTCATCGGTGGAATATAACTCCTTCAGTCTAACCCATATCTCGTTTGCCGTCGTGCATGAACTGACCAACCAGAATGTGTCAGATTATAGGGTGAATCTGATCATTCCTAGTACTTTAATATTGCTCACAAACGTTTCCTTCTCGACATTAGGAACATCCTTTACGTCGACCATGAGTTGGTTGTACTCCTTTTGCGTCTTGATTGTTCTGTTTGTGCCAGAGTGAACAAACGTACCTACAGATATCGCTTCCAAGATTAAGTACCCGTTATCTTCTGAACCAATCACATAGTATTCAAAGTGATGCGTCCAGACTTCATAATCTTGAGTATATAGGATAGGAATCCTGGTGGTTGATCTGATACTGTTGGAGATGTTGATTGGGTTTGTTTGTGAATCGTCAAGAGACATGATGATTTTGTTTTGAAACCTGTTCAAGATCAGACTAGTAAACAAAGTTAGAGTATGATCGAAATCTAAGAACAACGTCAATGAAGAATAACGGTTCCAACAGAAAACGATAATAACGGTTCCAGAAGAGATGTGTATGGATTACACAGTCTCCTGCTCTGATACCCATTGATGAGTTTAAAACTCTTTAGATCGATTAGATCTTTAACAGGTAAATCAATAAGAATGACAAATACTGGAACACACAATTAATCAATCCGTATGTCGAATGATTAAAATATAGTCACACCTCAGAAGAGCTCGACTAAGAACTTCCTCTATAGAGGCGTACTAGGGCTTGCAGTACAATTAATGAGATAATAATGAAAAGCGTTAATGACAAGGATGCATGCATGCACCTTATATACTAAAGCCTAGAAAGATAAACCCAGTTGGGCAGGCCCAAACCGAGAGTACATAATGGACCGAACTACTAAGGCCCAATGGCGCAATCCTTTAAACTCAACAACCACCACCTTAGGGTGGTGGCTGCCGCCACCGGCCGCCTTGTCGGGTGGCGGTGTGCTTGCTTCGTTGAGTTCGATTCGTTTAGGGTGCTTGAAACCCTAATGGGCCTTGTAAGCCCTAATGGACCCTAATTAACCCAATAAAGCCCTAATTGACCTAAAAGCCCAACAAATTGATAAATGGGCTAGTATTTGGGTTGGAAACCCTAATTAGGGTTTGGAAAAACCTAATGGCAATAAACCCTAATTTGGGGAATTAATCGGGACATAC
The DNA here is from genome assembly GCF_052849685.1 of Lactuca virosa. Classification (NCBI taxonomy): domain Eukaryota; kingdom Viridiplantae; phylum Streptophyta; class Magnoliopsida; order Asterales; family Asteraceae; genus Lactuca; species Lactuca virosa. The sequence continues at coordinate 299,462,122 of NC_136426.1, read as the reverse complement.
AGGAATTATTTGATAACTTAAAATATTAAATAATAATCATTGGCAAAAATTAATCTAAGCAATATTGAACTTAATGGATTAAGTCCTTAGTGGATTAAGTCCTTAATGGGTTAAGTAGGAAACTTAACCCTAACCGTCATTTTATATGAAATTTTAATTTCACTTGGGCCTTGAGTTGGGCCTTTCTATTGGGCTTTGGTAATTGGATCAATAATGGGCCATCCAAGAATAATCATATGGACTAGAATATGTCGATGGGCTTTAAGGTAAGGCCCATATGAGGTTTTGGGCTCAATTTGGAAAATTTGGCCATGATGGGCCATAGTTTGGGCCTTAATGACTATATAATATTGGTTTGGGACCAATTTGGAAAATTGGGCCATATGTTGGGCTTTGAATCCAAGTTTGACTTCTGGGCCTTTGGATAGGGCCGTGTGCTTGAATCAAGCCTAGATGGGGGTAATGTAGCATGTTACTCCAAGAACTTATGGTGATGTGTTGGGACCCAATTATTAATTGGGTGATGTTTTGATATTCACAGATCGGGAATCTGTCATCCAGCAGCTGGAGTTTTATCTACGGGACTTCAGCAATGCCAGGTGAGTCTCCTCACCATACCAATGGGTCTAAGGCACCAAGGTCGGCCCATTTCATGATGTGTAGTACCCTAGTTGAGATTGCATTATGTGACATGTTAGTTGGTATGAGCTAGGATTGGTATATGTGGTATGCTTGTATGAAAGACCATGGGAGAGCCCATGGCACCTGGATGTAAGACCATGTGGAGATCCCATGGCCTTCCTACTATGTTGTAGTGTTTATCGTAGATTCACTACTGGTATGTCTGGTATGCGTATGGTATGCTAGTGATTATGTGGTATGTTAGTTGTCTTTGTGATATTTGCATGGAAGACCATGGGAGAGCCCATGGCACTCGGATGTAAGACCATGTGGAGAGCCCATGGCTTTCCTATCAAAGTCCATTGGAGAACCCATGGTACTTAGGTGTAAGACCATGTGGGGAGCACATGGCATCCTGGAGTAAGACCCTGGGGACGAGCACACGACATCCGTATATGTTGATATGCATGGCTATGTGATTGATATGGATATGTGATTTATATGGTTTATGTAGCTTTTATAGCTAATATGGATTATGTGATTATGTGGACTGTGTGGGGTATGCTCTGGGGAACTCACTAAGCTTCATGCTTACGGTTTACAGTTTTGGTTTCAAGTATTACTTTTCAATGGAAAGGAGTCAGCTCGATCGCAGCGCATCGCACTATGATTTTCCGCACATGAGATCTTTGGGATTACACTCTAATATTGTTTTATGATAACATGTTTTGATTATTTTTACCTTGCTTTTGACATGACATGATATTATGGATGTTTTATTATACTAATGATTTTATAATAACTTATTTAAAAAAAATGAAATTTTTTTGGTCTTGAGTTTTGGGACGTTACAGATATCTCTTCATCTGTACTAGGGCTTTGATTCTTACTCAACTTGGCCTTACTCTAAATAGGTAGCTCTCATTTCTTGGAATTTTCCATACTAAAACGTTTTAGTACCTTATCTAAGTATGTACTTTGACTAAGACAAATTAGTCTTTTCTTTCTATCCCTTAAGATTATTATCCTGATAATATAGGCTACCTATCCTAGATCCTCCATAGAAAAACACTTTCCAAGCCAAGACTTCACTTCTTGCAAAGTAGGAATGTCGTTTCCTATAAGCAGTATGTCATCAAAATACACTACTAGAAAGGTTACTATACTCCTACTAGCCTTGATATACACAGAGGACTCAGCTTCACTACTATAGAAATCAAATTCTTTGACTTATAATGGAAGCAAAGATTCCAGCTACGAGACGCTTGTTTCAATCCATAAATGTATTTCTTAATATTACACACTATGTTAGGAAACTTTACATATACAAAACCCTCTGCCTGACTCATGTAAACATCTTCAGCCAACTTCCCATTAAGGAAAGCGATTTTGACATCCATCTTCCATATTTGATAATCATGAAATGCAACTATGGTGAGCATTATCCTGATAGACTTCATCTTGGCCACTGTTGAGAAGGTCTCATCATCGTTAATCCCTGGGGTTTAAGCAAAGCCCTTCGCAACCAGTCGTGCCTTGAAAGTGTGTACCTTTCCATCCATGTTGGTCTTCTTCTTAAAGATCCTTTTTCAACCAACTATCTTTCGACCAGGTTCTTGATCAATCAAATTCCAAACTTGGTTATCATACATGGACTTGATCTCGCTGTCCATTGCCTCTTTCCATTTGGCAGCTTCAGGGCCTGCCATCGCTTCCTTGTAGTTAGCTGGCTCATCCAAATTTACCAGTGTACGATCACTGATAAATGTATCACCATTTGACGTTATATGGAAACCATAGAACGTTGGTGGCATGCTAACTCTACTAGAATGTCAAAGAGGTCACGAATTGTCAATGGGTTCAAAAGGAGTCACGTCCTTTGGTTGAGCGCTAGTTTCTTCTAAGGTTCCTTCATTGGTTGACTCTTGTATCTCTTCAAGATCAATTGTACTCCCATTGTCATCTTTGCATATGAGTTCTCTCTCACGAAAGACTCTCCTTCGTGTTATTAAGACCATGTTCTCACTAGGTCTATAGAAAAAAATATCCAAAAGACTTTTGTGGGTATCCAATGAAAATACATCTCTCACTTCTAGGTTCTAGTTTGTCGTGAGTCTCTCGTCTAACGAAAGTTTCACAACCCTAAACCTTGATATGTGATAACGAGGGAACTTTCCTTGTCCACATCTCGTGAGGGGTTTTGGCAACCTTCTTGGTAGGAACAAGATTAAGGATATGGGCAACTGTCTCTAAGGAATACCCCCATAAATAAATGTGAATAGAAGCTCAACTCATCATGGAACGAACCATGTCTAACAAGGTTCGATTGTGCCTCTAAGCCACACCATTAAGTTCTGGTGTCCTAGGAGGAGTCAATTGTGAAACAATTCCACATTCCTTAAGATAGTCGTGGAACTCGATACTAAGATACTCTCCACCTCTATCAGATCGGAGCATCTTTAGCTTCTTACCTAATTGATTCTCGACTTCATGTTTAAAATCTTTGAACTTTTCAACGGTTTCTGATTTATGGTTGATTAAGTAGATATATCCATATCTGCTATAATCATCTGTAAATGTCGTGTAAAATCGATTAGCATCCCTTGTGGTGGATCTGAAGTGCCCACACACATATGTGTGTATGAGATCCAACAAACCCTCACCTCTTTCATAAGATCCAGTGAAGGTTGATTTGATCATCTTCCCCAAAAGACAAGATTCACATTCATCGTTTTGTCGTAAATCAAGTTATTCTAACACTCCATCCTTTTGGATTTGGGCAATGCGTTTCTTGTTAATGTACCCAAGACGACAATGCCATAAGAATGCCTTGTCTAAACCATTAGACGAATCAATATGAAAAACACTATTACCTAAGCTATCAACACAAATCACAGTTTCATACACATCATCACAAGGTTCATAACAAGTTGTGGAGTTGGACCAATGTGGTTTATGTGTTGTTCAAATGATAAGCCAGAATGAACTGATCATAACAAGGAGGCAAGGAGTTAAGGACCACTTCAATGGCCAACTCCTCATCTAAGTTTGCATTGATCTTTTCAAGGAACTCCATGTATCTTTGCATTCTCTATACATGGTTGCAGACAGGCTCTCCTTCCTTCAATTTGCAAGCCATAAAATCTTTAACGACTTCATACTTTTCTTGACGAGCATTGTTGTGAAACTTTTCCACAAGACCCAAGTTCATCTCGTATGGTCAATAGTCCTCATAGAACTTTTGCAACTCAGGTATCATGGTGGCAACCATGATGCAAGCAACCTTAGTCGCATCGTCATAGTGTTTCTTGTAGGAGGGTATTTCTTCAGCAGTAGAAGTAGCTTCATCGATCTCGATAAGTAGTTTTTCAAGGACATACTATTTGCCCTCGTATCGGAAAGCCATCTTGATGTTGCGCATCCAATCATTGTAGTTGGTGTGATCCAATGTCACCTTGGACACGATCGAGAGAAGCGAGAAGTTGTGGGACGAGTTTTGAGGAGCAGAAACATCACCCGAAGTAGACATCTATAGAGAAAAGAAAGTAGTTTTAGTTAGATGTCAATAATCCTTAATATTTTAACCCATAATAAATATTTAAGGCAAGGATCCAAAATAACAATTCATAACTAAGAAGAGGGATGTCGTAATCTTTTCGCGAATTTATAAAGGTAGGAAAAAGCAATTCACCAATTTCGAACTATGAAACTCCTAAATCTTTTGAGATTCATCGAATTAATCAATGGCATGTTTAATCTTAGATTATGTTCTTCCATTTGTGATTGGGATGCCGAGGATCACAAACAAGATGTGAATAACCATATAAATATGCTTGGCACTCTCGATTTTGTTTATCATCTCTAATTAATGTGTCGGTTAACCACACACTCTCCATTCACAATGATAATTTTTGAGATGCCCATTATTACTATTTATAGTCACTATTAGTGTGTCGATTTACCACACACGCTCCACTAACTACATGTAAAGCATAATGTGCAATTTTTATGGATTATCATACTTTTAACATTTTTCCTAAAGTAACTAAGAGTGGGATTTTATAAAAAATAGTTTAGTTACTTTATCATTATACTTATTAATAAAATTATGTCCTATCAAACCCGTTCGACTAACGATTCTCAACCAAACAATAGAACGGTAGGTAAGAATGGATACCCAATGACGGTCATTTTATAGGCTGCTTCCTTAAACTCCCCTTATAGTATGGCTTCGTGAATGAGGCCTACTATTGATTTGACAGACTTTATCTTATACTGTGACAACCGTCAAATTCTGGTCAAGTCAAAGTCAAATAAGGTCAACAAGTCAAACCGGTCAACTCTACTAACCCTTGTATACAAGGGTTTACTTTACGTAATTAATGTACAACTCACTATTTTAATAAGAAATCATCACTTGAAAAGTTCGTATTTTTAGATTTCTTGAACCCTAATCGGGGTAAGTGAGGTAGCAAAGCGATAAAACACTATTACAAACCCCTCGGGGGTGTGTAAAGCTCTTAAACATGGCTTAACGGGGTTTACGGACCTTGCGTTACAAAGCCAAACACTCAAAAGGGTCACAAAAGAAGTCTTTCCCAATCTCTTTCACTTTATCTCTCTCCACCTCAAATCTCTCCCAAATCTCTCCAAGTATGTGAAATCTCTCCCAAATCTCTCTAAGTATGTGAAATCTCTCCCAAATCTCTCTCTGAATGAGAAATCTCTCCAAGTATGTGAAATCTCTCCCAAATCTCTCTCTGAATGAGAAATCTCTCCAAGTATGTGAAATCTCTCCCAAATCTCTCTAAGTATGTGAAATCTCTCCCAAATCTCTCTCAAAATCTTTCTCAACTTCTTATAATCACCCGGGGCATCCCGACCCTTAATTTAATCGAAAACCGCTCGAAAACGGAAGTTTATGCGAAAAACCCTCTTAAGGAGCCGAACCTTCTTAGGAACCGAACCTTCTTAGGAGCCGAACCTTCTTAGGAACCGAACCTTCTTAGGAACCGAAACCTTCTTAGGAACCGAAACCTTCTTAGGAACCGAAACCCTTCCTGGGACCGAAAGTTTGTCAAAAACGAAGCTGTCAGAAGCACCTTGAGGACCGAACTTGGCAACAGAACCGAAACCCTCTCAGACGAAATGGACCGAGAGTTCGGTCTATTTCGGTTCCCTGGCTATTTTGGACGGAGACCTGACCTTCGGCCCTTCCCCTTGCACCTTCGGTCCGAGAGGCGACACTACTCAGCCGAACCCTACTCTCGGTTCCTCATCCACTTTCGGTTCTAAGAGGTGGGACCGAACCTACGGCCCTGAATTTCGGAAATTGGCAATTTTTGCCCGGTTTTCAATATTTTTAGCGTTTTGAGCCCGTTTTCCATAATTTTAACGCGGGATTTTCACCCAAACTCGTATTTTAACATAATAAACCCTAAAAATTCATATTTTAATTATATTTTTAGGAAAATCCTTACTTAGGAATAAAAACCTAATGGGTATGGCTTAGAGGTGGAGTGTTGACTTTGCCTTAGTGTATGACACAAGCAACCACCCCATGCCCACTCAATGAACAACCCTTGTCCTTCCACCATACCTGGTCATTTCAGGGTCCTTTTCCCACTCTTTCCAGCCAAGTACTTTGGCTCAAGGGTAGAAAAACCCATATCTCTCCTCCCATTCACTCACACTTCACAAAAAAAACCCCATTCTCTCTCACTTCTCTCTCTAAATTTCGAGATTCAAGGCTATTCTCCAAGCTTTTCTTCTACTTTTGGTAAGTATTATCATCCTCCATATGATTATTTCACTCCTTTCTACTCAAATCATGGGTGCCTTACACAAACTTCATCATATTTGTGTTAGTTCTTCGAATCTTCAAGCAATCTTCTAAGTGTTCTTGAGTTGAACACTACTTTTCTTCAACATCCACCCACTGAAATCACACAAGGTGAGTTTCATACCCCTATCTTTTCAAGTTTTCTCAAGTTTTAAGGGGGGAATACAAGTTAAAACACCAAGAACTTAACTAAACTCAAACAACAGCTTTCATCAGAAAAGTTTAACTCCATTCACGGACTAATTTGGTCAACTTAAACATTTTAGTTTTCAAAACTGTATTAGATGCAAATACTTCAGGTTCATACCTTTAAAATTACTACTTCCACATCTCCATACGATTTTTCTACAAATTATGGTGATATTTACAAAACTGCCTATCATTACAAGAACAAATCCGGACCAGTCTGTGAACATGGACTTTTTCACACAAGTGAGAGGTCACTAAAAATCATAATAAAATTAATGAACAAACGAGACACATTTTCCAAACTCTCAGAATTTACGGAATCTGATTTGGACCTATGATGATTTTTCTATAAATCTTCTAAGAACAGGAATAGAAATGTTAATACTAGAACAATGTTTTCAGTTTCATTTACACCTTGTAACTCGTTGAGCAAGGTGTGTATCATCATGTGCATATATGTGTTATATTATATGTCATTTTGTCTTGGTAAATAGACATACATCAGAAAACAAATGGATTTTTACCTCCACAAGTATGGTAATTAATTATAATAAACAAAGTTTATATCCATTGCATACAAACATTTTGATAAACTAATGTAAGCATAGTTTATGTTCACTACTACCATTATTTGATAAACTATAATAGGTATAGTTTATGATACACTTACACAACAAGTTCATTACCAAAGGTTTCATTTACACAAAAAGAGTTTTCATTCACTACACGTAAATCTGTTAATGACTAAATCGTGAGACATTCGCTTCATGTTACTTAACAAGTAATACACTTTAAGTCATGTATTGTAACCAGAGTCTCTTGTAGGGAGAGCGTGCTAGTTGTATATAGATCTATATTGGGATTGACACCCCACACCTTGCTGTTAGCTACAGTGGAACCTCGAGGTCTACGGGTGACAAATGTCATAACGTTTCCGACGACTGAAGAACGTCGTTTCAGGCCATCTAGGTCATAGCATGGTTATAATAGCTCACATAAAGTAATAACAACTCTTAGGATTTACAGGGATTCCATTAAATCAAACGAGTTTATGGCAATTTAAACTTGCATTGTTTTACTATAAGCATGGAAATTACTTGTACATTTTGGTCTTTGGATTTAAGGCTGCAATTCACACTTTAAGGAAAATATTGGATTTTTCTGGAACAAACATACTTTTAAAAAGGAAAGGTTTTCATCACTACATTCAAAAGCTTATGAACTCACCAACTTAATTGTTGACACTTTTTTCAAACTACTTGTATTCTCAGGAAATCAATAAACAGGTGAACGAGTGCTTTTGAGAATAGGACGTTAAGGCGTCAACATTTCATTTTTGTCAACATAATGTAATTGATTTGGAAACATGTAAACTTATACAATGGTGTAACTTTTTCAATTATATTTATGTTGGTTGTGTTTACTTTGATCACTATTGCAATTGTTGTTATGATACTATACATGAAGTCCTCCACCCCCGGACGTTTCCGCCATCCTTGGTTTGGGGGTGTGACAAATTGGTATCAGAGCAATGTGTATAGTGAACTAAGTATATCGAACCACATAAGATATACAAACTATAAACACATTTGGGACTGAAAGTCTCTGATTAAACATTTTCAAATGACTATACTTTTAGAGAGTAAACTGTTTTTTGTTAAAAGTATAAGTACATGCATACATGCTCGCGTAGCGTCATAACTAGGAAGAACATAAAGTAAAAGAGGAGGAGTTGTACGTTACGAGTATGCCTTGGGATATGTGGTCAAGTCTGGGATAGATATAGCCTGATCAACTATATATGTCCGAGAAGTGACCTGCATATATTGGGGGATGGTCGTAATGGGCAACAAACCTAATAACCTAACTTCACCCTATCATGAATGCACTAAAAACCAAACATAGCATTTAAAAATACTATAGGAGTATTTTGTAAATTTATAACTCGACATTTTAGATTCATTTCATATCTCTTACACCCCTATTCTTGTACAGACGACATGGCGGGATTCCATCTACCTGGAGACCCTTACTTCCCTAATGAGGGAAACGCTGGATGGCTCGAGGCAGAACCCGAGGAAATGATCGAGGAGGATCCTGACGAAGACCCCGAGGACGTTGAAGAAGAAGAAGACGAAGAAGAAGAAACAGAGGACGAAGAGGAAGAAGAGGAACCGGAGGAGGAAGTCATCAACCCTCCTTACATTGCCAGGGTGCCTGCAAACCGTTTTGGTTACAACGGGCCTGAGCCCCGTTGGGCAACCACGATTGAGAGATGGAGCCGTCAAAAACGGCAACGATCCCCTTATGGCAATCAACGGGGTTACTATGACCTCAGTCGCGGGGGACCAGCTGACAGAGCCCTCCCAGTCATGACTCAGCAGATTACGAACCTTGGGGAAAAGAATCGGGAAATAGCAAATCAAGTCCGGAACCTCAATGCTGTTGTGGAAGCATCTGACGCTCGTACTCGGGATCTGGAAAGAGACTTCTACCCCATGGATTAACTCATGGAGGACCTTACCACCGATCGGGCGGAGGTAAGGGAATACCAGATACGACATGCAGCTCTCGAGGAAAGAGTGATCGCGGTCGAACGCCGGATCGCGGAGCTGCAGGGAGCCTCGACCTCGTCTCAAGGCCACAACAGACTAGCGGATACCACTCACCCTGAGTAGTGTTGCACTACTCCTATTTAGTTATAAACTTTGTTTATGGGTCTGCATTGGGGCTACTCTTTCCTTGTAGGTAGGTTTAACCCTGCGTCTAAGTGATTACACTATTCGAGGGGTCTAAGTGCTGTCAAAATTTTCTGTTGCATTAATGTAATGTAGACCTTTATGAGGTCAAATATGCTTAAAAACATGTACTAAAATTATATCAATGAAAAATGACAAGCATTTATTCATAAAGAGGTCACCTCAAATTGCATAACATGGCATTAACAAACAAATTGCTTATGATAACTCTAAGATTATTTAATATACCTCAAAGTTGTGTGTAATCAAGAGGCGACCGACTTAGAAATGGTGAGTCCGCCTTGGATCCTGTTCCTTGTTTGGTTGTGGGCTCAGGGCATATTCATTAAGTTCGACGGTCTGTCGAACCTTAGTTACACACGACTAGTATACATTGAGTGGTCTTAGGAGTGGGTCGGTCATGGACCAAGGATTACAAGATTTCATTTAATGGTTACTACTAAATTCATGAGTTTATTTTTATGAACTTCTACTATGAATTGTTTGCAACATTTGAAAAATTGGGAAAACACTATACTTAAAAAACTAATATTTTAGTTTTGCGTCTCCCGACTGACAAACCATTACTAAAAGACTCATACTCATTTCATCTTTGAATTTCTATAACAGAAAAATGCCGCCTCGTAGATCTACTAGACGCACTGGTGGAACGCAAACAAACCCACCGCCGCCACCACCCCAGTACAACCCTGTAATGTTCCAAGCGGCAGTCACAGCCGCAGTAGCAGCTGCGATGTCCCAAATCAGCACCGACGGTGCCAGACGTACAGGGAGTGGCACTAATAACTCCACGCAAGGAGATAGCCAGGGGTGTACGAGGGAGTGTTCCTTTAAGGACTTCACTAATGGCAAACCCGACTTATTCAATGGAAGCGGGGGAGTCATCGAATTGATGCAGTGGTTCAAAAGGACTGAATCTGTCTTTGAAATATGTGCATGCCCTGAAGCCAACAAATTCAAATTCACAGCTCGCACTCTCACCGGCAGGGCTCTTACCTGGTGGAACGGCCACGTAAAATCCCTAACTCTCACTGTTGCAAATTCAATAAGCTGGGAGGATTGGAAAACCATGATGCTGAAAGAGTATTGCCCAAGGGGGGAGGTGCAAAAATTAGACCAAGAACTGTGGAATCTCAAGATGAAGGACTCTGACCTCACAGCTTACACTGCCCGATTCAATGATCTGGCACTCCTCTGTCCGGCAATGGTTACGCCGGAAAGCAAAAAGGTGGAACGATATCTCTGGGGGTTGTCTTCTTCGATTCAAGATAGTGTGTTGGCCTCACGGCCAACTACTTACGAGAGTGCCAAGGAATTGGCATAAAAACTCATTGATCATCGGGCCAGCCATGCCACTGTGACAACCACCTCCGATCAAGCACGACGAGGGAAAAACAAGAGGAAATTATGGGATAATAAAAAGAAGCAACCTGCACGGGACCCCGTAAAGAAGCAGAAGACTGTTGCCATCCATGCTGCCACTACTCCTTCCACTCCGACACCACTGAGGCAATACGCTAGAACTCTTCCCAAGTGAAACAAGTGCAACTTCCACCACACCGGTGCTTGTCGGGATATGCACTGCAATAATTGCAACAAAAAGGGGCATACCGCCCGTTTCTGTAGGGCATCTGCACAACAGGCCAACCCGGCCGCCAACACCGGAGCAAGCCGACCTTGTTACGGTTGCGGGGAAACCAGGCACTTCAAGAGGGACTGCCCAAAAGTTAAAGACTCGAACACCGGCGGTGTCGGAAGGATCTTGGCCTTAGGTTAGGGGGAAGCAAGGGAAGATCCCACGGTGGTTAAAGGTACGTTTCTCCTCAATAACTCATACGCATGCATATTATTCGATAATGGATCAGAGAGGAGTTCGTTAGCCACAAATTCAAACAATTGTTAAAACAAAATCCCCAATCACTAAAAGAAACATACGTCGTATAAATGGCAAATGGAAAAACAGAAAACACTAACGACATATACTTAGGGTGTACCCTCACTCTAGACAATCACTCATTCAATATCGATCTACTGCCAGTTCCAATAAAAAGTTTCGACATCATCATTGGCATGGATTGGTTAAGTTCTCATAGTGCTGACATGTTATGTTACGAAAGGGTCGTCCGCCTTAACCTGCCAAATGGCGAAACCCTTCTCGTCTACGGTGATGAACCCAGCGCTAACTTACAAATCATTTCTTGCATCAAGGCTCAAAAGTATCTCCGAAAGGAGTACCATGACTTTTTAGCCCACGTGGTAGATAAGAAACAAGAAATGAAGGACATCAAAAACATCCCGGAGGTCCGTGATTTCCCCGATGTGTTCCCAGAAGACCTCCTAGGGGTACCACTTACTCGACAAGTCGAATTCCGAATCGATCTGATCCCTGGAGCTACCCCCGTAGCCAAAGCTCCGTACCGCCTACCACCGGCAGAAATACAAGAATTGTCCAGCCAACTAAACGAACTGCTGAGCAAAGGGTTCATTCGACCCAGTTTCTCGCCTTGGGGAGCACCCGTTCTTTTTGTAAATAAAAAGGATGGATCGTTCCGGATGTGCATCGACTACCGCGAGTTAAATAAGCTTACCATCAAAAACCGATATCCCTTGCCCCGAATCGACGACCTATTCGACCAACATCAAGGAGCATCTTACTTCTCAAAGATCGACCTGAGGTCGGGATACCACCAGCTACGAGTCCAGGAGGAGGATGTTCCCAAGACAGCATTCAGGACTCGGTATGGTCACTACGAATTTGTAGTAATTCCCTTCGGGTTAACAAACGCACCCGCGGTGTTCATGGATTTAATGAACCGGGTGTGCCGACCCTTCTTAGACAAATTCGTAATCGTATTCATCGACGATATCTTGGTCTATTCACGAAGCAAGGAAGAGCACAGCCAGCATTTGCGACTAGTATTGGAGACTTTAAGAACTGAGAAGCTTTATGCTAAATTCTCTAAGTGAGAATTCTGGCTCAGAGAAGTGGGATTTCTTGGCCATGTGGTTAGCAAGAAGGGGATACACGTGGATCCCTCAAAAATCAAGGCGATCGAGAACTGGCCAGCACCTACAACGCCGACGGAAATCCCACAATTCTTAGGGCTTGATGGATACTACCGTAGATTCATCCAAAACTTCTCCAAGGTCGCTAAACCGCTCACCACCTTGACTCAAAAAGGTGTGATGTTCAAATGGGAAGATAAGCAAGAAGCTGCCTTCCAAACGTTAAAACAAGCCCTGTGCAGCGCACCGATCTTGTCTCTGCCAGAACGAACCGAAGACTTTGTAGTCTACTGTGATGCATCAAACCAGGGGCTTGGGTGTGTGTTAATGCAGCGAGGAAAAGGTCATTGCCTACGCATCGAGGCAATTGAAAATGCACGAGGTCAACTACACCACGCATGACCTCGAATTGGGAGCAGTAGTGTTCACCCTAAAGATCTGGAGGCACTACCTTTACGGAACGAAGTGTACTATCTTTACCGACCACAAAAGCCTTCAGCACATTCTCAATCAGAAGGAGCTCAACATGAGGCAAAGACGATGGGTAGAACTACTGAATGATTACGAGTGTGAGATTCGTTATCACCCAGGTAAGGAAAACGTAGTAGCTGATGCCTTAAGTCGAAAAGGATGCTCAGGGCGCCGAGTAAAGTCATTAACAATGACAATCCATTCACACCTGTCCATACAAATCAAAGAGGCTCAGCTGGAGGCCTTGAAACCGGAAAATGTGACGGGTGAGGCATTAAGAGGAATGGATAAAAACCTGGAAGTCAAAGACGATGGAGTTCGTTACCTCGTAAACCGAATCTGGACACCGAAGTTCGGTGGTTTCCGAGACGTCATCATGAACGAAGCACACAAGACTAGATACTCCATCCACCCGGGCTCAGATAAGATGTATCTGGACCTCAAGAAGTTGTACTGGTGGCCAAACATGAAAGCCGAAATTGCTACTTATGTGGGCATGTGTTTGACTTGCGCCAAGGTCAAGGTAGAATATCAGAAACCCTCAGGGCTACTTCAACAACCTGAGATACCTGAGTGGAAGTGAGAACGGATAACCATGGACTTCATAACTAAGTTACCCAAGACGACGAGTGGATTGGATACCATTTAGGTAATCGTCGACAGACTGTCCAAGTCAGCACACTTTCTACCAATGAAAGAAAACGACAAGATGGAAAAGCTGACCAAGATGTACATCAAGGAAATCGTGAGATTGCATGGGGTGCCAAAGTCCATTATCTCAGACAGGGATAGTCGATTCACCTCGCAATTTTGGCAGTCACTTCAGAAGTCCTTGGGAACTAGGCTGGACATGAGTACAGCCTATCACCCACAAACCGACGGGCAAAGTGAGAGGACCATTCAGACGCTAGAAGACATGCTTAGAGCGTGTGTGATAGACTTTGGTAAAGCTTGGGATACCCATTTACCACTTGTCGAATTCTCATACAATAATAGTTATCACACTAGCATCAAGGTTGCACCATTTGAAGCCCTCTATGGCCGCAAGTGGGCGACACGCAACTAGCAAAGGGACAAGTCCCTAATAGCACTCTCACTGGTCCGGAGATAATAAGAGAAACCACAGAAAAGATTGTTCAAATCCGAGAACGATTAAAGGCTTCTAGAGACAGACAGAAAAGTTATGCAGATAACAGACGAAAGCCGTTGGAATTCCAAGTTGGAGATCGTGTACTATTAAAAGTCTCACCCTGGAAGGGTTTAATACGTTTTGGTAAACGAGGAAAGCTGAACCCTAGATACATCGGGTCATTCGAAATCCTTGCCAGGATTGGCCCGGTAGCATACAAACTTCGATTGCCACAAGAACTTAATAAAGTACATCCTACCTTTCACGTATCGAACCTAAATAAGTGTCTGTCCGACGAGACTCTCGTGATACCACTCGACGAAATCGAAATCAACGAGAGTCTCCACTTCGTGGAGGAACCGGTAGAAATCTTGGATCGAGAGATCAAAAGAACGAAACAAAGTCGTATTCCTATCGTGAAGGTCCGTTGGAACGCTAAACGAGGACCTGAGTTCACCTGGGAAAGCGAAGACCAAATGAAACAAAAATACCCCCATCTCTTCCCGAGCTCTTGAAGTCCCAGTTAAAATGCAAATTTCGGGACGAAATTCCTTCTAACGGGGGGATAATGTGACAACCGTCAAATTCTAGTCAAGTCAAAGTCAAATAAGGTCAACAAAGCCAAACACTTAAAAGGGTCACACTATTACAAACCCCTCGGGGGTGTGTAAGACTCTTAAACATGGCTTAACGGTGTTTACGGACCTTGCGTTACAAAGCCAAACACTTAAAAGGGTCACAAAAGAAGTCTCTCCCAATCTCTTTCACTCTATCTCTCTCCACCTCAAATCTCTCACAAATCTCTCCAAGTATGTGAAATATCTCCCAAATCTCTCTAAGTATGTGAAATCTCTCCCAAATCTCTCTCTGAATGAGAAATCTCTCCAAGTATGTGAAATCTCTCCCAAATCTCTCTCTGAATGAGAAATCTCTCTAAGTATGTGAAAACTCTCCCAAATCTCTCTAAGTATGTGAAATCTCTCCCAAATCTCTCTCAACTTCTTATAATCACCTGGGGCATCCCGACCCTTAATTTAATCGAAAACCGCTCGAAAACGGAAGTTTACGCGAAAAACCCTCTTAAGGAGCCGAACCTTCTTAGGAACCAAACCTTCTTAGGAGCCGAACCTTCTTAGGAACCGAACTTTCTTAGGAGTCGAACCTTCTTAGGAACCGAACCTTCTTAGGAACAGAAACCTTATTAGGAACCGAAACCCTTCCTAGGACTGAAACCTTTTCAGAAGCGAAGCTGTCAGAAGCACCTTGAGGACCGAACTTGGCATCAGAACCGAAACCCTCTCAGCCGAAATGGACCGAGGGTTCGGTCTATTTCGGTTCCCTGGCTATTTCGGACGGAGACCTGACCTTCGACCCTTCCCCTTGCACCTTCGGTCCGAGAGGCGACACTACTCAGCCGAACCCTACTCTCGGTTCCTCATCCACTTTCGGTTCTAAGAGTTGGGACCGAACCTACGGCCCTGAATTTCGGAAATTGGCAATTTTTGTCCGGTTTTCAATATTTTTAGCGTTTTGAGCCCGTTTTCCATGATTTTAACTCGGGATTTTCACCCAAACTCGTATTTTAGCATAATAAACCCTAAATATTGATATTTTAATTATATTTTTCGGAAAATCCTTAGTTAGGAATAAAAATCTAATGGGTATGGCTTAGAGGTGGAGTGTTGACTTTGCCTTAATGTATGACACAAGCAACCACCCCATGCCCACTCAATAACCAACCCTTGTCCATCCACCAAACCTGGTCATTTCAGGGTCCTTTTCCCACTCTTTCCAGCCAAGTACTTTGGTTCAAGGGTAGAAAAACCCTTATCTCTCCTCCCATTCACTCACACTTCACAAAAAAAAAACAAACCCCATTCTCTCTCACTTCTCTCTCTAAATTTCGAGATTCAAGGCTATTCTCCAAGCTTTTCTTATACCTTTGGTAAGTATTATCATCCTCCATATGATTATTTCACTCCTTTCTACTCAAATCATGGGTGGCTTACACAAACTTCATCATATTTGTGTTAGTTCTTCGAATCTTCAAGCAATCTTCTAAGTGTTCTTGAGTTGAACACTACTTTTCTTCAACATCCACCCACTGAAATCACACAAGGTGAGTTTCATACCCCTATCTTTTCAAGTTTTCTCAAGTTTTAAGGGGGGAATACAAGTTAAAACACCAAGAACTTAACTAAACTCAAACAACAGCTTTCATCAGAAAAGTTTAACTCCATTCACGGACTAATTTGGTCAACTTAAACATTTTAGTTTTCAAAACTGTATTAGATGCAAATAGTTCAGGTTCATACCTTTAAAATTACTACTTCCACATCTCCATACGATTTTTCTACAAATTATGGTGATATTTACAAAACTGCCTATCATTACAAGAACAAATCCGGACCAGTCTGTGAACATGGACTTTTTCACACAAGTGAGAGGTCACTAAAAATCATAATAAAATTTATGAACAAACGTGACACATTTTCCAAACTCTCAGAATTTACGGAATCTGATTTGGACCTGTGATGATTTTTCTATAAATCTTCTAAGAACAGGAATAGAAATGTTAATACTAGAACAATGTTTTCAGTTTCATTTACACCTTGTAACTCGTTGAGCAAGGTGTGTATCATCATGTGCATATATGTGTTATATTATAAGTCATTTTGTCTTGGTAAATAGACATACATTATAAAACAAATGGATTTTTACCTCCACAAGTATGGTAATTAATTATAATAAACAAAGTTTATATCCATTGCATACAAACATTTTGATAAACTAATGTAAGCATAGTTTATGTTCACTACTACCATTATTTGATAAACTATAATAGGTATAGTTTATGATACACTTACACAACAAGTTCATTACCAAAGGTTTCATTTACACACAAAGAGTTTTCATTCACTACACGTAAATCCGTTAATGACTAAATCGTGAGACATTCGCTTCATGTTACTTAACAAGTAATACACTTTAAGTCCTGTATTGTAACCAGAGTCTCTTGTAGGGAGAGCGTGATAGTTGTATATAGATCTATATTGGGATTGACACCCCACACCTTGTTGTTAGCTACAGTGGGACCTCGAGGTCTACGGGTGACAAATGTCATAACGTTTCTGACGCCTGAAGAACGTCGTTTCAGGCCATCTAGGTCATAGCATGGTTATAATAGCTCACATAAAGTATTAACAACTCTTAGGATTTACGGGGATTCCATTAAATCAAACGAGTTTATGGCAATTTAAACTTGCATTGTTTTACTATAAGCATGGAAATTACTTGTACATTTTGGTCTTTGGATTTAAGGCTGCAATTCACACTTTAAGAAAAATATTGGATTTTTCTGGAACAAACATACTTTTAAAAAGGAAAGGTTTTCATCACTACATTCAAAAGCTTATGAACTCACCAACTTAATTGTTGACACTTTTTCAAAACTACTTGTATTCTCAGGAAATCAATAAACAGGTGAACGAGTGCTTTTGAGGATGGGACGTTAAGGTGTCAACATTTCATTTTTGTCAACATAATGTAATTGATTTGGAAACATGTAAACTTATACAATGGTGTAACTTTTTCAATTATATTTATGTTGGTTGTGTTTACTTTGATCACTATTGCAATTGTTGTTATGATACTATACATGAAGTCCTCCACCCCTCGACGTTTCCGCCATCCTTGGTTTGGGGGTGTGACATATACATATTATACATATATATATATATATATATATATATATATATATATATATATATATATATATATATATATATATATATATATATATATATATATAACTTTTAATTATACATATAGTATAAGGTGTATTTTAAAACTTTTTTTAAATACTAGGTTTAATTTTAAATTTTCGAAATTAATATAAAATAAAACAATTATGATTTTGATCTTTATCTTTTAATTAATCAAATTATTAAATGTAATTAAAACGTAAGGATAATTCACAAATTCAAGATGCAGGATATCATATTACAAAGATAATTATTCAGTTTTACACAATTAAAACATTATCTAAAGTAACTATCCTAATCAATTTTTGAATTAAGCAAAAACAATTTTCACTGATCAGAGGGTTCACTATGTCGTGGCAGGCGATTACCATGTCATAGCAGAACGAAGAAAAACGCGGATCCGAAGATCTCCACGTCGTGGCAGAAGAAGACCATGTTGTGGTGTTGCGACAGAATGACGATTTTGTCATCCTTCCAAGTCAGGTTTTGTTCAAGTTCAGGCAATGTACATTCAATTGTTAGAAAACCATACTCTCCGATAACACTGATGTGATTTACATGCAATAATGCGGATAAATCCTTATACACATAGGGGTACATGCAACCTATTAAATCTAGTCATAACACTATTAAAGTAACATTTTATTGAACGACAAGAACCCTATAACCCTAGGTAATTTCAAAATTCATAAAAGATCACATACCTTTTTATTGTTGTAGTAATCAATCAAACAATCCTTCTTGAAAAATCTCTTGGAATATAGCACCAGAAATCTCGTGCCTCTGATGGTTCACACCCAAACCCAAGCAACTAAGAAAAACTTTTTAGAGAGAGGATGAGAGGTGAATTTTGGCTACCTACTGATCAGAAGGAGTGGCCAAAACTTCTAACCCTAAGGTCCCTTTATAGCTGCATTAGGAATCCATGATAACCCTTACTAGATAAAATAATATTATCTTAAATTAGGTAATTATCTGGTTTCCTAATTATCTCCAAGGCACATTCTAGAACCCTATTAGACTCCTTAAAATCGTCCATTATCAGGAAGGTTTTTGCATGCCTTTTTCTCAACTATTGAACAATTACAACTTACGTCCTTGCACTATTAATTAATCCAATTAATCCCAAAATTAATTCTAATTGATTTATGATTAATTCTTAATTAAATAATACTATCTCTAACTAATATATTATGCTTATAATATATTAACAAATCATTTATTGTTATTTTTTAATCATATAAAAAATCAATAAATCAGTCTCTCTCTCTCTCTCTCTAAAAGTCATCATATTCAATTAACAGGTTTGAGGGCAACCCAAAAGGACTTTGTTAATAATTCAAGTATATACCAATTTAGTTATTGGCTTAGACACCTAATCCAACAAAAGCAAGGATTACTTAGCGCATACGGGATTAGCATGACTCCCACAACGTGGCATCTATTTCTCACGTCGTGGCGACCAGATTTTTTAAAGTATATATATTCTGATCATTAGGTCGAAAGACAGACTTCTGGAGCAGAAAGCTATGATTGAAGAGCGAAAAATAACCTTCTAAGAACCCTTGGAAGGCACAAGAAGATTGGAGATCAAGAGATTAAGATATTAGAGCAAGATTTCACATCATTCATTCGGTTTGCTGAGATTTAATCATGTCTAGCTTAGTTTCCTATGTGATTATGTGTTTTTCTTCTACAATCATTAGCTAAATCCTTAGACTTTCGTTTAGTAATGATGAACACTAATACTATGTGTTAGTTTCTCTTTTTATGGATTAATTGAATTTGGTTTAGCTTGTGTTTGATATATCAATGTCTGGTATGTTAAGAGTTTCAATCTTTGTTTCTTAGATTGCAAGTTTGTGAGGTTGAATGATTAATTTGATTGAATTAACTTGAATTCCTAGTTGTTTATGAAGCTTAAATTGCCAGAGTTAGTGATTGGTCAAATCCTATATTAGGTAATAAATATAGTTGCTTTATTTGTGCTAGAGAACATAATTAGATCATAATTTCTGTTTTGATTATTTGTCTATATCATAGATAATAAATCTTAGAATTATCATACATATCCCACAAAACTTCATAATCAGTTTAGTGTCCACTTGTGTAAGACCATTTCATAGTAGTTCATAAAAATTGTGAAAACATTAGGAGATCGGACAAAGATTTCTAATCACATTTATTTTGGTAACCAATTGAAGATAATCCATGTCATTAAACTAACCACAGGAAAAAAGGTGATTCAAAGCTAAACGGAAGTGTTTTAGTTATCTTGATTTACAATCATCTTTAGTTATTTGCTTGTTTATGTTTTAGTTATTTGAGTAATTAATATAATCTGAACTTGCAAAATCAGATAAAAACCCCCAAATTTAGTTGTTTTTCTTAGTTTAACTTTAGTAGTTATTTTATTAACTGAAATACCATTCCATGTGATTGACACCAAACTTACTTTACAATTCTATAATTCGACTAGGTACACTGCCTAAGTACATTAATTTAGTTAGGTTTAGTTAGGTTTATAAATTGAAAACTAGTAGGTATAATCATGCACATCAGGCTTCCATTCCCCCCTTCGATTCCTCCAATCTTCATCAAACTTATCTCCACTTGAATAGCAAACTTGAGACTTCTCGTATCTGTTTTCATCCAAATCACAATCCTTGTGGTCCGCTACAATTGTCGCATCCAACTTGTATTGCATGAATTGATTCCCCCATCTTTATGATTCTTCTATCCATGGTGTTGGGCTTTGCATTTATGGAAGAAATACTATCTTGATCTCCATCTCCATTAGATTTTCCCCTAGTAACATCCTCCTTTGGGTTTGTGGTATTCCCTTGAGTGCTTGGCAAATTCTTCAATAAGAGCTTTATTTGTGGTGGGATTCTTTTTTGTCACAGGTCCTTGAGATTCTAATAGTTGTGTGGTGCTTACATTTATTCTATCACACACTCGGCCGAGGCGGTGGAACATGTTGGGTTGTGACACTTAGTTCATGGATCACAGGTAACTGAATATATAGCACAAGTACAAAAATAAACAAAATAACATTTGTATCCCATCTTGATGTCTGAATACATGATTCTTACAAATAATATTATAGTACATGAATTGACTTAAACGGGTAGGCATACATAATAAAAACTAGTAAGCTAGATAGATTGAAATCCATGACTAATCTGTCGTCTGATTTGCTTGATTACTGATTCCCTAAGAATACATGTAGTTTGAGGTTCAACACAAGGTTGGTGAGAGTCACAGCTTTTCTGCTAACAACAATGATACTTTTAAAAAGTCTAAAAAGTATTTTCTTTGTAAATAAAACCATTCTTGAAAATGAGTTTGTAAAGTACATTTAAAGAACTTTAAAAACCATAGTAAAACCATACTTAAAATTGTTTTGTAGTGAGAGAAACCATAAGTAAATACATACTTAAAACTGTGTTTGTAAAGAGACTTTGAATAAACTTTGAAAACCAAAAGGTGTTTTTGCACAAGTAAATCCATACTTAAAACTGTTTTGAGAGAAACCAAGCCCATGGTTTGTAGTGAGAGAGAAAGAAAGAAAGAGAGAGAGAGAGAGAGAGAGAGAGAGAGAGAGATTCTAGTTAATGTTTATAGTGAGTCCTATAACCGAGCTATGTGACTGAATGTACCCCGTACAACGCTTCATTGTACGTCATAGTAACGATTGTAGATACTTATCACCCGCTTCGATTGATTGGTTGAGGTTGTAGCTAGCAACCACATGTGGGGATGTCAACCCTGTATAGATCTATACATACATATCTCGCTCCAAAGATTAACGGTTATAGTAGTGTGGGTATGCTAAGTGTTTAGACTTAGATAATGAATATAGTCTCACTAAAAAGCCTTTAACTAAGGTATGTGAATAGCTCTCAACCCTAACTTATAAGTGGATAAGTTACTAGGCATAATGAATTGTTTAGATTTTATAAAAGTAGAGCACAACTGGTATGCATGTATAGTATACGACATTGGCTTTTATAATGAAGTATGTTTCTTTAATGAACTTTGTACATATACATGTATAACTTAAATCCATAGGAATACTACAAAGTTTTATGACATACAATGTCATAAAAAATCATAGAGTTTTGTAGTAAAAAGGCATATGTTATTTTTACTAGTTGTATCATTTTAACAACATAAAATATGAAAATATTGATGTTCATAACTAGTTTATGTGTTCATAACATATAAATGTTAAACCAATATTTTATAAACTAGTTATGGTTTTTACATAAAATAATAATATTTTATGTGTATTTTTGTATAAACTAGCACAAGTATGCACATGTATTCTCCCCCAAATCATGTAAAAATATAAAAGAGGGGACGTAACACTCACCTAAATTGTGTGGATTCAGTTTAGACTAAGAGATGTAGTTGTTTCCGGGAAGCACCACGAGAAACACGAACTAGCAACAATCTAAATCGGGGCTGTTTTGGACCAAGAAGGAGGTAGACAAAAGGGAGGGAGAGTTTGAGAGATGAAGCTAATGATTTTGTGAGGAAAATGAGAACTCAAGACTCTCTATTTATAGCCTAGAAAGACACTCACAAGCCCATGCAAGTTATGCTCTAATATCTAGTCAAACACTTCAATGCCCATGCTTGTACTTTCTTCAACAAGAGTGCACCCAATAAAAGGTACAGGGGAAGGGAGAGGGGTTGCATTACGTGGAAAAGGAGGTTCATTGGCTGATTTCATTCATGCAAACAAGCAAGGGTGGGCCATGGTGATGTCACACATAGCAAAAAGTCCCAAAAATGTCTCTAGTTTTGCGTGCCAAAATACCGACACCTAATATTTTTTTTCGAAAGTGGCGTATGATAGAGTAGAGTTTAATTATTCCAAAAACCTAAACGGATTAATTTTTCGAGTTGTAGAAATCGGGGAAATCGCATTTAAAGTTTCACGTCTAATTGACCCGAAACGTCCGATTTTTCAATTTTTGCAAATATTTTTACTAAAAATATTTCAAGTATGTAAATAAATATTAAACCACAGTCTGAGTCCAAAAATGTTCTTGGAATTTCAATCTGAGGTGTGAAAGTGCCTCAACGGATAGAAACGGTTTTAGCGGTTTAAAGAAAAGCAGTGTTTTACTGGTTTGTTTTCTTATAACTGTCGTATCTTTTACATATGAACTCTGTTTTGGGTGTTCTTTTTATTTTTAGAAACAGGGGAACATATACTACGAGATTAGATTGTTTGCTTCGCTCACAACTACTTAATACGAAATTTCAGTTTTTCAGACGTATTAACTAGGATTGCAGTTTGAGATGTTTGATTTGTTTAAGATTTTCCACAATTGGAAGTAAGATACCATCTGGTATCTTATAATATTTTTTATGACACTATATATTTTATAAAATATGTTTTTAAGTGTAAAACCCCGATCTAGGTATCAATCTAAAACACGAGATTAGTGTGGAATCCTAATCAAGTGATAAACACAAAACAATAAATACGAATCAAGAATACAAACATGAATCTTCAATGCACACTATTATTTATTAATGGTCGGGTACATAAGATCAAACAATTTATCTCTAACTGTTAATGCTATCTAAATCTCTCTCTAATAAAACCGAATGACTAACTCTCTAATTTACTGACCCTCTTCAAAGTTAAAAATAACACATTATATACTAATACCTAATCACTAAAGCCCAGCCCAACCGAAAACATCATTAAGCCCACCAAAATCACATGGTGATTTCGGTCTAAGTACCACCGAGATCATAGTGATTTCGGTCCTAAACCGAAAACTCTAAAAGCCTTGAGAAGCAAAGTATAAACCACAAATTTATGTCATAATAATCTCCCCATTGTCTTATAGCTTTCTTTTCTTTTCAGTCTTGCTTGATCTCTTCACGAATTGACTACAAGATGTACGTATGAATCTTCTACATGAATAACTTCATCTTTAGTAGTTGGACTTCCTTCAAAATTTGACTTTTAATACACATTGGGCGTAAAGGCTTCTTGTATTGGTTCTTCAAGATCAGCACGTTCAACTTTTAAATTTCTTCCTTGATAATTAAATAGAATTCGATGCTTCTTGATCACTTCAGATATAGCTTCACCTTGCTTTTGGCGTTGAAAGCTTGTGTGTTGAAAAATAATTTTCACTTCTTGTTCCTTCAAATGAATATTTTTTCATCGATCACAGATGCGTCTTGAAAAAGTAATCATGACTAAAGGATCACAGAGTCATAAAGACCTTTCTCACCACATTTGTTCAAGGACCCAGCCTTGGCTCAGATGGAGACTACTCGCAGTATTTGTGTGAACACGGAGGAACGCACTGTGACTTTTTGAGTATCGGAGAACTACTCATGGCTATTTTTGATGTTAGCCCCTGCATATCCTCGATCAAAGATCTCAATACAGTTTTTCAAGTTAACAAGTTAACTTGGCCTTTGACGAGACGTTCAATGGTTTCTGAATCTCAGTTGAGTGTACCATTATAGTGCCAGTGAGAGTTAATGAGGAATAACTTACAAAACCATTCCTGCGACAAATATATATCCGAAGACATATTTCCACAGTTTAGCATGACACGAGGTCAAGGCCCTTGGTGGGACATTCAGCGATAATCGTGCCTTGCGAGTTGCATCGTCCTGGTGCCAATACCGTTAATTCCTTACCTGTGGAGAATGTATCCGAGAATACATTTGAGTCTCCGCAGTTTTTCATGACAAAAAGAATGTCAAGACCCTAGGTGGATGTTCAGCGATATCTATTTCCTAGTTGGGTGAATCGCCCTGGTGCCATGACAGCTCTTAGGTTACATGAACTGACAAGACCGACATGGAGACGTAACTCCCAACCACTTGTCGTTGAATGAACATGGTCAGCCTGTAAAGGGCGACACCTGTCTTAACAGGGTATAACATGACAATTTGTACAGTTTCATGCCTTCAATTCCTTATATATAACAGTTCTTAGGAAGATACTGCCAAAACTGACTTGAACATAAAAAGTTCCCATCTTCTCTCGCTTATTGAGAGTGAGTGTGTGCCTTTCGTTTGCGTTGGATTAACCAAGGAAATTAAGCTCGAACATCTAGAACAATTTGTAACAATGAGATCAAGAAACTTAAACAATTTAGATCCGCAAGCCGTCAATTCCTTGTGCAAGTAGTGTGAAGTATAATGTCCGTCAATTCCTTTCCAGGTATATTCTTCTTGCTCATCCACATTTCAAGACAAAGAAATTTTAGAAATAAAAACAAAAATAACTAAGAATAAAAAAAATTAAAATACGCTCAAAACAATACAATATTTTTGGATTTTTGATTTTTTTGAAAAATAAATAAAAACAGAAATAAACATATTTTTGGAATTTTTGAATTTTATGACTTTTGTTTGGTTTTAATTCTCCCCCTAAATTTGTGCATAGAGGAGAAAGAAAAAAAATATGAAAAAATTTAACGAAAACAAAAATAAAATACAAAATGTACAAAAAAAATTGTCCGTCTTCAAAACGAATCATTTTAAGAAAACTCACAAGCACATCAAAACGAGCTTTTCCAAAAGGTTTTGTAAACAAATCGGCCACATTATTATCAGTGTAGATTTGTTCCAAATAAACAAGTTTACGCTCAAAACAATCTCGTATAAAATGAACATTAATATCTATGTGCTTGGTTTTAGAATGTCGAACTGGATTTTTAACAATTTGAATAGCAGCATCATTATCTCAGAAGATAGGAGTGTTAAGAAAATTCAAACCGTAATTCAGCAAATGATGTAATCCCCATTTGTGATATTTCATTTTCCTTTTCCGCAAAGGACACATGCTCTCCATTAAAATTCTGAATGTCATGCAGATGAGAGATGTCTCCTATTATGTGCTTGGAACAGCCACTATCAACATATCGAAGTCTGATGATATTCCTCCATAGCTGTTCCGACACAGAGTGCGGGGATTAATTGGTTTGGGAACCCAATCCATTTTGAAACTGGGTTGACATTTGTCATTTATTCGTGATACACATTCCCAAGTCATATCCTGTTTATCAAACACAAAAAATGAAGAGATGTTATAATTTTTAGGTGATTTGGGAGTGGGAACTTTTGGTACCCATCTGTAGTCATGTTTAACCATTTTCTTGTTTTATCGGATGGATGCTTCAACACTTGATTTGGAGCTTGAGACCGATCGCCGAGATGACTTCGACCTTACCAATCTTGGTTTAACTGAACTATTTCTCAAATAAGATCTCTTGACAGACATTACCTTTTTGTTCTTGAGAGCCTGATTTTTGGTCTTGGCAGTATTTCAGTCACCATCACGTGATCTCGAGGAGTTTCTCTTGAAAAATCTTCCTCGAGATACGTTCTGCCTACCTTGGGCATAATATGGAATATATGCACGATTTGGACAATTTCTGGCAATGTGACCAGGAATTCCACGTTTAAAGCAGGTTTGTTGTAACGACCCATTTTTACAAAGAAAAATTTTCATTTTTTTAGTTAATCAAAACCAATCTCATAAATCATAAATTCCCCAAAACATTTGTTTTCAAATCAACATTCATTACATCATTGTTTTCCTTTTTAAAACATCAGAGGGTCCCAAACACACTAAAAAAGTGATAGAGTGTACGCCACATCATCACGCCTTGCCCTTGCCCTTGGGCTCAGAAGTACCTGAAACAAATCAACAACCTGTAAGTGAAATGCTTAGTGAGTTCCCCAGAGCATACCCCACATACCATCCACATAAGACATATCATAGTAGCTATAAAGCTACATATACCACATAAGTCACGCATACATAAACCTGTAAGAATGCCATGGGCTACCCCACATGGTCTTGACCTAGGGCTGCCATGGGCTACCCCACATGGCCTTACATCCAATGTTATGGGCTACTCCACATGGTCTTTACCTAGGAATGCCATGGGCTACCCCACATGGTCTTATATCCAATGCCACGGGCTCCCCCCGAGGTCTTCCATACCAACATAACACGACATAACATATCAATTCATAAATGAATAGCACACACATAACATGTTCACATAATGGGTCGGCCTTGGTGCCGTAGACCCATAGGTATGGTGAGAAGACTCACCTCCGTCCGAAGAATACGAATATTGTCCTCCTAATAATCCGCAACCTCCCGAGCTGAATAATAACAATAATAATATAACTAATGATAAGACCTTAAATTACCCAAGGAAAGGCCCAACCTCCAAACTCTACCCCCAAAGCCCAATTACCCTTATCTTGCAAATGGGCCCCAAAGTCCAAGTCTAATATCCTTAATGGGCCCCTTGGCCCAATAAGGCCCAACCGCTAAGTCCACGGCCCAAACAGATGAAAAGGCCTCTGATATTGGCATATTTATACATAGTTTTAGGCAATCAGATGAAAAGGCCTCTGATTATGGTACTTATAAGGATAAATTTTTATGTGCAGCCAAATAGAAGTATTTTCAAAGAAAGGGACCAGAAGTAACAATACTTGGAACTTTGGGGGGCTTGAAGAAAAGAAGAACGAAAAAACACCCAAAAGACGTACTCACGACGTGAAAAGTTCATGGTTCACGACGTGAGTAGAGAGTTTTAGAAGATAAGCATCCGGGTGAAGGAATCCTTGCCGAAAACGATTATCTCGAAGTTCATGACGTGAGTCTTAAATTCTCACGACGTGAACGGGAAATTTAAAAGATATTATAAATACCTTTGCCCATTACGATTTGGGAGACTTTTGGCTAAAGGAAGAGGTTCCAGGAAACGATTTACAGCAGAAGTAAGGCTCTGGAAAAAGGGTTTTCAATACCAAAAGAGTAAAAGTTCATAATTAAGTTATTTGTTTGATCCTTATGAACATGTTTTCTTATTTAAGTTGTGTTTATGTGTTAGTTGCTACTATGAGCAGCTGAATCTAGCTACTCTTATCTAGCTAGATGAAGCTTCTAACTTATGAATAGCATAATTTTATATGGATTTATTTAGTTGGTGAATTGCTTGTGTTTGATTTATTGTTACCTAGCATGCTTATGTTGTTGCGTTAGTTGTTTAAACTCATGCTATGTGTAGTTTAGTGACCATTAACTGCATGAACTTGATAACCTAGTAATTTAGTGAAGATTGAATTACTAGAGCTAGGATCAACCAAAATCTTAGTTAGTAATTGAAGTAATTAACTTTGCTGTGCTAGAGAACATAGATTATGACTATAATTGTGTTTACATGATAAATCTTACATAGCATATTCATAAATATAATTGGTTCTGTGTTTAATTGTGTGTGACCATACACGGTTTTACATGAATTAATTAACTATTGGTAAATTTAGACCTAAATTACTAATATAATAACAGCCAACTTAATAATCCATAATTATTAGCTAGCCATAAGGACGAAGTGGATTCGAACTGGATAAGAGTGTGTTTTTAATTATTGATTGAATTTGAGTTAAGTTAGTCTGATCTTGCAAAATCAGATAAAAACCCTTTTTAGCTTGTTAATAATTAGATTAATTTAGTAGTAAATAGATTAATTAATAACACAGTTCCCTGTGATCGACACCCGACTTACCCAAGCTATACTGTAATCTGACTAGGTACACTGCCTATAAGTGCATATTAGTCTAAGTTTGTTAGGTTATAAATATTAAAATTAGTGGGTACTTCCGTTGCACATCAAGTTTTTGGCGCCGTTGCCGGGGAACGGCTTAGTTAATTATTAGTTTGTTGCTTTAAATTAATCGATCCTTTTTGTAGGATAAAACCTGCAAAAAGTTACTTTTCTGTTTTAATTTTTTTTCTGCATTACAGGACTCACGACGTGAACCTGTAAGATTCACGACGTGAGAACTGAAGTCCTTAGTCTTGTTTATTTCAGTTCGTTTTTCTTAGTTCAGTTTTACGTTTTATCTTTTTGTTTCATTTCAGGAGTTCATGACCAGAGGTTCTAACACACCTTTGGTACCACCACTTGAAGATCCCGAGTCTACACTTCACAAAAAGAAGGATAAGAGCGTGAAAGAAGATCAAACACCAAAGAAGACACCTTTACAAGAATTCAAATCAGTGTTCTCAAAGAAGTAAGGGAAGAAAACGGAGGAGTCAAGTTCATCTTCAAAAAACAAGAGCAAGCTTGAACACTTACATCAAATACCCGTCCAAACCGAGTCCGCGTACGATACCGAGCCTGAATTTGAATTACAAACAAGTGAACCCGAGAACGAGCTGGAGAACGAAATGGCGAACATTGATGAGATGGCCATGGGGGACTACAAGAAGCACATTCGAGATGATGTGGGGCCGGGTTTAGTACATCCTACGATTCCTGCCAATGCCACATTCGAGTTGAAGGGACATATCCTTACTGCAGTTAAGGATATCCCATTTTACGGGAAGGATAACGAGGATGCTTTCAAACACTTAGACGAGGTGAACGATATTGCGGATAATTTTAATACTCCCAATATCCCAAGGGAGACAGCTTTGCTAAGTATGCTACCAGTCACTTTCAAGGGAGCAGCAAAAGACTGGTTGAAGGCACTCCCACCTCGTACAATCACCACATGGGCCCAATTGCGTGAGAGATTTCTAGATCAGTTTTGTCCACCCTCCAAAATCTCTAAACTCAAGAAGGCAATTGCCAACTTTGAGCAAAATCTGGGGGAGTCATTACACGAGGCCTGGGAACGCTACAAGGGGTTGTTAAGGAATTGTCCTCAACATGACCTCAATATTCAGCAAGAGATGTTGATATTTTATGATGGGGTGAATGTCATGACTAGACAACTCCTTGATTCGCAAGGACCACTAACGAAGAAGAACCCAAATCAGGCCAAGGAGTTGATTGAAGAGTTTTCAAGGCACTCTCGTGAGTATCACAACCCAAGGCGTGATAGAATAAAAGGCAGTGGAGGTACACAAACTGAATAGATGGCTGCTGTGATGGCAATGCTTAACACTATGGATAGGAGATTGACTCAATTGGACCAATCAATTCATGCAATTCGAGTTGGTTGCGAGAGATGTAGTGGCCCACACTTGACAAAGGATTGCAATATGGATGAATATGGAAACAAGAAAGCTCAAGTATGCTACTCAAGTGGGGACAAGTATGATGAAGATTGGAGAAAACCAAAGAAAGAGTGGCTGCCTTACGAAGAATACAAGAAGCAAAAAGAAGAGAAATTTAGGCAAACTGGCCGAGGCTTCTGCCAAAGAGAGCAACCAACAGTTGAGAAGAAATCAGAATTAGAGACCATGTTGATGAAATTCATGGAAGCTTCAGAAAAAAGACACGATGCTACTAACACTGCAATAGAAGAACAAAGAACTATATTGAAGAATCATCACAACATGATGATTGATCAGCAAGCATTAATAAAGAATCAGCAAGCCTCCATCAATAGCCTTGAAGTACAACTTGGTCAACTTACCACTTTGGTTGATGAGAAGATGTTCCCGAAAAATCCTGAAAACAAAATCCAATCTCACGTAATGGCTATAGATATTGAAGAAGATGCGATTTCTGAGTTCCTAGAAGCCTTAGAAGTGGAGCCACAACAGCCCAATCCAAAGCCAAAGAAGCCGAAGCTCGAAATTAAAGAATCTGCTGGAATACCCAGTTCACGTCGTGAACCTGCCATGCTCACATCATGGGCTCAGTCTGAACAGAAGAAATTTGTATCTGTTCCAGCTTATAAACCACCTTTGCCATTCCCGTCTAGAGCTAATCTCAGTCCACTGGAGAGAGAACATCTGGAGTTTATCAAGCAATTGAAGGGTATTCCTATCAATACTTCTTTTATTGGTTCACTTGCAAAAGTTCCAGAATATGATAAGTTCTTACAAGACTTGTTAGACACTCGTCAGCAATTAAAGGAGAATTCTAAGGTGATTCTAAGTGAGCAAAGCTCAAAAGCTGTGTTGGGAGAAATACCTAAGAAAATGGTGGATCCTGGACGACTCACTCTCCCATGTGAGTTTGGGAATAATCTGAAGGTTTATGCTTTAGCCGATTCTGGGGCTAGCATAAATTTGATGCCTTATTCGTTTTATCAAAAATTAAATATTCAGAAGTTGAAGGCTACAAAGATGACTATTCACATGGCAAACCGTTCAGTGACACAGCCCCGGGGCATTGTGGAAGATATTCTCGTGAAAATTGGGAAATTCGTTTTTCCAATAGACTTTGTGGTTTTAGATATGAAAGAAGATCCCAATGTTCCAATTATTCTTGGTCGCCCGTTACTTAACACTGCTGGAGCTCTGGTTGATATACGCGAATCCAAGTTCACCTTGAGAGTTGGGGATGAGAAGGAAATTTTTGGAATAGAAGATGGTTTCCAAGGGAATCATGCTCGAGAAGAAGTTTTCAACATTGATGAAGAAAATGAACTTGAAGAATTAGAGAAGCTCATGGAAGAAGAAATCAAAACAATTCAACAAGTTAAAAGAACAAAA
Organism: Lactuca virosa; assembly: GCF_052849685.1. Lineage (NCBI taxonomy): Eukaryota > Viridiplantae > Streptophyta > Magnoliopsida > Asterales > Asteraceae > Lactuca > Lactuca virosa. The sequence continues at coordinate 299,430,861 of NC_136426.1, read as the reverse complement.
CCAAGAGCATCTGTTCCATTTTTAGTTGAAGTCATTGCCTACACGAATCCAACTTCTTGGGAGAGCAAGGAAGATGATGAGATGACGAGTGATGAAGAGGAGGTTACATCAAAAATAACAAGTCCAGTGGTAAAGGAAGAAAAGGATACTATGGAGTGTAAGTATGAAGACAAGATAGAGACTAAAGGGACCAAACGCAAGCTTGATGGAGACGAGGTCAAAGCTAAAAAGGAAAATTCGAAAAAGGCGTATAAAAGACATGTTCAAGCTTACAAGAGGCGTTTCAAGGAGCAAAAGATCATGGTGGTGAACTCTTCAGATGATTCAACGTAAGAGGCACGGAGTCCAGATCAAGACTCCTCAAAAAGAAGCGCTTCTCGGGAGGCAACCCGAGTTTGGTTTGCATTTTCTTTCTTTTTCTTTTTAGTTTTTAGCATGTTTTTAGTTCTTAAGAAGTCGATCATGTCATCCGAATTATTATCTGCATAAGGATTCATTAAAATCAAGTGGTAACACTTATTGAATATCTTAAAAAATTAAATTTGGAGAAATTAATAAATTTCATGATCAGAAAGGACTCACGACGTGAACCATTTCGGATTCACGACGTGAATTCAGATGGAATACGGGCATAAATATTTTATGATAACTATTTTTTATGCCTTAGCCCACTTCCTACTTAAATGGCCCAATTCTAGAGTCCAGACAAAACTCACGACGTGAACCATTATGGATTCACGACGTGAGTTGTAAATTATTCGGGACCACAGATTAAAGGATAAGGAATCAGTTTGACCTACCACTTTGTTTATTCCTCACGAAGTGAAAGCAACAGCTGGTCCCCTCCGTTCGATATTGGCCGACAACGTTTAATACTTCAATCTAAGGTAATGGTTCTTTAGTATTGGCCGACAACGACTCTATTTTCCTTTTTGCTTACGTAATACTTCAATCTAAGGTAATGGTTCTTAAGTACTACGTTTAATTCTTCTCTAATAGTTGAACTTAGGTTTAGGGTTTGTTAGTTAGTTGAAATGTATGCCCTAGAATTCGTGAATTAGCCTTGGAATGTAGACGATTTATGGTCGAAAATAACATAGGAGTAAACCCTCAGCATTGTATTGGCCGATTTGTACAGGAACAGAACAGAATTTGACATCGATGACGAACTCACGACGTGAATTCTTAGGAATTCACGACGTGGATTCTGGGCTGAACAGTTTTCTGTTTCTTTTATTTCTAAACTTGTGGGTTGTTTCTTTTGGCTGTGTTTGTTGCTTGTTTTTGCAGAAATGGGTCCTATAAGGGAGGCACCTCTTGGAGTTGCGGGTTTACACCCGTTTTAAAATTCTCCCACAACGATGTCCCAAGACATCTTGACCTGATGGAACAACAAATTAGGGTGGCTCTACAACCGAGAGATTGTTGTTGCTCCTACAATCAATTGGACGCGGTTGAGGGAAGTCGGGCTCGTGGACAGGCTGTCCCCGTTTTTGACAAAAATATTTATTGGAGATGGGTATTCATTCACTTGCTCGAGTTGGCTCAACCTATTTCGGATCCAAGAGCAGGTGTATAAGGAATTTTGTGTTGAGTTTTTCTCAACAGTGACATTCTACGAGACTGTCCTAGACCCACATTGGCCGCACGTTTTGGTATTCCGGTTAGGGGGTGAGTATCGTGAGTGCAGCCTCGTTGAATTCGCTTGGAGGGTTGGAATATATGATCGACAAGAGGCAATGACTCCCGAATTTGGTATGTTCTTGAGCGACGCAGCTAGAGGATACACGGAGGATGTCACTGGATATGCTTTCTGGCATAATATTGCATCCGGGATTTTTAATTCTGGAGTGTCTCCCGAGAGTAGTATTCGGTCCCCTATCCACCGCTTACTCCACCGTTTCATCACATTCTCCATCAATCATAGGAGGCATGGAGACAAAGTAACAAAGCAAAATATATTCTTCTTATGGTGTATCTTGCAGCCCGGAGTGTGTTGCAACATTCCGTATTTTTTGACACGTTTTCTGGCCGGGTCTGCAGCTAGTTCTCGCCCGGGGAGCCCTATTTGTGGAGGGCAAATTATTACGCATCTGGCCTACTCATATTATTTACTTGTCCCTGATATTACTCGTTCCATGACTTGTGTGGATGAGCATGAGTTTGGCATGGGGTATTTGGAAACCATGCAGGTTGTTAGAAACTTTGGGTCGCATTATGGAATGGTACCTTCAGATGATGAGGGTAATGAGGGTGGAGCAGCCGCCTCATTTGGGGTATCATTACCCAATTTGCCCAAGGTGGACGGAGTATCGAGGACATGGAGGAGATGGGGCGAGCACTAGTGGAGCAAACGAGGAGGATGAAGATGATTGATCAATTAGTTTTATTTTGTTTATTTTAGACTTGTTTGGTTTGTTTTTATTTTGTTTTTAAATTTTTTTGGATTGTTAGACTTTAAGATATTATGTTACTTTGCTCTTCTTTGGTTGTTAACTTTCAGTTTGCTAAGGCATCTTGGGGAAGGAGTAAGGTCAAGTCAAGAGTCGTGTTCGTTTAAGCGAGTGTCGTTCAAGTTTAGAAGTTGAAAGTCGAAACCCATAATTGGAAATAAGTGTGGGGTGAGTCGAGAGAGAGGTTATAGTTAGAAGAGTCGTCAAAATACACTGAATTTAGAAGGGTCTTAATTCGTTAAGATGTTGAGTGGAGTATATGCATTTACAAGGAAGAAGGCAGTTTTCATTTTGGTTTGCCCAGAGTTCACGTTGTGACCCTTTATTTCTCACGTCGTGAACAAAGTTCCAAGGAAATTCAGAATGCGCGATTCAGTGACTTCACGTCGTGAGCCTGTACTGATTCACGTCGTGAGTTGTGAATTTCCACCATATTCATTTTGTTCTATTCTTCTTCATTACACGGAATTACTACCATTCCTTATGACACTTTTGTGATGATTCGATGGGCTGTTTTCTCTAATATACAATGTGGTGTATGCTTTCCCACGTTGTCTTCATGATTTGGAGGCTTGCACCATTCTTTTTGAAGATTGAAGTTTTGATTGATGGCTGGTTTCGCAAGTTCAAGTACGAGTTCTTATTTTAAAGAGGTCCATATTCGAGATGCATGTTTTTCCACACTTTTGGAGTTTTGATCACGCCACTATCCCAGGGGAGTCTGTTCCTTTTTCTCCCTTCTCTTAATTTTTATATTATTTTAAGCATACAATGAGGGCATTGTATGAAATAAGTGTGGGGTAGGGGGTAGAAGTAGAAAAAGTAAATTGCTAGATAATTTGGTACATTTTAAAATTTTTATTAATTGGATCTAGTAGTAATAATTTGAATTGTACTTGCTAGTGGAAGGATCCGATAAGAGCTCAAATGTTTAGTTGAGCCGATATACGTTATAATGAATTTGTGGCCTCCCTTATTTTAGTGAAATCATGGAACAAAAACATAACACTGCTTAGTTTGAGGAATGCAACATGTTTAGCAGCCTAAACCTGAAATGTATCCAGGAAAGATATGTCTTAACCAATAAAGGTTGAAGTTAAGCGCCCCTGCTTAAGCATGTAGGGTTTTGAAAAAAAAAAGAAAAAAAAAGTGAGTTATACATGTAAAAAAAATGAGAGAGAGAAATTACCGAAAAGTAAAAATTCTTGAAGAATTTTGGAGCTATCAAAGTTGAAGATCAGAAGATCAAAGTTCTAAAGAATCAAAAGTTAAAGATGCCAAAAATCATGAAAGAGGTGAATTCAATGAAGTGAAAGATCAAACATTAAAGAAAAGAAGAATTCAAGAGCTCCAAGTTGTGGTATCTTCTAAAAAGTTGTAATTCTCTAGTTTATGTATGCTTGGGTAGCTTTACAAAAATATCTTGAGGTTAGAAAGCTCTCTGAGGATGGATTCGGAGGGTTGCATAAAATGAGCATTGTTCGAAAGAAGTGGGTAATTGTTTATGAACATTGTGAGTATTTAAAGTATGCGGGGGTCATTTAGGAAAAAATTTAGACACAAACGCATGCGTTGAGGTCTTGGCACAATGGCTGAGCTGGAATTGGATTGTTCTATTTAATGCTAGTGATGAAGGTTTAAGTTTAAATAAGTAGATTTGCTTGAGGGCAAGCAAAGCCTAAATGTGGGGTATTTTTATATTGCCATATTTATACATAGTTTTAGGCAATATTGATCTACATTTTATTAAATATTTTGGTTATTTGCACAGAATTATGGTACTTATAAGGATAAATTGTTATGTGCAGCCAAATAGAAGTATTTTCAAAGAAAGGGACCAGAAGTAACAATACTTGGAACTTTGGGGGGCTTGAAGAAAAGAAGAACGAAAAAACACCCAAAAGACGTACTCACGACGTGAACAGTTCATGGTTCACGACGTGAGTAGAGAGTTTTAGAAGATAAGCATCCGGGTGAAGGAATCCTTGCCGAACACGATTATCTCGAAGTTCACGACTTGAGTCTTAAATTCTCACGACGTGAACGGGAAATTTAAAAGATATTATAAATACCTTTGCCCATTACGATTTGGGAGACTTTTGGCTAAAGGAAGAGGTTCCAGGAGACAATTTACAACATAAGTAAGGCTCTGGAAAAAGGGTTTTCAACACCAAAAGAGTAAAAGTTCATAATTAAGTTATTGTTTGATCCTTATGAACATGTTTTCTTATTTGAGTTGTGTTTATGTGTTAGTTGCTACTATGAGCAGCTGAATCTAGCTACTCTTATCTAGCTAGATGAAGCTTCTAACTTATGAGTAGCATAATTTTATATGGATTTATTTAGTTGGTGAATTGCTTGTGTTTGATTTATTGTTACCTAGCATGCTTATGTTGTTGCTTTAGTTGTTTAAATTCATGTTATGTGTACTTTAGTGACCATTAACTGTATGAACTTGATAACCTAGTAATTTAGTGAACATTGAATTACTAGAGCTAGGATCAACCAAAATCTTAGTTAGTAATTGAAGTAATTAACTTTGCTGTGCTAGAGAACATAGATTATGACTATAATTGTGTTTACATGATAAATCTTACATAGCATATTCATAAATATAATTGGTTATGTGTTTAATTGTGTGTACCCATACATGGTTTTACATGAATTAATTAACTATTGGTAAATTTAGACCTAAATTACTAATATAATAATAGCCAACTTAATAATCCATAATTATTAGCTAGCCATAAGGACGAAGTGGATTCGAACTGGATAAGAGTGTGTTTTTAATTATTGATTGAATTTGAGTTAAGTTAGTTTGATCTTGCAAAATCATATAAAAACCCTTTTTACCTTGTTAATAATTAGATTAATTTAGTAGTAAATAGATTAATTAATAACACAGTTCCCTGTGATCGACACCCGACTTACCCAAGCTATACTGTAATCTGACTAGGTACACTGCCTATAAGTGCATAGTTAGTCTAAGTTTGTTAGGTTATAAATATTAAAATTAGTGGGTACTTCCGTGCACATCAACCTCTAGCTCACAGAATCTAATCAAGCCCAACAACCAAATGAGGCCCAAAGGCCCAAAACAGCTTAGGGCCAAACTGAGTTGCGTACGCCCAGCGTACCACCCTGGTACGCGCAGCGTACTGAAGGTCTAGGGACTACGCGCCGCGTAAAGCCAGTTACGCCCAACGTACAACCATTTTAAGCACTTTTTCCATTAAGTGCTTAATGCTCGAATCCTTCACGTCCAAAAGCTAGATTTAAGTCTGAAAAGATCTCCTAAGGCATAAAGTTGGCAACTTTATGCCCTTGCATGCCTCATACACATCCAACTACTCCATTAAGACCTTTCCAAGGTCTTTTACCCATGCATGAGGTCAAATCTCTCATCAAGCTTCCATTTTTATACTTCTAAATGACTAGGGGACCTCAGATTTGCCTTTCATAACAAATGGGGAGGCTTAGCTCAACAAAAGAGGTCCAAAGTTCATCAAATGGACAAACCACCAACACCCTAGCTAGATCTAAAGATTAGAAAGGAAAGATGCAAGCTTTTTACCTCCAGAAACTTTGCAATATGATTTTGGTGCAGGATCTTGAAGCACCAATTTATCTAAGCTTGCTTGACCACCCCTTCTTCTTGAGATACACACTGTGGAGGCTCTCTAGGGTTTAGTCCAAGGGACTTAAAGTTGTTTAAATAGGCCCCAAGTCCGGAAATTTAGGGTTTGCGTCCCTGGCGCGAACACCCCGCGTAACTCAAGGTACGCCCCGCGTACCCTGATTCCTCTGCGACCAATTCCATGCAGTACGCTAAGCGTACACTTAAGTACGCCCAGCATACATAAGGGACCATTTATGCAAAAATTATCATTCCTTAGGGTTTCAAGACATACCAGAATTTTGGATGTTACAACTCTCCCCCACTTGAACTAGACTTCGCCCTAGAAGTCTATGGCTGAAAACAGTTCGGGGTAATGCTCTTGCATTTCCTCATCTGGCTCCCAAGTCCATTCAGAGCCCCTTCGGTGCTTCCATTGCACTTTTACCAACTTTACTTCCTTATTCTGAAGTCCCTTCGTCCTCCTGTCTAGAATGGCAACCGGCCTCTCGACATAATTCAGGCCCCTATCCACCTGAATATCATCCAAGGAAATAACCGCGAACTCGTCAGCAACACACTTCCAAAGCTGAGACTGTTGGATTAGTGTCTAAGCCCGTAACTATATTTGTTAAGTACTTGACCCGGTTGTGCATGGTCCTTTTGGGTTGCCTTCACCAAAGCAACATGATAGGATGATTTATATATAAAGAGGATATTATGATTTATTAATATATTATATGATTAATATATTAAAGGAGAAATCATATATTTTAATTAATATTAGACAAGAATTAATTAAGAATTAATTCTGTGACTAAAAGAGATTAATTAAATAAAGGGGACTGGAACTGTCAATTGTGTCATAGTTAGTTTTGGGTTGTGGATCCTTATGGATCATGGGGTGGACGAAATTAGGGTGTATGGACTCCTTGAATTCTTCCAAGCCCTAATCTAGAAGGATCCTTGGACTGCTTAAGGCCTAAGTAATCTAATTAGGGTTTCAGGCTGTAACCCTAGCAGCTCAAGTATTTAAGGAACCCAGGGGCTACAGAAATCGGCTACCAGAAACCCTAAGGAGTTCCTAGAGTCGATTTTGTGTCTACAACCTCTCTCCAAATCATCTTCTTGCTAGTTGGTGTTTATAAGCCATTAGAGGAGTGACAATTGTGACTCTAAGCTCCAAGAACAAGAAGAATCAAGCAAGCTACAAAAGGTATTCATCTAGATCTGATTTTCTTATATCAATTTGAATTGTATACACTAGATCTAGGGTTTGCAAGACTTGGATAAATTGCATGTTCAATTAGAGAAACCTAGATCCAAGCATTAGGGTTTGAATGTGCACATAGGAAAGTTCTTATGGCTTAAACCTAACAGTGGTATCAGAGCTAGGTTGATTTCTATTGAATTGATACCTTGATTGTTTGTTCATGTCTTGAAAAAATCATTTTTTTCTGCCTCTGACTGACAGACTCGGCGAGTCCCATTGTGGACTCGACGAGTCGTATGAACTCGACGAGTCCATAAGGGGACTCGGCGAGTCAGAGCGTCTGTCAGACTGATTTTCGGGATTTCTTGCTGTTTTGCTTAAGGATTGTTACCTAAATTGTTTTGGGTCAATAAAATCTGAATTTTATCACATGTTTGACTATATCCTTGACAAAACAAAAGATAATTACGATTTGTTTAAATAATAATTTCCTTATTTGATAAAAAATTGATTATTTGAATTAATTGTTGAATTATCTTGCAAGTAATATTGAGTAGGTCAAATTTAGATAATCATTAAATTAATTATTTAATTTATATTATTTGCTATTTGATCCTTTGTGTTTTGAAAAGTTCAAAACTTGTCCTCAAGTTTTGAAATTTATGTTTTTTGATTAAAAGTTTTAATTTGAACTATTTAAATTTCAAACCTTAGAATTTTACAAGTTTTAAAATTAAACCTTATACTTATAATATTATAAGATTAATATATATATATATATATATATATATATATATATATATATATATATATATACATATATATATATATATATATATATATATATATATATATATATATATATGTATAACTTAAAATGCTCGTCTTACCGTTAGTAGGCCTCATTCACGAAGCCGATTATAAGGGGGGTATAAGGTTATGGCCTATAAAATGGCCGTTTAATGGGTGTCCATTCTCACCCACCGCTTCCTTGATTGGTGGAGGGTCGTTAGCCGAACGGGTAGGATCGGGAAAACCTTTCCTCGTTAAAAGTATAATGAATCTAAATATAGTAACTAAATGTTTTACAAAATTCCCAATCTTAGTTACTTTAGGAAAAAGTGAATTGATGCAATTCCATGAAATTACACTTTGTACCCTTGCTAAGACATTAATGGAGCGCGTGTGGTTACCCGGCACATTAATTGGTTTCTAAGCAAAAGTGGCAAAGGGTGACTCATTGTTTGTTATAGTTCAATGGAGCGTGTGTAATTACTCGGCACATCGAATAGGTGACTGTAACAATGAGGGCACCATGTACATTTGCATGGTTATTCACACCCACTTTGTGATCCTCTGCATCCCAGTCACAAACTAGAGGGGCATATCGAGATTTAAACATGCCATTGAAAAGTTCAATGTATCTCAAAGGATCTAGGAGTTTTTCAATACATTTAAAACCTAATCTCATTTTCGTTTTTCATGGTGGAGAATTAGTGAATCGACATTCACTTGCCTTCAAATTATTTACTTGTTAGATTACGGCATCCCTTTTCTAATTTCTGAACAATGTTGTTGGTTCCTAGCCCTAATTTTTCATTTGGGTGATTAATTTGGGAAATTCATTTTCTAATCAACTTTGTTCTTTTTCCTTTTCAGATGTCGAACGCAAACAACAACGCTTTTGGGTCAAACTCCTCTGGTTCATTCTCACTCATGAACTTGTGTGGGAAAGTGATCCTCGATGGGACCAATTTTAGTAATTGGATCCGTAACATTCGCATGGTCACTCGCTACGAGGACAAAGAGTATGTCCTTGATGAGAAGTTAAAGGAGATTGACATCGACACTGCTACCGCTGAAGAGATTGCGGCCTATGAGGCCCATGAGCGTGATGCTACGAAAATCCATTGCATCATGCCAGCGACTATGACTGCAGAACTCCAGAAGTCCTATGAGGACAAGTACCCCTATGAGATGCATTAGGATCTGCTGGAACGCTACCACCAGAGCGCTAGGCAAGAGAGGTACGAGATCATCACTTCGATGATCACTACCAAAATGGGTAATGGAGAGTCCCTTACCGCTCACCTGAAAAAGATGCAGAGATATGTCGATCGCCTGCTGAAGTTGAATGTGAACTTCGATGAAGAGCTGGCAATTGACATCATCCTTCACTCATTGCCTTCCTGATATATCCAGTTCCGTATGACCTACCACATGAATAAGGAGGAGGTCTCTTTGATCAAGCTTCAGGGCTTGTTAAGGACTGCTGAGAGCAACCTCAAAGACAAATCTGTTGCATCAACTCCAACTCCTGTTGCTGCCCCTGTCTTGGCAATAGGGCAAGGGAAGGGTAAGAAGAGGAAGGCTTCCTCAAGGGGCCACCACAAGGGAAAGTCCCAATATGGCACCTCTTCTAGTGGAACCAAAGTTGGTTTCGCTAAACCCAACTCTAACCCTAAGGAGGCAGAGCGCCACTACTGCCAAAAGATAGGGCATTGGAAGAGAAGTTGTCCAGAATATCTGCAGGCCATCAAGGATGGGAAGATCAAGCCATCTTTTGCAGGTATTTACACAATTAAATCTAATAGTTTATCACATGCTACTTCTTGGGTTCTTACTACAGGATGTGCTTATCACATATGTTCTGATTTGCAGGGTCTAAGAAGAAATAGGGATGTGGAGCATGGAAGGATGAATCTGATCATGGGAACAGAAGAACGTCACCTGTCACCAAGATTGGAGTATACTCCTTAGTTCTTAGTAATGGACTAGATTTAAATTTAAACAATTGTTGCTATTCTCCAGATATGGCTACAAACATCATTTCATTTCATGGTTTATATAGACAAGGTTTTAGATATTCATTTGATAATGAAAAGGGTTCTATTTATGCTTATTTTAATAATGTTTTATATTTTGAAGCATTGCCTTGTAATGGAATATATGAAACTGTGATGGTTGTAGATAACTTAGGAAATGATGTTTTGTGTGTGGATTCTTCCAATATTATGGATAAAGCATGCTTGTGGCATTGTCGTCTTGGACATGTCAACAAGAAACGCATAGCCCAACTCCAAAAGGATGGAGTGTTGGAGTCACTCGACCTTAGGGACGATGACGTGTGCGAGTCTTGTTTACTTGGAAAGATGACCAAGTCACCCTTCACTGGCACTTGTGCGGGGGGTGACGGTTTATTGGATCTCATACATACAGATGTATGTGGACCCTTTAGATCCACCACAAGGGATGCGAATCGCTTCTATGTGACATTTACAGACGATTATAGCAGATATGGGTATATCTACTTAATCAAGCACAAGTCGGAAACCTTTGAAAGGTTCAAAGAGTTTAAACAAGAAGTGGAGAATTAGTTGGGCAGGAAAATCAAGATGCTTCGATCTGATCGAGGTGGAGAGTACCTAAGTCTTGAATTCCATGACTACCTCAAGGAATGCGGAATAGTTTCGCAATTGACGCCACCTAGGACACCACAGTTGAATGGTGTAGCTGATAGGCGTAATCGAACCTTGCTAGACATGGTTCGTTCCATGATGAGTCGTGCTTCACTACCTATCTCATTCTAGGGGTATGCCTTAGAGATTGTCGCCCATATCCTTAACTTAGTCCCTACGAAAAGGGTTGCCAAAACACCTCACAAGATGTTGACAGGGAAAGCTCCCTCGTTGGCACATATCAAGGTTTGGGGTTGCGAGGTCTTCGTAAGACGAGAGACTCACGACAAGCTTGAACCTCGTAGTGAGCGATGTATTTTCATCGGCTACCCGCAGAAATCCTTTGGATATCTCTTCTATAGACCGAGTAACAATGTTGTCTTCATTGCGAGGAGAGGGGTTTTTCGAGAGTGAGAACTCATAAGCCAAGGAGACAGTGGGAGGCAAATCGATCTTGAAGAGCTTCAAGAGTCGAGCGATGAAGGAACCTCTAACACTGGTGCTCAACCCGAGGAGGAAACTCCGGTTGACCCGATTGACGAGTCCTTACCTCTTACGAAAGAGTTAGTGTTCCACCCCAGTTTTATGGTTTTCATATTACAACAGAAGGGGATGCGTTCATTAGTGATAGCACACTAGTGAATATGGACGAACCTAACAGCTATAAGGAAGCCATGGCAGGCCCAGAGTCTGCGAAATGGAAAGAGGCTATGGACAGCGAGATTCAGTCCATGTATGACAACCAAGTTTGGAATTTGGTTGACAATGTACCAGGTCGTAAGACGGTCGGGTGCAAGTGGATCTTCAAGAAGAAGACTGACGTGGATGGAAATGTGCACACTTACAAGGCGTGATTGGTTGCGAAAGGTTTCACTCAAACTCCTGTAGTTGACTACGACGAAACCTTCTCACCAGTTGCGAAGATAAAGTCTATCAGGGTAATGCTCGACATTGCTGAATTTCATGACCATGAAATATGGCAGATGGATGTCAAAACCACTTTCCTTAATGGGAAGTTGGCTTAGGATGTTTACATGGCTCAGCCATAGGGTTTTGTCAATGCGAAGCATCCCAATCGAGTGTGTAAACTTGAGAAGTCCATTTATGGACTTAAGCAAGCGTCTCGCAGATGGAATCTTTGTTTTGACAAGAAGGTCAAAGAGTTTGGTTTTCTGCGAAGCGAAGATGAATCATGTGTATATGTCAAATCCAGTGGGAGTGTAGTAAGCTTTCTCGTATTGTATGTCGACGACATACTACTCATAGGAAACGACATCCCGACACTGCAGGAGGTTAAGTCCTGGCGCGGGAAGTGCTTCGCTATGAAGGACCTCGGAGAGGCTTCCTATATTCTGGGAATAAGGATAGTGAGAAACAGGAGTAAGAGACTAATAGGACTTAGTCAGAATACTTACTTGGACAAGGTACTAAAACGTTTTAGTATGGAGAATTCAAATAAAGGGGAATTACCAATCCAAAGTAATGACAAGTTGAGTAAGACTCAGAGTCCGAGTACTGAAGTCGAGATAGCAGAGATGAGCCGAGTACCCTACGCTTCCGCAGTTGGCTCAATCATGTATGATATGACTTGTACTCGCCCTGATGTGGCCTTCGCTTTGAGCATGGTTAGTAGATATCAAGGGAACCCTGGCAAAGCACATTGGATCGCAGTCAAGAATATTCTTAAGTACCTTTGGAGGACCAAGGAATGGTTTCTAGTCCTCGGTGGGAGTGATGAATTAAAGGTGCGAGGGTACAGTGACGCCAGTTTTCAGACCGACAGAGACAACTACCGTTCGCAGTCGGGCTGGGTCTTTACCCTTAATGGAGGAGCAGTGACTTGGAAAAGTTCCAAAAAGGAGACCGTAGCTGATTCAACGTGCGAATCAGAGTACATCGCAACAAGCGAAGCGTCAAAGGAGGCAATATGGTTGAAGAACTTCATTGGAGACCTTGGAGTTGTGCCAGCCATAAAGGAGCCCATGGAAATTTTCTGTGATAATGAAGGAGCGGTTGCCTTGACCAAGGAACCAAGAGATCACGGTAGATCTCAACATATCGACAGAAAATATCACTTTATTTGACATCGGGTGGAAGAAGGACTCCTCGTAGTGAAAAGGGTGTCGTCAGAGGATAACCCAGCAGATCCGCTTACGAACGGACTGAGCAGGGTTAAGCACTTGCAGCACGCTAGGAGCATCGGGTTGAAGGACGATATTAGTTTAGATTAGATAGTTTAGAAACGTGTAATAGATAAATTGTAATTAACATTTGATGATTAAATAAAAGAGTATTATTTATTAGTAATGTTACTGTCTTATGTTAATCATTTACCTATTGTTTCATTTTGCATGTTTTGACTTCCTGAATAATTGAATTATTTGATAATAATCGAATTATTCGAACCGCCCACAGTCGTTCATATGTTGGAAGTAGATATGAATGAAGACTGTCATGAATTGGTGTGTAGAATGTCTAAAATGTATTAGGTATAGCAAAGGTTTGCTACAACGTTCATGAGTGCTTATGAACTTGATTTGAGCATTGGAATAAACCCACGCTTGCTGGAATCACTTCATGGAATATATCACGAGTGATCGCAAGACGGTAATATCATATGGTCTTAAAACCTAGATATATGGTTTATTGTTTGCTAGTTGGTTGTGAATTGATAATGCGTAAACGCATCAGTAACTTGATGTTATAAAACACATTGTTGTGTATGATTTGATTAGTGGATAGTAAATACATATAAGTCAAAGTTTATCTGTTCCTTTTATCCTAAGAGGGTAAAAGCGATATCAGGGCCCCTCGATGATTTGATTTGACTTACATGTCGGACCTGGTCAGGACTGAATTGATGTGTTTAATTAAGTTCTATGTCAAATGAATCTGAGATCGAGAAACAAACTGCTGGACAATAAGTATGACTATGTTCCATGTAATTGTCCGCACGATATCTAGAACAGAGGACTATACGATCCCTTATCTAAAGGACAGTTGCTGATGAGATTAGAGTTCGACAGCGTCTTTGAGAGATACGATTGCTAATCGGAATATGCTTACATTCTAGTTACTAGACTTATCCAAGTGGGAGACTGTTGGATTAGTGTCTAAGCCCGTAACTATATTTGGTAAGTACTTGACCCGGTTGTGCATGGTCCTTTTGGGTTGCCTTCACCAAAGCAACATGATAGGATGATTTATATATAAAGAGGTTATTATGATTTATTAATATATTATATGATTAATATATTAAAGGAGAAATCATATAGTTTAATTAATATTAGACAAGAATTAATTAAGAATTAATTCTGTGACTAAAAGAGATTAATTAAATAAAGGGGACTGGAACTGTCAATTGTGTCATAGTTAGTTTTGGGTTGTGGATCCTTATGGATCATGGGGTGGACGAAATTAGGGTGTATGGACTCCTTGAATTCTTCCAAGCCCTAATCTAGAAGGATCCTTGGACTGCTTAAGGCCTAAGTAATCTAATTAGGGTTTCAGGCAGTAACCCTAGCAGCTCAAGTATTTAAGGAACCTAGGGGCTACAGAAATCGGCTACCAGAAACCCTAAGGAGTTCCTAGAGCCGATTTTGTGTCTACAACCTCTTTCCAAATCATCTTCTTGCTAGTTGGTGTTTGTAAGCCATTAGAGGAGTGACAATTGTGACTCTAAGCTCCAAGAACAAGAAGAATCAAGCAAGCTACAAAAGGTATTCATCTAGATCTGATTTTATTATATCAATTTGAATTGTATACACTAGATCTAGGGTTTGCAAGACTTGGATAAATTGCATGTTCAATTAGAGAAACCTAGATCCAAGCATTAGGGTTTGCATGTGCACATAGGAAAGTTCTTATGGCTTAAACCCAACAGAGACACACGGAAGGTGTTGTGAATCTTACTAAGCTCCTCTGGAAGTTCTAAACGATATGCTACCTTGCCCACTCGGGCTATGATCCTGAACGGGCCTATAAATCATGGCCCCAACTTTCCCCTCTTACGAAACCTGATGATCCCCTTCCAGGGTGATACCTTCAGCAAAACAAAATCCCCCACCTGAAACTCAAGATCCGATCGCCGTCGATCAGCATAACTCTTCTGACGGCTCTGCGCGACCCGCAAGCGGTCGCGCACCTGCTGGATCAACCCGGTGGTCTTGAGTACCACCTCCATGCTTCCCATCACCCGATGTCCAACCTCGTCCCAGCACACTGGGGTCCTGCACCTCCGACCATATAACATCTCGAATGGAGCTCGATCGATACTGGCATGATAATTGTTATTGTACGAGAACTCTGCCAGTGGAAGGTACGTATCCCAACTTCCTCCAAAATCCAGCACGCATGCTCGCAGCATGTCCTCCAATGTTTGGATCGTCCTCTCACTCTGACCGTCAGTCTGAGGGTGATATGTTGTATTGAAGTGCAGCTGAGTACCCAGTTCCTCGTGGAACTTCTTCCAAAACCTGGATGTAAACAGAACATCCCTATCCGAAACCACTGACAACGGCACCCGGTTCCTAGCCACCACTTCTCGAACATAGATGTCCGCCAAATTTTATGTGGATATACTCTCGGAGATCGGAATGAAGTGGGCACTCTTCGTCAGTCTATCCACGATAACCCATATGGCATCCACTCCCCTCGACGTCCTTGGTAGCTTCGTGATGAAGTCGATAGTGATCTCTTCCCACTTCCACATGGGGATGGGTAACGGCTTAACCTTGTCATGAGGCCGCTGATGCTCGACCTTGACATTCCTGCAGGTCAACCACCGTTCCACGAACCAGGCGATCTCCCGCTTCATGCAGGGCCACCAATAACTCAGTCTCAAGTCCCTATACATTTTTGTAGCTCCTGGGTGTATAGAGAACCTGGACTTGTGCGCCTCCTCTAGTAGCCTCTATCTCACTCCCCCCGCCACCGGTACCCATACTCGACCACATTGCGTCAGAAGTTCGCGGTTATCCTTCATAAACAAAGGATACTGCCCCCGAATCTGATCGACCTTCCAATTCTCCTTTTTCACCCCCCTCGACTTGAGCCACTTTGATCATATCCAACAAAGGATAGGTCACCGTCATCCGCATACAGATGTCCCTAATCGGGGATCACGCCGTTTTGCGGCTCAATGCATCAGCCACCACGTTGGCTTTCCCTGGGTGGTATAGAATCTCGCAATCATAATCCTTCAGCACATCTAGCCACCTCATTTGCCGCATGTTCAGGTTCTGCTGATCCATCAAATACTTTAGACTCTTGTGATCAGTATAGATAGTGAACCGCACTCCATATAAATAGTACCCCCAGCTCCAGATCATGCGTGGGGTAATTTGCCTCGTGAGGCTTCAACTGCCTCGAGGCATAAGCAATAACATGCCCCCTCTGCATCAACACTGCACCCAACCCTTAAATCGATGCATCACAGTATACCACCAAATCATCCAACCCCTCAGGTAGTACTAGGACTGGAGCCTCGCATAGCCTCCGCCTCAGGGTCTCAAAAGCCATCTGTTGGTCCGCACCCCACCCAAAAGTTCCATTTTTCTTGGTCAAGCGGGTCAATGGCACGGCAATCTTGGAGAAATCCTGGATAAATCTCCGGTAGTAGCCCGCTAAACCCAAGAAACTACGAATCTCTGATGCATTCCTTGGTACTTCCCACCACATCACAGCCTCCACCTTGGTTGGATCAACCAAAATACCCTCCTGATTGATGACATGCCCCAAAAATTGTACTTCCCGCAACCAGAAATCACACTTGGAGAACTTCGCATAAAGTTTCTCCGCCCTCAGGGTCTCTAATACCTCCCTCAGATGTTGCTCATGTTGCTCTCTGGTCTTAGAATAGACCAGGATATCTTCAATAAAAACGATCACCGACCGATCCAACATCGGTCTGCATACCCTGTTCATGAGATCCATGAACGCTGACGGGGCATTGGTGAGCCTAAATGGCATCACCACGAACTCATAATGCCCATAACGAGTCCTGACAGCTGTCTTCGGTATATCCTCATCCCTAATCCTCATCTGATGATACCTGGACCGAAGATCAATCTTGGAGAACCAAGATGCACCTTGAAGCTGATCAAATAAATCGTTGATCCTTGGCAAAGGATAGCGGTTTTTCACCGTCAACTTGTTCAGCTCCCTATAGTCAATGCACATCCTGTTCGATCCGTCCTTCTTTTTTACGAAAAGGATCGGTGCTCCCCACGGGGAACTGCTCGGACGAATGAACCCTCGGTCTAGCAGCTCCTGAAGCTGCGTAGATAGCTCATGCATCTCCGATTGTGCCAACCGGTAGGGTGCCTTTGCTATCGGAGCGGCACTCGGTACCAAGTCAATGTGAAACTCTACCTGCTTCTCCGGAGGCACTCCTGGTAATTCTTCGGGGAAGACGTCCCGAAAATCCTACACCACCGGCACACTGCCCACATCCGTCACGGTCTCCACCCTCGTATCTGAGACATAAGCCAGAAATCATGTGCAACCCTGCTGTAAAAACCTCCTAGCCCTCGCTGTCGAACAGAGGGTCGGTCCCTGTGAAGCCCTCTCACCCTGAATAACTAGTTCTCCCCCACTTGGGGTTCTAACCCTGACCAACTGGCGCTCGCAATCAATCATGGCCCCGTGGGCCCCCAACCAATCCATCCCGACAATCACTTTCAACCCTCACAATGGTATCGGAACGAGAGCAACACAGAACCTCTCGCCCAATACATTCAGTACACAATTCTGATATACCCTTGCAGCACTAACGGTGCGGTCGTCTGCAATCTCTACTTTGAGCGGGCAATCCAAAGTCCCCGGTGTGACAACCGTCAAAATTCGAGTCGGTTCAAGATTTGACTAAACTTAGTTGAACGTATAGGCACGACACATACTAGACTTAGTAACTAGAAGCTAAGTTATAACCTAGTAGAAACTTGGAAACAGATAGAAACAATGGATAGTGTACTTAGATTTCACATTGATATGTGAATTCTATAACTACTTAACTGTAGAGACTATCCATATTCAGGTCATTCCTTGACTTGAACACCATGTCATGAATCATATACACCCATCTTGCACTTGACCTAGTAGTAGAAATTAGGTCAAAGTCTCATAGAAACTTAAGTCAAAGTTGAAAACTAAGACTAGTATATTTGATTCTGCAATTTCGCGTAAATCTCGAAACCACTACATAGAATGCCAATAAACCGATACAATAAGTTACAAAAATTATTTATAACTATAAAAGAGTTATAGTACCATAAGATAAATTGAAGTCTCAAAGATTCTTTTGATTTTGAAAACCAAAGATTTATTAAATCTCGAAACCCTAAAAGCCCAAAAACCTAAATTTTATAAACTTTAACATCAAGAATTCTATACAAACAGTTATGAAACTTATAATATTATCTTAAAATAATTAAATTCAAGGAAATATAATCAAGGAAAATAAAGATTTCAGTCATTAATATTTACCCTTAATTTATAAGTCAAAAATCAATATTTTATGAGTAAAAACAATAATAAGGTGCATATTTTATAAAAATATGGTGTTTTTATAAAATAATTGGAAGTTATAAAAATGGAAGAGTGAGGGAACCTCTCTCCTCTTTAAAATTCGTTCCCCCTCTTTCCTAGGCACCCTCTTCCGAAAAATTTCAATCATTCACTTCACCCTCACACTCCATCTTCTCCTCTTCACTCTCTCTCTCTCACTCCAACACCTACTCCACTCATTTCTCTCAAATCTCTCTCTAAAATCACGAAAATTATACAGCCAAACACTTCTCAAGCACAAAATCTTCATCATTTGATTTTATTCATAAAGGTAGACACGAAAATCCTTTACTTTCCTTCACTTTTCTTTCAAGTTTTACAAAGTTTGCTACATTTTCTCCATCTTCTACTCTATTCTAATGAAAGATCATGAACACATAAAAATACACACACAAACTCACGGTTTTGATGATGATGGTGGTAGGATTTCACCCAAAAACAACATGCATGTTGTAAATGGTGAAATCCAAGGACCAAAACCTAAGTCAAA
The DNA here is from genome assembly GCF_052849685.1 of Lactuca virosa. Classification (NCBI taxonomy): domain Eukaryota; kingdom Viridiplantae; phylum Streptophyta; class Magnoliopsida; order Asterales; family Asteraceae; genus Lactuca; species Lactuca virosa. The sequence continues at coordinate 299,412,065 of NC_136426.1, read as the reverse complement.
ATCAACATAATGCACTTTTCTACAATTTTTGGGTGAAAATCACCACATGCACCCTATGTTTTCTATCAAAATCAATTTTTTTTAACATTTCAAACTCATGATTGGTCTTCAAACCAACATGCATGTGATGATCTTCAAGCTTAGATGCTTGATGATCAAAGTTTGTTGTTAAAAAGCTTTCAAATAGGTTTATAAAGGATTTATTCCCAAATAAATATCTAAATCAACTTTTCTGATCAAATACAGTTTTTCCCTATATTCCACCAACAAAATGAGATGTTATAATTATTATACTTATTGCAATAACATAGAGCAATAAATCATATAAAATACTTTCTTAGGTCTATAAATTCGAGGTAAATTCGTGGATGACCCCTATGCTAAATATTGACTTCAATTAAATTTCATCGAATTTTGTTACTGTTTAATGTGGTTTTGAATTATCTTTTTGTTTAGCCCCAATAAATCATAAAACCGCTTTAGAAAACGTGAAAAGGGTATCTAATAATTTTCGCAGCTCCCACCTTATCATTAAGACTTAGAAAAATATTTTCAGAATTTTTCATAATGCATTCCTATTTTTCCCCGATTTTTGTATTTATAATGGACTAAAAAGAGTAAAAATAGTTCTACTCGTCCAAAATTCATGAAAATTTACCAGAAGACCTTATAATGTAACAGAACTCTATATAAAAATGTTGATGATTTTTCTATTCAGTATACTATATTTCCCATATTTTCTAAGATTAAATACACTTAAATCCACAAAATCGGATTACACTATATAAGAATCACCATTGGTATTTTTTCCAGATTATGTACACTATAAATGGAGTTTACAAAATATTTGGTAATTTAATTTAACTATTTGGTAATTGTTCACCATTTAAGGATTATTCGAGAGCATAAAACAAAGAAAAATAGCAAAACTAATTGAAAAATATGTTTTATATTTTTTGCAGCTTCTATATGTATTATAACAGTGTTAAACAAAGTTTGGCCAATTGTGGAAACTGTTTTCTATTTATTTCAATTTTTATTAGAATAAATGCATAAAAATCATAAAATTCGGTTAAACAGTTTAAAAATCCATTTTTATATTTTTCCCAGCTTAAGAATGTTTAATAACAGTAATTCAAAAAGTTTGGGCAATTTTGGAAACTGTTTTCTATTTATTTCAATTTTTATTAGAATAAATGCACAAAAATCATAAAATTGGATTAAACAGTTTAGAAATCTATTTTTCTATTTTTCCCAGCTTAATTATGTTCAATGTCAGTATTATAAAATTTTTGGGAATTTTATTCATCTGAATACTATTTTTCACGAATTTATATTGTTATTAAGGCTTAAAAATTGGGAAAAATAGTTATTCACATCAAATATTCAAGGGAAAATTTCTGCAAGACCTCTACTGTGTTTAGAATGAAAATGCAAAGTGTGAGCATTTTTGGAAACTGTTTCATAATATTTTGGCTTTTCAAGAGCTTAAAACACATTTAAATGTGTTGAAATACCCTCAATTAATATTACAAAAATCTGAAAATTAATATCCAAAATTATCTTTATCACATGAGTTATAAAATTTCACCATTTCAGAAAAATGTTTGTAACTTATCAATATTAAATTTTGACACAATATAGGCATAATTCTATAGTAGTAGTAAGCATACTAGTGTTAGATTTCGATTAGAGACTCACTAGCGAATATTATTATTGTAGGAATCGATAGTAGTATGAGTGGAGCGTAGTCAAGGCAACATTTGCATCATCTCAATGCATTGTGAGTATTCACCACTCCCCTATTTTCGGTTTTTAAATGTTTTGGGGTGGAAAAGCATGTCCTAAACTATTTATATTCGTTGTATTTATTTGACTCGTATAAACTTGGTTGCTATATTTTGCATATTATGAGTATTCACGCACTCGCCTATTTTCGGCTTTTATATTTTGGGGTGGAAAAGCATGTCCGAAAAACTATTATTTGTTCGTTGTATTTAAATTGATTTGTATCAAACTTGATTGCTATATTTTGCTGTATTTCTCTATGTATGTCTATGCAACACGGAACATGAGAACTTATCGTCTTAAGTCCCTTCCCTTATACTTTACTCCAACCATTAACACTTTGAGCCAATGGTCATTGTGGATAGCGCTATTAGGAATTGACACCTCCTCACTCGCCCGATTGCTGGAGTGCATGATACCATATAATCTATGGAACAATAAGCATAGATCTTGATAGGGCATCAGTCATAGGCTTGGTTGGGAACTCATTTTTTGCTCATACACATACAAAATTGTTATTAATTATGGCAATAAACTTGTTTATTAATTATAGCAATGACCTTTGTTTCTCATTCTAGCAATGAACTTTGTTTCTCAATACAACATCAAAATTTTATTATTGGAAACTTATATACATGTTTTAGCAATGAAATTGTTTTCTCCTTGTAGCAATCAACTTGATTACTCATTTTAACAATATATTTTCATTTATGGAAACTTTTATCAAAACTTGATTTCGATTCATGAAACCAATATTATTTTTTTTATCTGTGAGTACTCACCAACTATTTTTATAGTTAACGCTCGTTTTACATGCTTTTTCAGGAATCATCGAGTAAGTGGCACTTAGGGACACATCACTTTTAGGAGCATCTGCATGTGTTGTATTTCAATTTTCATTGTAATTTCTTTTAAAAGTTGTTCAAACCCATTGTAAATTTGTAATGATTTTTAATACTATGGTTGGTGTTGTCTTTTAACTTTTGCTATGAAACCCTTTATACTGTCACGCCTCGTGTTTCCGCTTTAGCGGGGTGTGACAGAAATGGTATCAGAGCCGAAGGTTATAGATAATACCGGTTTTCCTTTGGAGAACCACAACTATAGCCAAAAAATTTCAAAACATTTTTTTTAAATATTGAACATACTACGGGTATAACTAATCCGAGTATGCATTATTAGACTTTAATTAAGTATAGCCTGGCCAACTATGCTTAATTAAGGAAATTTAATGTGAAGCTGGAAACGGTTATAGTAGAACTATGTTAAAAATGATTTTCAACTTGAACTTTTGAAAAAAAAATGTCGTTGTGCGTACGGGCATTGCATATTATAGGCATTCATCTAGATACACATAGAAACTAAGTGCACTTTTATAACAATGACTTTATTTAGAAATATTCTTATCCCTTATCAAGTGCTAGGGTTAACCACTTAGGTTATATCACTAGCCACTCCAGGAGCAATGCACTTAGTACTGAGAATGACTATTCCACGGTAGCTGTTGACTTTAGATGTAAGGTTAGTAGCTAGATATACACTAGTAACAATCTTAAGTCGAAACCTATTCCAATTATTCCTCAATACCTCTTCATCGTCTTCGTACTATAGTTACAACTAGGGAAGCATTCTGATACCGACACAGATGAAAATTGGAGCATCACGTAAGGAGGTAGATGAGTCTCCACTAAGTAATCACTTGGATACCATTGGTGGTCATTCCGGATTTGACTCACGAGGAGACACAGAGGTTTAACGCATACGTGAGACCTTATTACTACGCTACGAGTATAGCTTTAGGTTGTTTCCACCTTGAGCTTAAAACTTAACATAGGATATCCCTTTGATCTCTATAAAAGGTCGGAAATTCCATTGAACTTAAAAGGGTTTTACAAACAATTTTTCTTGTCCTCTATTTTGGGGAAAAGACGTCGTTACTCGCCTTAGTATTTAGGTACGATCAGCTACACTAATCTACCTGTTCCTTCTTAATCTTTCATCAAAAAGATATTTCTCTTCATCGGTTTTATTTAACTCACTAAAATCTTTTGACAACTTGCTTTAACTTAACACTTTTCTTCAAAACTCAATTTAACCAATATTTGTTTTAATGCTGCTATTTCAATTTCATTTCAAATCCATTTCAATGGATAGATGTGCGTTTGAGGGCATATAAACCATTTTAAACCTTGATTACCATTTTCGTACGTTTTCAAAAAAAATGTAATTATTCTTTTAAATATGTTAAGTCCTTACCTTATCCGTTTTAACCATTGTTGGACCCCAGTCAAAAAGGTCAAAACTGTCAGATTTTCAATTACAGGTTTTAGTGTTTCTTCTTTTTCACAAATCGAGTTTAACTTAATAGATAACTCGTGAATTTTTAGCAATCCTTAGCAAACACATTAAAACTCTCACATGTCTATTTAATCATCAATGTACATCAAATATTTAAGTTTGAAATATATCTCAACCTAGTTTTAAATCTACCTATAGGTATTGTTCTTATAATTTAAACAATAACAATCATTGCCGCCGCTATCTTCCTTTTTCTTTCCCCCGAACTTGATTTCTCGCTCTCCTTCTGATTTTAGATCTCGCACGCCCGTGATAGTAACATAATACATTGTCTAACTTTGTTTCTGTCTATTTTGCTTCACGTGGTATCATGTTCGTACACATACAGACTAGAAGTCTACCCTTTCGTTTTGAGCGATTAATATGTGTATAGTCATGAGACATAATTTTGATTTAGTCAACTTTGATATATTCAATTACGCCTTTTATCATATACATCTTGTTTTTATTTGGAAATCTACTATAAACAAGTGATCCTTATTTACATTTGCTCTTTCGTTCTAAATTCGGAAACTTGATTTAAATGTAATTTTTATTGTATTTTTCTTACCATTAATACACAAGATGAATACCATTGTTCTTATCATTTTTCTAAATCCATAAAATATATGAGCAAGAATACATTTTCTTATCCTTCTTCTTTCCTTTAAATACATCAAAAGTCTTGAATTTTACTATTATATATTCTCTAAATGATTGTATTTGTAGAAACACTAAATTAAGAATCCACTATTTTCAATGATCGATGTTTTTACACATTTCTTAAAATAGTGTAACATACACGTTTTGAGATCGTGTTTTATATAAATAATATTATGAAATATTATGTGAAATTGAGTATTGAGTTCTAACAGATAATTTTTACTAGAAATAAGGTAAAACTATGTTTAGAATCACTCATAAACTATTGGAAGTCTTATGAGATTCCAATTAAAAGCTAAATAGTGAAATTTAGCGAAAACATAAAATTTGAAATAAGTAAAATTTTATTATTGAAAGTTGTAGATAATCTCGTTAGAAACACGTAGGCGAAAACCTCGTCGAAATCCGAGTTATAACGAAGAAGTTATGACCAATCTAAGATCCACGATAAAACCGGCACGGTGCCGAATGACGTAAAAAGTGAGTTTTTGATAAACTACTTTTTAGCCTTAGTGATCTAAATGAAAGTCATAGTATTCGTTAAACCGAGAAGTTTGATAAAAAGAACGTCAAAATCTGACTTCGTATGAGGAAGTTATGATTTTTACACGTTACAGCTTAGCAGTAGACAGCTAAAAACTCGAATTTTAGATCGAGTGATTTTTAGCCGACACAACCTAAACGAGAATCGAAGGTCTCGTCATTAGACAACGGTAAAAATTCTGACGAAAACGGACGTCGGATGAAGAAGTTATGAATTTTTAACGGATTTACCAGTCCCGGTCTGTTAAAAATAATAATATAAAAATAAAGTCAAAATTTTTTGACGAAATCTAAACAAAAGTTGTAGAGCATAATTTTCTCTACGCGTGCATATAAAGAACGTCAAAAACGGAGTCCGTATAAGAAAGTTATGGATTTTACAAGATTGGGCATATTTTTCGAGAAATTTCGCATGAATAGTGATTGCCACGTCACCCTCGCTCGGAGTTGGCACGTGTCCGAAGCTGCTGCATGGCATGTCCGAGAAGCGACGCGTGTCGCACAGGTGTCCGAAGGGCCACGTGATCCTCGCATGCCACACGTGATCCGACCCTCGTGTCCTCCTCCCATTGGACCGAAGCAGCTGACCCGATCCGAAGCCAGAAGTCGCGTCATCCGACCAATACGAAGCGAGCACCTGTCCGTCCGAGCCTCGCCCTGCTGCCACCTGGTCCGAACCTCGCAGCCGCGTGCCCTCCTCTCCTCGCTTCGGATCCGAGGCTCGCACCTATATAAGGGGTGCGAGACCTCCCGGTTAGAAGTTTAAAACTTGGCCTTTTTCACCCCTTTTCAACATTTTCTTGCATTCCGACTTCCCCCGAAGCCCCGGTACTTATTCCAAAGCCCAAAACGCGCCCCGAGATTTCCGAGAAGCCCGAAAAATTTATCTTTTCGTTTTCGAAGCTCTACCTTCGCAGAGCCCGGTTTTCAACGAAGAAAGTCATATTTAAAGCCAAAGTGCTGCCCAAATTACTATTTTGACCCCCGGTTATTTCTCGGTGAGTTTAATATATAAGAACAATTGTATGTTATGTGTTATATGTGCTATGTACTTTTCCATGTTATCATCTCGAGTTGTTGTATCTGTTATTTTATAGCAAGGCTGTACCTCTGACTTGAAGTGTATGACATAAGCATCACTTGGGTATTGGTATGAACCGTTGACCATGAAGTGTATGACATAGACATCACTTTGGCTTCGGTAGTATGCTAAGATAAGGCTGAAAGCCTAAATATTCTAGCAAAATGATATTCCTGAGTATTTACTATGCCATTTGTGCTGAAACTTTATTGATTTTATATCAAGTTTGGAATTTGTTATGTCTCATTGATTAATATGGAAAGCTTTTCGCATTATGCCTTTGTTGTTCCTTGTTCCTCTTAGCTTCTGGCATATTACAGTATATATATGGCATAACGTTATATTGTATCTATTATTGAACTCACTAAGCGTCACCGCTTACCCCTCTCAATGTTTAACTAATTTGCAGGAGATAAGCACCCAGTATAGTGATATACTGGTAGAAGATTTTTCAATAGTTTGAAACTACTGTTTTGATAGAAGATTTTCGAATAGTTTGAAACTATCGTATTTTGCACTCCCATATGTATAAAACTATAGTATCCTGGGGAGTTATGTAATATATAACACTATGAAATAGTGGGTTTGTATCCAGTAGTTTGTAACCGTTTTATCAATATAAAATATTGTTTTATGAATATGCATGTAGCATGTTTCGGAATAACAATTGTCAAATATGAAAATTTGGGTCTTTCATAAATATGAAAGTATAGAAAGTGTGGGTCCTTTCAATTATGGTATCAGAGCAGTGATTTAAGTGAACTAAATTCCACGGATTGGTATTTAGACTTAAACTATTGGAAGTTCAATATATGAACTTAATCATTATAAGTATAGGGATACAAACCATAGGAATATATATATATATATATATATATATATATATATATATATATATATATATATATATATATAAGTATTAGGTAATAGTAAATCCTAATATTCTAAAATACAATATTACTCCCTATTGCAGAGCAATGGCTGAACAGGTTAGTAGCCATACCCCCGAGGTTAGTGGAGGTCCTCAATCTGAGGAAGTGAATACTCCAGTATCTCCTCGTGTTGAGCGACTCTTGGGTAGACTTACCGGTGTTATTCGACAGACTCTCGAAGAACACAAAAAGAATGGTGATAAAGGAAAAGAGAAAGCCACTGGAGAATCTTCAAAAGGAGAGGTGAAGCGTCCCTCGTTCAAAGATTTCAAAAGTAGTGGTGCTACAGAGTTTTCTGGTGTTCTTAATCCAATTGTTGTTCTTACCTGGATCCAGAACACAGAGAAAGTGTTTCGTATCTCTCATGTGGATAATGAAGACAAAGCTAACTATGCTTCTGCAATGCTCATCGGAGAAGCATTGGTCTGGTGGGAAGCAACATATGAAGCTCTAAACGGGTTTGACCAGGAGAATTTAGCCTGGGAAATGTTCAAAACTCGTTTGTTAGGGAAGTATTGTCCTCTAGATATGAGGAGGAGATTGGAGAAGGAATTCCTCGAGCTTAAACAAAGAGGAATGACTGTGAATGAGTATGAAACTCAGTTCAATCAAAAAGCACGGTTTGCCGTAAAGTATATTCCAACTGAAGATGAGAAAATTCAGTTATTCTTAGAAGGACTACGGCACGAAATTCACGATTTTGTTGCCAATCGGGAAGTACTGTCGTTTGATAAAGCTGTTGAGTATGCTCGAAAGCGTGAGCATGACTTAGAAATACGTGGTGCCACTCTTACTGTTCCGAAACATCCACGTACTGAAAGGACTGCTCCTGCTTCCCCTATTCCACCAACTCAATCCGTTCGATCTGAACCTAGCAAGCAAGTACAATCTCAGAGTGCTTTTCGTGGCCGCGGCAAGTCACAATCTTTTTCTCTTCAGTCACCAGCTTGTCGAAATTGTGGAAAGAATCATCCGGGCGAATGCAGACTAGAGGAAAGAACCGTGGTCTGTTTTGGATGTGGAGAAGTAGGACACAAGAAGTCTGTGTGTCCAATGAAAGGTGTTACATGCTTTGCATGTGGTGTTACTGGCCACAGGAAGCGTTTTTGCCCCACTCTTACTAGTCAGATGACGGGAAGTCAAGCTTCCGTTCAACAACCGGCGAAAAGTCAAGCTCCTATTCAACAATCAAGGGGTACTCCAACTAAAAAGGAGGAGGTTCCAAAAGGTAAGGGTCGTGCATTCCAGATCACCACCGAAGAGGCACGCGAGGACCCGAATGTTGTGACGGGTACATTTCTTGTTAACTCTAGACCTGCTCACATCTTATTTGATTCTGGTGCCTCAGATTCTTTTGTGTCTTATGAATTTGCGCATTCTTTTCAAATTGCTTGCTATGCACTCGCGCAACCCTTTCACGTAGAGACTGCTGGAAGCATATCATTACTTGCCGATAAAGTCTATAGGAATTGTGTTATAGAAATTGAAGGCTATAATTTTCTTGCTAATCTAATTCCTATCTCCTTGCCCAACTTTGACATTATTCTCAGCATGGATTGGTTGTCAAAGAACCACACAGACCTCTTATGTTATGAAAAGATAGTACGTATTCCCATTGAAGGGGAGAATCCTATCTATGTCTATGGTGAACAAGGAGCCTTAAAAATAATATCTTTCCTCAAAGCCCGTAAATTCATATCGAAAGGGTGTTCTATCTATCTGGCCTACACAGTCGATGTCTCAAAAGAAGAGAAGAAAACGGTGAATGATGTTCCCATTGCTAAGGAATATCCAGATGTTTTTCCCGAAGAATTGCCTCGACTTCCTCCGGACAGGCAAGTAGAATTCCGAATTGACCTTGTGCCTGGCGCTGCTCCGATTGCTAAGACTCCTTATCGTCTTGCGCCAGCTGAGATGAAAGAAATGATGATCCAACTGCATGAACTACTTGACAAAGAATTTATCCGACCGAGTACCTCTCCCTGGGGTGCTCCGGTACTGTTTGTCAAGAAGAAAGATGGATCGATGCGGATGTGCATTGATTATCGTGAGCTGAATAAGGTGACTATCAAGAACAAGTATCCACTACCTCGCATCGACGATTTGTTCGATCAACTTCAGGGTGATAGCTATTTCTCAAAGATTGATCTAAGATCTGGCTATCATCAGTTGAAAGTTCAAGAGCAGGATGTACCGAAGACTGCTTTTCGTACTCGATATGGGCATTACGAATTCCTTGTTATGCCGTTTAGTTTAACAAATGCTCCTGCTATATTCATGGATATGATGAATCGGGTATGCCGCCTAATGCTCGATAAATCTGTCATCGTATTCATTGACGATATTCTAATCTATTCCAAGTCTGAAGTAGATCATGCCATTCATATTCGTGCGGTATTAGAACTTCTTCGAAAGGAGAAACTATATGCTAAACTCTCGAAATGTGAATTTTGGCTTCGCCAAGTTCAATTTCTTGGTCATGTTATTTCTGGTGACGTTGTATCCGTAGATCCTACTAAAATTGAAGCTATTCAAAATTGGGAAGTGCCCCGTAATGCTTCCGAAATTCGTAGTTTCGTGGGTCTCGCGGGATATTACCGGAGATTTATAAAAGACTTCTCTCGTATAGTCGTACCTCTCACGAGTCTTACATGAAAGGAAGTGAAGTTCGAATGGGGTGAAGCCCAAGAAAAAGCTTTCTCGACTTTAAAAGACCTTTTGACTCATGCTCTAATCTTATCACTTCCAGAAGGTGATGATGATTTCTCTATATATAGCGATGCTTCAAGATTAGGACTCGGTTGTGTGTTGATGCAACGTGGTAAAGTGATAGCCTATGCCTCAAGACAACTGAAAGATTATGAAAAGAATTATCCCACTCATGATCTCGAACTCGTTGCAGTGGTATTTGCCCTAAAACTTTGGAGACATTACCTCTTTGGTACAAAATGTCAATTGTATACCGACCACAAGAGTCTCAAGTATATATTCAGTCAGCAAACTCTGAATATGAGACAACAACGAGCCATGGAGCTGATCAAAGACTATGACTGTGAAATCCTATATCATCCTGGAAAGGCTAATGTAGTTGCCGATGCACTTAGCAGAAAGGTTTATCGTAATAGTATGTGTTATGCTATTACTCACACCACAGTAAAGTTCACTATCCTAGATGAACTAGAGAAATGGCAAGTAGAAGCCCTAAAGCCAGAAAATGTGAAGAAAGAAGGGATGGTACATTACACCGATGTTTTACTTGATGATCCCCAAGGACTGAAGGTATTCAAGAATCATCTGCGGATTCCGAAGATTGGTGGATTAAGAAATAAGATTTTAGATGAAGCCCATAAGTCTAAACTATCAATACATCCTGGTACAAGTAAAATGTACTACGATGTAAGAGCTGATTATTGGTGGCCTGGATTAAAGAGAGACATTAGAAGATATGTACAAGAATGCTTAGTATGCTTACAAGTTGAAACAGAGCACCAAAAGCCTTACAGAACCCCAGAAAGCCTTAGTGTACCTGTATGGAAATGGGAAGAAATTTCCATGGATTTTATTACCAAATTGCGAAAGACTGCTAGACAGCATGATAGCATTTGGGTAATCGTCGACCGCCTGACTAAAAGCCCTCATTTTCTTGCCATGCGTGAAACGGCTCCAATGGAGAAATACGCACAAGTATACTTGGATGAAATTGTTGCAAGACATGGTGTGCCACTAAAGATCGTTTCCGATCGTGATACTCGCTTCACTTCTCACTTTTAGGCGAGTATGCAACGTGAATTGGGATCTCGAGTTGCTCTCAGCACATCCTATCATCCCCAGACAGATGGTCAGATGGAGAGAATTCCAAACTGTAGAAGATATGCTTCGTGCATGTGTCTTGGAGTTCGGTGGTAACTGGGATAAATACTTACCTCTTGTCGAATTCTCGTATAATAACAGTTACCACGCTTCAATCAAAATGCCGCCATATGAGGCATTATATGGTCGCAAGTGTCGTACTCCATTATGTTGGCGTGAAATAGGACAGAAAATCCTTGGAGGCCCTGAAATGATTCAAGACACCACCGACAAGATTCAAATTGTACGAGAAAGAATGAAAGCCGCCCAGGATCGACAAAAGTCCTATACGGAAAAGAGGAGGCGACCAATAGAATTCCAGGTGGGGGATTTCGTAATGTTGAAGGTATCCCCATGGAAAGGTCTTATGCGATTTGGAAAGAAAGGAAAACTAAGTCCTAGATTTGTTGGTCCTTTCAAAATCCTTCAGAGGATTGGTAAACAAGCATACCGCTTGGAATTGCCTGAAGATTTGGCAGGTATTCATGATGTCTTCCATGTGAGTTATCTGCGCAAATGCCTAAGCATCTATGATGAGGCAGTTCCATTATTCGAGGTGAAACTGGATAAAAAGTTAACTTATGTAGAAGAGCCTGAAGAGATCGTAAACGAAAGAACGACTAAGCTACGTAATAAAGAAGTAGAGTTGGTGCTTGTCAAGTGGAAACACCATCGAGGCCCGAACTATACTTGGGAAAATAAGAATGAGATAAGATCGAAATACCCCCATTTATTTTAATCTATGTAATTTCGGGGACGAAATTCTCAAAAGGAGGAAGTATTTGCAACATACACGTTTTGAGATCGTGTTTTATATAAATAATATTATGAAATATTATGTGATATTGAGTATTGTGTTCTAACAGATAATTTTTACTAGAAATAAGGTAAAACTATGTTTAAAATCACTCATAAACTATTGGAAGTCTTATGAGATTCCAATTAAAAGCTAAATAGTGAAATTTAGCGAAAATATAAAATTTGAAATAAGTAAAATTTTATTATTGAAAGTTGTAGATAATCTCGTTAGAAACACGTAGGCGAAAACCTCGTCGAAATCCGAGTTATAACGAACAAGTTATGACCAATCAAAGATCCGCGATAAAACCGGCACGGTGCCGAATGATGTAAAAAGTGAGTTTTTGATAAACTACATTTTAGCCTTAGTGATCTAAATGAAAGTCGTAGTATTCGTTAAACCGAGAAGTTTGATAAAAAGAACGTCAAAATCTGACTTCGTATGAGGAAGTTATGATTTTTACAAGTTACAGCTTAGCAGTAGACAGCTAAAAACTCGAATTTTAGATCGAGTGATTTTTAGCCGACACAACCTAAACGAGAATCGAAGGTCTCGTCATTAGTAGTACAACGGTAAAAAGTCTGACGAAAACGGACGTCGGATGAAGAAGTTATGAATTTTTAACGGATTTACCAGTCCCGGTCTGTTAAAAATAATAATATAAAAATAAATCAAAATTTTCCGACGAAGTCTAAACGAAAGTTGTAGAGCATAATTTTCTCTACGCGTGCATATAAAGAACGTCAAAAACGGAGTCCGTATGAGAAAGTTATGGATTTTACAAGATTGGGCACATTTTTCGAGAAATTTCGCATGAATAGTGATTGTCACGTCACCCTCGCTCGGAGTTGGCACGTGTCCGAAGCTGCTGCGTGGCATGTCCGAGAAGCGACGCGTGTCGCACAGGTGTCCGAAGGGCCACGTGATCCTCGCATGCTACACGTGATCTGACCCTCGTGTCCTCCTCCCATTGGACCGAAGCAGCTGACCCGATCCGAAGCCAGAAGTCGCGTCATCCGACCAATGCGAAGCGAGCACCTATCCATCCGAGCCTCGCCCTGCTGCCACCTGGTCCGAACCTCGCAGCCGCGTGCCCTCCTCTCCTCGCTTCGGATCCGAGGCTCGCACCTATATAAGGGGTGCGAGACCTCCCGGTTAGAAGTTTAAAACTTGGCCTTTTCACCCCTTTTCAACATTTTCTTGCATTCCGACTTCCCCCGAAGCCCCGGTACTTATTCCAAAGCCCGAAACGCGCCCCGAGATTTCCGAGAAGCCCGAAAAATTTATCTTTTCGGTTTCGAAGCTCTACCTTCGCAGAGCCCGGTTTTCAACGAAGAAAGTCATATTTAAAGCCGAAGTGCTGCCCAAATTACTATTTTGACCCCCGGTTATTTCTCGGTGAGTTTAATATATAGGAACAATTGTATGTTATGTGTTATATGTGCTATGTACTTTTCCATGTTATCATCTCGAGTTGTTGTATCTGCTATTTTATAGCAAGGTTGTACCTCTGATTTGAAGTGTATGACATAAGCATCACTTGGGTATTGGTATGAACCGTTGACCATGAAGTGTATGACATAGGCATCACTTTGGCTTTGGTAGTATGCTAAGATAAGGCTGAAAGCCTAAATATTCAAGCAAAATGATATTCCTGAGTATTTACTGTGCCATTTGTGCTGAAACTTTATTGATTTTATATCAAGTTTGGAATTTGTTATGTCTCATTGATTAATATGGAAAGCTTTTCGCATTATGCCTTTGTTGTTCCTTGTTCCTCTTTGCTTCTGGCATATTACAGTATATATATGGCATAACGTTATATTGTATCTATTATTGAACTCACTACGCGTCACCGCTTACCCCTCTCAATGTTTAACTAATTTGCAGGAGATAAGCACCCAGTATAGTGATATACTGGTAGAAGATTTTTCAATAGTTTGAAACTACTGTTTTGATAGAAGATTTTCGAATAGTTTGAAACTATTGTATTTTGCACTCCCATATGTATAAAACTATAGTATCCTGGGGAGTTATGTAATATATAACACTATGAAATAGTGGGTTTGTATCCAGAAGTTTGTAACCGTTTTATCAATATAAAATATTGTTTTATGAATATGCATGTAGCATGTTTCGGAATAACAATTGTCAAATATGAAAATTTGGGTCTTTCATAAATATGAAAGTATAGAAAGTGTGGGTCCTTTCAAATAGAATTCTACTTTGTAATTTTCAAGGAGTTCCTAAACTCTCAACTTTGTTTTCTTAAATATTCTGACTCGTAAGCTTGAATTTGTCCTGACTTAGACAATTAGACAATTTTTCAAAAGAGTAATCAAAATATTTTTGTATAAATTCCCTTATTGATGACTTAAACTTGTAACCTTAATTAATCTTTATATTATTTTACTACTTCGTTTGATCGCCAAACATGAATTTTCATTATCTTGGAATTATTACATATTTTGATAATAGTGAGATTAGTTATCATTTCTAAACACACATTTTGATAACAGTGAGATTTTTATCACTTCTAAACACTTAAAATGCTATCTACACAATGTGATTTAATCGCCTCCATTCGCAACATTGACTCTCTAAATATATATATTCTTCGAATATAGTTCTATTATTGTAAGATTAACCGTAGTAGTAATTATAGCCTCGGAGATCCTCAATAATTTCGTAATTTATTTTGTTGACGACACTTAAATAGCCTTTATATTTGAGATGTACCAAAACTTCGTTGCCTACCCTTAGTACATATTTTTAGGAACTTACCAACGATCGCTTCCCTTTCATTCGTGCTACCCCTTCTTATTTCGGAATATATCCTTTCCACATGTAATAGCGAACCCGGAAGTGAACAAATTGTTCCTAATCTTTTCTTTATTAAGCAGCGAATTTACACTTAGTGCTAATTTAGGATGCAGCTTAAGGATCAATGCGGATTTAACGCTCAGTACAGTTGGTGCTTCAGCAAAACTTATAATACACTTTTAAGTTAGATAATATCTAACTGGATAATCTTTTTGAACGGGGTCGCCATGGTTGGATCATGATTAACAGGATCCTAATTTCTCGCAATCTAGACTGTAGAACTCGAATTAGGGAAACATTAATTTGATTATAGCTAAAGAGTTGGGCTCTTCCCTTGAGGAATTAACCCAAAATAATCAAAGAGCTCTTCAAGTCACCATCTCTCCAATTATACAATTGTATTCGGCTGAGTTCTAATAGAATGTGTCACGAATTGAATTTCGGGACGAAATTCTTTCAACCGGGGGAGACTGTGACAACCGTCAAAATTCGAGTCGGTTCTAAATTTTGACTAAACTTAGTTGAACGTATAGGCACGAAACATACTAGACTTAGTAACTAGAAGCTAGATTATAAACTAGTAGAAACTTGGCAACAGATAGAAACAATGGATAGTGTACTTAGATTTCACATTGATATGTGAATTCTATAACTACTTAACTGTAGAGACTATCCATATTCAGGTCATTCCTTGACTTGAACACCATTTCATTAATCATATACACCCATCTTGCACTTGACCTAGTAGTAGAAATTAGGTCAAAGTATCAAAGAAACTTAAGTCAAAGTTGAAAACTAAGACTAGTATATTTGATTCTGCAATTTCGCGTGAATCTCGAAACCACTACATAGAATGCCAATAAACCGATAATATAAGTTACAAACATTATTTATAACTATAAAAGAGTTATAGTACCATAAGATAAATTGAAGTCTCAAAGATTCTATTGATTTTGAAATCCAAAGATTTATTAAATCTCGAAACCCTAAATGCCCTAAAACCTAAATTTTATAGACTTTAACATCAAGAATTCTATAAAAATAATTATGAAACTTATAATATTATCTTAAAATAATTAAATTCAAGGAAATATAATCAAGGAAAATAAAATTTTAAGTCATTAATATTTACCCTTAATTTATAAGTCAAAAATCAATATTTTATGAGTAAAAACTATATTAAGGTGCGTATTTTATAAAAATATGGTGTTTTTATAAAATTATTGGAATTTTATAAAAATGGAAGAGTAAGGGAACCTCTCTCCTCTTCAAAATTCGTTCCCCCTCATTCCTAGGCACCCTCTTCCGAAAAATTTCAATCATTCACTTCACCCTCACACTCCATCTTCTCCTCTTCACTCTCTCTCACACTCCAACACCTACTCCACTCATTTCTCTCAAATCTCTCTCTAAAATCACGAAAATTATACAGCCAAGAACACTTCTTAAGCACGAAATCTTCATCATTTGATGTTATTCTTAAAGGTAGACACGAAAATCCTTTACTTTCCTTCACTTTTCTTTCAAGTTTTACAAAGTTTGCTACATTTTCTCCATCTTCTACTCCATTCTAATGAAAGATCATGAACACATAAAAATACACACACAAACTCACGGTTTTGATGATGATGGTGGTAGGATTTCACCCAAAAACAACATGCATGTTGTAAATGGTGAAATCCAAGGACCAAAACCTAAGTCAAAATCAAAATAATGCACTTTTCTACAATTTTTGGGTGAAAAACACCACATGCACCCTATGTTTTCTATCAAAAACGATTTTTTTTAACATTTCAAACTCATGATTGGTCTTCAAACCAACATGCATGTGATGATCTTCAAGCTTAGATGTTTGATGATCAAAGTTTGTTGTTAAAAAGCTTTCAAATATGTTTATAAAGGATTTATTCCGAAATAAATATCTAAATCAACTTTTCTGATCAAATCCGATTTTTCCCTGTATTCCACCAACAAAATGAGATGTTACACAAATTTTCAGAAAATAATTCATTTCTCTTGAATTATTATAATTATTGCAATAACATAGAGCAATAAATCATATAAAATACTTTCTTAGGTCTATAAATCCGAGGTAAATTCGTGGATGACCCTTATGCTAAATATTGACTTCTAATTAAATTTCATCGAATTTTGTTACTGTTTAATGTGGTTTTGAATTATCTTTTTGTTTAGCCCCAATAAATCATAAAACCACTTTAGAAAACGTAAAAAGGGTATCTAAAACATTTCGCAGCTCCTACACTCTCAGTAAGACTTGGAAAAATATTTTCAGAATTTTTCATAATGCATTCCTATTTTTCCCCGATTTTTGTATTTATAATGGACTAAAAACAGGAAAAATAGCTCTACACATCCAAAACTCATGAAAATTTACCAGAAGACCTTATAATGCATTGGAACTCTAAATAAAAATGTTGATCATTTTTCTATTCAGTATACTATTTTCCCCCTATTTTCTAAGATTAAATACACTTAAATCCACAAAATCGGATTACACTATATAAAAATCACCATTGGTATTTTTTCCGGATTATATACACTATAAATGGAGTTTACAAAAATTTTGGTAATTTAATTTAACTATTTGGTAATTATTCACCATTTAATGATTATTCAAGAGCATAAAACAAAGAAAAATAGTAAAACTAATTGAAAAATATGTTTTATATTTTTCACAGCTTCTATATGTATTATAACAGTGTTAGACAAAGTTTGGGAAATTGTGGAAACTGTTTTCTATTTATTTCAATTTTTATTACAATAAATGCACAAAAATCATAAAATTCGGTTAAACAGTTTAAAAATTCATTTTAATATTTTTCTCAGCGTATGAATGTTTAATAACAGTAATAAAAAAAGTTTGGGCAATTTTAAAACTGTTTTCTATTTATTTCAATTTGTATTAGAATAAATGCACAAATATCATAAAATTGGGTTAAACGGTTTAGAAATCCATTTTTATATTTTTCTCAGCTTAATTATGTTCAATTTCAGTATTATAAAATTTTTGGGAATTTTATTCATCTGAATAATATTTTTCACGAATTTATATTGTTATTAAGGCTTAAAAATTGGGAAAAATAGTTAGTCACATCAAATATTCAAGGGAAAATTTCTGGAAGACCTCTACTGTGTTTAGAATGAAAATGCAAAGTTTGAGAATTTTTGGAAACTGTTTGATAATATTTTGGCTTTTTAAGAGCTTAAAACACATTTAAATGTTTTGAAATACCCTCAATTAATATTACAAAAATCTGAAAATTAATATCCAAAATTATCTTAATCATATGAGTTATAAAATTTCACCATTTCAGAAAAATGTTTGCAACTTATCAATATTAAATTTTGACACAATATTGGCATAATTCTATAGTAGTAGTAACTAAACTAGTGTTAGATTTCGATTAGAGACTCACTAGCGAATATTATTATTGTAGGAATCGATAGTGGTACGAGTGGAGTGTAGTCAAGGCACCATTTGCATCATCTCAATGCATTGTGAGTATTCACCACTCCCTTATTTTCGGTTTTTAAATGTTTTGGGGTGGAAAAGCATGTCCTAAACTATTTATATTCGTTGTATTTATTTGACTCGTATAAACTTGGTTGCTATATTTTGCATATTGTGAGTATCCACGCACTCCCCTATTTTCGGTTTTTATGTTTTGGGGTGGAAAAGCATGTCTAAAAAACTATTACTTGTTCGTTGTATTTAAATTGATTTGTATCAAACTTGATTGCTATATTTTGCTATATTTTGCTATATTTCTCTATGTATGTCTATGCAACACGGAACATGAGAACTTATCGTCTTAAGTCCCTTCCCTTATACTTTACTCCACCCATTAACTCTTTGAGCCAATGGTCATTGTGGATAGCGCTATTAGGAATTGACACCTCCTCACTCGCCCGATTGCTGGAGTGCATGATACCATATAATCTATGGAACGATAAGCATAGATCTTGATAGCGCATCAGTCATAGGCTTAGTTGGGAACTCATTGTTTGCTCATACACATACAAAATTGTTATTAATTATGGCAATAAACTTGTTTATTAATTATAGCAATGAACTTTGTTTCTCATTATAGCAATGAACTTTGTTTCTCATTACAACATCAAAATTTTATTATTGGAAACTTATATACATGTTTTAGCAATGAAATTGTTTGCTCCTTGCAGCAATGAACTTGATTACTCATTTTAACAATATATTTTCATTTATGAAAACTTTTATCAAAACTTGATTTCGATTCATGAAACGAATATTATTTTTTTTATCTGTGAGTACTCACCAACTATTTTTATAGTTGATGCTCGTTTTACATGCTTTTTCAGGAATCATCGAGTAAGTGGCACTTAGGGACACATCACTTTTAGGAGCATTCGCATGTGTTGTATTTCATTTTTCATTGTAATTTCTTTTAAAAGTTGTTCAAACCCATTGTAAATTTGTAATGATTTTTAATACTATGGTTGGTGTTGTCTTTTAACTTTTGCTATGAAACCCTTTATACTGCCACGCCTCGTGTTTCCGCTTTAGCAGGGTGTGACAGAAATGGTATCAGAGCCGAAGGTTATAGAGAATATCGGTTTTCCTTTGGCGAACCACAACTATAGCCAAAAAATTTCAAAACATTTTTTTTTAATATTGAACATACTACGGGTATAACTAATCCGAGTATGCATTATTAGACTTTAATTAAGTGTAGCCTGGCCAACTATGCTTAATTAAGGAAATTTAATGCGAAGCTGGAAACGGTTATAGTAGAACTATGTTAAAAATGATTTTCAACATGAACTTTTGAAAAAAAAAATCGGTGTGCGTACGGGCATTGCATATTATAGACATTCATCTAGATACACTTAGAAACTAAGTGCACTTTTATAACAATGACTTTATTTAGAAATATTCTTATCCCTTATCAAGTGCTAGGTTAACCACTTAGGTTATATCACTAGCCACTCTAGGAGCAACACACTTAGTACTGAGAATGAGTTTTCCACGGTAGCTGTTGACTTTAGATGTAAGGTTAGTAGCTAGATATACACTAGTAATAATCTTAAGTCGAAACCTATTCCAATTATTCCTCAATACCTCTTCATCGTCTTCGTACTATAGTTACAACTAGGGAAGCGTTTCGATACCGACACGGATGAAAATTGGAGCATCACGTAAGGAGGTAGATGAGTCTCCACTAAGTAATCACTTGGATACCATTGGCGGTCATTCCGGATTTGACTCACGAGGAGACACGGAGGATTAACGCATACGTGAGACCTTATTACTACGCTACGAATTTAGCTTTAGTTTGTTTCCACCTTGAGCTTAAAACTTAACATAGGATATCCCTTTGACCTCTATAAAAGGTCGGAAATTGCATTGACACTTAAAAACGTTTTACAAACAATTTTTCTGGTCCTTTATTTTGGGGAAAATACATCGTTACTCGCCCTAGTATTTAGGTACGATCAGCTACACTAATCTACCTGTTCCTTCTTAATCTTCCATCAAAAAGATATTTCACTTCATCGGTTTTGTTTAACTCACTAAAATCTTTTGACAACTTGCTTTAACTTAACACTTTTCTTCAAAACTCAATTTAACAAATATTTGTTTTAATGCTGCTATTTCAATTTCATTTCAAATCCATTTTAATGGATAGATGTGCGTTTAAGGGCATATAAACCATTTTAAACCTTGATTACCATTTTCGTACGTTTTCAAAAAAAATGTAATTATTCTTTTAAATATGTTAAGTCCTTACCTTATCCGTTTTAACCATTGTTGGACCCCAGTCAAAAGGTCAAAACTATCAGATTTTCAATTACAAGTTTTAGTGTTTCTTCTTTTTCACAAATGGAGTTTAACTTAATAGATAACTCGTGAATTTTTAGCAATCCTTAGCAAACACATTAAAACTCCCACATGTCTATTTAATCATCAATGTACATCAAATATTTAAGTTTGAAATATATTTCAACCTGATTTTAAATCTACCTATAGGTATTGTTCTTATAATTTTAACAATAACAATCATTGCCACTGCTATCTTCCTTTTCCTTTCCCCCGAACTTGATTTCTCGCTCTCCTTCTGATTTTAGATCTCGCACGCCCATGATAGTAACATAATACATTGTCTAACTTTGTTTCTGTCTATTTTGCTTCACGTGGTATCATGTTCGTATACATACAGACTAGAAGTCTACCCTTTCGTTTTGAGCGATTAATACGTGTATAGTCGTGAGACATAATTTTGATTTAGTCAACTTTGATATATTCAATTACGCCTTTTATCATATACATCTTGTTTTTATTTTGAAAATGTACTATAAACAAGTGATCCTTATTTACATTTGCTCTTTCGTTCTAAATTCGCAAACTTGATTTAAAATGTAATTTTCATTGTATTTTTCTTACAACTAATACACAAGATGAATACCATTGTTCTTATCATTTTTCTAAATCCATAAAATATATGTGAAAGAATACATTTTCGTATGCTTCTTGTTTCCTTTAAATACATCAAAAGTCTTGAATTTTACTATTATATATTCTATAAATGATTGTTTTTGTAGAAACACTAAATTAAGAATCCATTATTTTCAATGATCGATGTTTTTACACATTTCTTAAAATAGCATTCTACTTTGTAATTTTTAGTGAGTTCCTAAACTCTCAACTTTTTTTTCATTAATATTCTGACTCGTAAGCTTGAATTTGTCCTGACTTAGACAATTAGACAATTTTTCAAAAGAGTAATCAAAATATTTTTGTATAAATTCCCTTATTAATGACTTAAACTTGTAACCTTAATTAATCTTTATTTTATTATACTACTTCGTTTCATCGCCAAACATGAATTTTCATTATCTTGGAATTATTACATATTTTGATAATAGTGAGATTAATTATCATTTCTAAACACACATTTTGATAACAGTGAGAATTTTATCACTTCTAAGCACTTAGAATGCTATCTACACAATGTGATTTAATCGCCTCCATTTGCAACATTGACTCTCTAAATATATATATTCTTCGAATATAGTTCTATTATTGTAAGATTAACCGTAGTAGTAATTATAGCCTCGGAGATCGTCAATAATTTCGTAATTTATTTTGTAGACGACACTTAAATAGCTTTTACATTTGAGATGTACCAAAACTTCGTTGCCTATCCTTAGTACGTATTTTTAGGAACTTACTAACGATCGCTTCCCTTTCATTCGTGCTACCCCTTCTTATTTCGGAATATATCCTTTCTAGATGTAATAGCGAACCCGGAAGTGAACAAATTGTTCCTAATCTCTTCATTATTAAGCGGCGAATTTACACTTAGTGCGAATTTAGGATGTAGCTTAAGGATCAATGCGGATTTAACGCTCAGTACAGTTGTTGCTTCAGCAAAGCTTATAATGCACTTTTAAGTTAGATAATATCTAACTGGATAATCTTTTTGAACAAGGTGGCCATGGTTAGATCATGATTTACAGGATCCTAATTTCTCGCAATCTAGACTGTAGAACTCGAATTAGGGAAACATTAATTTGATTATAGCGAAAGAGTTGGGTTCTTCCCTTGAGGAATTAACCCAAAATAATCAAAGAGCTCTTCAAGTCACCATCTCTCCAATTATACAATTGTATTCGGCTGAGTTCTAATAGAATGTGTCACGAATTGAATTTTGGGACAAAATTCTTTCAACCGGGGGAGACTGTGACAACCGTCAATATTCGAGTCGGTTCTAGATTTGACTAAACTTAGTTGAACGTATAGGCACGACACATACTAGACTTAGTAACTAGAAGCTAGGTTATAACCTAGTAGAAACTTGGCAACAGATAGAAACAATGGATAGTGTACTTAGATTTCACATTGATATGTGAATTCTATAACTACTTAACTGTAGAAACTATCCATATTCAGGTCATTCCTTGACTTGAACACCATTTCATAAATCATATACACCCATCTTGCACTTGACCTAGTAGTAGAAATTAGGTCAAAGTCTCATAGAAACTTAAGTCAAAGTTGAAAACTAAGACTAGTATATTTGATTCTGCAATTTCGCGTGAATCTCGAAACCACTACATAGAATGCCAATAAACTGATAAAATAAGTTACAAACATTATTTATAACTATAAAAGAGTTATAGTACCATAAGATAAATTGAAGTCTCAAAGATTCTATTGATTTTGAAATCCAAAGATTTATGAAATCTTGAAACCCTAAAAGCCCTAAAACCTAAATTTTATAAACTTTAATATCAAGAATTCTATAAAAATAGTTATGAAACTTATAATATTATCTTAAAATAATTAAATTCAAGGAAATATAATCAAGGAAAATAAAACTTTAAATCATTAATATTTACCCTTAATTTATAAGTCAAAAATCAATATTTTATGAGTAAAAACTATATTAAGGTGCATATTTTATAAAAATATGGTGTTTTTATAAAATAATTGGAATTTTATAAAAATTGAAGAGTGATGGAACCTCTCTCCTCTTCAAAATTCGTTCCCCCTCTTTCCTAGGCACCCTCTTCCGAAAAATTTCAATCATTCACTTCACCCTCACACTCCATCTTCTCCTCTTCACTCTCTCTCACACTCCAACACCTACTCCACTCATTTCTCTCAAATCTCTCTCTAAAATCACGAAAATTATACAGCCAAGAACACTTCTCAAGCACAAAATCTTCATCATTTGATGTTATTCTTAAAGGTAGACATGAAAATCCTTTACTTTCCTTCACTTTTCTTTCAAGTTTTACAAAGTTTGCTACATTTTCTCCATCTTCTACTCCATTCTAATGAAAGATCATGAACACATAAAAATACACACACAAACTCACGGTTTTGATGATGATGGTGGTAGGATTTCACCCAAAAACAACATGCATGTTGTAAATGGTGAAATCCAAGGACCAAAACCTAAGTTAAAATCAACATAATGTACTTTTCTACAATTTTTGGGTGAAAATCACCACATGCACCCTATGTTTTCTGTCAAAAACGATTTTTTTTTAACATTTCAAACTCATGATTGGTCTTCAAACCAACATGCATGTGATGATCTTCAAGCTTAGATGCTTGATGATCAAAGTTTGTAGTTAAAAAGCTTTCAAATAGGTTTATAAAGGATTTATTCCGAAATAAATATCTAAATCAACGTTTCTGATCAAATCCGATTTTTCCCTGTATTCCACCAACAAAATGAGATGTTATACAAACTTTCAGAAAATAATTCATTTTTCTTGAATTATTATAATTATTGCAATAAAATAGAGCAATAAATCATATAAAATACTTTCTGAGATCTATAAATCTGAGGTAAATTCGTGCATGACCCCTATGCTAAATATTGACTTCTAATTAAATTTCATCGAATTTTGTTACTCTTTAATGTGGTTTTGAATTATCTTTTTGTTTAGCCCCAATAAATCATAAAACCACTTTAGAAAACGTGAAAAGGGTATCTAAAACATTTCGCAGCTCCTACACTCTCAGTAAGACTTAGAAAACTATTTTCAGAATTTTTCATAATTCATTCCTATTTTTCCCCGATTTTTGTATTTATAATGGACTAAAAACAGGAAAAGTAGTTCTACTCATCCAAAATTCATGAAAATGTACCAGAATACCTTATAATGTATTGGAACTCTAAATAAAAATTTTGATGATTTTTCTATTCAGTATACTATTTTCCCCCTATTTTCTAAGATTAAATACACTTAAATCCACAAAATTGGATTACACTATATAAAAATCATCATTGGTATTTTTTCCGAATTATGTACACTGTAAATGGAGTTTACAAAAATTTTGGTAATTTACTTTAACTATTTGGTAATTATTCACCATTTAATGATTATTCAAGAGCATAAAACAAAGAAAAATAGCAAAATTAATTGAAAAATATGTTTTATATTTTTCACAGCTTCTATATGTTTTATAACAGTGGTAAGCAAAGTTTGGGCAATTGTGGAAACATTTTTCTATTTATTTCAGTTTTTATTAGAATAAATGCATAAAAATCATAAAATTCGGTTAAACAGTATAGAAATCCATTTTTATATTTTTCCCAGCTTAAGAATGTTTAATAACAGTAATAAGAAAGGTTTGGGCAATTTTGGAAACTGTTTTCTATTTATTTCAATTTTTATTAGAATAAATGCACAAAAATCATAAAATTGGGTTAAACAGTTTAGAAATCCATTTTTATATTTTTCCCAGCTTAACTATGTTCGATGGCAGTATTATAAAATTTTTGGAAATTTTATTCGTCTAAATACTATTTTTCACGAATTTATATTGTTATTAAGGCTTAAAAATTGGGAAAAATAGTTAGTCGCATCAAATATTCAAGGGAAAATTTCTGGAAGACCTCTACTGTGTTTAGAATGAAAATTCAAAGTTTGAGAATTTTTGGAAACTGTTGATAATATTTTGGCTTTTTAAGAGCTTAAAACACATTTAAATGTGTTGAAATACCCTCAATTAAAATTACAAAAATCTGAAAATTAATATCCAAAATTATCTTATCACATGAGTTATAAAATTTCACCATTTCAGAAAAATATTTGTAACTTATCAATATTAAATTTTGACACAATATTGGCATAATTCTATTGTAGTAGTAACTAAACTAGTGTTAGATTTCGATTAGAGACTCACTAGCGAATATTATTATTGTAGAAATCGATAGTGGTATGAGTGGAGTGTAGTCAAGGCACCATTTGCATCATCTCAATGCATTGTGAGTATTCACCACTCCCCTATTTTCGGTTTTTAAATGTTTTGGGGTGGAAAAGCATGTCCTAAACTATTTATATTCGTTGTATTTATTTGACTCGTATAAACTTGGTTGCTATATTTTGCATATTGTGAGTATCCACGCACTCCCCTATTTTTGGTTTTTATGTTTTGGGGTGGAAAAGCATGTCTAAAAAACTATTACTTGTTCGTTGTATTTAAATTGATTTGTATCAAACTTGATTGCTATATTTTGCTATATTTTGCTATATTTCTCTATGTATGTCTATGCAACACGGAACATGAGAACTTATCGTCTTAAGTCCCTTCCCTTATACTTTACTCCAACCATTAACTCTTTGAGCCAATGGTCATTGTGGATAGCGCTATTAGGAATTGACACCTTCTCACTCGCCCGATTGCTGGAGTGCATGATACCATATATTCTATGGAACAATAAGCATAGATTTTGATAGGGCATCAGTCATAGGGTTGGTTGGGAACTCATTGTTTGCTCATACACATACAAAATTGTTATTAATTATGGCAATAAACTTGTTTATTAATTATAGCAATGAACTTTGTTTCTCATTATAGCAATGAATTTTGTTTCTCATTACAACATCAAAATTTTATTATTGGAAACTTATATACATGTTTTAGCAATGAAATTGTTTTCTCCTTGTAGCAATCAACTTGATTACTCATTTTAACAATATATTTTCATTTATGGAAACTTTTATCAAAACTTGATTTCGATTCATGAAACCAATATTATTTTTTTTATCTGTGAGTACTCACCAACTATTTTTATAGTTAACGCTCATTTTACATGCTTTTTCAGGAATCATCGAGTAAGTGGCACTTAGGGACACATCACTTTTAGGAGCATCCGCATGTGTTGTATTTCAATTTTCATTGTAATTTCTTTTAAAAGTTGTTCAAACCCATTGTAAATTTGTAATGATTTTTAATACTATGGTTGGTGTTGTATTTTAACTTTTGCTATGAAACCCTTTATACTGTCACGCCTCGTGTTTCCGCTTTAGCGGGGTGTGACAGAAATGGTATCAGAGCCGAAGGTTATAGATAATACCGGTTTTCCTTTGGAAAACCACAACTATAGCCAAAAAATTTCAAAACAATTTTTTTTAAATATTGAACATACTACGGGTATAACTAATCTGAGTATGCATTATTAGACTTTAATTAAGTATAGCCTGGCCAACTATGCTTAATTAAGGAAATTTAATGTGAAGCTGGAAACGGTTATAGTAGAACTATGTTAAAAATGATTTTCAACTTGAACTTTTGAAAAAAAAAAAATTGATGTGCGTACGGGCATTGCATATTATAGACATTCATCTAGATACACTTAGAAACTAAGTGCACTTTTATAACAATGACTTTATTTAGAAATATTCTTATCCCTTATCAAGTGCTAGGTTAACCACTTAGGTTATATCACTAGCCACTCCAGGAGCAATGCACTTAGTACTGAGAATGAGTATTCCACGGTAGTTGTTGACTTTAGATGTAAGGTTAGTAGCTAGATATACACTAGTAACAATCTTAAGTCGAAACCTAATCCAATTATTCCTCAATACCTCTTCATCGTCTTCGTACTATAGTTACAACTAGGGAAGCATTCTGATACCGACACGGATGAAAATTAGAGCATCACGTAAGGAGGTAGATGAGTCTCCACTAAGTAATCACTTGGATACCATTGGCGGTCATTCCGGATTTGACTCACGAGGAGACACGGAGGTTTAAAGCATACGTGAGACCTTATTACTACGCTACGAATTTAGCTTTAGGTTGTTTCCACCTTGAGCTTAAAACTTAACATAGGATATCCTTTTGATCTCTATAAAAGGTCGGAAATTCCATTGAACTTAAAAGGGTTTTATAAACAATTTTTCTTGTCCTTTAATTTGGGGAAAAGACATCGTTACTCGCCTTAGTAATAGGTACGATCAGCTACACTAATCTACCTGTTCCTTCTTAATCTTCCATCAAAAAGATATTTCTCTTCATCGGTTTTATTTAACTCACTAAAATCTTTTGACAACTTGCTTTAACTTAACACTTTTCTTCAAAACTCAATTTAACCAATATTTGTTTTAATGCTGCTATTTCAATTTCATTTCAAATCCATTTCAATTGATAGATGTGCGTTTAAGGGCATATAAACCATTTTAAACGTTGATTACCATTTTCGTACGTTTTCAAAAAAAATGTAATTATTCTTTTAAATATGTTAAGTCCTTACCTTATCCGTTTTAACCATTGTTGGACCCCAGTCAAAAAGGTCAAAACTGTCAGATTTTCAATTACAGGTTTTAGTGTTTCTTCTTTTTCACAAATGGAGTTTAACTTAATAGATAACTCGTGAATTTTTAGCAATCCTTAGCAAACACATTAAAACTCCCACATGTCTATTTAATCATCAATGTACATCAAATATTTAAGTTTGAAATATATCTCAACCTAGTTTTAAATCTACCTATAGGTATTGTTCTTATAATTTTAAAAATAACAATCATTGCCACCGCTATCTTCCTTTTTCTTTCCCCCGAACTTGATTTCTCGCTCTCCATCTGATTTTAGATCTCGCACGCCCGTGATAGTAACATAATACATTGTCTAACTTTGTTTCTGTCTATTTTACTTCACGTGGTATCATGTTCGTACACATACAGACTAGAAATCTACCCTTTCGTTTTGAGCGATTAATACGTGTATAGTCGTGAGACATAATTTTGATTTAGTCAACTTTGATATATTCAATTACGCCTTTTATCATATACATCTTGTTTTTATTTGGAAATCTACTATAAACAAGTGATCCTTATTTACATTTGCTCTTTCGTTCTAAATTCGGAAACTTGATTTAAATGTAATTTTCATTGTATTTTTCTTAACATTAATACACAAGATGAATACCATTGTTCTTATCATTTTTCTAAATCCATAAAATATATGTGAAAGAATACATTTTCTTATGCTTCTTCTTTCCTTTAAATACATCAAAAGTCTTGAATTTTACTATTATATATTCTCTAAATGATTGTTTTTATAGAAACACTAAATTAAGAATCCACTATTTTCAATGATCGACGTTTTTACACATTTCTTAAAATAGCATTCTACTTTGTAATTTTCAGAGAGTTCCTAAACTCTCAACTTTGTTTTCTTAAATATTCTGACTCGTAAGCTTGAATTTGTCCTGACTTAGACAATTAGACAATTTTTCAAAAGAGTAATCAAAATATTTTTGTATAAATTCCCTTATTCGTGACTTAAACTTATAACCTTAATTAATCTTTATATTATTTTACTACTTCGTTTCATCGCCAAACATGAATTTTCATTATCTTGGAATTATTACATATTTTGATAATAGTGAGATTAATTTTCATTTCTAAACACACATTTTGATAACAGTGAGATTTTTATCACTTCTAAACACTTAAAATGCTATCTACACAATGTGATTTAATCGTCTCCATTTGCAACATTGACTCTCTAAATATATATATTCTTCGAATATAGTTCTATTATTGTAAGATTAACCGTAGTAGTAATTATAGCCTCGGAGATCCTCAATAATTTCGTAAAGGTAGACACGAGAATCCTTTACTTTCCTTCACTT
Source organism: Lactuca virosa (assembly GCF_052849685.1). Lineage (NCBI taxonomy): Eukaryota > Viridiplantae > Streptophyta > Magnoliopsida > Asterales > Asteraceae > Lactuca > Lactuca virosa. The sequence goes on along the minus strand of NC_136426.1, from coordinate 299,382,809 downwards.
TTCTTATAAGTTTTACAAAGTTTGCTACATTTTCTCCATCTTCTACTCCATTCTAATGAAAGATCATGAACACATAAAAATACACACACAAACTCACGGTTTTGATGATGATGGTGGTAGGATTTCACCCAAAAACAACATGCATGTTGTAAATGGTGAAATCCAAGGACCAAAACCTAAGTCAAAATCAACATAATGCACTTTTCTACAATTTTTGAGTGAAAATCACCACATGCACCCTATGTTTTCTATCAAAAACGATTTTTTTTAACATTTCAAACTCATGATTGGTCTTCAAACCAACATGCATGTGATGATCTTCAAGCTTAGATGCTTGATGATCAAAGTTTGTTGTTAAAAAGCTTTCAAATAGGTTTATAAAGGATTTATTCCGAAATAAATATCTAAATCAACTTTTCTGATCAAATCCGATTTTTCCCTGTATTCCACCAACAAAATGAGATGTTATACAAATTTTCAGAAAATAATTCATTTTTCTTGAATTATTATAATTATTGCAATAACATAGAGCAATAAATCATATAAAATACTTTCTTAGGTCTATAAATCCGAGGTAAATTCGTGGATGACCCTTATGCTAAATATTGACTTCTAATTAAATTTCATCGAATTTTGTTACTGTTTAATGTGGTTTTGAATTATCTTTTTGTTTAGCCCCAATAAATCATAAAACCACTTTAGAAAACGTAAAAAGGGTATCTAAAACATTTCGCAGCTCCTACACTCTCAGTAAGACTTAGAAAAATATTTTCAGAATTTTTCATAATGCATTCCTATTTTTCCCCGATTTTTGTATTTATAGTGGACTAAAAACAGGAAATATAGTTCTACTCATCCAAAACTCATGAAAATTTACCAGAAGACCTTATAATGCATTGGAACTCTAAATAAAAATGTTGATCATTTTTCTATTCAGTATACTATTTGCCCCCTATTTTCTAAGATTAAATACACTTAAATCCACAAAATCGGATTACACAATATAAAAATCACCATTGGTATTTTTTCCGGATTATGTACACTATAAATGGAGTTTACAAAAATTTTGGTAATTTACTTTAACTATTTGGTAATTATTCACCATTTAATGATTATTCAAGAGCATAAAACAAAGAAAAATAGTAAAACTAATTGAAAAATATGTTTTATATTTTTCACAGCTTCTATATGTATTATAACAGTGTTAGACAAAGTTTGGGCAATTGTAGAAACTGTTTTCTATTTATTTCAATTTTTATTAGAATAAATGCACAAAAATCATCAAATTCGGTTAAACAGTTTAGAAATCCATTTTTATAATTTTCCCAGCTTAAGAATGTTTAATAACAGTAATAAAAAATGTTTGGGCAATTTTAGAAACTGTTTTCTATTTATTTCAATTTTTATTAGAATAAATGCACAAAAATCATAAAATTGGGTTAAACAGTTTAGAAATCCATTTTTATATTTTTCCCAGCTTAACTATGTTCAATTACAGTATTATAAAATTTTTGGGAATTTTATTCATCTGAATAATATTTTTCACGAATTTATATTGTTATTAAGGCTTAAAAATTGGGAAAAATAGTTAGTCAGATCAAATATTCAAGGGAAAATTTCTGGAAGACCTCTACTGTGTTTAGAATGAAAATGCAAAGTTTGAGAATTTTTGGAAACTGTTTGATAATATTTTGGCTTTTTAAGAGCTTAAAACACATTTAAATGTGTTGAAATACCCTCAATTAGTATTACAAAAATCTGAAAATTAATATCCAAAATTATCTTAATCATATGAGTTATAAAATTTCACCATTTCAGAAAAATGTTTGTAACTTATCAGTATTAAATTTTGACACAATATTGGCATAATTCTATAGTAATAGTAACTAAACTAGTGTTAGATTTCGATTAGAGACTCACTAGCGAATATTATTATTGTAGGAATCGATAGTGGTACGAGTGGAGCGTAGTCAAGGCACCATTTGCATCATCTCAATGCATTGTGAGTATTCACCACTCCCCTATTTTCAGTTTTTAAATGTTTTGGGGTGGAAAAGCATGTCCTAAACTATTTATATTCGTTGTGTTTATTTGACTCGTATAAACTTGGTTGCTATATTTTGCATATTGTGAGTATCCACGCACTCCCCTATTTTCGGTTTTTATGTTTTGGGGTGGAAAAGCATGTCTAAAAAACTATTACTTGTTCGTTGTATTTAAATTGATTTGTATCAAACTTGATTGCTATATTTTGCTATATTTCTCTATGTATGTCTATGCAACACGGAACATGAGAACTTATCGTCTTAAGTCCCTTCCCTTATACTTTACTCCACCCATTAACTCTTTGAGCCAATGGTCATTGTGGATAGCGCTATTAGGAATTGACACCTCCTCACTCGCCCGATTGCTGGAGTGCATGATACCATATAATCTATGGAACGATAAGCATAGATCTTGATAGGGCATCAGTCATAGGCTTAGTTGGGAACTCATTGTTTGCTCATACACATACAAAATTGTTATTAATTATGGTAATAAACTTGTTTATTAATTATAGCAATGAACTTTGTTTCTCATTATAGCAATGAACTTTGTTTCTCATTACAACATCAAAATTTTATTATTGGAAACTTATATACATGTTTTAGCAATGAAATTGTTTGCTCCTTGCAGCAATGAACTTGATTACTCATTTTAACAATATATTTTCATTTATGGAAACTTTTATCAAAACTTGATTTCGATTCATGAAACGAATATTTTTTTTTATCTTTGAGTACTCACCAACTATTTTTATAGTTGACGCTCGTTTTACATGCTTTTTCAGGAATCATCGAGTAAGTGGCACTTAGGGACACATCACTTTTAGGAGCATTCGCATGTGTTGTATTTCATTTTTCATTGTAATTTCTTTTAAAAGTTGTTCAAACCCATTGTAAATTTGTAATGATTTTTAATACTATGGTTGGTGTTGTCTTTTAACTTTTGCTATGAAACCCTTTATACTGCCATGCCTCGTGTTTCCGCTTTAGCAGGGTGTGACAGAAATGGTATCAGAGCCGAAGGTTATAGAGAATATCGGTTTTCCTTTGGCGAACCACAACTATAGCCAAAAAATTTCAAAACATTTTTTTTAATATTGAACATACTGCTGGTATAACTAATCCGAGTACACATTATTAGACTTTAATTAAGTATAGCCTGGCCAACTATGATTAATTAAGGAAATTTAATGCGAAGCTGGAAACGGTTATAGTAGAACTATGTTAAAAATGATTATCAACTTGAACTTTTGAAAAAAAAAATTTCAGTGTGCGTACGGGCATTGCATATTATAGGCATTCATCTAGATACACTTAGAAACTAAGTGTACTTTTATAACAATGACTTTATTTAGAAATATTCTTATCCCTTGTCAAGTGTTAGGTTAACCACTTAGGTTGTATCACTAGCCACTCTAGGAGCAATGCACTTAGTACTGAGAATTTGTATTCCACGGTAGCTGTTGACTTTAGATGTAAGGTTAGTAGCTAGATATACACTAGTAATAATCTTAAGTCGATACCTATTCCAATTATTCCTCAATACCTCTTCATCGTCTTCGTGCTATAGTTACAACTAGGGAAACATTCTGATACCGACACAGATGAAAATTGGAGCATCACGTAAGGAGGTAGATGAGTCTCCACTAAGTAATCACTTGGATACCATTGGCGGTCATTTCGGATTTGACTCACGAGGGGACACGGAGGTTTAACGCATATGTGAGACCTTATTACTACGCTACGAATTTAGCTTTAGGTTGTTTCCTCCTTGAGCTTAAAACTTAACATAGGATATCCCTTTGACCTCTATAAAAGGTCGGAAATTGCATTGACACTTAAAAACCTTTTACAAACAATTTTTCTTGTCCTTTATTTTGGGGAAAAGACATCGTTACTCGCCTTAGTATTTAGGTACGATCAGCTACACTAATCTACCTGTTCCTTCTTAATCTTCCATCAAAAAGATATTTCACTTCATCGGTTTTATTTAACTCACTAAAATCTTTTGACAACTTGCTTTAACTTAACACTTTTCTTCAAAACTCAATTTAACCAATATTTGTTTTAATCCTGCTATTTCAATTTCATTTCAAATCCATTTCAATGGATAGATGTGCGTTTAAGGGCATATAAACCATTTTAAACCTTGATTACCATTTTCGTACGTTTTCAAAAAAATGTAATTATTCTTTTAAATATGTTAAGTCCTTACCTTCCGTTTTAACCATTGTTGGACCCCAGTCAAAAAGGTCAAAACTGTCAGATTTTCAATTACAAGTTTTAGTGTTTCTTCTTTTTCACAAATCGAGTTTAACTTAATAGATAACTCGTGAATTTTTAGCAATCCTTAGCAAACACATTAAAACTCCCACATGTCTATTTAATCATCAATGTACATCAAATATTTAAGTTTGAAATATATCTCAACCTGGTTTTAAATCTACCTATAGGTATTGTTCTTATAACTTTAACAACAACAATCATTGCCGCCGCTATCTTCCTTTTTCTTTCCCTCGAACTTGATTTCTCCCTCTCCTTCTGATTTTAGATCTTGCGCGCCCATGATAGTAACATAATAAATTATCTAACTTTGTTTCTGTCTATTTTGCTTCACGTGGTATCATGTTCGTACACATACAGACTAGAAGTCTACCCTTTCGTTTTGAGCGATTAATACGTGTATAGTCATGAGACATAATTTTGATTTAGTCAACTTTGATATATTCAATTACGCCTTTTATCATATACATCTTGTTTTTATTTTGAAATCTACTATAAACAAGCGATCCTTATTTACATTTGCTCTTTCGTTCTAAATTCGGAAACTTGATTTAAAATGTAATTTTCATTGTATTTTTCTTACAATTAATACACAAGATGAATACCATTGTTCTTATCATTTTTCTAAATCCATAAAATATATGTGAAAGAATACATTTTCTTATGCTTCTTCTTTCCTTTAAATACATCAAAAGTCTTGAATTTTACTATTATATATTCTATAAATGATTGTTTTTGTAGAAACACTAAATTAAGAATCCACTATTTTCAATGATCGATGTTTTTACACATTTCTTAAAATAGCATTCTACTTTATAATTTTTAGTGAGTTCCTAAACTCTCAACTTTGTTTTCATAAATATTCTGACTCGTAAGCTTGAATTTGTCCTGACTTAGGCAATTAGACAATTTTTCAAAAGAACAATCAAAATATTTTTGTATAAATTCCCTTATTGATGACTTAAACTTGTAACCTTAATTAATCTTTATATTCTTTTACTACTTCGTTTGATCGCCAAACATGAATTTTCATTATCTTGGAATTATTACATATTTTGATAATAGTGAGATTAATTATCATTTCTAAACACACATTTTGATAACAGTGAGATTTTTATCACTTCTAAACACTTAAAATGTTATCTACACAATGTGATTTAATCGCCTCCATTTCCAAAATTGACTCTCTAAATATATATATTCTTCGAATATAGTTCTATTATTGTAAGATTAACCGTAGTAGTAATTATAGCCTCGGAGATCCTCAATAATTTCGTAATTTATTTTGTTGACGACACTTAAATAGCCTTTACATTTGAGATGAACCAAAGCTTCGTTGCCAACCCTTAGTACGTATTTTTAGGAACTTACCAACGATCGCTTCCCTTTCATTCGTGCTACCCCTTCTTATTTCGGAATATATCCTTTCTAGATGTAATAGCAAACCCGGAAGTGAACAAATTGTTCCTAATCTCTTCTTTATTAAGCGGCGAATTTACACTTAGTGCTAATTTAGGATGCAGCTTAAGGATCAATGTGGATTTAACGCTCAGTACAGTTGGTGCTTCAGCAAAGCTTATAATGCACTTTTAAGTTATATAATATCTAACTGGATAATCTTTTTGAACGAGGTCGCCATGGTTGGATCATGATTTACAGGATCCTAATTTCTCGCAATCTAGACTGTAGAACTCGAATTAGGGAAACATTAATTTGATTATAGCGAAAGAGTTGGGCTCTTCCCTTGAGGAATTAACCCAAAATAATCAAAGAGCTCTTCAAGTCACCATCTCTCCAATTATACAATTGTATTCGGCTGAGTTCTAATAGAATGTGTCACGAATTGAATTTCGGGACGAAATTCTTTCAACCGAGGGAGACTGTGACAACCATCAAAATTCGAGTCGGTTCTAGATTTAACTAAACTTAGTTGAACGTATAGGCACGACACATACTAGACTTAGTAACTAGAAGCTAACTTATAACCTAGTAGAAACTTGGAAACAGATAGAAACAATGGATAGTGTACTTAGATTTCACATTGATATGTGAATTCTATAACTACTTAACTGTAGAGACTATCCATATTCAGGTCATTCCTTGACTTGAACACCATTTCATGAATCATATACACCCATCTTGCACTTGATCTAGTAGTAGAAATTATGTCAAAGTCTCATAGAAACTTAAGTCAAAGTTGAAAACTAAGACTAGTATATTTGATTCTACAATTTCGCGTGAATCTCGAAATCACTACATAGAATGCCAATAAACCGATAAAATAAGTTACAAACATTATTTATAACTATAAAAGAGTTATAGTACCATAAGATAAATTGAAGTCTCAAAGATTCTATTGATTTTGAAATCCAAAGATTTATTAAATCTCGAAACCCTAAAAGCCCTAAAACCTAAATTTTATAAACTTTAACATCAAGAATTCTATAAAAATAGTTATGAAACTTATAATATTATCTTAAAATAATTAAATTCAAGGAAATATAATCAAGGAAAATAAAATTTTAAATCATTAATATTTACCCTTAATTTATAAGTCAAAAATCAATATTTTATGAGTAAAAACTATATTAAGGTGCATATTTTATAAAAATATGGTGTTTTTTAAAATAATTGGAATTTTATAAAAATGGAAGAGTGAGGGAACCTCTCTCCTCTTCAAAATTCATTCCCCCTCTTTCCTAGGCACCCTCTTCCCAAAAATTTCAATCATTCACTTCACCCTCACACTCCATCTTCTCCTCTTCACTCTCTCACTCTCTCACACTCCAACACCTACTCCACTCATTTCTCTCAAATCTCTCTCTAAAATCACGAAAATGATACAGCCAAGAACACTTCTCAAGCACAAAATCTTCATCATTTGATGTTATTCTTAAAGGTAGACACGAAAATCCTTTACTTTCCTTCACTTTTCTTTCAAGTTTTACAAAGTTTGCTACATTTTTTCCATCTTCTACTCCATTCTAATGAAAGATCATGAACACATAAAATACACACACAAACTCACGGTTTTGATGATGAACACATAAAAATCAAATATTCAAGGGAAATTTTTGGAAAACCTCTACTGTGTTTAGAATGAAAATGCAAAGTTTGAGAATTTTTTGAAACTGTTTGATAATATTTTGGCTTTTTTAGAGCTTAAAACACATTTAAATGTGTTGAAATACCCTCAATTAATATTACAAAAATCTGAAAATTAATATCCAAAATTATCTTAATCACATGAGTTATAAAATTTCACCATTTCAGAAAAATGTTTGTAACTTATCAATATTAAATTTTGACACAATATTGGCATAATTCTATAGTAGTAGTAAGTATACTAGTGTTAGATTTCGATTAGAGACTCACTAGCAAATATTATTATTGTAGGAATCGATAGTGGTACGAGTGGAGCGTAGTCAAGGCACCATTTGCATCATCTCAATGCATTGTGAGTATTCACCACTCCCCTATTTTCGGTTTTTAAATGTTTTGGGGTGGAAAAGCATGTCCTAAACTATTTATATTCGTTGTATTTATTTGACTCGTATAAACTTGGTTGCTATATTTTGCATATTGTGAGTATCCACGCACTCCCCTATTTTCGGTTTTTATATTTTCGGGTGGAAAAGCATGTCCGAAAAACTATTATTTGTTCATTGTATTTAAATTGATTTGTATCAAACTTGATTGCTATATTTTGCTATATTTCTCTATGTATGTCTATGCAACACGGAACATGAGAACTTATCATCTTAAGTCCCTTCCCTTATACTTTACTCCAACCATTAACTCTTTGAGCCAATGGTCATTGTGGATAGCGCTATTAGGAATTGACACCTCCTCACTCGCCCGATTGCTGGAGTGCATGATACCATATAATTTATGGAACAATAAGCATAGATCTTGATAGGGCATCAGTCATAGGCTTGGTTGGGAACTCATTGTTTGCTCATACACATACAAAATTGTTATTAATTATGGCAATAAACTTGTTTATTAATTATAGCAATGAACTTTGTTTCTCATTATAGCAATGAAATTTGTTTCTCATTACAACATCAAAATTTTATTATTGGAAACTTATATACATGTTTTAGCAATGAAATTGTTTGCTCCTTGCAGCAATGAACTTGATTGCTCATTTTAACAATATATTTTCATTTATGGAAACTTTTATCAAAACTTGATTTCGATTCATGAAACCAATATTATTTTTTTTATTTGTGAGTACTCACCAACTATTTTTATAGTTGACGCTCGTTTTACATGCTTTTTCAAGAATCATCGAGTAAATGACACTTAGGGACACATCACTTTTAGGAGCATTCGCATGTGTTGTATTTCAATTTTCATTGTAATTTCTTTTAAAAGTTGTTCAAACCCATTGTAAATTTGTAATGATTTTTAATACTATGGTTGGTGTTGTCTTTTAACTTTTTCTATGAAACCCTGTATACTGCCACGCCTCGTGTTTCCGCCACGCCTCACAAACTCCCTCTCACGGGGCCTTCTCCTCCATGATCTCCATAATACCTTGCTTGACCGTCCCAAAGATCACTGGGGTAGCATGAAGGATGCCCTTCGTAACCTCGGCTCCAATGACCTCGCGCAGCCTCTCATCAATGGGCTCAGTACCACCGCCTGATCCCGATCCAGACCCAGACCCCGATCCTGATCCCCCTGCCCCAAATCGTGTCATCACCATGCTGAACTGAAATGTCACAAACGATAATAATCAGGATGTCTATATTGGGGGTCCTCACATACCGGTCCTCCTTAGAGTTGTCAGATCTAACATCGGTTCGGGTACAGGTCCTGTGCTTTCAGTAGTACGGGCCCAATACTACCTTCCACACCTACCTGTACCTTTCCCCAAGGCCCTACCTGATAACTCCAGTTCGGCCCACAATAAATCGTATATCACATATCACAGTATAACCCAAAACCCTGATTATCCTAAGATTTGATCTACCCACATCAAACAGACCAATCATAACAGGTTGCCTTTATGCATGAAAATTATACATAGAAGAGGATCAAATAGACTTTCGAATAAAAGATTCTATCCTAGGACCACAACCAAACAAGGAACATGAAATAAGGCCAAATCGATCATTCTGAGGCTATAAGCTCCTAACCGTATACAGTTTTAAAAGCATACACGTAGCAAATTCCATATAATCAACAAAGCTCACATATCAGTATAACATGGCTAACATATTGGGGAACTACTTACTTGGCTCGGCTGATCACGCGCGTTGCACTCTTATCTTTTCATTTCTAAAAAAAATCATTTTTATGTTATCTTTTGAAAACAATTTTTTTTACCATTTCCTTAGTTTGAGTCTTGACACACCCGAGGGTGTGCCCGAATCTCTCAAACCAAGGCTCTAATACCAACTTGTAACGACCCATTTTTACAAAGAAAAATTTTCATTTTTTTAGTTAATCAAAACCAACATTCATTACATCATTGTTTTCCTTTTTAAAACATCAGAGGGTCCCAAACACACTAAAAAAGAGATAGAGTGCACGCCACGTCATCACGCATTGCCCTTGCCCTTGGGCTCAGAAGTACCTGAAACAAATCAACAACCTGTAAGCGAAATGCTTAGTGAGTTCCCCAGAGCATACCCCACATACCATCCACATAACACATATCATGGTAGCTATAAAGCTACATATACCACATAAGCCATGCATACATAAACCTGTAAGAATGTCATGGGCTACCCCACATGGTCTTGACCTAGGACTGCCATGGGCTACCCCCACATGGCCTTACATCCAATGTCATGGGCTACCCCACATGGTATTTACCTAGGAATGCCATGGGCTACCCCACATGGTCTTATATCAATGCCACGGGCTCCCCCCGGGGTCTTCCATACCAACATAACACCACATAACATATCAATTCATAAATGAATAGCACACAAATAACATGTTCACATAATGGGCCGGCCTTGGTGCCATAGACCCATAGGTATGGTGAGAAGACTCACCTCTGTCCGATGAATACGAATATTGTCCTCCTAATAATCCGCAACCTCCCGAGCTGAATAATAACAATAATAATATCATTAATGATAAGACCTTAAATTACCCAAGGAAAGGCCCAACCTCCAAACTCTACCCCCAAAGCCCAATTACCCTTATCTTGCAAATGGGCCCCAAAGTCCAAGTCCAATATCCTTAATGGGCCCCTTGGCCCAATAAGGCCCAACCGCTAAGTCCACGACCCAAACAGATGAAAAGGCCTCTACCTTACAGAATCCAATCAAGCCCAACAACCAAATGAGGCCCAAAGGCCCAAAACAGCTTAGGGCCCAACTGAGCTGCGTACGCCCAACGTACCACCCTGGTACGCGCAGCGTATTGAAGGTCTAGGGACTACGCGCCGCGTAAAGCCAGTTACGCCCATCGTACAACCATTTTAAGCACTTTTTCCATTAAGTGCTTAATGCTCGAATCCTTCACGTCCAAAAGCTAGATCTAAGTCTAAAAAGATGTCCTAAGGCATAAAGTTGGCAACTTTATGCCCTTGCATGCCTCATACACACCCAACTACTCCATTAAGACCTTTCCAAGGTCTTTTACCCATGCATGAGGTCAAATCTCTCATCAAGCTTCCATTTTTATACTTCTAAATGACTAGGGGACCTCAGATCTGCCTTTCATGACAAATGGGGAGGCTTAGCTCAACAAAAGAGGTCCAAAGTTCATCAATGGGGCAAACCACCAAAACCCTAGCTAGATCTAAAGATTAGAAAGGAAAGATGCAAGCTTTTTACCTCCAGAAGCTTTGCAAGATGATTTTGGTGCAGGATCTTGAAGCACCCACTTGATCCAAGCTTGCTTGACCACCCCTTCTTCTTGAAATACACACTAAAAGGCCACAAATGCACTATTTAAGGCTCAAGAATGATCTCACAAGGTTTCCATGAGTATATGGATGTTCTAAGGCTGTGGAGGATCTCTAGGGTTTAGTCCAAGGGACTTTAAGTTGTTTAAATAGGCCCAAGTACAGAAATTTAGGGTTTGCGTCCCTGGCGCGTACGCCCCGCGTAACTCAAGGTACGCCCCGCGTACCCTGATTCCTCCGCGACCAATTCCATGTAGTACGCTAAGCGTACACTTAAGCACGCCCAGCGTACTTAAGGGACCATTTATGCAAAAATTATCATTCCTTAGGGTTTCAAGACATACCAGAATTTTGGATGTTACATTTGTCTTTTAAAAGGAATACATTCAGAACTTAGTCCCTGTCCAACTGAATTTCCACAAGTACAAGCACATTTAACAAATTGTTTCACAACTTTATGTGGCTTAAAATTGTTAGCAGCATTATCACAAGCTTTTGAAGCAACAGAAGATAAAATGTTAGTTTTTGAAGAGTTTTCATTAAAACTAGTATCTTTGTTTTTCTCGCATCCGTCTTGCACTGTTACTTTCTCTGCACATGAAGTAGAAACATTAGTATCGTTCACCTCAATATTCTCAGCTTTGTCAGATTGTTCGGTCTTAACTGAAACGGTTACAGTAGGGTAACCATGTTGAACAGATTTTTCTGTCTCTATGGTTTTAGAAGTCGGAGTATAGTTATCATTGAAAGGAGGTGGTACACTGTGATACCCTAAGCCACATTTCTGGTTATCTTTCCATTTCAATTGTTTTTCTATCATAGATTCAACTATCTCACTTGACAGATCAAATTTCTTAAAGTTAAATTCAACATCTTTAAATGTAGCTTTTAATGCATCAAGTTCGGCAATTAATTTGGCAATTTCCTCTTTAGCATAACGATGGTGAACACTTTTAATGTTATATTCCTCCTTAATCCTAATTAGATCTTTATTTTGAGCATCTAGTTTTTCTTTAAGAGGCTTGTTTACTTTCTTAATGTCATAGATTTCATTTTTAAGATCTAAAACTTCTCTAACTAATAACTCATTTTGCTCACGATATTTATTAACTTTATCTACACAGGACTGATAGCATGAGGTTTCACTTACCTCCTTGGTACTAAAAGTGGTGATTGAAATGTTGTAAGAGCTCATTATTTACCAACGGTAAAAATCTGATTGTGCAATTGATTTTGACCGAAGACCAAAATAAATGCCCTTTGACCGAAAACCTTGAAAGTTAACCAGTTTGACGAAGATCCCTGAAAGTCAACTATTTGACCGAAAACAGTTGACCGAGAACGATATTTCTTGGCCAACAACTCCGTTTGACCGAACACAATGTCAGACTGAAAACTCTAATATGAAACCCTATCTGACCGAAAACTAGATGTTTCACCTAGTTGTTGACCGAGAACTCTAGTAGCTGCCGAAAACATTTTGACCTAGCCGAGAACTCAAGTGTGCCGCCGAAATCACCCAGGCTAAACCGAAATCGATGATTCTGATCTCAATTTCCAAAAAAACGAAGAACACGATGAACACTTATGAGCAGTAAAGGTAATTTTTCGCCAAAGGAGACCCAAAAACACCAAAAACTTCAAAAATTTTATGGATTGTTTTGAAAACTGATTGATACCAAAACAGCTTTAAGTTGTTTTCAAGCTCTGATACCAATTGTAAAACCTGGATCTAGGTATCAATCTAAAACGCCATATAAGTGCGGAATCCTAATCAAGTTATAAACACAAAAAAATAAATACGAATCAAGAACACAAACACGAATCTTCAATGTACACTATTATTGATTAATAGTTGGGTACATAAGATCAAACGATTTCTCTCTAACTGTTAATGCTCTCTAAATCTCTCTCTGATAAAACCAAATGACTAACTCTCTAATTTACTGACCCTCTTCACGGCTGAAAATAACACATTATATACTAATGCTTAATTACTAAAGCCCAGCCCAACCGAAAACATCATTAAGCCCACCGAAATCACATGGTGATTTCGGTCCAAGTACCACCGAGATCATAGTGATTTCGGTCCTAAACCGAGAACTCTACAAGCCTTGAGAAGCAAAGTATAAACCACAAATTTATGTCCTAACATTAAGATCAATAGGTCAAATTACAAAGAGGTTCGCAGTGAAAAGACTGTCTACAGTTTTAGACCTAAATTTTGGGATGTCACGTATTCCATCATAAAACGTTGTAATTTCTTGTTGCACATTAAAGTCATGTTGATGGAAAATTCGTACCATTCCCTTGTAGCACTCCCAAGCTTCATATAATGACTCCCCATCATGTTGTTGTAAATTCAAAATATTCTTCTTCAATTTGGCAATCTTAAAATGTGGACTAAATTGTTGAATAAAATCGTTTCTCAAATTCTCCCATGTAGTGATTGTCCCAGGTGCAAGTGATTTCAACCAATCTTTTGTTGCTCCTTTAAACGCAACTAGAAGCATCCTTAGCAACACTGCATCGCGTGTAACATTTGGTACATTGAAGTAATTTGCAATTTCCAACACCTCGTCAATGTGTTTATATGAATCCTCATGGTCCTTCCCAAAGAATGGGATGTCCTTTAGCATATTAAGGATGTTTCCCTTAATTTCAAAATTAGTTGCAGCTAGAATTTTGGGTGGTACAAAACCCGACCTGTTATCGTCTCTCATTCGCCGATTTTACTCCTCCATTGCCATGGTTGTTATGTCTGTCATTGTGTTGTCGGGTTCTCTTTTATCATCATCCCTTTTGGTATCGCTCTTGGTTTCTAGTTCTTATCTTATTCCTTTCTTGTTTGGAATTCTCTCGAAAGTCGACCTTGTTGGATTTGAAACCACTACTCGATTCTCCTTTCTTTTTGTCCTTCTTTTTGTGGAATTCAGATTCTGGATCGTCAAAGGGTGGCACAATTTTAAAAGATGAACCCCTCGTCATGAACTACTAAAACAAAACATATAAAAACTGTAACATCCCAATCCTCAGGTATGAAATTTAATTCTTTAAACATGTCTTCCTTGGAAACTCGTCGTGTTGGAAGCCTCAACACCGCGTGTTGAGATGATTTTGGCCGCGGATATTAATGAACCAACACGGCGAGTCGAGATGCCTCAACTCGGCATGTTCGCAGCTGGGAAGGAAACCCCTAATTTTTAGGGTGTTGCACCCTATATAACCTCCTTAAATCCTTAAGGTTGATCTTTTATCAGCCTCCAAACCCTGATATCGGCCCTTGTGAACCCTAATCATCATTCCCTCTCATTTTGTGAGCTAGTGTGGTACTTTTGGAGCAAAAAAAGAAGAATTTGGAAGAAGGAAGCAAGGATCTAGCAAGAAAAGCTCTCATCTTGAGTTTGTCACTCTTTTGGACCTTTGTAAGTGTCCAAGATCCGATTTTTATTCCTCTATGTAGCTAGATCTTGAGTTTTGTCCCTTTTTCTCCTTATTCTTGGATTTTGCTATGGATGGATCTCATAAAGTTTGCAACTTTATGAATCTCCAGGTCAAGATGACCTTGTAGTGACTTGGATCTAGTTTTTATCCAAGTTTTGATGCCATGCATGGAGTTTAGGTCATATTTTCCCTTTTTGACCCATTTTGGGTTCAAGACATGCATTAGACATTCATGTCTATAAATCACCAACCTTTGGGACGTTTTTAAGGATAGAACCTCTTCTGGAAAAGTTGGGTTTCAGATCTTAAGGATTTTGTGCTTAATGGTTAAGCCCTTGAGTCTTCAAGCCTTGTGAAAGGGTTTTTGAACACTTGGAATAGCCCCAAATGATAAAGTTGGAAACTTTGTCCTTTTAGACAACATTTGAGTTTATATCTGAGCCTTAGAGTCCCCAGAATCGAAGAAATAGTTGAATGTATTAAGCTGGGGAAAACTCAGCGAGTTTGCCAACCAACTCGGCGTGTTGGCTAGGTTTTTCCCGACCATCTGGTTTCTGTAGGGACTCGACGAGTTTATTGGTGCACTCGACGAGTTGGGTCAACATGGACTGTTGACCTTCACCGTTGACTTTGACTTTGACCATGGTTGACCAAGTTTGACTTTTGTGGGCAGTTTGGGTATTTCGGGATTTGATGGAATTGGTCACATGGTGGTTGTAGGCATTCGAGTTGAGAGATGAGATTCGGAGTCAGACCTTATCAGTTCTGCACTACTTGTGAGGTGAGTTTTCCTCACTGTACTTTTGGGTCGAAGGCACCAAGGTCGGCCTATTGGTTTGATAACATGATATCGTTGATAAGCTAAGTATGGAATAGATATGCATGTTGGTTTTGATATGCTAGTTGGTAGATCTGTAGGACTACCTGTGATACTGTCTGTTTATCTGTTTATGATATTATTTGTTATATGTCGACATATGGTGAGGGTTGGGTTGAGGTTGTAATGCTCTGTGTTGTAGCCAACAAACCCTGGAGCATACCACATATGAGCTGAGGGCCAGGAAGGGCATGCCAGACTCATACTGACAACTCATGAGCATTCCAGATACGAGCTGAGGGCCGGGTGGGGCATGCCAGACTCGTACTAAGCGTCAGGGAGCAAGCCATACGTAAGTTGTGGGCCTAGGGGGCAAGCCAGACTTATGTTGTGGGCTCAGGGGTAATCCAGTCTGTTAGTTGTGGACCCATTGCATGTTGTTATTATGTTTGTGTTGTTTGATATGTATCGGTATTTTGGGGGAACTCACTAAGCTTTGGGCTTACAGTTTTGGATTATGTTTCAGGTACCTCAGAGGATCGCAGGAAGGCGATGGCGTGATCATGCACATCCTCATGTTCTGTTTCATGATTTTGGGATTACTCTGATGTTTAAACTCGTTTTGAAAACTACAATGTAAACAATTATGATTTTTGGTTGATTGAAAAAATTTAAATTTTCATGAATTTTTATGAGTGTTACAAAAACGCTTAAAACGAACAAAAACGAATTAAAACAGAAAACTAAAATCGTCTGTTCCCACGTCGTGGCAAATATATCGCCACGTCATGGAATCTGATGAAACAGAAAACTAAATAAAGTAGAAAAATAATTTTTTGCGGATTTTACCCCACAAAAAGGATCGATTAACTAAAAACATATAAATTCAACTAAAATAAATTGTTCCCCGGCAACGGCGCAAAAACTTCATGTGTTTTATATAACCACTTAGAAGCTTTAAATTTATATACTAACTATTCAACTCAACTAAAACACAGTAGGCAGTGTACCTAGGCGCGTGGTAGTAAAGTAGACTAGGTAAGGAGTCAATCACAGGGAACGATATTCTAATTAAGAAAATAATGCTAATAATTAAACTAAAAGAAATACTTAAACAGGGGTTTTGTCTGATTTTTCGAGTTCAGAAAAACTTAAATTAAATAACCAAATACTTTAAACCTTAAGCAAACAACTAAAAACGATTTTCAATCAAGAGAAAGAGATACTTTGGTTTAGCTTCGAATCCCCCCTTTTTCTATGGTTAATTTCAAACAATGGATTAATTTTGTTGGTTACCAAATTAGAGGTTACTAGTTATCATGATCAAACTATTTAACATATGTCAATTTATGAACTTTAACCACAATAATCATGCAAATTAAGAACACCAAATTGATTTTAAGATATATTGGACTTTGAATGAATAGATCTAAGAATTATCTATCTATGATCAATATAAACAATCAAGCAAATATTATGATCAAATAATGCTCTCTAACATAGTTACGCAACTAACTTTACTACCTATACTAGGATATGGTCAATCTCTAGCTCTAGCAATTTAATGATCATAAACAACTAGGTAAACAAGTTCATGCAATCAATGGCCGTTTAACTACACAAAACTCGAGGGAAAGGAAATAAAAAATTGAAACTTTAACATGTTAGGATTGATCTACCAAACACAAGTAAAAACCAACATCATTAATCCATAAAAGTATAAATCAACACATAGTATTAGGGTTCATCTAATCTAAATGAAAGTAAAGTGTTATTAGCCCATGGTTATAGCAGAAAAACACATAATCACATAGTAAACTGGGTTAAACATCATAAACTCTAGGCAAACCAAATGATTAATGATGATTCTTCACTTCAATCTCTCTAAAACTTGCTCTCTAATTAAATTGTCTTCCAAGGGTTTTAGGTTACTTCTGGCCGAAGAAAGTCGCAGCTTTCCGGAATAGATCTCTGAAACTCGACCTAAAAGTCATAATTTATAGTTGCCATAAATCGATTTCCACGTCGTGGCCAATAGTCTTCTACGACGCGGGAGTCACTTTTGATCCGTATGCGCCAAGTTTTTCATGTAGATCTAGAGAAGCTTTTATGTTGGACACGTTACCACGTCGTGGCATATAAGAGACCATGACGTGGGATCTTCTTTTTTCCTGTTTTCTTCTCTTCTTTCTCCTTGAATGCATTCTCCAACCTCCAAGTTCCCAGCTTTGTCCAATTTTAGTCTTTTTCCTTGAGAATGTCCTTTTTTGCTACAAAATGAAATTTATACGTTATAAGTATCAAATATTATGTTTTTCGTGTTCTGGACTAAAGTTTTTCAACTGAAATAAAAAATTCAACAAATAGAGGTAAAGAAACGAATAACTAACCCGTAAAACCTCAAACTCGGTAAAGAAACGAATAACTAACTCGTAAAACCTCAAAGTCATCGGAATCAGATGTTCTTTGCATACTTAGTCCGATAAATGAAGATATTTCGGCATGCATTCTGAATCTCATATGTAATGGGCATTCAGTCCGAAACACAATACAAAATGGCTTGGGTCAGATAACTCCACTCTAGAATGCACCGTTTCGAAGTAGGTGATCATTTTGCAAAATAATAATTAAATAAATATCTAGTTTCTTAAAATTGCATTAAACATTAGATTATTACTCAATTTCCTTTTTATTTTTGCATATATCTCCGTTTATTGAATTATCATGTGCTTTCATATATTTCTTACCACTCATGTGATATCTTAACCAAAACAATGAATTTTAATTGTTATCTTTTGAATTTTGAACTTTCGGGCACAAACTCTACCAAAAATAAAGTTGTTAAGGGTGTTTGGTTATAATATTTAAAGTATTAAATGTTATTACAAAATTTCTTTACTCTACATATTGTGATTGGTTGCTTTGGTCCTGCATCAACTGTCATATGCGTTGCAACTTGTATGTTGTGAGAAAAAGACCAGCGTGTGACGTTATACGGCTTACGTAGGTTAGTAGTAGTGTTTTTAAAGTAACTTTTACTTTTTTATGTTAAATTATTAATATTATTAAGAAATCAAATATCCTTCTATTTTGTTTCCTATAATTTTTTTTATTAATTTAAAATTATGACACTTATTATATTTAATAAAATTAATAAACTTTTATTACATTTGATAGGAGGATGTATAAGAAGAAAAAATAATAAAATATTTAATTTTTTTTATTATAATGATTTGCATATTATTCGTTGGATATAATGTTTTTAATTTTGGAAGTGGCAAATTACATGACTTAGGAACGTTTTTTTGAATTTTTATTACTAATATATAAGTATTAAATTAATGTTTTATTAGTACCGAAAAGCTGTTTTGGCACAAGCGTTGTGGGCGAAGCTACCATATGGTCCATACAAGTTTTGGTTTCTTGAATCGACATTATTTTTATTTTTATAATTTTTAAACTCAACCGGTATATTCTAGTCCAACTATGTTATGGTTTTCTTGAACTCCAACTAAAACTAATAGCATTGTACAAAATTTGTATAAAATATGAACATCAAAATATCAAATTAGAGGAAAGTCACTTAGTAGGAGATTGAACTATATATCAATCTTGACTCAACATCAAACTAGAAAAATAAAATCATTTTACGGTCCATACAACTTTTGACACTCGTTTACTATAATAATACGAAATTTTGTAAAAAAATTATATTGGAAAAACTAATTAAAGCTAAAAACATATATAAATGTTGCCAAAAACATTTGTACATGCATATGTGTATGCTGTACATAGTACACATGTATAAGTGAGACGCATACAACTTTAGAGTTATAATGTTACTGTATATCAATCTTGAATCGACATCAAATTAGAAAAATAAAATCATTTTATTTGTCAAAACATTTTTTACTCTTTTACAGAAGTATAAAAACTTACAAACAAAAGACAAAAAGTCCAGCAATAAAAGTCACCCTTATTTGGTCCGGACAGGAAAAGCGCAATTCATTTTACCACATAAAAGTCAAAACGTAAGAGTTGTAGTTTTTTTTAAGATTTTAACCATCTCAATTCACCATTGTAGATGTAAGATTTTTATCGAAGGTAGTTTCGACCATTTACTAAACTCCAACTATTTACTTTATAATATGTTATATACATTTTGCTCACATATTCTAAACCTAGTTTATATTTACATATTAAATGTTTATCATTTCCTGATTATCGATGTAAAAAGTAAAAATAAACATATTTTATAGAGAAATATATCATTAATATAAGTTACTATTTATTTAAAGATATAAAATATATCAAAAATAACAAATTAGATTTGAGTTTTTTATCATTTTTAAGATAGATAGGATAAATTTGTTAATTTTAATAAAAGCTTTTGCAAAAGTTAAAATCTAGAGGGAATTTTCATAACAGGGTTTTAATTAAAAAAATTATAAAAATGACCAAAAGGAATGTGAGCTTATCTTTGATATAACCAACCTTTTAGTCATTTGAAAATAAAAAATAATATCGTATCGGTTTATTTTGGAAAAACTTTATATCGTATGAAAAGATTGAGATAGTGTAGCCCCACTAACTTACAAGTTTTGGTTTAAAAGGTCTCTTATTTTATTTTTTGACTTTAGAAGGACATAAACTAACATTTAACCGGCTAATTACGCCATTTTTTATAAAGTGAAGGGGTCACCCGGTGACCCCAATCCCAATCAGCATTATTTCTTGGACATGTCATTAAAAGAAAGCCAGGTCATTAAACTAAATCATATGCCACGTGTGAGTGTATCGATAAATGACACCAACCCTTCCTCTCCAAATAATTTTCGTCTTTAATCGGTTTCATCTACCAATATCTTCTTTTTCTTCTACTGTTCATCCAAAAATCAAACCTGGAATTTTTCTATGGCCGTCTACATGAAGATAGATCTTCATTTTGCTGGTTTGTTTACGAGGTATCCAGTGATCAGTTACTCAGATGGAGTGGAGCAAAGGTTTAAGGATGTGGATTTTGCTGCAATGGACAAAAACGAATTTCTATTGTTCATTCAGAGATTCGCAAACGAGATGTGTGCTGATGTGTACTTTTGTATGCCCGATATTGAGTTCCCTGAAGGACTGAGGATAATAGAAACTGAGAAAGACTACCAGGAGTTTATCGAAGTAGGGTATGATTCTGGTTGTGTAATTTCTATGTACATGGATCATGTTGGTGTGAATGTTCATCAATGGATTGTTGATGAGATGGCTGAAGTATGCACCCCCGAGGACAAGTTTTCTGGTGTAGGTGAAGTAGTATAAGAGTTGCATGTTGAGACAGAAGGAGGCATTGACCTAGATGAAGTACAAGTGCAAGGTGATTTGGACGATAACATTGAAGATGGAGATTGCATCCCCATGAACAAGACCTTGAATGATGTATTTTTGAACAAGCTCTGCCCCAAGGAGCAGCCAACTCCAGACACTCCACCTCAAGAGGATCCATCTCATGAAGATCCATTTGATCAGATGGATGAACACGACCCAATTCATGAGGAGGTAACAGCTTTTAATGAAAATGTTCATTGGAAAAAACAAAAACCTGTGTTAGGAATGAGATTTGAAAATCCTAAACAATTAAAACATATGTTGTGTAATTATGCTGTTGCTAAAGGATATCAATTGTGCTACAAAAAAATGATAGTAGGAGGCTTTTAGTTAAATGTTGTTCAGGGCAATGCAAGTTTAGATTGTGGGCTTCATGGATGAGTGAGGAAAAATCTTTTCAGATTAAGTCTCTTATAGATGACCATAATTGTGCTAGAAATTTTAAAATGGGGTCAATTGTAAGCTATGCATGGATTGGTAGCCATTTCACATCCAAATTTTTACAAAACAAAAAATGAGTGTTAGGCTACTAAAGGAAGAAGTAAAACAAAAATTTAGAATTGATGTGAGTATGGGACAGTGTAGAAGAGCAAAGAAATATGCAATTGAACTTATTGAAGGTACACTAGTTGAGCATTATGCCAAGCTTTGGTCATATGGTGAAGAGATAAGAAGATCCAATCCAGGATCAACTGTCAAATTGGATGTCAACAGTATGACTGATGGGAATACATATTTTAGTAAGTTTTACATATGCTTTAAGGGGCTGAAACAAGGTTGGAAAGGAAGTTGTAGAAGAGTAATAAACCTGGATGGTTGTTTCTTAAAGGGATTATGTAGTGGAGAATTGATATGTGTCGTAGGAAGAGATGCTAACAATCATATTTTCCCAATAGCATGGGCAGTTGTGTGTGTGGAAAATAAAGAAAATTGGAAATGGTTTTTGGAGAATCTTCAAGATGATCTAGAAGTTGATGATGGTAGTGGTATCACCCTGATGTCAGATCAACATAAGGTAAATCACTTATTATACTTCATATTTCTTGTTAATAAATTTATTTCCATTTTCTTAACATATGAATTTAAATTGTATAGGGGCTATTGGAGGTTGTGAAGGAAGTAATGCCTAATGCTGAACACAGACAGTGTGCAAGGCATATTGTTGCCAACTTTAGGAAAAGGTTCAGTGGTGTGCATTATGAGAGGATGTTTTGGAAAGCTTGCAAAGCATCAACTGAACCTTTATTCAATGCACCAATGAAGGAAATACAAGTACTAAATCCTACAGCATTTGACTACCTTATGGAAAAGAACCCAAAATCATGGTGTAGAGCTTTCTTTAGAGAGGGGAGGATGTGTGATGCAGTTGAAAATGGATTATCTGAAACCTTCAACAATGTCATTAGAGATGCAAGGAAAAAACCAATAATCACAATGTTAGAAGAAATTAGGTTGTATGTTATGGAGAGGCAATTCAATCTCACCATCAAAGGTTGTTCATGGCCTGATTATAAACCATGCCCAACCATTACAATCCTATTGAATCAGTTGAAAAGAGCTCAAAGGTTTTTTCTTTTCTATTAATACTTCATTTAGTTTTTCCACTATACACCCTAACTTTTATACCATTGCATCAGGTATTGGCAGGTTTTACCTACTAGTTTAAACCAGTTTGAAACAAGGAATTTGGCAGAGTCTTACGTTGTGGATGTAGATAAGAAGACTTGTTCATGTAGAGTGTGGCAACAAAATGGGTATGGATGTGTGCATTCAGTTGCAACAATCTCATACCTTAACAGTGATGTTGGTAATTATGTGGATCCAATGTACTATGGAGCAATTTATAAGAACACCTACAAGTATCCTATGCGTGGGATGAATGGTAGCAACATGTGGACACCTACTGAATTCATTCCACCTTTGCCACCATTGAAAAGAAAAATGCCAGGTAGACCTAAAGTTAATAGAAGAAAGGATTCAAGTGAAAGGGGTGCTAGACATACTGTGTCAAAGGTTGGGAAAAAGATTATGTGTAGTGTATGCAAACAAGCAGGACATAACAAGGTTACATGTTCTAAATCTAAAAAGCCAACAAAACTAAAGGTAAGGAAAAGGAAGAGATCAGATGTTATTGATGGGGAGGGAAGCAGTGCTAAGAAGGCAAAAGGTATGACAGATGAGGAAGGAGGGAGGGGTAATAAGGGCATTAATGGAAAAGTTGGGGAAGGAAGCAGTGGTAGGAAGACAAAGGATGGTAAAGATGATATAGGAGGGAGGGGTAAAAAGGTAATTGTCAAGACAAGAAAGAAGTCGGAAAGAATTTTGAAGAAAAAACTTGGTACACGGGTTGAGGGTAAAAATGGGGAAGGCCACACTATTGACAAGCCAATGGAACTAGAATAGGTTAAGTGTGGTCAATGTCGTTATGTAGTCAATGTGTTTATGACAACTGATTTCGGGTTAAGTGTTTTAATTTGATGTTTTGTACTCACTTTGGTCATGCTAAACAATGTTGGATTAAGTGTTTCAATTTTATGTTATGTACTCACTGTGGTGTTATGTAGTCACTTTGGTTATGCTAAACAATATTGGATTAAGTGTTTCGATTTTATGTTATGTACTATTTTTGTTTAATTTTAATCTAATATAAATTACTATGTTATGAACTCACTGTGGTGTTATTGACATTAGTGATTGAAAGTCATTACTATGGTGTGTTGTGTTTATGGACGTGCATGGTATTGGGGTACATTATTTACATTAGTGCTGGATATATATGGTCCCATTTACTCTAGGTGAACATGGCATTGGTGTCTATTATTGACATTAGTGGTTGAAAGTCATTACAAGGATAATGTAAATAACCATAACAATTTCCCTGACAAGGACATAAAAAACTGCTACATACGAATTACAACTTGTACACAATTATGCCAAAGAAAATAATCCAACTTAGAACTAAAGACATCTTCAGTTTCCAAATCTTTGATTCAAGCTTCTTTTTTGACCTAGCCAATCCTGCAATCATAATTGCTTCAACACTCATATTCTTAGTGTCTGCTTCTTCTACCCAACAAATAAAACCATTACGAGGTCCCTAACAAAATCAATTTAGAAGTTAGAAGTGTAGAATGCAAAGATAAAAACAAATAAATTAGGGCTACAGTGACCTGATAAAGAAAGTCAAACAAACCTTAGTGGGGCAAGCATAGAATGGTCTTCCAGGGTTTGATGGAGTGGAAGACATTCTGATTATGGCCAAACATCCACATGAGCATTTCACCATTTTTGCTTCGTTATTTCCGAGAGCTGCTAACTTCAAAATGCAAACAAGAACATGTACAAAGAAATGGGATGTACTGCCGAGTAAAGGAGGTAAAGTACTTATAAAGAGCAAATGACGAAAATACCCCTTGACGAAATTACCCCAATGTTTGACCTCATTAACATCTGTCACAGTTGGTGTACCAACAACAATTAACTTTCATTAATTAAGCCAACCAAGTGTCCAAATCGTTAGTCTTAATCAAGAACATTGATCCCAACAAATCAAAACGCATTCAAGGTCTTTACATTTCATCAAGATAATATCAAAATGCCTGTTACATGTTCCCAGGACTTCAAAAAACATCCGTAAACAACCACCACTAGATTACCACAAACATCATAGACGATTACCACAAACACAAACGAACACACACAATCCTAATAACATATATTACAATAAAAACCTTAAACACTAGATTACCATACCACTACTATTCACCTCCTTGAGAATCACTTGCTGACTATCAATTGAATGATGAAAATCATTAGCAGGAGCATCACCACGACAAGACCCACAACCAACAACGCAATAACTTTAATCTGCTTCTCAACCTTCTCGAACCTTTGCTGCATGTTCAGGACATCAACCCTGGAATGAAGGTAATCGCGACCCATCTCTTCCTTCATGCGCTCCACCTCACCTTTTTGCTCGGCTATTTTATCACCACAGTCGCAGAAAACCGTGTGCAAATCGTTCAAGTATAGCCCGTCTCTTGAGCTAATCGAGTTGTTGGAGTTTATAGTATCTGGTGATGGTGGTGGGGTAGGCTCCATGGAAGACAGTGAAAGGGAACACGAGTATTTTATTTTCGTTTGTCAGGTTGTGTTTGGCCGGAAGTGGTAACAAAGTGTTAGGGTTTTGTCCAAGAGACCATCCATTTATGTAGTACGGGACCACCTAACCCTTAGTGCCCAAGTAAGTGAACTCGGTGGTGAGTCGATGATGTGTAAACCGACTCGTCTGAGTTGACTCAGTAGGTTACTTGGATGATGACATGGCAAGCAAACCGGTTGAATTGGGTCAAAATCCCAAATTAGCCGGTTAAATGTTAGTTTATGCCCTTCTAAAGCCAAAAAATAAAATAAAGGACCTTTTAAACCAAAACTTGTAAGTTAGTGGGGTTACAGTGACATTTTCCCTAGATAGAAATGTTAATGAAAGATAAGTATAAAGAATGACCTAGATGGCTAAAAAATCAATATTATAATTACACAATCAAAATAGTCATTCCAGAAATGGGTAGAGAATTTTTTAAAAAGGTTTGGTGCAAATAAAAAAAAATACAAATTATATATTTAATTAAATCTGAAACTGCCATTCCAGAAATTATTGCTGTTTTGACAAATGCCTAAAAGTTAAATTATTTTCCGGACTTTTCCATAAGATCATTTTTGTAAATATCCAAAAAAATAAAAAAGTAGAATGCGACATGACATAGCAAAAGTAATATTTTTTTTTAAGGAATAACCATTTGACATAAACCAGTTTATTTGTTTTGAACATAAACACATATTCTGATGTTCACGAACCACACATAGAGATCGTATATTTTTCATTTGAGTTACAACATTTATGCCATTAGTGCCAAAATGGTTGCTTCCATCATAAAGAATGTCACATTCTTTATATCTTTATACATTCTTCAACTATCATCCTTCAAAAAAAACTCAAGACCCTTATATCGAAAACAAATTTTTTTGCTTTTCATGTCCAAAAATTGTGCGATTAACGCAAAATTATAAGAGACAGAAAACATGTAAAACATCTTCTCAAGAAGATCAAACCTATAAAACATAATCAGTCCAGTCGCTTACAAAACTTTTTTTCCTTTTTTTCTAAAAATTTGTTTATGGAGCTATCAAGCTTTCGATTGTGTATGTTAGTGATTTTGCCCAATCTTCTATGAGTAATAACGTTTGAAGTGTGTGCATAACGTCATAATCCGGATCGAGCTTCCTTTGCCACCCCTACAAAAATTAGCAGAGAAACCAGACACTGTCATTCTTACTGTATAACATGATATGACAGAACAGGTTGTACTGTCAATATCTCTAGTAATGGAAAAAATTGTAATTTTTTGTAATTTCGTTTTTTACAATTACAACATTGTACTTTCAATTTATTTTATCTTATTAGGACATTATACTTTAAAGGGTTAATCTCATAAAAAACCTTATATTTTATGTTTTTTTTTTTCCGGATCAAACCTCAACTTTATTTTTTACCTTGTAGTTTTTTCATTTTTTCCGAAAAAACCATTAACTTTGTCTTTTTCTCTGAAAAAAAAAGCTTCCAAATAAACCCTCAACTTTTTTTAGTTTTTCTTGAAAACACCCTCGCATATTACAATTTTTTTTTGGAAAAATTGACTAAAATGGCCAGATCGGAAAAAATGAAAAAATATAAGGTCTTTTTCAGGCAAAAAATAAGCTCGAGGATTAATCCGAAAAAGACACAAAATATAAGGTCTTTTATACGATTAATCCTACTTTAAAAACCTAAACTTTTTATTATTTTTTATGGAAAAAATAATATTATTTGAATCTAGGAAAGCTGAAAAGTTTTAATGAAACTTGTGAGGTCTCTAAAAAAGCTATATGTTGGTTGTATACAGACGTATATTTTATAAAATAAGGAATATTGCTTAATGAAATTGAGTAATTAATTATGATTTTATAATTTAATATTTATATGTTTAGAAAAAAAAACAATTACCTCAAAAAAATTGTTGTAACCATGACAGAGTAGACATTTCCATCAACATTGACTCTATGATGCCTACTTGCTCCAGCACTTGATGCATGCAATATGCGGGATGGACAATATCGCCCTCAGGTGTACCCCAATAATCAAATGACTCTGTCACTTCCTGTTAGTTAACCAACCCAAATAAATGAGAGGGCAAATTTGTAAATAGTTAATTGGTAATGTTACATGATTATTACCCCTAATAATACGCTAATCACAACACATAACATTTTTTA
Source organism: Lactuca virosa (assembly GCF_052849685.1). Taxonomy (NCBI): domain Eukaryota; kingdom Viridiplantae; phylum Streptophyta; class Magnoliopsida; order Asterales; family Asteraceae; genus Lactuca; species Lactuca virosa. The sequence continues at coordinate 299,355,658 of NC_136426.1, read as the reverse complement.
ACACATCATATTGCCCCGTCCTAGCAAGGGCCAATATTGCATAACTATGAAAGTGTAGGGAGCAAATATGCAAATATACAAAACTCATGTGGTCAATGTGTGAAAACAAAAAAAATGTAGAGACGCAGAGGGGGGGAGTAATCTGCAAATTTTGTATTAGACAGACTATTTTTCTAATTTTTTAGAGTAAATTACACGAATGGTTCCTATGGTTTGGGGTAATTTGCGTGCTTGGTCTCTAACTTATTTTTTTTTAACTTGAACGGTCCCTACTGTTTGTTTTTGTTACACGCTTGGTCCCTTCTGTTTGTTATTGTTACACGTTTGGTCTCTATCTTACCTAAAAAGACTATTACTTAAATACGGAAAATGGTGGGGTAGGTAAGGTAGGGTGAGAGGTGAGAATAGAGGTGTGTTTATTTAAATAAATCCAAAAATCAAGGGCAAAATAGTATTTTTAGGTAAGATAGGGACCAAAAGCATAATAAAAACAAACAGTAGGTGTCACACCCCAAAACCGGAACGACGAAAACGTTCGGGGGTGGAGGACGCCATGTTTAGTATCACAAGACATGCATCATAGTAACTAAGTAATGAACAACCATTTCATTAGAAAGAAAGTGTTTACAAAGTGTGTGTTCACAAAACATAGAATACATAAGCAAATAACAAAACAAGACTTGAAGCTATTATGCTCAATCTTCTGAATTCCCAGCGCGAGTACCTGTCTACTAGGCTCCTGAGAATACAAGTTATTTGAAAGAGTTGATCAACAATTAAGCTGGTGAGTTCATAAGATTTTAGTGATGTAAGTAAGTTGTAAAATGTTGTTGAAAATGTAGTTGAAAAATGTAGTTGTAAAATGTAGTAAGTTGTAAGTTCTGTTTAGAAATGTTCGCCTGTTCCTCTAGAAAATCCTATATTTCCTACTTTAATGAAAGATAAGTAAAAATGACTCTACAATCCTTTCTATGAGTACTAAATGGATACACGTTATATAAGACAGAGTAAACAAACAATCGATTGTGCGCATCTGCCCTAAGGCGGAAAACACACATCCCATTGTTTGTTTGATCATTGTGGTATATAACCCTGGTGTATTCACTTGTTACTCATGGAGTTAATTGTAGTGGTTCCTTTATATTTAATGAAAAGATTCTTTAAGAAAACCCTTATTCCTTATAATAAAATGGTGACCACAGTGATTACTTCTATAATCACTTAGTTTATACTGGCTATATATGATCTAATATCGAATAGAAAGTTAATTGGGTGAATCTGCCCTAAGCCCACAACCAAACAAGGAACAGGAAGTAAGGCGGAAAGCACACATCCAACTACCTATTGGGTATTAATGATATATAACCATGATGTATAAACTCAGGTGTTATAGAGTTAATCACCTAAGGTCCTTTAAGTTTATACTGGTTTAATAAAATGGATTAACCCCTTAACTGGAAGTTTCTAGTTTTGTATACCAAAAGTTCCGATTTGGAAAGTATGTTTTGTACTAGAAAACTGTGCATTGACTCTGTGTCCTATGACTTGACCCATACTTGGTACCCTTATGATGACTTAATGTATACTAAGCATATATATATATATATATATATATATATATATATATATATCTAGAATCGAATAGAAAATAGACTGGGTGAATTCGTTCCAAGCCCACAACCAAACAAGGAACAGGAAATGAAGCGGAGATCACACATCCTATTACCTGTCGGATCCTATTGATATATATATATATATCCTTTGACGTATACATTAAGGAATCATAAGGTTAGCATTATGGTCCTCTCTACTAAACGTAGCCTTCTACCAAGGCATCTAATGTTATGTGTTTGTTTCTTGCATGAGTGTGTATTTTCCCAAGTGAGACTATCATTAACCAAAAATATAGTTTTTACATTACTGTTTATTGTGAGAAGATCACAATGTGAATGAAATGGGGAAATAATAAAGTACTGTAGTATTGTATTATAGTAACTACTGCTGTACTTTCTACCTTAAACCAATTGTTATTTAAGGTATAATGTGATATGATTGCACCATACTATTGACTAATAACACGACGATGAAAGACGTCAGAAGGAATGACATTTGGCACCCGTAGACTTGCAAATCCCACTGTAGCTAACAGCAAGGTGTAGGATAGTCAATCCAGTATATTTCTATACCCAAATTCATGCCCTCCCTCTAGGAGATTCTGGCTGCAAATCGAACCATGACAGGTGATGCCATGCCTCGAAACAGTGATTCACATTTATGTTATAGTATACTTGTATATGTATTGTATGTACTAGCTGTATTGTATGTTCTCTCTGTCTAGTATATATGTATGTTCTGTTTGTTTCTCATCATAGTATGTTCTCTTGTATAATGTATAGTATGTACTAGCTGTATTGTATTTTCTCTCTATCTAGTATGTATGTATGTTCTGTTTGTTTCTCATCATAGTATGTTCTGTTTCTCATAATAGTATGCTTGACTCATGTATGAACTGACTCTTTGTATGCTTCATTATACTAGAAGTAATGAATAGTATCTTCCTAAACTATACCTATTATGGTTTACTAATGTTTTACTTGAACTCTAATTGAAAAGACTCATTTATCTACTAAGTTATGCTTGTACTTTAACAACGGAGTTTTGTAAAACTATAAAGTAACATAACTTTAAAAGAGTTTTTGAGTTGTTTTGATCACTTATAAAAGACATAAGCAATATTTTGAAAGATGTTTATAACAAACAATTACACAATTATCATTGTGTTAAACTTGTATCCCCCCCTTAAAAGCATTTAAAACAGTTAAAAGATTTATTACGGGGTATGAACTCAGCTGATGTGGGTGATTCAACGAATACGCGTGTAAGGATGAGAAGTACCACGAATGAATTCCCGAGACACAACAAGTCCTAATTGACATATATTGGCATGAATATAGTGTTTATAAGCAACTATATGAAAGGAAACACCTTCCGGGACTAGGAAACACTTTAACCAAGTGTTGGAATCACATGTGATTAATCAAAGGAAAGTGGAATGGTACTACCATGAGTTTACTACCATGGGTTTACGGCCAAGGGAGTTTACGGTCGTAAACTCATGGTCAAACATGCATAAGTGTGGGTTTGAATGCTAGGGAAGCTTGATGGACTTTTGCTCTACACAAGGATGAGAAAGACCAACTCAATGGAGGCTTTTGATGAGTTTACGGCCCAAAGGAGTTTACAGCCGTAAACTCATGGTCATTATGCATTTGAGAGTAGTTTAAGGTCCTATTTCCATCAAGGAAGGGTTCTAGGTCACAAGCTTTGCATCTAGGAGGGTTTATGGCCAAAATGGCACCCTTAAAGGGGTTTACGACCATGGGAGATGGCTTGGCCGTAAACTCCTTTTGTTCTTGCATTCTTTATGTTTTCAAGGCTCTAAGCATGAATCCTAAATAGATATCAAGTGTAGGGAAGAGTACTTACGATATAGAGGCTTGAAATGGTTGATTTAGGCCAAGAACACTAGTGTGTGTTCTTGGTGTTCTTGGTGTTTCTTGAAGATCTAAGAAAAGATGATTTCCATGGATGAAATCATTAGATGATACTAGATTAAGAGATGTATCAACTAATCAAGAAAGAACACTTACAACTTTTGAAGATCTAGGATGAAAAGTTGGATGATACTTGAGAGGATTTGAATAAAATCGGCCAAGGAAAGAAAGAATGAGAAAAATGGCTAAGCTTTATATATATATATATATATATATATATATATATATATATATATATATATATATATATATATATATATATATATATATATATATATATAGGTGAGTTTACGGCCACCTTGAGTTTACGGCCGTAAACTCTTGGTAACTTGGCCGTAAACTCCTCTTGATGGAGTTTAAGGCTTGCATGCTATACTGTGGTTCTAGCAGGTACTTCCTAACACTTATTCCTTGAGTGTTTTAGGCTTAAAACTCCTGAGTATGACCTTTAATCAGGCTAGAACTCATTACCAATGAGTCTGACACTCAGTGGAGTTGACTGACTGAGCTTTCAAAGCAAAAAAATTTCGGGTTGTCACATCATCCCCCCGTTCGATGGAATTTCGTCCCGAAATTAGCTTTCTTAGCAGTACTACTGGGGTTGCGCTCCTCTGATTGGCAGAATACCTACTTGTAGACCTGGCAATTTTGCCCTGGTGTTCATGATAGGATTCGTACTTGGTCCATCTATCATTACCTCGTGTATACAAGTCGTATATAATTAGGATTAGTAAGACGGTCGGATGTGCGACTCTGCCCCAGGTCCACAACCAAACAAGGAACATGAGATAGGACGGAAACACACATACTAAATCTGCATAATCATAATCATATACTACCCTCGCGTATACACTGAATAGTGATAGGTGGGCTGTATTCGTCCATAGCCTCTGTGCTCGAACTTGGCCTGTTGGACGAGTGGTATTTCGTGACGGTCTGCGGACATCCGACGATAAGGCTTCGGAGGACAAAGTACTCTTCGCACGAGTACTTCGGGGTTTAGAATACGAAAGATAAAACTGAGGTTTAGGTCGGACTGTCCATACGAATGACGAAGGTTTCGAGAACTTGTCGATCGAGGCGATAGAAACATATGAACTTAGTATGGTAAGGACCACGCCAATTCATGACGAATGATAGTAACGGACTCTTTACTGAACAAAGTTTTGGCCAATTTGAAAGAAACATCTGTTATACGATGATGTATCCCTAGTGTGTTCGACAATGTACTCCTAGTGTGTTCGACAATGTACTCTTTGTGTGTTCGACAATGTACTCTCTGTGTGTTCCACAATGTACTATCTGTAAATGATCCAGGGCTTTCTGTTTTCCCTTTGATGTTAACACTCCTACGTATCGTACCGCTATGTGCGCATACATACAAATGAAAGTGCTTTGATAACTGGTGATGATACTTTATATCATGATCCTCCTTGGTACCACTACGATCGCCTGTCATATACATGTTATGAATATTTAAGATGAATAAGACAGTCGACTGAGTAACTCTGCCTCAAATCCTCAACCAAATAAGGAACATGGATTAAGGCGGAATCACTCACTCTAAGCCTGCAACTTCTTAGTTATTCATAACCATGATGTATATGCTACACCATCATAGCTTCTCTAAATGGATCTTTTAGTTCTCTTGAATACTGTGATCTATTTCAATATATGAGTTATTATAATTACTTTTTAAGTGTTTTCCCCAAGTTTACATCTTATATGAATATAAATTAATTTTTTTCAAAGTAATTACTATTTCGAAAAATGTACCGCTGCTCGTTGACGACTCCGGGGTTGATTCTCCTGCGGTGATCATCAGAATGCGTCCATCCGCTCCTGAGTTCTTTGTTATCGGGCAGTTCCTCTGATAGTGTCCAGTATCACCACAGCCATAGTAGGCTTGGTTTTCTTCAACTCCAGGGACTTGGGAGATCGGTTGAGTCGGTGCCCTGCAGAAACGGACTGTGTATCCCTTTCTGTGGCAGTTCAGACACTGCATTTCCCGGCATACTCCGGTGTGGTGATAGTTGCACTTTCCACACTTTGGGAGGGTTCCAGCATATCGACTGGCAGGTGCTGGAGCAGCAGGCGTTGTAGCGGCGTACATAATACTCGCTTGTTGCTCTTACAGGGTGTCCTGTGTTGCTCTCTTCTTCTTCCTCTTGTTCCCCGACTTCCGTTTATAGTCCTCTTCCCTCGATGGCTCGGGAACAGGGATTTCTACACCATGGAAGACTCCGTGGTCGATGAGTCGCTGAGCCAAGCGTTTAGCACTATCAAATATGGCTGGGTTAGAAGACAACACATCTCCTTGGGTCAGAGCAGTCAGACCCCAAATGTATCTTTCTATCTTCTTGCTCTCCGAGGTAACCATCCCGGGGCATAGTGCTTCCAGGTCACTAAACCTGTCAGTGTAGGCCACTATGTATGAGCCGACCATAGTGAGCTCCCACAACTCTTGTTCCAGCTTTTGAATTTCGCCCCTCGGGCAGTATTCTTCCAGCATCAACTCTTTTAGGTTTTCCCAACCTATTGAATTATCCACTGATAGGGTCAGTGACTTAACATGGCTGTTCCACCATGTCAGGGCTCTGCCAGAGAAGGTGCAGGCAGCAAACTTCACTTTGCTCCCTTCAGGGCACAAACAGATTTCAAAGACCGAATCTGTTTTCTCGAACCATCGCATCAGAGTGATGACTCCACCATTTCCATTAAAGGAATTTGGTTTGCAGTTCATGAAGTCTTTATACGAACACTCCCTTGGGTGTCCGTGAGTAGCTCCGGGGTTGGCTAAGTGGGTACCGCTACCAGATCCAAAGGTACCACTTTCACCGAGGTGAGCTATAGCAGTTGCCACTACGGAGGATATCGATGTGTGGAGAGTAGCAGTATCGAATTATGACGGTGGAGTTGGAGTTATCGGAGTAGTGCGTCTGTTTGATCTGCGAGGAGGCATCTTTGCTAAAAGAATACAAAGATGAGACGGAATAAGTCTAAAGCAATGGACACAAGCCGAAAACTGAAAAGACAAGGTTATCCTAGTTCTGGGTGTATCGGGTCCTGACTTCCACAGGGTTGTAGTAACAATCCATAAAAGAGTCTATACCTAATAAACTCTATGAATTTGAAATGGCTATCCTTGAATGAATATTTGTTCCCTGAATAACTGTTACCAGCTGCATGTAAGAAAATAATCCTAACACATAATGTGAGCAGTCTCTCCACTTGCTCATTAAGTTAACAAGATTATTATTTATTAGTGTGACGTGTAAGACGTTTTGGTTACTTCGGTTGATCCCTCTTTGAAAGCTCCTCATTAACTTGCTCTTGTTTCCTCCTGACTCTTCTGTTGTCTACTATGAGGAAGTGGTTACATTTATCTGGGCTTGTCGTGCGAGAATGGATGTGACTAAAGAATCTATGAGATTAATGGTAACTTTATGGGGTGATCCTTACAGAGTCCTGCTATAATTGTACAAGTTATACAAGTTGTATATAATTCAAGATTAAATAGACCTGCGAATAAGTGATCCTACTCCAAAACCACAACCATAAAAGGAATGGGTAGTGAAGCGTATATCACAAATTCTAAGTCTATAAGATCTCAATTATATAAAACTTTAAGAGTATACATTGCAAGATTATAGACCTATTCGTAAGGGTCTTTTAAGTTATCACATAAGTTATTTGTATGGTGCCTAAAATACTCCTATAGTATTTTAATGTAATCTACTTGGTATGTTTTAAACTTGTTATCGCGTTATGGTATCATAGAATACTCCTATAGTATTCTAACTCTAATGTACTTGATCTAGTATTCTCCTGACTAGTGTTTAGGTAAGTTTTAAGACTGTTGCAACACCACATCGCTCCCAAACACACATCGGTCACATCTCGAATGAATATAGTTGATCAGACTATATTGATCCTAGCTATGATTACATAACTGTTCAGGTTTGACGACAGTGTTCAACCTTTAAATACTTTAGTTCTGTTCTTCTTGTGATACTTGGTCTAGTATGTACATGTATAAGCAAGTAGGTATATTTTTATAACTTATCGTTATACTCTTAAAATATATCATTATCCAGAGCACTTAAGCCTCATTGTATTTATAGTTGTATATCTTTTATGGGTTGATATACTTAGTTCACTATAAACAATGCTCTGATACCAATCTGTCACACCCCAAAACTGGAACGGCGGAAACGTTCGGGGGTGGAGGACGTCATGTTTAGTATCACAAGACATGAATCATAGTAAGCAAGTAATGAACAACCATTTCATTAGAAAGAAAGTGTTTACAAAGTGTATGTTCACAAAACATAGAATACATAAGCAAATAAAAAAACAAGACTTGAAGCTATTATGCTCCATCTTCTGAATTCCCAGCGCGAGTACCTGTCTACTAGGCTCCTGAGAATACAAGTTATTTGAAAGAGTTGATCAGCAATTAAGCTGGTGAGTTCATAAGATTTTAGTGATGTAAGTAAGCTGTAAATTGTTGTTGAAAATGTAGTTGTAAAATGTAGTAAGTTGTAAGTTCTGTTTAGAAATGTTCGCCTGTTCCTCTAGAAAATCCTATATTTCCTACTTTAATGAAAGATAAGTAAAAATGACTCGACAATCCTTTCTATGAGTACTAAATGTTTACAAGTTATATAAGACTCAGAGTAAACAAACAATCGATTGTGTGCATCTGCCCTAAGGCGGAAAACACACATTCCATTGTTTGTTTAATCATTGTGGTATATAACTCTGGTGTATTCACTTGTTACTCATGGAGTTAATTGAAATGGTTCCTTTATATTTAATGAAAAGATTCTTTAAGAAAACCCTTATTCCTTATAATAAAATGGTGACCACAGTGATTACTTCTATAATCACTTAGTATATACTAGCTATATATGATCTAATATCGAATAGAAAGTTAATTGGGTGAATCTGCCCTAAGCCCACAATCAAACAAGGAATAGGAAGTAAGGCGGAAAGCACACATCCAACTACCTATTAGGTATTAATGATATATAACCATGATGTATAAACTCAAGTGTTATAGAGTTAATCACCTAAGGTCCTTTAAGTTTATACTGGTTTAATAAAATAGATTAAACCCTTAACTGGAAGTTTCTAGTTTTGTATACCAAAAGTTCTGATTTGGAAAGTATGTTTTGTACTAGAAAACTGTGCATTGACTCTGTGTCCTATGACTTTACCCATACTTGGTACCCTTATGATGACTTAATGTATACTAAGCATATATATATATATATATATATATATATATATATATATATATATATATATATATATATATATATATATATATATATATATCTAGAATCGAATAGAAAATAGACTGGGTGAATTCGTTCCAAGCCCACAACCAAACAAGGAACATGAAATGAAGCGGAGAGCACACATCCTATTACCTGTCGGATCCTATTGATATATATATCCTTTGACGTATACATTAAGGAATCATAAGGTTAGCATTATGGTCCTCTCTACTAAACGTAGCCTTCTACCAAGGCATCTAATGTTATGTGTGTTTGTTTCTTGCATGAGTGTGTATTTTCCCAAGTGAGACTATCATTAACCAAAAATATAGTTTTTACATTACCGTTTATTGTGAGAAGATCACAATGTGAATGAAATGGGGAAATAATAAAGTACTGTAGTATTGTATTATAGTAACTACTGCTGTACTTTCTACCTTAAACCAATTGTTATTTAAGGTATAATGTGATATGATTGCACAATACTATCGACTAATAACACGACGATGAAAGACGTCGGAAGGAATGGCATTTGGCACCCGTAGACTTGCAAATCCCACTGTATCTAACAACAAGGTGTAGGATAGTCAATCCAGTATATTTCTATACCCAAATTCACGCTCTCCCTCTAGGAGATTCTGGCTGCAAATCAAACCATGACAGGTGATGCCATGCCTCGAAACAGTGATTCACATTTATGTTATAGTATACTTGTATATGTATTGTATGTACTAGCTGTATTGTATGTTCTCTCTGTCTAGTATGTATGTATGTTCTGTTTATTTCTCATCATAATATGTTCTCTTGTATAATGTATAGTATGTACTAGCTGTATTGTATGTTCTCTCTGTCTAGTATGTATGTATGTTCTGTTTCTCATAATAGTATGCTTGACTCATGTATGAACTGACTCTGTGTATGCTTCATTGTACTAGAAGTAATGAATAGTATCTTCCTAAACTATACCTAGTATAGTTTACTAATGTTTTACTTGAACTGTTATTGAAAAGACTCATTTATCTACTAAGTTATGCTTGTACTTTAACAATGGAGTTTTGTAAAACTATAAAGCAACATAACTTTAAAAGAGTTTTTGAGTTGTTTTGATCACTTATAAAAGACATAAGCAATATTTTGAAAGATGTTTATAACAAACAATTACACAATTATCATTGTGTTCAACTTGTATTCCCCCCTAAAAGCATTTAAAACAGTTAAAAGATTCATTACGGGGTATGAACTCAGCTGATGTGGGTGATTCAATGAATACGCGTGTAAGGATGAGAAGTACCACGAATGAATTCCCGAGACACAACAAGTCCTAATTGACATATATTGGCATGAATATAGTGTTTATAAGCAACTATATGAAAGGAAACACCTTCCGGGACGAGGAAACACTTTGACCAAGTGTTGGAATCACATGTGATTCATCAAATCAAAGTGGAATGGTACTACCATGAGTTTACTACCATGGGTTTACGGCCAAGGGAGTTTACGGTCGTAAACTCATGGTCAAACATGCATAAGTGTGGGTTTGAATGCTAGGGAAGCTTGAGGGACTTTTGCTCTACACAAGGATGAGAAAGACCAACTCAATGGAGGCTTTTGATGAGTTTACGGCCCAAAGGAGTTTACAGCCGTAAACTCATGGTCATTATGCATTTGAGAGTAGTTTAAGGTCCTATTTCCATCAAGGAAGGGTTCTAGGTCACAAGCTTTGCATCTAGGAGGGTTTATGGCCAAAATGGCACCCTTAAAGGGGTTTACGGCCATGGGAGATGGCTTGGCCGTAAAATCCTTTTGTTCTTGCATTCTTTATGTTTTCAAGGCTCTAAGCATGAATCCTAACTAGATATCAAGTTTAGGGAAGAGTACTTACGATATAGAGGCTTGAAATGGTTGATTTAGGCCAAGAACACTAGTGTGTGTTCTTGGTGTTTCTTGAAGATCTAAGAAAAGATGATTTCCATGGATGAAATCATTAGATGATACTAGATTAAGAGATGTATCAACTAATCAAGAAAGAACACTTACAACTTTTGAAGATCTAGGATGAAAAGTTGGATGATACTTGAGAGGATTTGAAGAAAATCGGCCAAGGAAAGAAAGAATGAGAAAAATGGCTAAGCTTTATATATATATATATATATATATATATATATATATATATATATATATATATATATATATATAGGTGAGTTTACGGCCACCTTGAGTTTACGGCCGTAAACTCTTGGTAACTTGGCCGTAAACTCCTCTTGATGGAGTTTAAGGCTTGCGTGCTATACTGTGGTTCTAGCATGTACTTCCTAACACTCATTCCTTGAGTGTTTTAGGCTTAAAACTCCTTAGAATGACCTTTAATCAGGCTAGAACTCATTACCAATGAGTCTGACACTCAGTGGAGTTGACTGACTGAGCTTTCAAAGCAAAAAATTTTCGGGTTGTCACATTAGGGACCTTCTGAGTTTAAAAAAATAAGTTAGGGACCAAACGCGCAAATTACCCTAAACCGTAGGGACTATTGGTGTAATTTACTCTTTTTTTTAATATGTGGACCGTTTCTATAAAAAAATAATGCACAAGGACCTTTTCTGTAAACTACTAGGACATACAAAAATATTAAATATAGGGATTGTTTCTGTAAAAGAAAAACCTCACAGGGACCTTTTCTGTACATTACAAAATTACAGGGACTAAATGTGCCAAAGTCCAAAACCTTTATGTCAAAACTTTAAAACAAAAAACCTTTGTAGCAAAACTCCAAAACTAGGAAAAAGGTACTATTCATAAGCCAATAATAGTAATATGTAGCTTGAAACTCAAAAAATTGTACTTTATTGATTACACGTTATAGTTATTCATTTCCTAATAATAAGAAGAGTAAATTATTGAAATCGTCCCTACGGTTTGGTTAAAATTACATGTTCGGTCCCTAAAATTTTTTTTCCACTCGGATCGTCTCTGGGGTTTGATTTTGTTGCGTTTTTCGTCCCTATTGTTTGGTAAAAATTGTGCGTTTGGTTCCTAACTTTATGCATGTAAGGGACAAAAAACACAACAAAATCAAACTATAGGGACGATCTGAGTGCAAAAGAAAAGGTAGGGACCAAACGTGTAATTTTGACCAAACCATAGGGACGATTTCAGTAATTTACTCTATAATAAGAATATGATATTTAAGATTTGTAAGCATTTCACAAAAACATGTTACATGTGAATTTTTTTTACCTTGATGAAGGCCTGTGGATCAGGAAAGTTTTGTTGTATTGAAAGCTTCAATGTGCATTCGGCTGCAATGCGTCCATCTCTACAAGCAAGAGCTTTAAAAAATTCCAATAAATTGACTTGATCACTCTTTGACAGCTCAGCAGTCATACCTACATCAAGGAATATGACATGAGGCTTTGATTTGAATATCCCTTTTCTTGATGATTTGCTTCGTACAAGGATGTTTCCAGGATGCATGTCAGCATGAATGAAGTTATCAACCTACACACACACACACAAAATAAATAAATAAATTTCTTCTTGGGTTAATTGCAAAAAATAAAAACCTACTTCCCCATTCTTATTTTTTATTTGTACTTTAGAATAATAAACATTTTTTTTCAATTTTCTATGTTTCTTGAGGCTGCATTTGTTACACGAGACTGGATTGGAATGAGAAGGGCATTTATGTCTTTTCAACATACAATAAAAGGATAGTGAGTCCTTGTGTCCTACTTCAAGAAGCTAATGATTGTTGATGAAGAGTAATAGATTTAAATGCAAGAAATAGCAATTTACTTTCATATAACTAGCATCCTACTTCTATTTCATTCTATTAAATGCAAGAAATAGCATTGTACTTTGGAAAATCTATACAATTGTAGTTGTGTTTTTTTTTTTTTAACTTTTTTCTTATTATAAAGGAGATAATTGATTTGTATCCAAATGATGTTGCTATAATCAAGTATATTTTTCAAAATACAATCTTGTAATAGGAAAATGGGAAATAGGGTGCTAATAAACAAATCTAAGAAAGTATATTGTTGTTTCTTGCATTTAACCCAAAATAATACAACACAAACTTCATAGTGTTTTTTTTTGCCATTTTCACCACAAATACTCCATCAATCTTACGAAAACCTAATAAACATCCAATTTAAAGTGATAATCATATTGAATTAAATGTAAGAAATAGCAACGTAATTTCATGGATTTGTTTATGATAGCATCCTACTTTTATTTTGTCCTTTTACAAAATCTAACCAATTATGACAATGTCATCCAAACACAAAGTAGCTTTTGCAGCTATAAAAGAAAGAAATGGCAATAGAATGCTACTACAATACATCATTAAAAGAAAGCAACAAAATACAATAAATATTTATCATAACTCAAAGAGATTAAAGATATTACCAGAAGCATTTTCAAAACTGCATGAGTCCCACTATGAGCAAGAGAACTCTTAAGCCTAACATGTCCTTCAAGATCATCAACATAACGAGACACACGTTCTCCATGTTCAAAAGTTTCCACCAAAACAGCATGATGAACAAGTGGATACACAGGTTTTGGAAAAGAAACATCTTTCCAACTCCTAAAATTATATATAAATCTACTCAGATGAGCAGCTTCCCTTGCAAGATCAACTTGTGGCATCATAAAAACAACAAACTGTTGAACACTTTCATCCAATCTCAACCAATTAAGAGTTGGAATAAACTTTGACATCTTTGCAACCACATTTATAATATCAAAATCTCTTCTAATTGATTCACCAACCCCTATATGTCTTACTTTAACTGCAACTAACAAAGGCTTGATACGTTTCTTCTGGTATTTATACTTTAAAGAAGCTCTATGGATCTGTGCAATACTTCCTGATGCAACTGGGATTTCCTCAAAATCATCAAAAATTTCAGAAATTTTACGCCCAAATGCTCTATGGATCTGTGCAATACTTCGAAGACTGAAAGTAGAGATGAAATCAAAATTGCATGTCCGTTTTCAGCATGTGTGTAAAGGGTGTTTCTTGGATGAAGTTGATCAATATTTGATGACCCTTTATCAATATTTAAGGCGAATATTCCAGGAAGAACAATGTATGAACAGGTTAATGCCAAGGTAAATGCTTGAGCGATTTTGTTTATGGAGGAAATTTGTGAATCTTGATATGAATTCTTGGAAAGCCTTTTCCATGCGATTTGGGCATGATGTGTTATAGTGTTATTGGATGGGATAATGGAATAGTTTCGGGAGAAAGTGTTCTTGGTGGAAGCAAACCCTCTATTAGAGAGAATGTTATGAGAATACATTCTGTGCTTGAAGTTGTGAAAACCAGATTTAATGATTGAACCATGATTTTCATCTTCTGAATGAATTCCTCGGTTGCTTTTTAGGATTAATTATGTTGTTCTTTTAATATTTTTATCACCAAGAACCTGTATTTACAATGATCTAGTCGATTTTACCAATACTGGATAAATAAAGAACAATATTAAAAGAAAGAGCCATGGATTTGCAGAATGAAAACCCATTCAATGTAATCATCTGATAGTTTTATAGGCTTAAGAGTTAAAATAGTTACTACATTATATTACTATAGAGTGATAAACTTTCTAAACATCATACTTGGCTTTTTATCAAGCACTGCCTAACTACAATACTTGTGAAAATGCTATAAAACACTATATACTGCAAGGAGGTTTAACAGATTTTGCATATATGAATCAAAAAGAACCAATAGTTAACAGATTGTGCATATCTCAATCAAAATAACCAATCATAATCGGCAATTTTTGTCCTAATTTACTATATTTTGTAAACTATGTTATGCATTTTCAAACAAAAAGGATTTTGTTGGTTGCGAAAAGGCAGGTATGATGGTTGAAACGGTAAACAACTCTATAGTTATATTGATTGATGTTTCAAGGTTAACAAATCCTTCCCAAAACCTTTCAATTCTCAATATCAAACTCTCCCAAGTGTTAAGCCTAAACACTTATCGCACAATTTTCCCCCGCAGATGCTTACAATAAATATACATGTGAAATTACATCGGTAACTCATTCAATGAACGGAGAGAACAAACCGAAACCCTAACAATATGCAAGCATATAAGGAATTTGAGATAGAAAAAAAAAGAAGAAGAAGAAGAATTAGAGAAGAGAGATATGCTCGATTAGGGATCAAACTTAATTTTCGCAGGAGCTGAATCACGAGCATTTTCTACAGATACACCCTGTGATTCGACCGCTAAGGGTCATCAGAATGAAATTTGAATTCTAGATGCGTTCACCACCGTATATGATTGTTGTCGTCAAAGCTCGATTCAATTGAAAACTATGGTGGCGTTTGAGGGAGAGGATCAGAGGAAGAAGGTTGGAGGGTGACCTTTTCTTTGTTAAGGAAACACGTGCTTCCCGAGTTATCGGTGTCTTGTTTGTAAAGAAAATCCCGTGGAGAACAATGCATGTACGTGTACAGATGTGATGCGTCAAGTTACAACTCCTTAAAGCATGTTGTCTCACTTTATGTTATTCCCTTAATTTTGTGTATTCTACTTCTACCATGGGCTTTGGATTTGTAAAACTTTTTTTAGAAAAAAACAAAATTGTTTAAAGAAAGTTCATCATGATATTTTTTTTTTATTTTAGAGTAATTTTTTGCAAAATGCATACATGACAATTTCTTGTTGAGTGCGATTATTATATGTTATTATTTAATATAGCCAAACTTAGACTGAAAAAGCTTTGATTTTGGACCGAAAAACCTCTCTGAAACTGTAAGTTTTCAGATAAATTATATAATATAATGGGAATGTTCAAATAATGTGTTTAAACTTATAGGTTTATATGCAATATCCATCCAAAATTTGTAATTTATGTTTTTTTAATGGTCGATTAGTGGTTAAACTTAATATCACCAAGTTAATAGAATTCGCTAACGCCTGAATTAAAATTTCGGGTCTTCAATCTCAGATGCAAACCCTCTACCAAGTGGGCTAGTACCACATCAATAATTGTAACTTATGTATGTTGATGGATCTACTCTTCCAACTTAAGCAGATAAATATTCAGTACCTAGTATGTCCATTAACCTAAAGAAGAACAATGATCATTCTAAACATATTTTGGGTTTCATGTGGTAAAGAAAAAAACTAAGCCTTTTAAAGATGAAAACTTAATAAAAATCCGTGTATATATATATATATATATATATATATATATATATATATATATATATATATATATAACTTTTTAGATGAAAAAATTATAAATAAATATCAATATCAGCATTCATAAAAAAACAAATAAACAAAATCATACATCGACTCAATTAATTTTGTATTAAATATAATCTTTAGAATATGTTTACCATTCCACACAATAAATTTATTTTACATCCTTTTAGATGTTTCCCTTTCTCTAAATACATCCATCAAATTTTGTTGATTGATAAACTGGATCATAAAAATTGTTTGATAAGCATGGAGGTTAATTGTTTTGAATCAAGACAAAAAATTATTGCAATAAAAAAAAATTAAGCTTATTGGATATATTGTGAGTTAATAAAAGATAGAATTATAAATAATACATATTGTGAGTGTGTTATATGTCTTATTCTTGAACATAAACCATTCATAAGTTATAAACTTGGTCTTTAAGATTAAAACAAAAATGAAGTTAAAATATTATAAATCACTTACTACTTTTAGTAACTTAAAAAACATGAAAAGAAGTTATCAATACTTACCTATTACAAAGTCAGACTTTCCAATTTTCTTATAAAGTGTAACATCCTAAAATCAAGCCTAAGAGATTGCCCTCTTTGGTGAGAAAATAAAATTTAAGGAATAAACGTAAATTAAATTTAAATAAATTAGTAAATAAATTATAAGATAATTTATTGAATTTTTCTAATATAAAGGATGAAAATCTAAATAGAATAAGTGTTTGGACCTAATGAGTAGAAAATGTAAGTAAACGGACTAGTTTGGCTAATTTGAAAACTTTATGACCAAGTGTTGACTTAGTCAATGTCTAACCAGCTAAAAGAAAGTATTTTAGGGTCAAAGTATGAAATATGGAAGTTTTATAGTCAAATGGGGTCATTTTTGTAAGAATTAAGAAGTAAGGGACCAAAAGTGACAAGTAAGGATAGTTAGAAGTCTTCTTCCTCATTTAAATAAGAGGAACGATTTTGAGAGTGGAAAATATGGCAATTATAATGAATTGATTAAGAACTAGAGCTGGTTTGTGAAGAATTAGAGAGGTTGTGAAGCTAGGGTTTCATCAAAGCAATTGGGGGTATAATTTCTATACAACTTCTCTTAGAGTTCAAACCTATCGTTTGGGTTTGAACCCCAAATCCGATGATGGTTCTTGTAATGTTTATTAGATGTTAATTCATGTAAGGTTTTAGTGTTAGAACCACCATAGTTCATTGAATTAATTTTAGTTTGATTTTGAAGGACGTTTCGTTTAGATGTTGCGAATGAAGCTCCATTAATGTTGGAATTCCTTATTTAGTAGTTCAAATGAGTTAGTGAAGTATTGGATTACCTCCTAGAACACCATGAGATTGTTAAATCATCCTTAAATGGTTTCAATCCATCAATTAATTGTGAAAATGGGTGATACAAACTCTAGGTTTATGTATGAGTTGTACCTTGGCTATGATGAGTAGTACTCTAGCCTCTATTCATAGACTTGGAGTTAATATGGAATTAGTATGTGCTTAGTGTAGGGTTTTGAGCATTCGAACACTCCTATTGTGTACATGCAACCCTAGAAACCTTGGATCTATGTTTTCTCTAAAATACATGCAAATAAGAATTTTCCAAGGTTCTCAACCTAACTAGCATGTTATGGGGTACTTGTGATATAAAACCTTAGTAGAGTAACATACCTTTTCTTGTGGTTGATTGATTGGAGTCTTGAGAGCCTAGCACCAATAGTGTGGATGCCTCAAGTGGAATCACAAATCACCAAAACACCTTGGAAGACTTGAGAGAATAGTTAGCACCAAGTAGAAATCTGCCCACTCTTTTGTACTCATGCACTAGTGCCATTTCATGTGCCAAGGACCCCTTTATATAGTGTGGTGGATTAGGGTTACATCCATGTAAACCCTAATACCCATGACCTTTCATTTCCATAAGATCCATGGGTTAAAGCTCCATGGACTATCCATGGACTTTCCATGCAAGCCTAGCCCATTCTAAATAAGCATTGGCCCACTCTATATAAATATAAGAGTCCATATTTAATTAGTTACCTTTTGATCACTAAATTAATTCCAAATTAATTCTAGATCAACACTAATTAAATAATATGATTTCATATTAATATATTATAACTTATAATATATTAATGAATCATAACTTATACTATTCTCAAAAGATTATCCATATAAATTGTTTCGGTGAAGTGCAACCCAAATGGACCATGCCGAGTCGGGTCAAGTACATCCCAAACATAGTTATGGACTTAGACACCTTATCCAACAGTCTCCACTTGGATAAGTCTAATAACTATAGTTGCAAGCATGACTTCAGGAACCGACCAGCAATCGTAGCTCTTAAAACTCTGTTGAACTATGAAGCGCCATTTTAGATAAGTGATCATATAATCCTCTGTTCTAGATATCAGCCGGACAAATACATGGAACAATGTCGTACTTATTGTCCAGCAGTTTGTTTCCCGATTTCCGATTCGTTTGACATAGAACTAAACTGAACAAATCAATTTGGTTCTGACCGGGCTCGGTACATAGGTCAAAAAAAATCATCGAGGGGCCCAGATATCGCTTTTAATCCTCCAATGACTAAAAGGAACATATAAACTTCGACTCATATGCTTGTTCTACTACTTGTTGAATCATACACAAAGGCACGTTTTATAACATCAAGTTACTGATGCGTTTTCGTGCAATCAATGCACAACCAACTCATAGGCAACAACTCATATCTCTAGGTTTGAAGACTTATATGATATTACCGTCTCACGATCACTCGAGATAAATTCCATGAAGTGATACAAGTGAGCGTGGGTTTAATCCAATACTCAGAACTTATGAGCACTCATGAATGTTGTAGCAACTTTTCTCTATGTCTAACCACCTTAGACATCTACAAGCCCAATTCATGACAGTCTTGATTCATATCTACTTCCAACATATGACTGACTGTGGAGAGTTTGAATAAAGTAATTATTCTGGAAGTCAAAACATGCAAAATTGAAACAATAGTAAATAATTGACACATGATAGCACCACCTTACTTATAAATAAACAACAACTTTTATTTAATCATCAAATGTCAATTTACACTTTACAAGTTCCATAAATAGCTATCTAATCTGTAAAACTAATATTGTCCTTCAGCCTGACGCGCCTCGCATGCTGGAAATGCCTAACCCTGGTCAGTCCCTTCGTGAGGGGATCTGTTGGGTTCTCTTCTGACGATACCCTCTTTGCCACGAGGAGTCCTTCTTCTATCTTTTGTCTTATGAAGTGGTATTTTCTGTCAATGTGTCTGGATCTGCCATGATCTCTTGGTTCCTTGGCTAAGGCAACCGTACTATTGTTGTCACATAAAATCTCTATAGGCTCCTTTATAGCTGGTACAACTCCAAGGTCTCCGATGAAGTTTGTCAGCCATATCGCCTCCTTCGCCGCTTCACTCGCTGCTATGTACTCTGATTCACAAGTTGAATCAGCTATCGTCTCCTGCTTGGAACTTTTCCAGGTAATTTCTCCTCAATTCATGGTAAATACCCAGCCCGACTGAGAGCGGAAATTATCCCTGTCAGTCTGAAAGCTAGCGTCACTATACCCCACTACTCTCAAGTCATCACTCCCACCAAGGGTAAGGACCCAGTCCTTAGTCCTCTGCAGGTACTTGAGAAGGTTCTTCACTGCAGTCCAGTGAGCCTTGCCAGGATTCCCCTGATATCTGCTGACCATGCTCAAAGCAAAGGCCACATCAGGGTGGGTACAAGGCATAGCATACATGATCGGGCCAACAGCGGAAGCATATGGTAGTCGACTCATCTCAGCTATCTCAGCCTCTGTACTCGGGCTCTGAGCCTTGCTCAGTTTGGCATTATGCTGGATTGGTAAGTCACCTTTCTTGGAATTTTGCATGTTGAACCTTTTCAACACTTTGTCCACATAGGTGCTTTGACTAAGTCCAATTAGTCTTTTACTCATTTCTCTCAATATCCTTATCCCTAGGATATAGGCAGCTTCTCCAAGGTCCTTTATAGCGAAACACTTCCTAAGCCAGGACTTAACCTCCTGAAAAGTTGGGATGTCATTTCCCATGAGTAGTATGTCATCCACTAGCTCCCACTAGCTCTGACATATACACAGGACTCATCTTCGCTTCTCGAAAAACCAAACTCTTTGAATTTATCATCAAAACAAAGATTCCAGCTGCGAGATGCTTGTTTCAATCCATAAATGGATTTCTCAAGCTTGCACACTCTATCAGGTTACTCTGAATTGACAAAACCCTCTGTCTGACTCATGTAAACATCCTCAGCCAACTTTCCATTAAGGAAAGCGGTTTTGACATCCATTTGCCATATTCCATAATCATGAAATGCAGCAATGGCTAACATAACCCTAATAGACTTAATTTTCGCTGCTGTCGAGAAGGTTTCATCATAGTCAACTCCCCGAGTTTGAGTGAAACCCTTCGCAACCAGTCCCGCCTTATAGGTGTGCACTTTTCCATCCATGTCGGTCTTCTTCTTGAAGATCCACTTCCATCCATGTCGGTCTTCTTCTTGAAGACTCGAGGCCTGCCATGGCTTCCCTATAGCTGTTAGGTTCATCTAAATTTACCAGTGTACTATCACTGATAAATGTGTCACCTTCCGCAGTAATATGGAAACGATAGTAATGCTCAGGTGCATTCCTAACTCTTATGGACCGCCTCAGAGGTACAGACTCGTCAGTTGGTTCAACAGGAGTTTCCTCCTCAGGTTGATTGTTAGGGTTTGAGGTTCCTTCACCACTTGACTCTTGAAGCTCTTCAAGGTCAATTTGCCTCCCACTGTTTCCCTTGCTTATAAATTCTCTCTCTCGAAAGACCCCTCTCCTTGCCACAAAGACTACATTCTCACTGGGTCTGTAGAAGAGGTAACCAAAGGATTTCTGTGGGTAGCCGATGAAAATACACTGCTCACTACGAGGTTCAGGCTTGTCCTGAGTCTCACGTCTCACGAAAGCCTCGCAACCCCAAATCTTGATGTGATCTAAATTGGGAACTTTCCCAGTCCACATCTCGTGAGGTGTTTTGGAAACCTTCTTGGTAGGGACTAGATTAAGGATATGGGCGGCTGTCTCTAAGGCATACCCCCAGAAGGAGATTAGTAACGAAGCTCGACTCATCATGGAACAAACCATGTCCAACAAGGTTCGATTGTGCCTATCAGCCACACCATTAAGTTGTGGTCTTCTGGGAGGTGTCAATTGTGAGACAATCCGACATTCCTTAAGATAGTCAAGGAACTCTATACTAAGATACTCTCCTCCTCGATCGGATCGAAGCATCTTAATGTTCCTGCCCAACTGATTCTCCACTTCCTGTTTAAACTCTTTGAACTTTTCGAAGGTTTCAGACTTATGCTTGATTAAGTAGACATAACCATATCTACTGTAATCATCAGTGAAAGTCACATAGAAACGGTTAGCATCCCTTATGGTGGTTTTGAAGGGTCCACACACATCTGTGTGTATGAGGTCCAACAAACCTTCACCCCTAGCACAGGTACCAGTGAAGGGGGACTTTGTCATTTTTCCAAGCAAACAAGACTCGCAACTATCATCTGAATTTAAGTCAAATGACTCCAAGACTCCAGCCTTTTGGAGTTGGCCTATGCGCTTCTTGTTGACATGTCCAAGACGACAGTCCCACAAGGATGCCTTATCTAAACTAGTGGAAGAATCGATATACAACACATTATCTCCTAAATTGTCTACAACCGACACAATTTCATATACACAATCACAAGGTAATGCTTTAAAATAAAGAACATTATTATAAAAATCATTAATACCACCACATTCATTATCAAATGAAAAAGTAAACCCTTGTTTGTACAAACCGTGAAAAGAAATAATATTTCTTGCCATTTCAGACGAGTAACAACACTTATTCAAATCTAACACTAACCCACTACTTAGTAACAAAGAATAAACTCTAATCTTGGTGACAGGTGTAACTTTCCTATTCCCCATGATTAAGTTTATCTTTCCGTGCTCCACATCTTCACTTCTTCTTAGGCCCTGCAAATCAGAACATATATGAATACCGCAACCAGTATCAAGAACCCAAGAAGTATTATGTGGTGAGTTATTAGACAATATAGTGTAAATACATGCATGGGTAGGTTTGACATTCCCATCCTTAACATCTTGTAGATACTGGGGGCAGTTTCATTTCCAGTGCCTCTTATCATGACAATAGAAGCATTCAACTTCTTTTGGGTTGGAAGAAGGAGTGACAGAACCACCTTTGGTTCCACTTGAAGAGGAGCCATCAAGAGACTTTTCCTTGGTACCCTTCGAAGGGGTTTTCCTCTTTTTCCCTCTACTTTTCCCGATTGCCAAAACAGGGGTGGCGGTAGGAGTAGGAGTAGTAACAACCGATTTTCCCTTAAGATAAGTTTCAGCGGTCTTCAAAAGCCCTTGAAGTTTGCTAAGTGTGACCTCCTCCTTGTTCATGTGATATGTCATTCGGAATTGATCATAACAAGTAGGTAAGGAGTGTAGTATGATATCAATAGCCAACTCCTCAGGGAAGTTCACATTCAACTTGAGCAAACGGTCCACATACCTTTGCATTTTCTGCATGTGGCCCGTGGCGGATTCACCATCCTTCATTCAGGTTGTTATCATGGAAGAGATGATTTCATACCTCTCTTGACGAGCACTTTGATGGTAGCGGTCCATCAAGTCCATGTGCATCTCAAAAGGGTAAAGGTCCTCATAGGACTTTTGGAGTTCAGCTTTCATTGTGGCCAACATGATACATGCCACCTTGGTAGCATCTCTCTCATGTGCCCTAAAGTCAGCGATCTCCTCTGGAGTAGAAGTAGACTCATCAATTTCCTTCAGCTCCTTGTCAAGGACATATTCCTTGTCCTCGTAACGAGTGACCATCCTGATGTTCCTCATCCAATCATTAAAGTTTCAACCATCAAAGATGACTCTTCCACAAAGATTCATGAGAGAGAAGGAGCCGGTAGGGTTTGAGCCAGAAGCAACATTGTTGGAAGACATCTGAAAAGAAGAAAGACAAGTTTAGATTAGATATAGAATCCTTAATAAGACACCCAAATGTAATATTAAGGCTAGGACCCAACACAATACTTCATAAATTGGAAGTGGGATGCTGTAATCCAAGCTATGAAATATTTGAAGGTAGGTGAATAACGATACACCAATTTCCTCCATGAAAAACGAAATGAATTATTAGGTTTTAATTGGATTGAAACTCCTAGATTCTTTTGAGATTCATTGAACTTTTCAATGGCATGTTTAAATCCCGATTGTGCCCTCTCAAGTTTGTGACTAGGATGCCGAGGATCACAATCAAGGTGTGAATAACATGCAAATTAACTTGGTACCCTTAATCTTTATCACCTAATTGATGTGCCGGTTACCCACACGCGCTCCACCGATCTATGATAAATATTAAGTCACCCTTTGCCACTCTTACTAGTCCATGTTAGTGTGCCGGTTACCCACACACGCTCCACCAACGACTTGGTAAGGTACAAAGTGTAATTTCATGGTTTAGCACCAATTTCACATTTTCCTAAAGTAACTAAGATTGGGAATTTTTAAAAGGTTTAGTTACTTTATATTTATCATTATACTTTTAATGAGAATTATAGTCCTTGTCCTACCCGTTCGGCTAATGACCCTCCACCAGTCAAGGAAGCGGTGGGTGAGAGTGCACACCCATTAAGCTGCCATTTTATAGGCAACAACCTTATACCCCCTTATAGACCGACTTCGTGAATGAGGCCTACTAACGGTAAGATTGACTTGATCTTATATATATATATATATATATATATATATATATATATATATATATATATATATATATATATATATATATATATATATATATATATATATATATATATATATGGCTAGGTTATAATCTGGATGGACAATTATTGTGTGGACGTGTGGACAGTGCGATTCTATGAGAATTACTAAGAATACATTATTTAGTAATGCGAATACGTTCAACCTGTAACATCCGGATTTCCAGGTATGTTATTTTAATTATTTATTTTTGAGGATCATTGATCTACTCGACGAGTTGGTGCTATACTCGTCGAGTAGAAGCGGGGTGGCCACGTGAGTTTAATGAACTACTCGACGAGTCCAAGAGTAGACTCGTCGAGTAGGCGCTGTAAGTGGAAATCCTAGATCCCTGGGTTTGGGACCTATTTAAATGCACTTATAGCCTCATTTGCGGCCACACCTCACTGAGAAGAAACCCTAATCGCCCCTTGAGCTTGTGAGAGAGTCTTGAGCCTTACTTGAGATTTGTGAGTGCATTTTGGTGAAGGAAAGGAAGATTCCAAGCTAGGATTGAGAAGAGGCTGATAGATCTACTGCTTATACGTCCAAGAGCTTCTATTACAGGTATCAAGTTCGAACCTTTCCCTTTTATTTGAGTAGATCTCTCATTTTGAAGATTAGGGCTTCTTTTCCTTTCATTTTGGGACTTTGAGGATTTTTGGTTCATGAGGAGGCTTGAACTCCAGATCTAGACCTTTGGAGGTCTCTAGCACCCAAAGGTTCCTACTTTATTCAGCCTTGATGGTATTTATGAGTGAAAACCCCATTTAGATCATGTTCTTGGCATTTCATGCCCAAAATGCCATGCACGGACGTAAAGTTTATGACTTTACGTGGTAAATGAGCCCTTAGAGTATGGATCTGGAGTTTGAGGAAGTAGTCCGCCTTAAAATCGTCTGAATGCAAGCTGAGTCTTAATAGACTCGCCGAGTTGATGAGCTGACTCGGCGAGTAGCTTAGGGTTTGTCCCGATGAGTTGAATCATGCGATAGCTCGACGAGTTAGGGGTTAACTCGACGAGCTAGGTCTTCCTGAGTTCACTGAGAATCGATGGGACTCGACGAGTCGCACGAGTGCACTCGGCGAGTCTGGTCAGAGTTGGACCGTTGACTGGAGTTGACTTTCGTTGACTTTTAGGGTTGGTCAGCATTTGGATAATTGGACCATTGGAGGGGTAAAATGGTATTTTTCCCTTCTGGGAGATTATAGGAAGGGATTAGTCTAGCCTATGAGAATTGTTGTTAATTAGAGATAAATTACTTTATGTGATTAGGCGGAGGCTAGATCGGGGATATCGAGCACGAGAGTTTACTAGACATCATACGAGGTGAGTCTTCTCACTATACCTTACCTAGGGTGGTAATTATGTGTGACCGGAAGGTCTTATGTGCTATGACGAGTATGTGATATATGTTTCTATGTTTCTATGTATATGTTATGTATGTATTGAGTAAGAATGGTATGGACCGGAAGGTCAGTATGGTATGGACCGGAAGGTCAACAGAGTATGGACGGGAAGGTCAACAGTGTATGGACCGGAAGGTCAATATGGTATGGACCGGAAGGTCGACAGAATAGGACCGTAAGGTCTACTCAGTTTGTGGGACCGGAAGGCCCCTGAGACACATTGACCGGAAGGTCTCGTAGAGCTACAACCTCGAGTGGCTTATGTGTTGTATGTAGTATTTTAGGGAACTCACTAAGCATGCATGCTTACCGTTTATGTGATATGTGTTTCAGGTACTTAAGAGGACCGCGGGAAGGCACCGGCATGATTGTACACACACACTATGTTTTGGGAAGAGCTACTGGGGATCCTGGATTTTATGAGATGATTTTGAAAACTTTGTTAAATGAATAATTGGTGTTGAACAATATGATATATGTTTTTATGAATTAAAAATGAAAATTTTGGTTTGAATTTTCACGATGTTACACAACCTTAAAAAAATATCGTCATTTTCATGCATTCTCACTAATTCTTATTCATTTTTGTTCTCACAAATCGTTTTTTCACTCATTATCATCATGACAGAATACGACTCAATAAACATTCCGACAACATTCTGACAGAATGAAAATAATAATAAAAAGTCTATAATAACCTTATAGACGATTTAATTAGTGAGAATGTGTGATAATGACAATAGTTATGTAAGATTGAACGTATTCATATTATTAAACAACATATTTTCTTTGTCATTCCAACAGAATAGCACTATCCACACGTCCACACAATAGATGTTCATCCACATTTCAACCTAGCTATGTATATATATATATATATATATATATATATATATATATATATATATATATGTATATATTGTTCACTTATAATACTATAAAGTATAAGGGTTGAATTTTAACTTTTAAAACTCTAGGGTTTGGAATTAAAGTGCGTGTGAGACTTTACAAATTCCAAGACTTGAGGGCAAGTTTTGAAACTATTAAAGACTATTCAACTTCATAACTTATGAGTTTAATGGTCTATTAAAATGAAGACTCTTCATTTTATGTAACCTATGGTTCTTTAATGACTCCTTAAAGAAGTGACGTTTGGTAATCCATAACTTGAGGACAAATTATGGACTTCATCAATAGGTATTAAGATAAAAAACTACACTAACAAACATTTTGCAAATAATTCATATGATCTACTAAAACTCATAAGTATGAACATTCATATCAATAATTTCAAGAATCATATAAACACATATAAAACTTGAAATTTTGATAATAACCTTTGAAATTGGATCAGCATAATCATTACCACATCAAAAACAGGTTTTATAAGTCCAAAATAGTTTAGTGTAATGATTCTAGTCCAATTCCAGCTTAAAAACTCGAAAATCTGCAAACTGGAAGACCAACTCGTCGAGTTCTATAAGGAACTCGTCGAGTTCATGCCTTACCTCATGAACTCGTCAAGTTTTTGGCCAGAACTCGTCGAGTTTTCAGTCTGGGTAGATTCTTGGTTTTGAAAAATAATTTGCATCAAGTATAATTGAAAACAACCCTAGGCTCTGATACCACTATAGGGTTTTGAGCATTCTAACACTCCTATGGTATACATGCAACCCTAGAAACCTTGGATCTATGTTTTCTCTAAAATACATGCAAATAAGAATTTTCCAAGGTTCTCAACCTAACTAGCATGTTATGGGGTACTTGTGATATAGACCTTTAGTAGAGTAACATACCTTTTCTTGTGGTTGATTGCTTGGAGTCTTGAGAGCCTAGCACCAATAGTGTGGATGCCTCAAGTGGAATCACAAATCACCAAAACACCTTGGAAGACTTGAGATAATAGTTAGCACCAAGTAGAAATCGGCCCACTCATTTGTACTTACACACTAGTGCCATTTCATGTGCCAAGGACCCCTTTATATAGTGTGGTGGATAAGGGTTACATCCATGTAAACCCTAATACCCATGACCTTTTCATTTCCATAAGATCCATGGGTTAAAGCTCCATGGACTATCCATGGACTTTCCATGCAAGCCTAGCCCATTCTAAATAAGCATTGGCCCACTCTATATAAATACAAGAGTCCATATTTAATTAGTTACCTTTTGATCACTAAATTAATTCCAAATTAATTCTAGATCAACACTAATTAAATAATATGATTTCATATTAATATATTATAACTTATAATATATTAATAAATCATAACTTATACTATTCTCAAAAGATTATCCATATAAATTGTTTTGGTGAAGTGCAACCCAAATGGACCATGTCGGGTCGGGTCAAGTACATCCCAAATATAGTTATGGACTTAGACACCTTATCCAACACTTAGATGATTAAACTTATAAAATCAACGATTCAAAAAAAAATCCCTTTTTGATTTATAGTGTTGCTTGTATATTAGTAGTTACGGAAGGAATCAGTAGAAACAACCTCTAATAGATCTAGATTTTGAAGGGATTTCATGGATGGAATCCCCAATCCCAATATGTGGATTCTAATGACTAAGCTGTTGGGTTTTAATTCAAAAAATAGTTTCATAAACTAGAAAAATATGGCAACGGAAGACTTAAAATTTTGAAATAACATAAACATTTTATACCCACCAAGGATCTTCTTCCAAGTTGTAGATAGATTTAAACACCAATCAAAGAAGAGGTGAAAAAATGACAACCTTTGTAGTTCTTTGGGTCCTCTTGGGAGGCTTGGAAGTTGAAGAAGAATGTGGAACCTTTAAGACACCAACAATAACTCAACTTGATGTAGATGCTGGTCCATAAACTCTTAAACCCTTAAGCTTTAAGTTCATAACCAATATGAACTTAAAGAGTGTCACAACCAGCAAGTTAGGGCTATAATTTCTATCTTGTACAAGATAATTTCTTTGTGCAACCTTGTAACACTACGTTTAGTGTAAATCAAACGTCAATACTATTTAAGTTATACATCCAAAAATTGTCGTTCAAGTCGAAACAACCACGTATAAGCCCAAAACTGGATCCAATAAGCCAAATCAAATCATTTTTTTTGGGCCTTAGCCCAAGATTTGTCGGTCCAAATCCCTTATTAGACTAAGACTTCCTTATTGGGCCCTAATGGGCCGATAACTTCTCCTTTTGGTCTTGTTGGGCCAAAAACCCTTCTTTGGGCCCTAATGGGAGGAAAACTTTTATTAGACATTATATTGGGCCAAGCCAAATCAGGCCCACAAATAATTTTGGGCCAACCATTGGGTTCTCCCCTTGGTTCGGTTGGTCTTCTTTGGGCCCTAAATAATAACTTGGATTAGACACCTCATATTTACACAACATACCTCTAAGCATTACTCTCCATGTATCCATGCTAAACTTGCATATATAAAGGCAAACTTCTTATCACTCTCTTCATAAGTCAAACCCTCCATCCTCCCTGCTCTCTCTACCTCTCGGCCTATCTCCCACCTTCCACCCTCATTCACACTTCACCTCCAATTCACTTTTCCTCTCAACACTCAAGAATTCTCCCATCCTCTTTCCCTCAAAATCGTGATTTGTGTGTGTGTGTCTTCAAAGAAGCTTTCCTCAAGAGTCATAGACTTGGTAAGTTTCATGTTAAACTCCATTGTTCGTATCAAGTTTCTACAAAGATTATTCTTCTTACAACCATATTTTCGTGTATAAGGCTCATTAGAACACCCACGCTTCAAGAGTCTCACCAAGAACTCAAGCTAGGCTCAAAGTTTCTTCTCCTTCTTCATCTGCATCTTGAAAACCCCAAGGTGAGCTTCATACCCCACTCATTTTCATGTTTTTCATACTCTTTGGGGGGCGGGGGGATACAAGACAAATCTCGTGTAACCAATGGATATATGCATGTAGCATTGTGAATGCGTTTAACTTTTAGGTATTTGCATGAACATGAAGTTCATCTTATGCATCTTCATAAAAATCATGGGAAATGTGTTTGCTAACATATATATTGTATGGATACTTGTAGATCTGGGATTATACACTCAAAAATAGTAAAAATGAGTGTTGTGTTCAAACATGTATAACCTAAACTCAAGAATCAACTTTCAAAAGAAACGTTTTGGTCTATTTACAGACTGTTTTGATCATCTTAAACTCAATATTTTTCAAAACTATTTAATATGCAAATCATTCATGTTTATACCTTTCTGATGAATACTCTCACGCATTCATACGATTTTTCAAAAAATTTTGGCGATTTTTACTAAACTGCCTATCATTTCAGGAATAATCTCGGACCAGCCTGTGTAAATGAACATTTTCACACTGGTTTGAAGCCATTAAAAATTATGAGAAACATTGTGAAAAAGTAGACTCAATTTCTAAACTCCCAGAGTTTACGGATCCAAATTTCGACTTACGATGATTTTTCTATAATTTTTTCTAAAAACAGGGACAGAAAAGTCAAAACCTAGAAAATTTGTTTTAACATACTAAAAGTGCTTATACTTGTGTTTAGATGTAAGTTTAAAGGTTGTAATATTTTGAAAACACCCAGATATGCTAATTTGCATGTGCTTATATATTTGATTATATAAATAGTTTCAATTACACTAGATACACTCAATTCGTTTTACAAAAAAAGAAAAGTCATAGTTCACGTAAATCTGTTAATGTTCTAGTGAGACACTCCTTCACTCGTACCTACCTAGCGTACACCGTAAATCCTGTAGTTATAACCAGAGTCTCCTGGAGGGAGAGCGAGGTAATTGTGTATAGATCTATACGAGGTTGACACCCCCACACCTGAGTTGTTCCCTACAGCCAGACGGGCCGGTCTAGGGTGACAAGTATCTTTAGAAACCGACGCCTGAAGAACGTCAAGACAGGCGCTCTCGTCACATTAGTATGGTTATAACGACTCACATAGGGATCAACAACATTATTTTGGTTTACGGGAAGATTTACTTCATTAGTTTTATTAAAAGAAATGAAACTATATACTAATGTCTGTACATTATTCATTTTCATCATGGTCTTAGGGTTTAAGACTACAGTTCTCTATTAAGAAAATATTGGATTTTTTGGATATATTCATTTTTACTCTACAAGGAAAAGACACATAGAGAATAAGAACATTATTTGAATTTACGAAGAATTTACACTCTACTGGCTTTACAAAACACAAAACTATGTTTCGCTTACTTTGTAAACTGATTTCATCACTCTGGTCTTAGGGTTTTAAGACCACAACTCTTTTATACACAGAAAATATAGGATTTTCTGGGAATACAGTCTTTCTAATACAAACAAAGGAAAACAAAGAACATGCATGCAACTATACACGGTTTTGGAATGAGACTCACAAACTTCTTTTTATACAAAATATTGGATTTTCTGGAGTTTTACAACTTATTATAAGAAAAGATATTACAAGGTTTTTCCTACAAATATGCTTATGAAATCAACAACATTCTATTTTGACGCTTTTCAAAACAACTTGTATTCTCAGGGACTCAGTGAACAGGTACTTGAGCCTTGGATCTGGACTATTTTACTACCTTTTGAGCAACCATACTTTATGTTATTTTTGTGTAATTGATAAACAAGTACAATTTGTAAAACAATGAATGTTGGTATATTGTAATGTATGATGTTTGGTTGCTATGTTTCATTCATATTCAATTGTTATGATACTACACAATGAAGTCATCCGCCCCCAGACGTTTCCGCAGTTCTGGTTTGGGGGTGCGACAGATTGGTATCAGAGCATTGTTTATAGTGAACTAGTATATCTAACCATACAAGATATACGACTATAAATACAATGTGACTAAAACACTCTGACTAAAAGTATACTTTAAAGATATAAGTATTTTATAAACGTATACATACTTGGTAGAACCGTATCATAATAAGAACAAAACAAAAGTATGTAGATGTTGAACACTACAGTCAAACCTGGACAGTTATGTAATCATATCAAGATAAATATAGCCTGATCAACTATATTTATTTGAGATACGATCAACATGTGTTTGAGAGTGATAGTGTGTGGCAACAAGTCTAAAACTTACCAACCCTACATGCAAGGGAACATTAGAACCAAACTTAAGGTTTAAAATACTATAGGAGTACTTTATGATACTAAACAATAACAACAAGTCTAAAGACTTATCGATTTCATACACCAGGAAACCCTAGGATCAAACATGTAATACTATTGTGGTATTTTAGAATACCATATGACCTCCACGCTTAAATATTCTACATATATCTCATACCTCTATTCTCGCACAGGCAACATGGCTGAGATTCACCCCGAAGACCCCTACTACCTTGCGGTTGTAGCCAATGAATGGATCGAGGAAGATCCATAAGAAGTGCAAGGGGAGAACCCAGAAGTAGGCCCTGAAGAATACCAAGTGATGGACTACGAGGGAGAAGACTCTGATGATGAATCTAACGAGGGTGAAGAAGCCGGAGAGATCCTTAGCAAGCCCCACCTTTCAGGAGCAATACCGAACCAGTCCAAAGAGAATGAGGATCTTACGGACCGTCTACGCTCCTTTGAGGAGGAAGTAGCCACCGTAAGACGACAACTCATTGCAGCTGAGGCTAGGGCAACCTTAGCAGAACAGAGAGCGGAAGAGGCCACTCGTGAAATGAGCAAAATGGCGGGGCACCTTGTGCGTCATTTCGGCATATGAGCGCTACTACACTACACGCACTATGTCTTAGGTTTAGTATGTATTCGTTACAACTAGTAGTAGTAAATCAAGAGAGGTGCGCCCTCCAAGAATCCATGTAATCCGAATTCACTAATTGTATTGATAACTATATTCTATTATGATAAACTTAGCATTCGTACAATGTCTATTTCTACTCTTTACCATAAATACATCATAGGGATGTAGGTCGAAACATTGAGAATCGTACCGCAAAACGTGAAATTTATATGTAAATATAAATAGATAGAATACAACTAGAAATGACCATAGTTACTTACGAGCTGGCTTCTCATCATGCAACAGAATCATGTCTTTCCATGGAAATAACCAGCACACCGGCGAAACACCGATCCTACGAATAGACTCTGGTACATTCCAAGCCGCAATGACAGCTGCTGTGACGGAAATATCAGAAATTTATGACCTCCCTGAGATGTTCCCGAAGTCCTTTCGGAAATATCACTTACGTGCCAAGTTGAGTTCGGAAATCAACTCAACTCGTGGATCCATTTCCATAGCCAGACCACCAAAGCCATTTAGCACCAACATAAACACCAAAAGTGTCTGGTCGATGGAACGATCCAGTAAGTATGAGAGTTATCAGACCGAGACTTGAACCTCAGAGAACACCCATCCGAGTCATAAAGATGAAAGGATAATTGTCCACATGACCACTGACTACTAAGAATCGAACAAACCCATCCTCAAGGATCTATGTCCCCATCCTGAATCGAAGACTTACTCGACCTACCCTCAGAAACAAGCAAAGATCGACAACCCACTATTTTAGAACCCCGTAGTAAAAACTCCCATGACAACCTAAGAAGTATGAGGCCAACTATACCGCACGCAACCTTAACTTGGTGACCATGATGTTCGCCTTAAGGTTTAGAAACACTACTTTTGGGACATCAAGTACCCAATCATCATTTTCCATGACCATCCATTCACCTCCCCACGAAGGACACAACTGCAGACCGCCTCTGTGTTGGGCTGAGAGGACCAACACACGACTAGCCAAAGGACGAATAACCTACGACACTATCACCGACCCCAAAACACCGGAGGGACAACCGAATAGATCACCTAAAATCCAAACACGACTAGAGACATCTAGAAACTGATGAAAGATCCATGCAAGTAAGCGACGCAAACCCTTGGGATCCCAGACCAGTGATCGTGTGCTGCTAAAAGTCCCTACTGGGAAGGGATAATACACTCTGGACAAGCATAGGAAATTGAATCTGAGATATGTCGGGCCTTTGAAATCCTTGCAAGGACTAGCCCAACGGCTTATATACTCCGGCTACCACCAGAACTCAGCAGCGTACACCCTGTCTTTCACGAGTCAAACCTGAAGAAATGCCTATCGGACAAAACCCTCGTTGTCCCACTTGACGAGATTGAGGAGAATGAAAACCTCTATTTCGTTGAGGAGTCTGTTGAAATCATGGATAGAGAGGTGAAGTGAACCATTGGGAAGGTCCGATGGAACGCCAAGCGAAGACCAGAATTCACCTGGGAACGGGAAGATCAGATGATGCAAAAGTACCCCCATCTTTTCCCTAGTTCTTGAAGGCTACTCCAAGACAAATTTAGGGACGAAATTCCCTCTAACGGGGGGATGATGTTGTTGGGTTTTGAGCATTCTAACACTCCTATGGTGTACATACAACCCTATAAACCTTGGATCTATGTTTTCTCTATTATACATGCAAATATTAACTATTCCAAGGTTTCATCCTAACTAGCATATTATGAAGCACCTATACTACAAAGTTCTAGTTACATGACATGCCTTTTGATGTAGCTTGATGTCTTCAAGCTTTAAGAGCTTAGCCCCAATAGTGTGGAAGCCTCAAATGGAATCACAAATCACCAAAACACCTTGGAAGAACTTGAGAGAATATGTATGCACACTAAAATCGGCCCACTCTTATTTTCACACACTTGTGTCAATTTTGTGAGCCAAGGACCCCTTTGTATATTATGTAGGATTAGGGTTACATCCATGTAAACCCTAATACCCATGACCTTTCATTTACATAGGATCCATGGGTTAAAAGCTCCATGGACCATCCATGAAAGCTTAGCCCAACCTAAATGAACTTGGCCCATTCCATATATATAAGAGTCCATATTTAATTAGTTCTTTTTGATCACTTAATTAATTCTAAATTAATTCTTGATCAATACTAATTAAATAATATGATTCCATATTAATATATTAGAACTTATAATATATTAATATAAATCATACATATACTATTCTCAAAAGACTATCCATATAAATTGTGCCGGTGAAGTGCAAGCCAAATGGACCATGCCGGGTCGGGTCAACTACATACCAAATATAGTTATGGATTTAGACATTAATCCAACAGTCTCCCACTTGAATAAGTCTAAAACTATTATTGAGTATGACTTCAAAACCTAACTGGCAATCGTAGCTCTTAAAGCCGCTGTCGAACTCTGACCTTGTCAATGACTTGTCCATTAGATAAGGGATCATATATTCCTCCATTCTAGATATCATATGGACTGAGACATGGATTATAATCATTCTATCTGTCCATTTGTTGTTTCCCGATTTTCGAGTTATGATGACTGACTGATTGAACAAATCAAATCAGTCCTGGCTTGGCCAAGCACTCACATGTGTCATCGCTAAATCATCGAGGGGCCCACAATTATCGCTTTTATCCCGAAGGTAAAAGGAATGGATAAACTTCGACTCATATGGCTTGTTCTACTACTTGTTGAATCATACACAAAGGCACGTTTTATAACATCGAGTTACCAATGCGTTTTCGTGCAATCAATGTATAACCAACTCATAGTAACAACTCATATCTCTAGGTTTTAAGAATATAAGATATTATCATCTCATGATCACTCGTGATAAAATCCGTGAAGTGATTCAAATGAGCGTGGGTTGAATCCAATACTCAGAACTTATGAGCACTCATGAGTGTTGTAGCACCACTTTGTCCACCAACTTGGACCTCTACAAACCAACCCATGACAGTCTTGATTCATATCTACTTCCAACATATGACCGACTGTGGATGGTTTGAATAAGTTAATCATTCAGGAAGAGCGACTTAGTTATTCTGGAAGTCAAAACATGCAAAGTGAAACACAAGAATAAATGAATCAAATATGGTATCAAACCCTATGAATATAAATAAACACTTTTGTTTATCACCATACTGATTACTCATTATTCATTGTTTCGGTTTTATCAACTTTATACTTGAATTAAAAACACTAGTTGTCCCATGCTCCAAGCATGTACACTATGTTTTTATTAAACATTAGCTTTGCCATACACCAAGTATGCACTCTATGTTTGTCTATGATCCTTACTTTCTGAAATAAACCAATTGAACATAATTTCAATGATTCTAATTTCACACTCCCAAATCCTTATCGAAAAATGTGAGAATTTCAAATTCCTATTATTTATCGAAATCTGTTTAGATTTTAAACTTATATGCACTGACCCTCCTGTAATGAATATGTACAAAGTCACAAAGACTTGTCAACAGTCATTATAAGGTATTCCAATGGAGATCAACTCCATGGAAACTAAGTCTCATATTCAAAGTACATTGCTTTGGACATGCTTCTTGCATTAAGTTTTCTAATCTTACACAGATACCTTCCACCTATGGAGACAACTCCATATTCTCATTTTGACTATCACTTCTGAATAAGAGATGCCTCTTTTCAGAATATGTCAATATGGTCCTTCCAAAATTAGCACTATACTTCCAACTGTCCCTGAGCAACCAATCTTTGGTAAACCTCAGATTGTCCTCGACAATTGCTTAATCATTTTAGTCATATCCAATTCTAGACCTTTTCCCTTCTTAATGCCTCTGGGCATTTGGAAAAATTTAGAAATGACAAATATTATAGCACATGCAATCGATCTTGTACCCAAAGCAAATGGTACACGATTCATGATGTCTCACATAAAGACATGGTTCTAGACCAGTCTTTTGCCATAATAATTTTTTGTTTGCCATATTCTCAAAATTTGACTATGAAAAGGGATGCCGTAATCATAATCGAATTTTGAGAACGCAATATATAGAATTTTCTTAAGTTGAACCAATCCAACATGAAATTCATATATATATTCTTGACTAAAGGTGATTAAAATCTCAATATAAGCTCTTTAGAATGATTATAAACTCAATCTAAGCTTTTTAGAATTGAAATGAAATATAATTTTCTCTCCCTTAATTATAGCAAAACAACTTTTTCAACCCCTGCAACCTCACGAATTGAAACTTTTTGTTTTCTATAATTAACATTGCTAACTTGCAATACTTATCATAATTATCATGCTCCCACTAACATGATGATTATTAGCATAACACTTATGCTCCCACTAGCTTTGACATGTATCCAGAAAACAGCTGGACCTCTAGAAGTCAATACTTTATTGACATTCTTACCAAAGTTCAGATTTCTGATACTAGATTGATTTGATAAGACTTTATCAAAATCATACACCTTTCCTTAGATAGCATGCATGTGTGTCTAAACAATTTCAGAACTATGAAAAGGGATGTCGTAATCATAGTGTCAATTGTTTAGACCTTTTGCCATCTGCTTCAAATCTACTTGGTGGAAGTGTTTCCTCACCATCATTTTCATGAATCGGAGAGAAACCTTATCACCCATAGATTTTATGGTGTATGTGTTCTTATCCATGAGAATCGTCAAAACCATTGTCACAAGACAAGGATAATGACAAATCCAAACTCATATGGACTGAACTTATGCAATCTTAACTTCTTGCCACCTGGCAGTACAGGGCCTGCCATTGCTTCCAAGTTGTTATGCAACCAATTGAGAACTTTCAGAACTCCTATGCAAAGCCAACTTTAACTGAAATGGGCACAGAATATGTCAACACGATAGGTTATAAACCTCAAGTCGTGTGCTAGTGAAGAACCTCAGGTTTTATTCTTGATTAGTTCTTGAAATTCTTTTTAGGATCTTTAAGACTCCCACTATCCTCTTGACATATAAGACTATCTTGCCAAATATTCAAGAGATAGTGCGGATTCTTTATCAAGACAAACACTTTACACAATTGGCCTTAGTTGGTCTTTGTTTTATCCAAAACATCACAACTTACCAATTTCAAATGTACAAGAGTAGGACACTTTTACTCTTACATTTGACAAGTGTTTTAAACCTTTCTTTAAGATATGTCACTCAAGTTACAATCTTGGAGTGACTCTAAGAATTGTTTTGGAACGAAGTATGACTCATCTTCCTGATCTAACCATTTCAACAATTCGTGACTCCTCTTCTTAGTCATAAGAATGCACTAAGATGACCTTTAGAGGACTAATTGTGATATGATTCCTAAATCATTAAGATGATCACAAACATGATACTAAAGTACTCTCCCATTTTTTCAGATTTGAGAAACTTTTATCTTTCTGCCTAATTTGATTCTTCCCATTCGTTCTGCCATACATTGAGACTTTTCCAATGTTTCAGAATTATACTTAAACTTGTAAGTATAACCATATTTACTAAACTTTAGTAAATCAAATAGTCTTAACGAGCTTTGTGGTGGACATGACCAGTGCACAAGAATGTGTACTCGATCCCTTTAGTCCTTCACTTGACTCACACATCCATGTGAACAAGTAATTAGTCTTGATTTTCCAATGCTTGAAAGTTCTCATTCATCATACTATTCAACTTGCATGATTCCAAGTTTCGGTCCAATTGAAACTTGGGCGATGAGGAACTTTCCTGATTTGGTAAATTTAGACACTACCACAAATGAAAGAATCAAATCCATTTTCCAATATTGCTGTCAGTGGAATCATATAAGCAACAATTTTCCACAAATTCCATTGTAAGGATACTTCAAATAAATAAAATTAAACAATTTTCTTTTATTTTAAAACTTTGCGGAAAAACTTATCCTTACAATCCACATGGAAAATTGTTGTTATCTATTCCTTAGCAATATATCATAACTTCTTAAGCAACTGCTCAAAATTCTGATGCGATCGAACTCCACCTTCGCGATCAGAATCAGCATATACTTCCTTTAAGATTTCTCTCTATTCTTTGATTCTTAAAACATCAACATATGACCCAGTCACATCATGTAATGAGGATCTCAGAATAGAACTTAACAGAGTTAGATAATGGGCTCTACCTGATGTAGAGTCAAACTTATTGACTTTAACATCCTTAGGTAAATTTGGCGGCTTTGCAATCAACGCCCCTTCCTTTGGCAAAATAAACATATGGACCCTTTGGTAATGGCACTATCTCAGACTTAGCCTTTCTCTTTACCATTTGGTCAACCGGGTTGACTATGGCCAATCCCTTTCCATTGGGAAGAGAATGCTTTTTCTGGATTTCCAGTGTCACCATTGTCACTGTCCATAAAGTTTTTGGGAAGTTGATCTTCTAATCAAATTTGCTTTACTATCGTTCCAAATCATTGCTGATTCAGCAGCACCAAGCAAATAGATATGATCATTAAGGTTCATGTCATAGTCTGTTTCATAGTAGTCCCAAAGGAACTCACTATGTGACTTAGAAAGTGATTGAACATCCAACTTTCTCAAGACTTTGACACCCAACTCTCCCAGCTTGTCAATATGTGACTTCATCTCTAAGATGAGATCACACATAGACCTTGCTTGCCATTAGGGCTTGAGTGACCTTGAACTTGTGGGTTAGGGAGAATAATTGGAGGAGGTGGAGGAAGAGAAGTATGACTTCCATGAGCCAAACTCGGGAAGTCATATTCATTAGGAAAGCTTGGTTTGGGAAGATCATTGTTGTCTAAACCAGACATCAACAACGGGAGAAATTCACGTAAAGTTGATTTAAGTCCTTAATATAACACCCAATATGATATATTAAGGCTAGGACCCAACAAACTATTTTATAACTTGGAAGAGGGATGCCGTAATCCAAGCTATAAAATATTTGAAGGTAGGTGAATGACGATTCACCAATTTCCACCAAGATAAACGATATGTATTATTAGGTTTTAATTGGTTTTGAAACTCCTAGAATCTTTTGAGATTCATTGAACTTTTCAATGGCATGTTTCAATCTCGAGTGTGCCCTTCAGGTTTTGTGACTGGGATGCCGAGGATCAGAAAACAAGGTGTGAAGTAACCATGCAAATATACTTGGTACCCTTAATATTTACCCCTCAATCGATGTGCCGGTTAACCACACACGCTCCAACGATACTATGATAAACATTAAGTTACCCTTTGCCTACCTTGTTAAGTCCAGGTTAGTGTGCCGGTTAACCACACACGCTCGACTAACAGCTTAAACAAAGTGCAAAGTGTAATTTCATGGATTAGCACCTTATTCACATTTTCCTAAGTAACTAAGATTGGGAATTTATAAAAAGTTTAGTTACTTAGTATTTATCATTAATACTTTTAATGAAGGGAGAATTATAGTCCTTGTCCTACCTGTTCGGCTAACGACCCTCCACCAGTCAAGGAAGCAGTGGGTGAGAGTGGACACCCATTAAACTGTCATTTTATAGGCAGTAACCTTATACCCCCCTTATAGACCGGCTTCGTGAATGAGCCCTACTAATGGTAAGACGACTTGCTCTTATACATATAATATATTAAACTTTTAATATTATAATAGTATAAGGGTGTATTTTAGACATTTAAAATACTTGGTGGTTTAATCTATTAATTAAACTATACTCTTAATTTAATTAAATTTAAACCATGTCATTATGGAATTATTAATTCTCTTTTAATTAAACACTTTAATTATCTATTAATAAAGACCATAAGAGTTAATTGAATTATTCAATAAAAACATCATAATTCCAATTATTAAATTCAAAATTAAAACCATTTAATTAATTGTTTAAGTTATGAACCCAAGAGTTTTAGAATTCAATTCTTTTTTTTATCATAAAAAAACTTTTTCCAAATTCCAAAACTTGAGGGCAAGTTTTGTAACTCTTGAAAACTTTTGGATTCCATAACTTATGGAGTTAAATACTTGTATTATGATGAAACTTTTCATGTTCCATAACTTAAGAACAAGTTATGGAATTCTTTAAAACATTAAGACCAAGTTTTGTAACTCCATAAAAAACTTTGAATCAATTTTTTTTAAAACCTTTTCATATCCATAACTTATGGAGGTTTCAAAAAACTCTTTAGATCAAACTTTTAAAACTAATAAAATAATCATATCATTTTATCTTTTACTAAATTTGACCTAATTCAACTCATATAGCAAATGATTCAAATTTTACAAATAATTAGTTTTTCACAAAAACAAGTAATTATCTTAAAATTTGACAAACGTCATGTTTTTTTTTTCTTTTTTTTCAACTTTGAAAATAAAACATTTGCATCAATATAACAGAAAACAACCTGGCTCTGATACCACTGTTGGGTTTTAAGCATTCTAACACTCCTATGGTGTACATGCAACCCTATAAACCTTGGATCTATGTTTTCTCTATTATACATGCAAATATTAACTATTCCAAGGTTTCATCCTAACTAGCATATTATGAAGCACCTATACTACAAAGTTCTAGTTAGATGACATACCTTTTGATGTAGCTTGATGTCTTCAAGCTTTAAGAGCTTAGCCCCAATAGTGTGGAAGCCTCAAATGGAATCACAAATCACCAAAACACCTTGGAAGAACTTGAGAGAATATGTATGCACACTAAAATCGGCCCACTCTTATTTTCACACACTTGTGTCAATTTTGTGAGCCAAGGACCCCTTTATATATTATGGAGGATTAGGGTTACATCCATGTAAACCCTAATACCCATGACCTTTCATTTACATAGGATCCATGGGTTAAAAGCTCCATGGACCATCCATGAAAGCTTAGCCTAACCTAAATGAACTTGTCCCATTCCATATATATAAGAGTCCATATTTAATTAGTTCTTTTTGATCACTTAATTAATTCTAAATTAATTCTTGATCAATACTAATTAAATAATATGATTCCATATTAATATATTAGAACTTATAATATATTAATATAAATCGTACATATACTATTCTCAAAAGACTATCCATATAAATTATGCCGGTGAAGTGCAACCCAAATGGACCATGCCGGGTCGGGTCAAGTACATACCAAATATAGTTATGGACTTAGACATTAATCCAACAGATGTCACAACCAGCAAGTTAGGGCTAAAATTTCTATCTTGTACAATATAATTTCTTTGTGCAACCTTGTAACACTACGTTTAGTGTAAATCAAACGTCAATACTATTTAAGTTATACATCCAAA
This sequence comes from Lactuca virosa, assembly GCF_052849685.1. NCBI lineage: Eukaryota > Viridiplantae > Streptophyta > Magnoliopsida > Asterales > Asteraceae > Lactuca > Lactuca virosa. Next base: position 299,314,230 of record NC_136426.1, on the reverse strand, counting down.
GATTGTCATTCAAGTCGAAACAACCACGTATAAGCCCAAAACTCGATCCAATAAGCCAAATCAAATATTTTTTTTGGGCCTTAGCCCAAGTATTGTCGGTCCAAATCCCTTATTGGACCAAGACTTCCTTATTGGGCCCTAGTGGGCCGATAACTTCTCCTTTTGGTCTTGTTGAGCCAAAATCCCTTCTTTGGGCCCTAATGGGCCGAAAACTTTTATTAGACATTATATTGGGCCAAGACAAATCAAGTCCACAAATAATTTTGGGGCAACCATTGGGCCGAGAACCCCTTGGGTGGTTGGTCTATTAAAAAAAATTAACTTGGATTAGACACCTCATATTTACACAACATACCTCTAAGCATTACTCTCCATGTATCCATGCTAAACTTGCATATATCAAGGCAAACTTCTTATCACTCTCTTCATAAGTCAAACCCTCCATCCTCCCTGCTCTCTCTACCTCTCGGCCTATCTCTCACCTTCCACCCTCATACACACTTCACCTCCAATTCACTTTTCCTCTCAACACTCAAGAATTATCCCATCCTCTTTCCCTCAAAATCGTAATTTGTGTGTGTGTGTCTTCAAAGAAGCTTTGTTCAAGAGTCATAAACTTGGTAAGTTTCATGTTAAAATTCATTGTTTGTATCAAGTTTATACAAAGATTATTCTTCTTACAACCATATTTTCATGTATAAAGCTCATTAGAACACCCACACTTCAAGAGTCTCACCAATAACTAAAGCTAGGCTCAAAGTTTCTTCTCCTTCATCTGCATCTTGAAAACCCCAAGGTGAGCTTCATACCCCACTCCTTTTCATGTTTTTCATACTCTTTGGGGGGGGGGGGGAATACAAGTCAAATCTCGTTTAGGCAATGGATAATTGCATGTACCATTGTGAATGTGTTTAACTTTTGGGTATTTGAATGAACATGAAGTTCATCTTATGCATCTTCATAAAAATGATGGGAAATGTGTTTGTTAACATATATATATATTCTATGGATAATTGTAGATCTGGGATTATACACTCAAAAATAGCAAATATGAATGTTGTGTTCAAACATGTATAACGTAAACTCAAGAATCAGCTTTCAAAAGAAAAGTTTTGGTCTATTTACAGATTGTTTTGATCATCTTAAACTCAATATTTTTCAAAACTGTTTAATATGAAAATAGTTCATGTTTATACCTTTCTAATGAGTACTCTCACGTGTTCATACGAGTTTTCTACAATTTTTGGCTATTTTTACAAAACTGCCTATCATTTCAGGAATAATCTCGGACCAGCCTGTGAAGATCAACATTTTCACACTAGTTTGAGGCCATTAAATATTATGTGAAAAATTGTGAACAAAGTAGACTCAATTTCGAAACTCCTAGAGTTTACGGATCCAAATTTCGACTTACGATGACTTTTCTATAATTTTTCTAAAAATAAAGACAGAAAAGTCAAAAAGTAGAAATTTTTTTTAACATACTAAAAGTGCTTATACTTGTGTTTAGATGTAAGTTTAAAGGTTGTAATCTTTTGAAAACACCCAGACATGATAATTTTCATATGTTTATATTTTTGATTATATAAATAGTTTCAATTACACTAGATACACTCAAGTCGTTTGACAAAAAAAGAGAAGTCATGGTTCACATAAATCTGTTAATGCTCTAGTGAGACACTCCTTCACTCGTACCTACCTAGCGTACACCGTAAGTCCTGTAGTTATAACCAGAGTCTCCTAGAGGGAGAGAGAGGTAATTGTGTATAGATCTATACGGGGTTGACACCCTCCACCTGAGCTGTTCGCTACAGCTAGACGGGTCAGTCTAGGGTGACAAGTATCTTTAGAAACCGACGCCTGAAGAACGTCAAGACAGACGCTCTCATCACATTAGTATGGTTATAACGACTCACATAGGGATTAACAACACTATTTTGGTTTACGGGAAGCTTTACTTCATTAGTTTTATTAAAAGAAATGAAACTATATACTAATGTCTGTACATTATTCATTTTCATCATGGTCTTAGGGTTTAAGACTATAGTTCTCTATTAAGAAAATATTGTATTTTCTGGATATAGTAATTTTTACTCTACAAGGAAAAGACACATAGAGAATAACAACATTATTTTAACTTACGAAGAATTTACACTCTACTGGCTTTGCAAAACACAAAACTATGTTTCGCTTACTTTGTAAATTGATTTCATCACTTTAGTCTTAGGGTTTTAAGACCACAACTCTTTTATATACATAAAATATAGGATTTTCTGGGAATACACTCTTTCTAATACAAACAAAGGAAAACAAAGAACATGCATGCAACTATACACGGTTTTGGAGCAAGACTCACAAACTACTTTTTATAGAAAATATTGGATTTTCTGGAGTTTTACAACTTATTATAAGAAAAGATATTACAAAGTTTTTCCTACAAATATGCTTATGAACTCACCAAAATTCTATGTTGACGCTTTTCAAAACGACTTGTATTCTGAGGGACTCATGAACAGGTACTCGAGCCTTGGATCTGGACTATTTTACTACCTTTTGAGCAACCATACTTTATGTTATTTTTGTGTAATTGATAAACAAGTACAATTTATAAAACAATGAATGTTGGTATATTGTAATGTATGATGTTTGGTCGCTAGGTTTCATTCATATTCAATTGTTATGATACTACACAATGAAGTCATCTGCCGGCAGACGTTTCCACCGTTCTGGTTTGGGGGTGCGACAAAGAGGGCATGTAAAAGCAAGTAATCTTCAAAGCTCTTAACTAATTAAGAGAGAATGACAGGAATAAGACAATTTTCGGCCATTTGCATCAAGTATCAAGAATGAGTGCAAGCCTCATCTTTTATATGCATAAAGTGATTTTATGGACCATAAGTCCTTAACACTTTAAGACAATAATGTCTCCTAAAGCCTACTTGTCGCCCATGCTTTTAAAGCATGGTTTCTTTTAAATAAATTAACATGAAAGCCATACTCTTGTCTTTTGGCTCTTATTTTATAAAAATAATAAAAGGAAGAAGACAAAAGCTTTATATTTTATAAACCAAGTTTATAAAATATAAACTTTAACTTTTTGATAAAAGACAAAACAATTTATCTAGTCCAAAATGTTGTGCATGACTTATTAATTCATACCATATGAATTATATATAATGTTACTTTGTAATGAAAATTATTATTTCCTAGAAATAAATAATTTCCATTTTAATTATAAGAGTTTATTGAATATTTATTAAAACCAATTTCTAATAAATAATCAATTGTATTAAGTTGTTGTTACTGTGACCCATTATCATATGTTAATTAGCAATATCACTTTAATGTGACTCTTGAGCAAAGTAGACCTTTCAATTTCCCGCTTGCGCAAGATTCATATTAGACTGATATAGATAGTGGTGAACGTCTAGCAACATTTCACTGCCCCTAACAACATACGACTTTGTACCATTCTATCAACACCCAATTCCGAAAAAGCTCAAAGCTACAATTGGTGTATAAGGTAAGTTTATCAATTATCCCTTTGCTACAGACATCATGTTGAACATGAGATATGGATCGCGATCAATCTCATTACTTGTTCAACTTTTGGTAAAGCGCCTTAGATGTCTAACTCTCAACACATAAGAGGAAAAAAAATCCCATCTTGACTACATAAGCCTCTTGCATAGTTCACACCATACCTGAAAATGGCTTTTATAACTGCCCGGTTAAGGAACAACATTTTACCATATCAAAGCATAGTACTCTCTACACTTAAGTCCCACTGTGTATCTCAGGTGTTAAGGATACAAATATAGTACCTTCTTAATCAAGTATCATTCAATATAGCGATCCATGAGATGATCTTGATGCGGAGCAGTTCAATACTAGTTCTCTGACAAGTACCTATGAAACTTGGGTACAACCGCTTGACTACTTTCATCTAGTGAGAGTCAACCAATCCAATTCATATTAGTCTTACTTTATAATTGCTCCCACAATTATACCCGACTATGAACTTTTAGAATAATAACATTATTCATGGATTAAACATGTTAATATAGAACACAACAAGTATTAATGGGATGACTATATCCCAATATATCATAACATTATCTAATAGTTGTTATTATAATGTTCCAATATACAAATACTAAATCCAAATCAAAATCCCATTTCTAGAATAATAAAGTCTTATAGCTGAAGTGTGACCATTCATAATTGGCTCAAAAGAATGACTTTATCAATGGATCTGACAAAATTTAATTTGTGTGAATTATGTGAATATTATCATCTCCATACTTAACTTTACTCTAAGTATAGTTAAATATCTTGGAGAATATTATTGGTGTTCTTTCGTGACATAGAGTCTCTTAGCTTGATTAAGTATACTCTCGAAGTCACAAAGATTTCTATATGATCCTTGCATGGCAGAAATCATGTAACGACCCAAAAATCAAGGGTAAAAATTTCATTTTTATTTTAGTCAAAACATAGATATCATTTAATCCTGGTATTCCAAATTGTTAATTAAAACATTTATCAGAGTTCATCCCAACATCACTTATTTCGGAAAACATTCGTGTGTGCACTGCGATCAATTTGCACCCTTCCTTTCAAAACCGATGATACCTGAAACAATAAACTGTAAACCGTAAGCATGAAGTTTAGTGAGTCCCCCAGAGCATACCCCACACGTAATCTACATAACACATATCATATTAGCTGTAAAAGCTATCTCTACCACATAACACATATCATATTATCTGTAGAAGCTACATATACATCACATAGGCCATGCATACAACAAATAGGGATGCCATGTGCTCGTCCCCAGTGTCTTACTCCAGGATGCCATGGGCTCCCCACATGGTCTTACACCTAAGTACCATGGGCTCTCCATTGGTCTTCAACAGGAAATCCATGGGCTCTCCACATAGTCTTACGTCCAAGTGCCATGGGCTCTCCCATGGTCTTCCATACAAACATACCACAGATACCACTAGCATACTTCCTAGCTCAAACCAACTAACATGCCACATAATACAACTTCAGCTAGGAAACTACATATCATAAAATGGGTCGGCCTTGCTGCCTTATGTTAGGTTTTGAGCTCTATAACACTTCCTAAGTGCACATGCAACCCTAAATGCTTTGGATCTATGTTATTTCTAATTATACATGCATTCACAGTTTTCCAAAGCAGTCTCCTAACTAGAATACAAATTTTCAAATGAACAATACAACTAGTTAGATGACTTACCTCTTAAAAGGAATTGTAGTTCTTGACCTTTGAAAGCTTGAGCACCTCAAGTGTGACGCCTCTATTGGTTCACAAACACCAATATGCAAGAAGAGGCTTGAGAGAATAGGTTAGCAAGCTCAAAATCGTGTATCACTCTCTTGGAATGATGGGGCAACCGATTTTGGCTCTAGGGGGGTTATTTATAGTGTGGCAAATGCTAGGGTTACACTTTGTAAACCCTAATGACCCATGACTTTCCATATTCTCATGATCCATGGATTTAACCTCCATGGACTATCCATGGATTAGTTTAGCCCATCTACATAATCATGGATCATTGGCCCACACTACAAGAATCATTGATTTACATAATCAATCCCCATATATTTAATTAGTCTCCTTTGACCACAAAATTAATTCCAAATTAATTATTGATCAATACTAATTAAATAATATGATTTCATATTATATATTATACTTGTAATATATTAATAAACCACAAATAACCTTATTCTCAAAATCCATCCTATCAAATTGCACTGGTAAAGGCAACCGAAAAAGGACCATGCTACAATCGGGTCAAGTACATCCCGGTTATAGTTATGGGGTTAGACACCAAATCCAACAGTCTCCCACTTGGATAAGTCTAATAACTATAACTGCCAATGTAACCCAGGGATCCGAATTAGCGATCGTAAGCTTTCAAAAGCCGTTGTCGAACTCTGACCTAGTCAGTGACTCGTCCTTTAGATAAGGGATCATATAATCCTCTGTTCTCAAGATATCAGCTGGACAAATACATGGAACAATGTCATACTTATTGTCCAGCAGTTTGTTTCCGGATTTCCGATTCTTCTGACATAGAACATAACTGAACACATCAATTTAGTTCTGACTGGGCCCAACATATAGTCAAAACAGAATCATCGAGGGGCCCAAGATATCGCTTTTAATCCTCTTAGGATAAAAGGGAACAGATAAACTTCGACTCATATGCTTGTACTAACTATTCATTGAATCATACACAACAACACGTTTATAATCTTGAGTTACCGATGCGTTTTTGTACTATCAATGTACAACCAACTCATAGTCAACAACTCATATATCTAGGTTTGAAGACTTATATGATATTATCGTCTCACGATCACTCGTGATAAATTCCATGAAGTGATTCAAGTGAGCGCGGGTTGATCCAATACTCAAATCTTATTTCAGAAGTACTCATGAATGGTGTAGCAAATTGTTGCTATGTCTAACACCTTAGACAATGTACAAGACAACTCATGAAAGTATTATTTCATACTTACTTCCAACGTATGATCGACTATGGATAGTTTGAATAACCTAGTTATTCGGGAAGTCAAAACATGCAAATTGAAACTCAAGAATAATACTAATCCTATATGGCCCCAAAAGTTTTGAGTCTAAATAAAACACCTTTTATTTAATCACCATATTGATTACTCATTATTCATTGTATAATGTTTCGATTTATCAACTTAATACTTGAATTAAAACAATAGTTAGCCCATGCTCCAAACATGCACACTATGTTTACCTACGGTCCTTACTTTGTGAAATAGATCAATTGTAAACATTTCAAACGATACTCGTTTCACAATCCCAAATCCTTATCGTAAGTGTGAGAATACCAAGTCCTTGACACTTACTGTAATCTTGTTAGATTCTAAGCTTATATGAAGTGATCCTTTTGTAATGACTACGTACAAGACGCCACAGAGACTTGACCAACGATATTACAAAACTTTCCACTGGAAATTATTACAAGACAGTTCCAAGAAAGCGACGTCTCAAATTCAAAGTACATTCCTTTGAACATCCTTCTCGCATAAATGTTTCTAACATTCTCATATATTCTTAATTTGCAACTCCCTTTATGGAAAACACTTCCATATTTTCCATATGACAACTCATTATGAATAGAATCCTGTCTAATCATAATAATGTCAACATGGTCCATCCATTACTATACTTCCAACTGTCCTTAAGCGACCAATCCTTAGCGAACCTTAGATTTTCCTTAACAGTTGTTTAACCACTTTAGTCATATCCGGTTCGATTCCTTTTTCCTTCTTAATGCCCTAGACATTTGGAAAAATTAGAACACGAGAATATTATAACATATGCAATCGATCATATACCCGAAGCATATGGGACACGGTTCATAATAAAGACTTGATAGTTGATCAGTATTTTGCTATAATATTTCTATTTGCCATGTTCTCACAATTTGAATTATGAAGAGGGATGCCATAATCATAATCGAATTTGAGAACGCGATCAACATTTCCATATAGAATTTCCTTATGTCGAATCTTTTCAACATAACATTCATATATGTCCTTGACTAAATTTGATTAAAACTCAATCTAAGCTTTTAGCATTGAAATGAAGTATAAATTCATCTCCATTAATTATAGCAAAGCAACTTTTTAAACCCTGCAATTTTGCGAATTGAAACCTTCGTTTTTTATAATTAACATTGCTAACTTGCAACAGGTGCCATAATAATTATGCTTCCACTAGCATAATAATTGTTATCTTACTATCACAACACTTATGCTCCAACTAGCTTTGACATGTATCCAAAATCAGCTGGACTTCTAGAAATCAATACTTTATCGAATTTCTTACCAAAGTTCAGATTTCTGATACGAGATGCTTTGGTAAGACTTTATCTAGGCTTCTCAAAATAATACACCTTTCCTTAGATAGCTTACATGTGTGTCTTAACAATTTTAGAACTTACAGCAATAAGTCTCAAATGTTTAGACCTTTTTCCATTTCTCACAATTCGAACTATGAAGAGGGATGTCGTAATCATAATCGAATTTGAGAATGCAAATATCACAACTGCTATCTCCTAAAATCTACTTAGTGAAAGAGTTTCCTCACAATCATTTTCATGAACTGGAGAAAAACCTTATTACCCTTAGATTTTATGGTGTATGTGTTCCTATCCATGTGAATTTGTTATAACCATAACCACAAGACAAGGTTAGTGACAAATCCAAACTCATATGGATTGAAATTGTTCAATCTTGATTTCTTGCAACCTGGCAGCTCAACGACCTACCATTGCTTCCAAGTTGTTATGCAAACATTTGAGAACACATGTGTTCCTATCCATGCGAATTTGTCATAACCATAACCACAAGACAAGGTTAGTGACAAATCCAAACTCATATGGACTGAAATTGTTCAATCTTGATTTCTTGCCACCTGGCAGCTCAACGGCCTACCATTGCTTCCAAGTTGTTATGCAAACATTTGAGAACTCATAGAACTCATGCGCATAGACAACCTTAACTGGAATGAGCACAAAAAGAAGAATATGTCAACACGATAGGTTATAAACCTCAAGTCGTGTGCTAGTGATTAACAATGGGTTTATTCTTGATTAGTTCTCGAAACTTTTCAAGATCTTTAAGACTCCCACTGAACTCTTGACATATAAGATTCTCTTTGTCAAGAAACATTACTTGACAACAAATATTCAAGAGGTAGTGTGGTTTCTTATCAAGACAAACACTTCACAAAATTAGTCTTTGTTGGTCTTTGTTTTATCACAACTTACCAATTTCAAATGTACAAGAGTAAGAAAACATTTTACTCTACATTTGTTGATATGTCACTCAATATACAATCTTGGAGTATGACTCAAAGACTTGATTTTGGAACGAAGTATGATTCATCTTAATTGATTTAACCAATTCAACAATTCCTGATTCCTCTTCTTGGCCAAACAAATGCACTAAGGTGTCCTTAGAGGATCAAATTGTGATATGGTTTTCATAATCATTAAGATGATCATAAAACACGATATTCTAGTACTCTTAGAAACTTTTATCTTTATGCCAACTTTGATTCTTCTTATTCGTTCTACTATACATCGAGACTTTTTCAATGACTCAGAATTATACTTAATCTTGTAAACAAAACCATATTTACTAAACTTTAGTAAACCATGACGAATAGTCTTATCGTTCTTTGTGGTGGACCTGACGAGTGCACAACCAAGTGTACCCGATCCCCTAGTCCTTCACTCGATTCACATATACATGTAAACAAGGAATTACTCTTAATTTCCCAAAGATGAAGGTTCTCACTCATCACACAATAAAAGTTGCATGATTCCAATTTTCTGTCCAATTGAAACTTGGGTGACGAGAATCTTTCCTTATTTGGTAAATTTAGACACTACCACAAACGAAAGAATCAAATCCATATTGCTAAAAATACAAACATCAATTTTTTCACATATGCCGTTGCAAGGAAGTGTAAAATAAGATAAAAATTCAAAATTTTATTTATTTATAAAAGGGGTGGAAATTTTTTTTCCTTAAAATGCAATTACAAATGAAAACTATGTTACTACATATTTATATGCAATCTATTATAACTCATAAGCAGCAACTCAAAAATCCGATCATCGAACCGTTCCATCGAAATCCATCTCTTCGCGATCAGACTCTGCGCGCCTTTCCTTTAATCTTCCTTTGATCCTACAAGACATCAAAATGTAATCTTATCACATCATGTATTAAGAATCTACAAATAGGAACTTTAATAGAGTTAGATGGTGGACTTAGCTGAAGTAGAGTCAAACCTTTTTGATTTTACCATCTCTTAGATCTCTCAGGTAGTCAGGGCAGCTTCACAACCAATGTCCCTTCAAATGGCAGTAGAAACAAATGGACTCTTTGGCATTTGCACATGGAACTATCTCAGAACTGGCTTTTCTCTTATGGTCAAGTCTTTTGACCATAGCCAATTCCCTTCCCATAGGAGAAGGGATCTTTTCTGGACTTTCTATGTCATTGCCTATGTCCATGGCAGCTTGGGAAGTAGATCTTCCAATCAAATTTGCTTGATCATTGCGCCAAATCTTTGTTGATTCGGCAGCAATAAGCAAATAGGTAAGATCAATAAGGGTCACGTCGCGGTATGTCATATAGTAGTCTTTAACAAACTTACTATACGACTCAGGAAGTGACTGAAGAACCAAGTCAACATCCAACTTCCTCAGGAAAACGACACCCAACAGTCCCAACTTGTCAATGTGTGACTTCATATCCAAGACATGTGCACACACAGACCTTCCATCTTGGTGTTTACTAGCCAATAGGGCTTAAGTGACCTTGAACTTTTGAAGTCTTTGAACTTGTGGGTTAGGGAGAATTATTGGAGGAGGTGGAGGATGTGAATTATGATATTGTGGAATATCATCTTCATTTGGAAAGCTTTTTCCAAAAGGTTCGGGAAGACCATAGTTGTCTGACTAGACATCTACAAGGGATAAATTCAAGTTAGTTGATTTAAGTCCTTAATATAACACCCAAAACGAAATATTAAGTTTAGGACCCAACACAATATTTTACAAATGCGAAGAGGGATGTCGTAATCCAATTGTAAAATATTTGAATTTCCTAGATCTTTGAGATTCATTGAACTTTTCAATGGCATGTGTAAATCTCGATTGTGCCTTTCATGTTTGTGACTGCGATGCCGAGGATCACCAACAAGGTGTGAATAACCATGCAAATTAGCTTGGTACACCCGATGTTACAAATCACCTAATCAATATGCCGGTTAACCACACATGCTCCATTGATTCATGATTAACATCAAGCTACCCTTTGCCACACATTGTCAGTCCCAGATTAGTGTGTCGGTTGACCACACATGCTCCACTAACGACTTAACAAGGTGCAAAGTGTAATTTCATGGATTAGCACCATTTTCATATTTTCCTAAAGTAACTAAGATTGGGAATTTAATAAAAGTTTAGTTACTTTGTATTTATCATTATACTTTTAATGAGGGAGAATTAATGTCCTATCCTACCCGTTCGGCTAACGACCCTCCACCGGTCAAGGAAGCGGTGGGTGAGAGTGGACACCCATTAAAATGCCATTTTAATTCCGACTTGTCTTTTATATATATATATATATATATATATATATATATATATATATATATATATATATATATATATATATATATATATACATATATATATATATATATATATATATATATATATATATATATATATATAATTAAACTTGAAATATTATAACGTATATGCGTTGAATTTTAACTTTTAAATCTCTAGGGTTTGGAATTAAAGTTTCATTAGTGAGACTTTAAAAATTCCAAAACTTGAGGGCAAGTTTTGAAACTTGTCAAAACTTTTAGTTTCCATAACTTATGAGTTTATTGTTGTTTTTATGAAAAACTTTTCATGTTCCAAAACTTGAGGACAAGTTATGGAAGACTTTAAAACCATTAAAAATGAGTCTTTTCCATTTTCCATAACCTATGAGTTTTAATGACCTTTTAAAAGAAAACCTCTTCATTTTCCATAACTTATGAAATTTATGAGTTTTAAAATTAATGAGTGAGACCTTTCATATAACTTGAGGACAAGTTACAAAACTCATATCAAGAACAATTTTGATCAATTTTTGATTAACAACAATTATCATATAACTTTCTATTGATCTAATCTAACTCATAGCAAGGCAATTCATATCAAATATTACAAATAATAATCTAATTATCCAAAAGTTTGACAACTGACTATTAAATGGATGAGGATTATCATTACCAACTCAGAAAATACAATTTTTATGTTTGTAAAACAGTTTGTGGTAATGATCCTATCCATTTCTGGCCAAAAACTCGAAAATCTGCACCTTGGAGAAAACTCGACGAGTTCATGAACTGGACTTGCCGAGTTCATGCTTTACTGAGTGGACTCGTCGAGTCTGTTCATGGACTCGGCGAGTTCATCAGACAGAATGCAGAAAATCGATTTTTTCAGCTTTGAAAATTAAGCAAGCATTAAATATAATAGAAAACAACCCATGGCTCTGATACCACTGTTGGGTTTTGAACACTATAACACTTCCTAAGTGTACATGAAACCCTAAATGCTTTGGATCTATGTTATCTCTAATTATACATGCATTCACAATTTTCCAAAGCATTCTCCTAACTAGCATACAAATTGTCAAATGAACAACTAGTTAGATGACTTACCTCTTAGAAGGACTTGTAGTTCTTGACCTTTGAAAGCTCGAGCACCTCAAGTGTGATGCCTCTATTGGTTCACAAACACCAATATGAAAGAGGAGGCCTGAGGGAATAGGTTAGCAAGCTCAAAATCGTGTATCACTCTCTTGGAATGTTGGGGCAACCGATTTTGGCTCTAGCGGGGTTATTTATAGTGTGGTAAATGCTAGGGTTACACTTTGTAAACCCTAATGACCCATGACTTTCCACATTCTCATGCTCCATGGATTTAACCTCCATGAACTATCCATGGATTAGTTTAGCCCATCTACATAGTCATGGATCATTGGCCCACACTACAAGAATCATTGATTTACATAATCAATCCCCATATATTTAATTAGTCTCTTTTGACCACAAAATTAATTCCAAATTAATTATTGATCAATACTAATTAAATAGTATGATTTCATATTAATATATTATACTTGTGATATATTAATAAACCACAAATAACCTTATTCTCAAAATCCATCCTATCAAATTGCACTGGTGAAGGCAACCCAAAAAGGACCATGCTACAATCGGGACAAGTACATCCCGGTTATAGTTATGGGGTTAGACACCAAATTCAACAGTCTCCCACTTGGATAAATCTAATAACTATAACTGCAAATGTAACTCTAGGATCCGACTTAGCAATCGTAAGCTTTCAAAAGCCGCTGTCGAACTCTGACCTAGTTAGTGACTCCTCCTTTACATATGGGATCATATAATCCTCTATTCTCAAGATATCAGCTGGACAAATACATGGAAAAATGTCATACTTATTGTCCAGCAGTTTGTTTCCCGATTTCTGATTCGTCTGACATATAACATAACTGAACACATCAATTTAGTTCTGACCGTGCCCGACACATAGTCAAAACATAATCATCGCGGGGCCCAAGATATCTCTTTTAATCCTCTTAGGATAAAAGGGAACAGATAAACTTTGACTCATATGATTGTACTAACTATTCATTGAATCATACACAACAACACGTTTTATAACATCGAGTTACCGATGCGTTTTCGTACTATCAATGTACAACCAACTCATAGTCAACAACTCATATATCTAGGTTTGAAGACTTATATGATATTATCGTCTCATGATCACTCGTGATAAATTCCATGAAGTGATTCAAGTGAGCGCGGGTTGATCCAATACTCAAATCTTATTTCAGAAGTACTCATGAATGGTGTAGCAAACTGTTGCTATGTCTAACACCTTAGACAATTACAAGACAACTCATGAAAGTATTATTTCATACTTACTTCCAACGTATGATCGACTATGGATAGTTTGAATAACCTAGTTATTCGGGAAGTCAAAACATGCAAATTGAAACTCAAGAATAATACTAATCCTATATGGCCCCAAAAGTTTTGAGTCTAAATAAAACACCTTTTATTTAATCACCATATTGATTACTCATTATTCATTGTATAATGTTTCGATTTATCAACTTAATACTTGAATTAAAACAATAGTTAGCCCATGCTCCAAACATGCACACTATGTTTACCTACGGTCCTTACTTTGTGAAATAGATCAATTGTAAACATTTCAAACGATACTCGTTTCACAATCCCAAATCCTTATCTTAAGTGTGAATATACCAAGTGCTTGACACTTACTGTAATCTTGTTAGATTTTAAGCTTATATGCAGTGATCCTTTTGTAATGACTAGGTACAAGACGCCACAGAGACTTGAACAACAATATTAAAAAACTTTCCACTGGAAATTGTTACAAGACAATTCCAAGTAAGCGAAGTCTCAAATTCAAAGTACATTCCTTTGAACATCCTTCTTGCATAAAAGTTTCTAACTTTCTCATATATTCTTAATCTCCAACTCCCTTTATGGAAAACACTTCCATATTTGCCATATGACAACTTATTATGAATAGAATCTTGTATAATCATAATAATGTCAACATGGTCCATCCATTACTATACTTCAAACTGTCCTTAAGCGACTAATCCTTGGCGAACCTTAGATTGTCCTTAACAGTTGTTTAACCACTTTAGTCATATCCGGTTCTATTCATTTTTCCTTCTTAATGCCTTAGGCATTTGGAAAAATTAGAACACGAGAATATTATAACATATGCAATCCATCATATACCCAAAGCATATGGGACACGATTCATAATAGAGACATGATACTTGATCAGTGTTTTGCAATAATATTTCTATTTTCCATGTTCTCACAATTCGAATTATGAAGAGGGATGTCGTAATCATAATCAAATTTGAGAACGCAATAAACATTTCCATATAGAATTTCCTTATGTCGAATCTTTTCAACATAACATTCATATATGTCCTTCACTAAATTTGATTAAAACTCAATCTAAGCTTTTAGAATTGAAATGAAGTATAAATTCCTCTCCCTTAATTATAGCAAAACAAATTTTCAAACCCACAACTTTGCGAATGGAAACCTTCGTTTTCTATAATTAACATTGCTAACTTGCAACAGGTACCATAATAATTATGCTCCAAGTAGCATAATAATTATTATCTTACTAACACAACGCTTATGCTCCCACTAGCTTTGACATGTATCCAAAATCAGCTGGACTTCTAGAAATCAATACTTTATCGACTTTCTTACTAAAGTTCAGATTTTTGATACGAGATGCTTTGATAAGACTTTATCTAGGCTTCTCAAAATCATACACCTTTCCTTAGATAGCTTACATGTGTGTCTTAACAATTTTAGAACTTACAACAATAAGTCTCCAATGTTTAGACCTTTTTCCATTTCTCACAATTCGATACATGAAGAAGGATTCCGTAATCATAATCGAATTTGAGAACGCAAATACAACAACTGCTATCTCCTAAAATCTACTTAGTGAAAGAGTTTCCTCACAATCATTTTCATGAATTGGAGAGAAACCTTATGACACTTAGATTTTATGGTGTATGTATTCCTATCAATGTGAATTTGTCATAACCTTAACCATAAGACAAGGTTAGTGACAAATCCAAACTCATATGGGCTGAACTTATTCAATCTTGATTTCTTGCCACCTGGCAGCTCAAGGGCCTACCATTGCTTCCAAGTTATTATGCAAACATTTGAGAACTCATAGAACTCATGCGCATAGACAACCTTAACTGGAATGAGCACAAAAACAAGAATATGTCAACACGATAGATTATAAACCTCAAGTCGTGTGCTAGTGATTAACAATGGGTTTATTCTTGATTAGTTCTCGAAAATTTTCAAGATCTTTAAAATTCCCACTGACCTCTTGACATATAAGATTCTCTTTGTCAAGAAACATTACTTGACAACAAATATTCAAGAGGTAGTGCGGTTTCCTATCAAGACAAACACTTCACACAATTGGTATTAGTTGGTCTTTGTTTTATCACAACTTACCAATTTCAAATATACAAGAGTAAGAAAACATTTTACTCTACATTTGTTGATATGTCACTCAATATACAATCTTGGAGTATGACTCTAAGACTTGATTTTGGAACGAAGTATGATTCATCTTAATTGATTTAACCAATTCAACAATTCCTGATTCCTCTTCTTAGCCAAACAAATGCACTAAGGTGTCCTTAGAGGATCAAATTGTGATATGGTTTTCATAATCATTAAGATGATCATAAAACACGATATTCTAGTACTCTAAGAAACTTTTATCTTTCTGCCGACTTTGATTCTTCTTATTCGTTCTGCTATACATTGAGACTTTTTCAATGACTAAGAATTATACTTAATCTTGTAAGCATAACCATATTTACTAAACTTTAGTAAACCATAGCGAATAGTCTTATCGTTCTTTGTGGTGGACCTGACGAGTGCACAACCAAGTGTACCCGATCCCCTAGTCCTTCACTTGATTCACATATACATGTAAACAAGGAATTACTCTTAATTTCCCAAAGATGAAGGTTCTCATTCATCACACAATACAAGTTGCATGATTCCAAGTTTCCGTCCAATCGAAACTTGGGTGACGAGAATCTTTCCTTATTTGGTAAATTTAGACACTACCACAAACGAAAGAATCAAATCCATATTGCTAAAAATACAAACATCAACTTTTTCACATATGCCATTGCAAGGAAGTGTAAAATAAGATAAAAATCCAAATTTTATTTAATTATAAAAGGTGCCAAAAAACTTTTTCCTTACAATGCAATTAAAAATGAAAACTATGTTACTACACATTTCTATGCAATCTATTATAACTCTTACGCAGCAGCTCAAAAATCTGATCATTGAACCATGCGATTGAAATCCATCACTTCGCGATCAGACTCTGCATGCCTTTCCTTTAAGCTTCCTTTGATCCTACAAAACATCAAAATGTAATATTATCACAACATGTATTAAGAATATAAAAATAGGAACTTTAATAGAGTTAGATAGTGGATTTAGCTGAAGTAGAATCAAACCTTTTTGATTTTACCATATCTTAGATCTCTCAGGTAGTCAGGGCAGCTTCGCAACCAATGCCCCTTCAAATGGCAGTAGAAACAAGTGGATTATTTGGCATTTGCACAAGGAACTATCTCAGAACTGGCTTTTCTCTTATGGTCAAGTCTTTTAACCATAGCCAATTCCCTTCCCATAGGAGAAGGGATCTTTTCTGGAATTTCTATGTCATTTCCTATGTCCATGGCAGCTTGGGAAGTAGATCTTCCAATCAAATTTGCTTGACCATTGCGCCAAATCATTGCTCATTCAGCAGCAATAAGCAAATAGGTAAGATCAATAAGGGTCACGTCGCGGTATGTCATATAGTAGTCTTTAACAAACTAACTATGCAACTCGGGAAGTGACTGAAGAACCAAGCCAACAGCCAACTTCCTCGGGAAAACGACACCAAACATTCCCAGCTTGTCAATGTATGACTTCATATCCAAGACATGTGCACACACAGACCTTCCATCTTGGTATTTACTAGCCAATAGGGCTTGAGTGACCTTGAACTTTTCAAGTCTTTGAACTTGTGGGTTAGTGAGAATTATAGGAGGAGGAGGAGGAAGTGAAGTATGATATTGTGGAATATCATCTTCATTTGGAAAGCTTTTTCCAAAAGGTTCGGGAAGACCATAGTTGTCTGAACTAGACATCTACAAGGGAGAAATTCAAGTTAGTTGATTTAAGTCCTTAATATAACACCAAAAACAAAATATTAAGGCTAGGACCCAACACAATATTTTACAATTGCGAAGAGGGATGTCGTAATCCAATTGTAAAATATTTGAAGGTAGGTAAATGACGATTTACCAATTTCCACCATGAAAAACGAAATAAATTATTGAGTTTTAATTGGTTTGAAATTCCCAGATCTTTGAGATTCATTGAACTTTTAAATGGCATGTTTAAATCTCGATTGTGCCCTTCATGTTTGTGACTGGGATGCCGAGGATCACAAACAAGGTGTAAATAACCATGCAAATTAGCTTGGTACACCCGATGTTACAAATCGCCTAATCAATGTGCCGGTTAACCACACACGCTCCATTGATCTATGATTAACATCAAGCTACCCTTTTCCACACATTGTCAGTCCCAGATTAGTGTTCAACTTAACATGGTGCAAAGTGTAATTTCATGGATTAGCACCATTTTCACATTTTCCTAAAATAACTAAGATTGAGAATTTAATAAAAGTTTAGTTACTTTGTATTTATCATTATACTTTTAATGAGGGAGAATTAAAGTCCCATCCTACCCGTTCGGCTAACGACCCTCCACCAGTCAAGGAAGCGGTGGGTGAGAGTGGACACTCATTAAACTGCCATTTTATAGTTATGGGGTTAGACACCAATTCCAACACCACAAATAGCCTTATTCTCAAAATCCATCCTATCAAATTACACTGGTGAAGGCAACCCAAAAAGGACCCTGCTACAATCGGGTCAAGTACATCCCAGTTATAGTGATGGGGTTAGACACCAAATCCCACACCTTAGACCCATTGGTATGGTGAGGAGACTCACCTGGCACTGCTGAAGTCCCACATATAAAACTCTAGTTGTTGGTTGACAGATTCCCGAACTGTCAATCATCAAAACGACAACCAATTAATAATTGGGTTCCAATACATAACCATATATCTACACTTGGGGTAAATGGACCATTTTACCCCTAATCTAGCTTGGTTCAAAAAACCGAGGCCCAAACTCACACTCTGAAGGCCCAAAACCCAATAATCAACCAAGCCCAACATGTGGCCCAATTTTCCAAATTGGACCCAAACCTCTACATGGACTTATTTTAAGGCCCAACCAATTATTCTAGTGTAAACAATTGGCATTCTGATGGCCCAATAGCTAATAATCCTCAAGGCCTAATTATGGCCCACTTATGGCCTAATTTTCCAAATTGGGCCCAAGCCTCTCTAATGGGTCTTATCCCAAAGCCCAAACATAATCTTAGCCCAAAATATCTGACTTTTGATTGCCCACTAAGTGTTGGATTAGGTGTCTAATCCCATAACTATAATTGGTATGTACTTGACCCGAGAGTAGCATGGTTCATTTAGGATGCATATCACCAGGACAATTTGATAGGATGGACTTTTGAGAAGAAGTTATTTATGATTTATTAATATATTATAAGTTCTAATATATTAATATGAAATCATATGGTTTAATTAGTAGTGATCAAGAATTAATTTGGAATTAATTTTGTGATCAAAGGAGACTAATTAAATATATGGGGATTGATTTGGTAAATCAATGATTCTTATAGTGTGGGCCAATTGTAATTTAGGATAGGCTAAACCAATATGGTAGTCCATGGATAGTCTATGGAGGTTTAACCCATGGATCCTAGGTAATATGAAGAGTCATGGGCATTAGGGTTTACATGGTGCTAACCCTAATCTTGCCACACTATATAAAAAGCCCCTTAGCTTCCAAAATGGTGCACTAGAGTTCTTGGAGTTCCATGAGTCGATTTTGAGCACAAGATATTCTATCAAAAGTCATCCTTTGTCTAAAGGTGTGTTTTGAACCATTTTAGGTGTCACACTTGGGGCACTAAGTTCTTAAAGGCCAAATACATCAAGTTCATAAAGTTCTACAAGCTACATAAAGAGGTACACTCCTAACTAGTGTTATATATTGTTTATATCATTTGTATGCTAGTTGTAGGCTTAAAGCTTTGGAAACATTATTGCATGTATAATTAGAGAAAACATAGATCCAAAGATTTTACGGTTGTATGTGCAGCATAGGATGTTGTAGTATACTAAAACCCATCACTAAGGCCCAAAGTCGCCAAGTCCAAAGAATGGCCCAAACCGAGGCCCACTAACTCAAGATCCACTCTGACTGAGTATGCGGGGCGTACTAGATGGGTTTTGTGCATTCTAACACTCCTATGGTGTACTTGAAACCCTAGATACTTTGGATCTATGTTTTCTCTATTATACACGCATACATTCAATATTCCAAAGCATCATCCTAACTAGCATACAATGGAGTATAAACTACATGATATACAAGTTAGATGACATACATTTTAGTGTAGTTGAAACCTTGGACCTTTAAGAACTTAGTGCCCCAAGTGTTGCACCTCAAATGGAATCACACAACACCACCAACAAATGGAGGAACTTGATAAGATGTCACTTGCACTCATAAAATCGCCTTGCCCTCTTGTGTTTCCACTAGTGCCAATTTCATGAGCTAGAGGGGTTCTTATATAGTGTGGCTTGATTAGGGTTACACCATGCAAACCCTAATGTGCATGATTTTCCATATTCCTCATGCTCCATGGGTTTAAACCTCCATGGATCATCCATGGGTCACCACATGGGTTTAGCCCAACATAAGGAACTATGGATCACAAGCCTACATTATAAGAATGAATGATTTACATAATTAATCCCCATATATTTAATTAGTCTCTTTTGATCACAAAATTAATTCCAAACTAATTCTTGACCAATACTAATTAATTAATATGATTTCATATTAATATATTAGAACTTATAATATATTAATAAATCATAAATAACCTCTTCTCAATTATCCATCCTTCAGATTGTTCCGGTGCCATGCAACCCAAATGGACCATGCTACTCTCGAGTCAAGTACATACCAATAATAGTTATGGGCTTAGACATCTAATCCAACAGTCTCCCACTTGGATAAGTCTAATAACTATTATTGCAAGCATGACTCCAACCCGACTAGCAATCGTAGCTCCTAAAATCCGTTGTCGAACTCTGACCTAGTCAATGACGTGTCCATTAGATAAGGGATCATATATTCCTCCATTCTAGATATCATATGGACTGAGACATGGATTTTAATCATTCTCTCTGTCCATCTGTTGTTTACCGATTTCCGATTTATGACGACTGACTAATTGAACAAATCAAATCAGTCCAAGCTTGTCCAAGCACTTAGGGGTGTCATCACTAAATCATCGAGGGGCCCACATATATCGCTTGTATCCACGTGTGGTAAAAGGAACGGATAAACTTTGACCCAAATGCTTGCTTATACTTACTCATCAAATTACACACAACGATATTTTTATAACACCAAGTTACTGGTGCGTTTACATATGTCAATGTGCAACCGACTCGCAACTACAACTCGTACGTCTCCGTTTCAAGAATATAAGATATTATCGTCTCACAATCACTCATGATAAAATCCATGAAGTGATTCAGACGAGCGTGGGTTGAATCCAATACTCAAATCTTATTCCAGGAGCACTCATGAACACTACAGCTATGTCCTAGACAAACTACAGACCCATTCATGACAGTCTTGCCTTAATACCTACTTTCAAAGTATGATCGACTGTGGATGGTTTGAATAACCCAGTTATTCGGGAAGTCAAAACATGAAAAAGCGAAACACAAGAATAATACTAATCCTATATGGCCCAAAACTTTTGAGTCCCATATTGATTACTCATTATTCATTGTATAATGTTTCGAATAATCAACTTAATACTTGAATTAAAACAATAATCATGCCATGCTCCAAGCATGCATACTATGTTTGTCTAAACAATAGTTATGCCATGCTCCAAGCATGCACACTATGTTTGTCTATGGTCCTTACTCTGTGAAATAGATCAATTGACAATATTTCAGTGATTCTCATTTCACAATTACAAATCCTTACCGTAAATGTAAGAATATCAAATTCTGGCCATTTACTGTAATCTGGTAGATTTTAAACTTATATGCAATGATCCTCTTGTAATGACTATGCACAAAAGTCACAGAGACTTGGCAACAGACATTACAAAGTATTCCAATGGAGATTGACAACAAAACAATTCCAAGGAAGCGAAGTCTCAAATTCAAAGTACATACCTTTGAACATCCTTCTTGCATTAAGTTTTCTAATCTTACACATATTTAAGGAATGACTTCCACCTATGGAAACATATCCATATTCCCATTTTGACTATCACTTCTGAACAAGGGTTGCCTCTTTATAGAATATGTCAATATGGTCCATCCATTTTTATATTTCCAACTACAAGCGACCAATCCTTGGCGAACCCTAGATTGTCCTTAACAGTTGTTTAACCACTTTAGTCATATCTGGTTCTATTCCTTTTTCCCTCTTAATTCCCTAGGCATTTGGAAAATTTTAGAACGGATAAATATTATAGCACATGCAATCGATCCTATACCCGAAGCATATTGGACACGATTCATAAAGACTTGATACCTAACCAGTATTTTGCTACAATATTTCTATTTTCCATGTTCTCATAATTCGAATAATGAAAAGGGATGCCATAATCATAATTGAATTTTAAGAACATAATTAACACAATCATGACTAAAATTGACTAAAATCTCACAATCTAAGCTTTTAGATTTGAAATGAAGTATAATTTCCTCTCCTCTAATTATAGCAAAACAACTTTCCAAACTATGCAACTTGCAAATTGAAACTTTTGTTTTCTATAATTAACATTGCCCATCTTGCAACATTCATCATAACTGATTATGCTCCCACTAGCATAACAATCATTACTTCACTAGCATAGCACTTATGCTCCCACTAGCTTTGACATGTATTCAGAAATCAGTTGGACTTCTAGAAATCAATGCTTATTGACTTTCATTACCAAAGTTCAGATTTCTGATACGAGATGCTTTGATAAGACTTTATCTAGGCTTCTCAAACTCATACACCTTCCCTTAGATATCACACATGTGTGTCTAAACAATTTAAGAACTTACAACAATAAGTCTCAAATGTTTAGACCTTTTTGCTATTTCTCACAATTCGAATTATGAATAGGGATGCCGTAATCATAATTGAATTTGAGAATGCAAATACCACAATTGCTATCTCCTTAAAATCTACTTAGTGAAAGCGTTTCCTCACAATCATTTTGATGAATTGGAGAGAAACCTTATGACACTTATATTTTATGGTATATGTGTTCCTACCCATGTGAATTTGTCATAACCATAATCATAAGACAAGGTTAGTGACAAATTCAAACTCATATGGACTGAACCAGTTTAATCTTAATTTCTTGCCACCTAGCAGCACAAGGGCCTACCATTGCTTCCTAGGTTGTTACACAAACAACTGAGAACTCATAGAACTCACATGCATAGTCAACTTTAACTGGAATGGGCACAGAAACAAGAATATGTCAACACGATAGGTTGCAGACCTCAAGTCGTGTGCTAGTGTTTAACAATAGGTTTTATTCTTGATTAGTTCTTGAAACTTGTCAAGATCCTTAAGACTCCCACTGACCTCTTGACATATAAGACTCTATTGTCAAGAACCATTCCTTGACAATCAAAGATTTAAGAGTCAGTGTAGATTCTTATCAAGACAAACACTTTACACAATTGGTCTGAGTTGGTCTTTGTTTTATCCAAAACATCACAACTTACCAATTTCAAATGTACAAGAGTAGAAACATGTTACTCTACATTTGATGAGTGTTATAAACCTCTTTAATTTAATATCACTCAAGGCTCAATCTTGGAGTATGACTCTAAGACTTGTTTTTGGAAAGAAGTATGAATCATCTTCTTGATTTAACCATTTCAACAATTCACGATTCCTCTTCTTAGCCATACAAATGCACTAAGATGTCCTTTAGAGGATCAATTGTGATATGGTTTTCATAATCATTATGATGATCATAAAACATGATGCTAAAGTACTCTCCCGTCTTTTTAGATTGGAGAAACTTTTATCTTTCTGCCTATTTTATTCTTCTTATTCGTTCTGCTACGCATTGAAGCCTTTTTAATGACTCAGAATTACACTTAAACTTGTAAGTATAATTCATGTTTACTAAAATTTAGTAAAATATGTCGAATAGTCTTATCGTTCTTTTTGGTGGACCTGACCAGCACACACCCAGTGTACCCGATCCCCTAGTCCTTCACTTGACTCACATATTCATGTGAACAAGGAATTAACCTTAATTTCCCAAAGACGAAAATCTCATTCATCATACAATACCAATCGCATGATTCTAAGTTTCTATCCAACTAAAACTTGGGTGATGAGAATCTTTCCTTATTTGGTAAATTTTGACACTACCACAAACGAAAGAATCAAATCCATTTTCCAATATTGCTATCAATGGAAACATATAAACAACAATTTTCACAAATGCCATTGTAAGGAAACTTAAAAATATGACAAAAATCAAAAAAAAATTATTTATTTAAAAAGTGTGGAAAACTTTTCCTTACAATGCAATTACAAATGAAAATTATGTTACAAAATATTTCTTACCAATTTATCATAACTCTTAAGCAGCAGCTCAAAAATCCGAGCATCGAATCAGGCGATTAAAATCCATCTCTTCGCTATCAGATTCAGCTTACTCTTCCTTTAAGCTTCCTTTCTTTTCGATCCTACAAAACATCAAAATGCGACCTAGTCACATCATGTACTAAGTATCTCCAAATAGGAACTTAATAGAGTTAGATAGTGGACTTACCTGAAGCAGAGTCTTACACTCTGACTTTACCATCCTTGTGATCTTTCAGGTAAATATGGTAGCTTCGCAACCAATGCCCCTTCTTTTGGCAACATAAATGTATGACCTCTTTGGGAATGGTGTACAGGACTATCTCAGACTTAGCATTTCTCTATATGATTCAGTCAAATGACTTAACCATGGCCAATCCCTTTCCATTGGGAAGACAAAGCTTTTCTGGACTTCTAATGTTATCATTGTCAATGTCCATGGATGTTTGGGAGTAGATCTTCTAATCAAATTTGCTTAACCAGTGCGCCAAATCATTGCTGATTCAGCAGCAACAAGCAAATGGGTAAGATCGATAAGGGTCATGTCGTGGTCTGTCATATAGTAGTACTTAAAGAACCCGCCATATGACTTAGGAAGTGATTGAAGAACCCAGTCAACAGCCAACTTCCTCGAGACTTCGACACCCAACTCTCCCAACTTGTCAATATGTAATTTCATCTCCAAGATGTGAGCACATACAGACTTTCCTTCCTGCCAATAGGGCTTTGAGTGACCTTGAACTTGTAGGTTAGGGAGAATTATTGTAGGAGGTGGAGGAAGTGAAGTTCCACTACATCACAAAAAAGGGATTAATCTTTCACCTTGATTGTCTTGTGGAATATCATATTCATGAGGAAAGCTAATTCCAAAAGATTTAGGAAGACCATAGTTGTCTGAACTAGACATCTATACGTGATAAATTCAAATTTAGTTGATTTAAGTCGTTAATATAACACCCAAATGAAATATTAAGGCTAGGACCCAACACAATATTTTACTATCCGGAAGAGGGATGTCGTAATCCAAATCACAAAATATTTGAAGGTAGGTAAATGACGATTTACCAATTTCCACCATGAAAAACGAAATTGAACATTAGGTTTTAAATGGACTGAAATTCCTAGATCCTTTGAGATTCATTGAATTATTCATTGGCATGTTTAAATCTCAATTGTGCCCTTCAATTTTGTGACTGGGATGTCGAGGATCACAAACAAGGTGTGAATAACCATGCAAATTAGCTTGGTACACCCAATATTACAACCACCTAATCAATGTGTCGGTTAACCACACACGCTCCATTGATCTACGATTAACATCAAGCTACCCTTTGCCACGCACTGTCAATCTAGATTAGTGTGTCGGTTAACCACACACGCTCCACTAACGACTTAACAAGATGCAAAGTGCAATTTCATGGGTTAGCACCATATTCACATTTTCCTAAGTAATTAAGATTTGGGTATTTATAAGTGTTTAGTTACTTTATATTTATCATTATACTTTTAATGAAGGGGGAATTAGAGTCCTATCCTACCTGTTCGGCTAACGACCCTCCACCAGTCAAGGAAGCGGTGGGTGAGAGTGGACACCCATTAAACTGCCATTTTATAGGCAGTAACCTTATACCCCCTTATAGATCGGCTTCGTGAATGAGGCCTACTAACGGTAAGACTAACTTTGTTCTTATACATATATACAAATATTAAACCTATAATATTATAATAGTATAAGGGTAGAATTTTAAACTTTAGAATTCTAGGGTTTGGACTTAAATGTTTCAAAAGTTATACTTTTACATTTACAAATTCCAAAACTTAAGGGCAAGTTTTGAACTATTCAAAAACTTTTGGAATCCATAACTTATGAGTTTAATATAGGTTTTAATGAAAAGACTCTTGAAAATCCATAACTTGAGGACAAGTTATGGAGTTCATAAAAACATTTTTGGAAAAGGACTCTTCAAGTTCATAACCCATGATTTTAATGATCTCTTTAAAGGAAAAACATTTCATTTTCCATAACTTGAGGACAAGTTATGGAATTCATCAAAACCATTTAGATCAAAAAATTCTAACAACAAAAACCAAAAAAATTGTCTATGATCTAAATTAAACTCATAAGAAGAAGACAATTCATATCAAACAAATTTCATGTAATTAGCCTAACCATATAAACTAATACAAAATTGAAACGATGACAATTATATTTTAAATTGGATAAGCATGATCATTACCACATCAAAAACATGTTTATAAGTTCAAAAACAGCTTAGGGTAATGATCCTAGTCCAATTCTAGCCAAAAACTTCGAAAATCTGCATTCTGGAGCACCAACTCGTCGAGTGCATGAACTGATTCGGCGAGTTGGTCAGTTTTGTGCTTGGACTCGGCGAGTCCCCCAGTGGACTCAGTGAGTCCACTGTCCAGAACAGTAGAAAATCAATTTTTCAAGCTTAAACAACAAGTAGCATCAAGTATAATTGAAAACAACCCTAGGCTCTGATACCATTGATGGGTTTTGAGCATTCTAACACTCCTATGGTGTACATGCAACCCTAGATGCTTTGGATCTATGATTTCTCTATTATACATGCATACATTCAATATTCCAAAGCATCATCCTAACTAGCATACAATGGAGTATAAACTACATGGAATACAAGTTAGATGGCATACCTTTTAGTGTAGTTGAAACCTTGGACCTTTAAGAACTTAGTGCCCAAAGTGTTGCACCTCAAATGGAATCACACAACACCACCAAAAAATGGAGGAACTTGATAAGATGTCACTTGCACTCATAAAATTGGCTTGCCCTCTTGTTTTTCCACCAATGCCAATTTCATGAGCTAGAGGGGTTCTTATATAGTGTGGCTTGATTAGGGTTACACCATGCAAACCCTAATGTGCATGACTTTCCATATTCCTCATGCTCCATGGGTTTAAACCCCCATGGATCATCCATGGGTCACCACATCGGTTTAGCCCAACATAAGGAACTGTGGATCACAAGCCTATATTATAAGAATGAATGATTTACATAATTAATCCCCATATATTTAATTAGTCTCTTTTGATCATAAAATTAATTCCAAACTAATTCTTGACCAATACTAATTAAATAATATGGTTTCATATTAATATATTAGAACTTATAATATATTAATAAATCATAAATAACCTCTTCTCAATTATCCATCCTTCAGATTTTTCTGGTGCCATGCAACCCAAATGGACCATGCTACTCTCGGGTCAAGTACATACCAATAATAGTTATGGGCTTAGACATCTAATCCAATAGTACTCAGCTGTACGCAGGGTGTACTAGGCTTGTGACATGTACGTTGCGCGTACCAGCTTGTACGCCCAACGTACTCCCCTGCTAAGCTCTTTTTGCTATTAAGCACTTAATGCTTCCAGTCAGTGGTCCAAATCACAGATCTGAGTTCCTCTTAACATCTAAATCCATAAAGTGACGGACTTGGTGACTTTTCATGTCCCACATAAGCGCAAACTCCAAAAATGATAATCTACTTCCATGAAAATGGTCTTAACTCATGCCTGAACCCATTAAGACATTCAAGATGTCAACTTTCTGCCTTAGGGACTCATTTAACACTGAGAGTGGCAACTCTAAGCCTAGGAATCGGATTTGAACCATAAAGCTCCATCCTTGGGACCAAAAAGGTCCAAAAACTCATCATAATAGATCTAAGCATTCAAGAGGAAAGTTTAAGACTTTATACCTCAAGATGATCTGAAATGAAGCAACAATCTCGGATCTACAACTTCTCCTTTGGACCACCACCTTGCTTTGCTCTTCACTTGTTTGGAAAATGGATTCACAATACTAAAATTCTCTCAATGGCTTACTAAGCTCCAACACCTACCTTAACTCCCTTGCCTGGAGCTCTATCTCAATCTTCTGCCTCCTTGAGGCCTCCTGTAGCCCAGCGAGAGTACCATAACATTGGGTGGACACAAAATTTCGGATATCCGTCTTGGCCATGCTCAAGTACCGGGTCATCTGAGCCTGCTTAGAAGCAGCAAACTCCTGGCAGAAAAGAGCCATCTCGGTAAACATCTTGGTGATCTCAGTTACCGTCTCAGTCCCCCCCCCCCCTGAGATCTAAACTCTCCCTCTCCACCAATGAAACATACCTCATGCGAATAATCTCATAGAGCTGCTCCCAAGTCACAACAACCCTCAGCTTAGGAGTGTAATAGCCAATCACCAGTCTCCACCAATCCTTCGCCCCTGACTGAAGAAGGTTTAGGGCGCACTTGACCTTCTAGTCAGCAGGGCAAGAACATGTGAAGAAGCACCCCTCCACATCAGAAAACCACTTCATTGCCACAATCGGATCCTAGACTCCATCAAACACTGGGGGCTTCGTATTGTCAAAGTCCCGGTACTGGAAAACTCTCTCCCTTCGAATCCCTGCGGCAGGCACAACCGTGGTAGCCGCACCAACAACAGCCTCAAAAAGTGAAGCATAATGATCGTCAAAAAGCCCAATCATGGCGGTCTTGATAGACCCAAACATCTTTGGCATAGACCTCCGGATAGCAGCAGACACCACAGTGGTGATTATTTCCCGAATTTGATCATTAGTCAATCCTGGCCTATCCTAACCACTCGCTCCAGACCCGGAACCATATCCTCTCATAAGCACCATACTGAAAATAAACTAGAATATATCAGAAATGCCATAATACACAATGCTATAAACACGATACGAGACTAAAACCTTGGGGATTGTGACTTCCTTGCTACGCGTACGAGTCCTGTGCTTTCAGTAGTACTGGCCCATAATACCTTCCACACCTACCCGTATTTTTCTCAAGGATCATCACAACCGCCCTAAACAAATACAACAACTAGAATATGCATACATCCTATCCTCACTCTCTCGAGAGTGGCTAAACACTCCTCACCTGGTTGGCTGTTCACACACCTACTCATCCATGAAACTTCCACCAACCATGCAACACTCGCGTATGCTAATCATATGTAACACTGGATCTTATAGACAGTCGAGTACTTGATTCTACCCTAAGCCCTTCATCAGGCAAGAATAGGAAAAAGGGCTAAACCAAATATTATCAGGCTATAAAATCTTAGTTGTGTACAATTATGATGCATACACTAGGAAACTATAGTAATGATGTCAATTCCATACAAGAAGTAACCCTAGGCTATCAGGCATCATACATCAGACAATCATATCATGCAATTCTTGAAGATCCCTAGCCTATCACTAACATCTTGTTCTATCATAAATATCATATCAACTAACAGTGTGGGTTACTTGGGGGTATATGTTCTTGCTTCGGCTAATCGAACGCATCACATCCTTCCTTGGTTACTTTTGAAAACAATTTTCAAAACCATTTTAAAACTTTTGCGGTTCCCTAGTTTGAGTCTGGATTCACACAAATGTTCCTCCAATTCTCTCAAACCAAGGCTTTGATAACAACTTGTAACATCCCAAAAATCATAGAAATTTAAAATTTTCAAAAACAACCCATTTCATCCATAAAGTGTTTACAAACCCATTGTTTCAAAAGTATTATTCAAAATTAGAGTATCCCAAGATCCAGTGTCATAAAAATAGGAAGATGTGAACGATCACGCCTTCTCTTTCCAACTATTCTCTGAAGTAACTGAAACAATAAACCGAAATTATAAGCCAAAGCTTAGTGAGTTCCCCAAAAGTACCATCACACAACACAACAAACAATAGCATGCAAATATGAGCCTTCAACCTAACTGGACCGCCTCGCAAGGCCTACAACCTATCTGGATAGCTCTACGGGCCTTCGACATGACTAGACCGCATCACAGGGCCTACAACCTATCCGGACCTCCCCGGGTGTCTTGGCCTTCAGCGCAAAGCAGGACCGCCTCAACCCAACCACAATATGTTGACATATGTAATAAATAAACATAAACACATAACCAGTAAATACAGATAATCATTCAGATCTACTAATTAGTCATATATTAGCATAACACCATCCTATAACCAAGATACATAATATAGTGGGCCAACATTGGTACCTTCGACCCACGAGTACAGTGAGGAAAACTCACCTCTCAGTCCGACGAGTAGTAGAAAAGTACACAACACGTAGTACAACTCCAACACCAACTCTACCGATCACCTAGACGAAACCGGTGACCTAAGCTTAGTTAATACTCCCAAAGGAACTAAAATACCCAAACTACACTTAGGTCAACCTTGGTCAAAAGGTCAAGGTCAACAAACTAGCCGAGTTAACCTAGCCGATTCCACCCAACCGAGTACGCTGGACGTACTCCTCTTGACCAAGAAGTTGGGGATTTGACTGTGCACGCGCAGTGTACCATTTGGTACGCCCAGCGTACGCACCTGGTCACCTTAACTTCATATTAAGAGATTAATACATCTAAGTCCAAATCTAAGACCAAAATATCATTATAAGTCATAAAGTTTCCAACTTTATGACCTTGCATGGCTAGAAGTGCTTAATACCCACAAACCCTAACTTCTTAATCCATTAGGACATCCTAGCACATACATGGGGAATAACTAAGGTCCAATATCATATTTTTATGCTTTTAGACATCCCAAAACGTCTAAAAGGACAACTTATACTAGCTCAAGTATGCCATACTCATAACTGTTAAGACTTCGGACCAAAATGCTTCATGAATCAAGAACTAACAACATCTAAAGAAATGAAAGCCAAGTTCAGAACTTTATAACTCTTGGAGGTTTCTAGGTAGACAAGGATTCCATATCCAAAGCTTCTTCAAGATTCCAAGGTGGTTTTACTTCTTTCCTTCTCCTTCAAGGTCACTAAAATGCACACCAAAGGTCAAAAATGCTCAAACATGAGGCTAGGGTTTGCTAAGGTAGAATAAGGTGATGGAGGATGATGAGAGAAGAGACTTGGAGGCCATAAGGATGCTTAAATAGGGTCCAAACCCTAAAAATTAGGGTTTAGGATTTCACCACGTACGCCAACGTACGTGCCCACACCCGATAATTTACAAAAATGCCATTATGGGCCATTTTGCAACATTTCTCATACAAAAGGGCTCAAATGCAATAATGTAACATCCCAAAATTTAAGACCAAAAATTTCATTTTTAATGTAATAATTCATAAAACAAATTATTGAAAACATCATCAAATTATCTCATTTCATAAAAACCCATAAGTCATATATCCCAAAAACATGTCATAAGGTAATAATGTGAGAGTACAAATCCTAAGAATCTCATGTGCGGAAAATCATGTGTGTGATGCGTTGCAGTCATGTAGGCTCTTTCCCTTCGAAGAAGAGGTACCTGAAACCAAAACTGTAAAACGTAAGCACGAAGCTTAGTGAGTTCCCCCATTGTACCACATACCATACAATAACATACTGTCAGGCATATTTGGGTGCCCGACCTACCCCTTCGGTATCTTTCAACCGCTAACTGCTTAGCATATCTGGGTGTTGGCCTACCCCTTCAGTCTCTTTCAACCGGATACCGCCTAACATATCTGGGTGCTGGCCTACCCCTTCGGTCTCTTTCAACCGGATACGGGGACTATTTCACCCCTATTGCTACCACATAATACCCTAACATATACACATAAATCACATACTGCCTAGCATATATGGGTGCTGGCCTAACCCTTCGGTCTCTTTCAACCGAATTTCCGGGGACTATTTCACCCCTACCACAACCGCATAATCACATAGCATACTAGCACATAAAGCATAACAGATAGTGGCATACCAGACAATTATCACAAAGACAATCATCTCAACTATAATCACTTACTAGTGGGCCGACATTGGTGCCTTAGACCCACTTCTACTGGAAAGTAACTCACATCAAATGTCGTGAAGTAGCTGAACTGTCCTCGGCTTTGCAATCAACTCCTCTCAAACTCCTACACATAAATATCTCCTTTAATTACCCTTTCATACTCATAACCCCTTAAGGGTCAACTCTGGTCAAAGTCAACGTTCTGGTCAAAGTCAACTCGCCGAGTTGCTCCATCAACTCGCCGAGTCACATAAATCATAAACCCTGAAATCGCGACCTAACTCGTCGAGTTCTTTCACAACTCGTCGAGTTCCTCCTTATCCATAGATTCAGGACCTCTTCAATAACTCATCGAGTTTTGCCCTTTACAGACTCGGGGTACTTCGACCCAACTCGTCAAGTTCTTCTATGGACTCGACGAGTTCTTCAGTCTGTTAAGCCATCTTAAGGGATTAAGTCCTTATCCCTCAGATCTAAGTTCCGCACTCCCACTACATACTGAAAAAGTCCTTTTAAGGGTAAAGTTTCCACCTTTACCCGTTAATACTCTTCCTAAAGATGTATAACTCAAACCCTAACCCTTAAGGACCTAGATCTTGGTCCACAAGCCATCCATACTTCAAGATAGGGTGCAGAAACTGAGATCTGGACCTTTGAGACTAAATAAACACGTAAAGTCTCCACCTTTCTCTCCATACATGGCATTTTGGAGCTTAAAAGTCCAAAAGGACATCGTATAGCTTGCATGGGGCTTTAATGGCCATAAAGTTTGCACCTTTATGCCATAAAATCCCTCCATGGTTCCAGATCTGATGACATACTAACTTGGGACGTCCATTTCCCAAAGGTCATGCTTCTTGAACCAAAAGTCCCATAAAAGTGAAGATAAAGAGATCTAATCATATAATAGACAACATACTAGCTTTATACCTCCAATGAACCAGAAATGAAGCTATACTTCTGGATCTACTCTTCTCCAACCCTTCCTTTCTCCTTCCTCAAGTCTCTTTGTCTTCAAAACCTCAAGAATGCACTAAAAGTGGGTCAAAACTCTCAAAAACGTATTAGGGTTTCGTGGCTATGGTTTGAGATGATGGAGGCTGTAAATGAGGCCAACCTTTGGAGGTTAAGGTGTTTAAATAGGGTGCTAAACCCTGAAAATTAGGGTTTCACTCTGGCAGCCCTACTCATCGAGTTGAGTCCCTCAACTCGTCGAGTAGACTTTAAGTTCCGCGTCCAATTTTTGTTCCTACTCGACGAGTTTGGGGCCTCCAACTCGTCGAGTTCCTGTTCAAAAATGAATAAATTGATTTAAAATACATGCCAGAAACCGGGCGTTATAAATAATTGTCACACCCCAAACCAGAACGGCGGAAACGTTCGGGGCGGAGGACGTCATGTACATTATCATAACAATGCACAATAGTAAAACAAGCAACAACATCATCAATTGCATTAATAATATAGTTAATACAAGTGTGTTCTGAATGTATTTGTAAGACACCAAAATATATATATATATATATATATATATATATATATATATATATATATATATATATATATATATATATATATCAAAATAAAAGACGAGACTTGAACATGCTCCGTCTTCTCAAGACCTGGTCCAGTGTACCTGTCTACTGGTAACCTGAGAATACAAGTTATTTTGAAAGAGTAGATCAACATTTAAGATGGTGAGTTCATAAGTATATTTGTGTCAAATGTTTGCATTAGTTTGATGAAAATGTTTGTAAGTGTTTTGATGTATATGTTTGTATACTTCCTAGAAAATCCTATATTTTCTACTAAGTTGGAAAGTAGTCTTCTACTAAGACCCGACTGTGTTGTAAGTTCGTTCTCTCGTAAAAATGAATGTTTTCCCAAGTTTTTGACTATCTTTACTAGAAAATAGATTTCATTACCTTTTATGTGAGAATATCACTATATGAATGTAATGGGAAAAATGAAGATGTACAGTAGTATTGTATATAGTAACTACTGAAGTACTAACTACCTTAAAACCAAATAGTTAAATTAAGTTAAATGTGATGAGGTTATAACCATGCTTGATTGAATGGTATAAAAAACGACGTTCCAAAGACATCAAAATGGTATGACATTTGTCACCCGTAGACCTGTAGGTCCTACTGTAGCTAGCAGCAAGGTGTTGGATGGTCAATCCCGTATAGATCTATACACAAACTCACGCTCTCCCTCCAGGAGACTCTGGTTACAAAACGTGACACAACAAGTATATTGTTGTGCCATAAACTAGTAGTTTCACATTATTGTTATCTTGTTCTTGTTATAGTATGCATGTTCCTTTCTGTTCTTGTTATAGTATGTTCCTTTCTGTTCTTGTTATAGTATGTTCCTTCCTGTTCTAGTTATAGTATGTTTATTCCTGTTCTAGTTCTAGTTATAGTATGTTTCTTCCTGTTCTAGTTATAGTATGTTTGAACTAACTCATGTATGAAATGACTCCTGTAAGAACTGATTCATGTACGTTTCACTGTTCTAGAAATAGTAAGTAGTAATCCTCTAAACTACACCTATTATAGTTTACTAGTATGATTGTTTAACGGTTACTGATTTATAGAAAAGACTCAATTACTCACATAAGTAACTAAGTTAAGTTATAATCCTTAAAAATGGGTTTAATATTCACATATGTATTTAATAAGTATAACTATGATTTAACCGACATTCGGACTAGTAATCCTACCCCAAGCCCACAACCAAACAAGGAACAGGAGTCAAGGTATCTAGCAATAGTCCTAATTCTGTTGAAGCATACTTATACATAAATATATAGACAAATATGATTTGATATAAAAGAAGTTTATAAAAGCTTTAAAAGAGTTTTAACAAGTTTTGAGTATAAGAATTCCTTTTGGATGTTGTTTTCACATGTAAATGGTTAACACAATTTCATTGTGTTCTACTTGTATTCCCCCCCCCCCTAAAAGCATTTAAAAAGCATTTAAAAGTGTAGTTTTAGGGGTATGAACTCACCTGTAGTGAGTGATTCGAATGAAAGATCGATATAGGATGCTAAGTATGCCAAGTGAAGTCTCGAGCACAAACGGATCCTATTAAGCATATAACGACACATATATGTATACAATTAGTGTATATAACAACTAACATGTAAGGGAAACAACCTTAGGAACTAGGAAACACTCTCAATGGAGTGTTAGAATGATTGAATTAAGGGTGATCACGGCCACACAAGGAATGTTCACGATCTTAGAATGGTTCACGGCCATAGAACACATGATGTGTTCACAGCCCAAGCTTGATCTTATGAAGGGTTTACGGCCATGGATGGAGGGTTCATGGCCAAACTTGCATCTAAGAAGGGTTCACGACCCTATGAAGGGTTCACGGCAGTGAACTCTTGAAGATCTTGCATATCAGTGTTTGTTTCATGGGTGCAATCAAGTGTTTCTAATGGACAACAAGAAGATGGATGAGATACTTAATTATTGGAAACCTTTAGAGTGTTTACGGTTGAAGATGGTTGAGAGAGAAAGGGATGTTCACAGTTGGAGTTTGAAGAAATGAAGAAAAATGAACCAACTCCTTATATATAAGAGTTGTTCACGGCCAAGTGAGGGTTCACGGTCGTGAACTCATTTTGATGGTGTTTCCGGCTTGATTGCAACTCAAAGAACTCAATTTAATACTTCCTAACACACAATCCTTGAGTGTACTAGGCTTAGAAACTCTCAAACAGACCCTTAACACAGCATAAAGGTAACATAAACAAGTCTGGCTTTTGATTGAATTGCTTGTCTTTTGTAAGTCCCCAAATATGCTTGTGTATCAATCAGATCCGTTTGATGGTGCGGAATCCCAATCAAACGGATGATGTCAGATCAAATAGAAGAAATGGAGAAGAAGAATATGATGAATCTTGTATGTATTGATATGAATGAAGATCCGGATACAAGAATCATACACACTTACACACACTCTCTTTTCTCTCTGTAGAACACCTTCAAATGCACACACTAAAACTCCTCTTGTTCTACACTCTCTTCTGCTCATCAATCCCTCCTCAACCACCTAACACCTATATATATACTTGGGGAATATGGGCCATAAATGGGTTTACGACCGTAAATGGGTTTACGGCCGTAAACACCCATTGGGCCGTAAACAGGATTTACGGCCGTAAACACCCACCTGGCCGTAAACCTGACCGTAAACTCATAAAATATTACATAAAAATACAATTGCTCAGAAAATCAAAGTATAAACCATAATTTTGACCCAACAATCTCCCCCTTGGTTTATAGCTTTCTTTTCTTAATTGACCCAACAAGCTCCCCCTAGGAAGTAGTTGGCTTTTCTTATCAATCTTCATCCAGAGCTTGGCTTCAGCATTAATCTTCAAATTCTTCACAACTTCAAGATGAACTTGATGAATCTTCAATGAATGACTTCATCTTGAGCAGTTGGGCTTTTCTTCAGAATTTGACATTGAAAGCACATTGGGTGAGGAGGCTTCTTGTACTGATTCTTAAAAGATAGCGCTTTCAGTTTGAGAATCTTCAGAGAGAACATCAGACAGAACAAATCTTCTGGATCACTTCAGCAGGTTCATAGATAGCAGCAGACTGATTGAGGAGGCTTCAATGCAATCCGTCACATAATCTTCAATTGCAGCTTCACGTTGCTTCTGGGGTTGAAGGATTGAATGTTGAAAAAATAATCTTCATTTCTTGCTCCTTTGAATGAGAATTCTTCGATGATCACGGATGAAGCCTTGGCTCAGAAATCTTCGACACAAACTCCATGAGTTTCATATTCACTTGAATTCACTTTTCAAGACAAAACAATACTAAAAGAAAATTTAGCACACAATATTTTTGGATTTTTCATATTTTCTGAAAAAGAAATAAAACAGAAATATTTTTAATTTTTTTTTATTGGTTTTCAAATTTTTTTTTATTCTCCCCTAATATTTAAATGAGAAGAAAACTATGAACAAATTTAACAAAAATAAAAATGATATCTAACTTTAAGAGTGATTTGGGATCAAAGTTTTTAGACAGCCTTTATCCGTTTATCAGTACCTCTCCCTTCATGAATAGATCTGGTCAATCGCCGATATTGTGGTCCACTTAAACACGAGAGATTGTGAAAAAATTAGGACATACTATAAGTGACAAGACAATGTGCTCCTAAGTTCCTAGATAATATTCCTTAAGGACCATTTAGTTGACGACGACCAAAGATATTGTTGTCCACCTAAATTGAGCAGCGAGATCTACAGACAACCTAGTGATTGTTCAATTTTAAATGTACTAGAACATGTTTCCCGCTTCCTGACATACCCCAATAATCAGGAACTTCCAAAGTACTCCTTACTTTAGGTGAGCAGACAATTATTATGAGAGAAGTCAGATTTAGAGTGCATATGCTATACACCCAGGTCGGATCTCTTCCAATCTCGCAGAGGGTGAAACATATGACTAACCAGATTTAGAGAGATTGAGAAGTAGAATGGTCCATATGTTGTGTACCAGGTCGGATGTATTTCAATCACGCAAAGGAGACAGCATATGACTAACAGACAGGAAGAATTGCATAGATAGAAGATGCAGAGAAATAGAATTGCATATGTTACAGTCCAGGTCGGATGTATTTCAATCACGCAGAGGAGGCAACATATGACTAACAGAAAGAAAGCAAGAAAATAATTTCCTACATACCTACTTTATCGGAATTCCCCAGTCGCCCCATCAATACCGGAATTAAGGACAAAGTCCGTACATCGAGGAAGAGTTAAACCACAGTTCTAGATACAAATTATTTTAGTGTGACCGGTGGATTATCATGTATATCTCCCTGCTCAACCTATCTGAGTGTCGTATTGTAAGGCTAAATGGATCTATCTAGGTCAAGATTTTTCAAGTCTCTAGATTCCTTAAGTTCATCTATGCCTAGTCAAGTCCATTTTAAATCTTTCGTGCCTACCAGCACATCGAACACAGAGCCTAGACAATTCAGATTCAGTCCCTTACACAGATTCAGATTGCCTGTTATCACATGATTATATCACTTCCCAAAACATCTCCCTCAAGCACATTCCATTAACACCAATTTTTTTTGATTTTTTGATTTCTAATGTTTTTGGTTTTTTTTTTAAATTTTCTAATTTTTGTTTTGTTTTTATTTCTCCCCCTAAATTTGTGCATAGGAGAGAAACGAAAGTAAATGCACAAATTTAAACTATCCTAAAACAAAAATTTTTCTTTGAAGCGAATCAGAGTAAGATAAACTCATGAGTATAGAGAAGAAAACTCAAATTGTAAGTCACCGATTGAATTTGCATCCAGAAGGTTTGAGAACAGCACGCGTAATCTCAGAACAGATCCGAAAATTCTTCATGTCGTTAAGCACTAACCCCATGAGTGATCCCTTCCTTTCTTCCCTTCCCGCAAAGGACACATACTCTCAAACAAAATTCCGAGTGATGTACAGTTGAGAGATGCCTCCTATCATGTGCCTGGAACAGCCACTACCAACAAACTGAAGTCTGATGATATGCCTCCATAGCTGCTCCAGCACAGAGCGGGATCAGTTGGTCTTTGGAACCCAGTCCATTTTGAAATTGGGTCGACCTTTGTCATCTACGCAAGATACATTCTCCCATGACATGTCCTGTTTATCACAAACAGAAGATGTAGAAATATTAGAGTAATTAGTTGATTTAGGAGATTGAGCTTTCGGAACCCATTTGTAGTTGGGTTTGACCCATTTCTTTTTCAATCCGATGGGTGGCTCAGTACTTTCTTTTGATCTTGATGTCGGCCGTTGAGATGATTTTGACCTAACCGGTCTTTGTTTCACTGGAGCATCTCTTGGATTGGGTTTCTTGGCCGACATTTCCTTCTTGACTTTGGGATTTTGATTCTTGTCCTTGTGGGTTTGATTCTTGGCCTTCTGTGTGTTCCAGTCACCATTTTCTGAACGTGACCTTGAGGGGTTTCTTTTGGAGTATCTCCCTCTTGGCGCGTTCTGCCACCCTTGTGCATAGTAAGGAACGTATGCGTGATTTGGACAGTTTCGAGCAATATGTCCAGGTGTTCCACAGCGAAAACAAGTTTTTTTCTTCATTGGGAAGTTGTTTGTGACAACTCGAAATTTCTATTCTGTACAAACCACTCAATTCAATAGAAGTCAGAACAGTTTCTCCTAACTTTCAAGCTTTTTGGAATAAGTTTGAGTGTTTTTAAGTTAGTACTTCAGGAGATAACAGGAGAGAGGATGCCCTAGGGTTTATTGTGCAACAATAATGTCCCAAAACTCCAAGAGTTTGGAGTTTACGGCCTAAACAAGGTGTTTACGGCCGTAAATCCCAAGGGGTATAAATATGGCACTTAGCCATTTTATTCACTTTTCACATTTTCAAGAACTAGAACTCATTTCTCTCTAAGTATCATCCGACTTTTCTTCAAGATCTTCAAGAAAGTAAGTGTTTCTTGCCTTGTTTAGTCGATATCTTCCTTAATCTAGTGATCTTACACGATTTCATCCGTGAAATCATTCCATTTGTGTAGATCTTCAAGTGTTCTTAGTTTCACCAAGAACACCAAGAACACACACTAGTGTTCTTGGACTTCTAACACCCTTTCAAGCTTCTACATAGTAAGTACTCTTACCTAGGCTTGTTATAAGACTTGTTACACTTCTAAACATCTAGAAAACACCAAGGAATCACAAGATCAAAGGTGTTTACGGTCCAAGAACACCTTGGACCATAAACCCTAATGAGGGTGCCAAAGTGTGCCCTAGTCCCTTATAAAGCCTTGGAAACTAGTGAAGAACATAACCTAGATGTGCTTAGGACTTGAAAACATCAAAAGACCATAAACCATTTGGGTTTACGGCCGTAAACCCAAGGAGAAATGGTCACAAAACCGTAAACTCCACAAAGGAGTGAAATGGTGCACTAAACACTTCTTAAGGCTTAAACATGAAGTAGGAATGCTTCTAATGATCTTTAAGGCTTCAAAACAAAACATGGTCAAAGTACCATGAGTTTACGGCCGTAAACTCATGGGTTTACGACCGTAAACTCAAGGGGTAATGGTCACAAAACCGTAAACTCCAAAGGAGTTTACCCTTGAACCCTAAACTCAATAGCAAGGTCCTACCACCCTTAGATGCAATCCTTAGCACTTATAGCACTTAAAACAAGTGTTTTACATGTCTTAGGATGTCTTAAACTTGTTTAATTAGTTGTTTTATGACTAATTGAGTACATATATGTGTTATTATATGTTAAATAGGATCATTGTGTGTGTACAAGTCTTCACTTGACACCTAGCATCCTAAAAAATTTCGTTCATCCAAACCACTCACTACAGGTGAGTTCATACCCCTTAATTAACCTTTTAAATGTTTTTAAATGTTTTTATGGGGGGGAATACAAGTTGAACTATTATAGTTATTATATCAATCACATGTGATTAATAACTACCAAACAAGTGGATTTCTTACTTTTCAAACTGTCTTACCAAACTGTTTTACTTCAAACTGTGTTACAAACTCTTTTTCATATCAAATACTTTTATTAAACTCTTTTAACTTATATTCTGTGTATCTATATAGATATAGTTATATAAGTAGGATTGAAAGGACTTAGGACTGATAGCCTACCTTACTTCCTGTTCCTTGTTTGGTTGTGGACTTAGGGTATCAAGGTTATTTGTCCGAAGGTCGTTTGAATCCTAGTTATATATTATGTATATGTATATAGATATAAAAGGTTACTTCTTTCATTCAGTTCAATACCTTTGGGTAGCAAAGGTATACACACCTGTTCATATACACAAACAACATTACTAGTAAACTATAATAGGTATAGTTTAGGGAGATACTAAGACTACTACTAGAACAGTGAAACGTACAATGAGTCAGTTCATACATGAGTCAATAACAAACAAACAATAGATACTATGATGAGAAACAAACAATACATACTATGATGAGAAACAAACAATACATGCTAGACAGGGAGAGAACACACAATACAGCTAGCACATTCATATACTAGAACATTACTACAGTTATGTGAGCCACCTAACGGGGCATGGCACTACCTGTCATGATCGTTTTTGTATCCAGAATCTGCTTAATTGGGGAGCGTATGAGTTTGTGTATAGATCTATACTGGATTGACTATCCTACACCTTGCTACTCGCTACAGTGGGACTTGCAAGTCTACGGGTGCCAAACGTCATTTCTTACGACGTCTTACATCGTCGTTTTTCTATAGAGTCGGTAGCAGGATACAGGCCGATCACATGGTACTTTAAATAACAATTGGTTTAAAGTAGTTAGTACAGCAGTAGTTACTTAATACAACACTGCAGTACTATTTCATTTTCCCATTACATTTACTTTGTGATATTCACACAATAAACAATAATGTAAAAAATATATTTTTGGTTAATGATAGTCAGATTTGGGAAAATACACACTCTTACAAGAGACACACACAGATACTAGATGCCTTGGTAGAAGGCTACTTTTAGTAGGAAACATAGGGTTTTCTAGGAGAGTTCAAACAATTACAAACTTTTACAAACTTATACAATTACAGATTTACAAACACTTTCATACAAATACATACACTAATATACTTATGATCTCACCAGCTTTAAAGCTGATAAACTCTTTCAAAATAACTTGTATTCTCAGGTCGCCAGTAGACAGGTACCGGAGCCAGGTTTTGAGAAGATGGAGCTCGTTCAAGACTCATCTTTTATTTTGAATTATATTTTTGGTGTCTATATAACTTGACAGAATACACTTGTATGAAATTATATTATTAATGCAATGGATGATGTTGTTGCTTGTTTACTACTTTGCATTGTTGTGATACTGTACATGACGTCCTCCACCCCCGAACGTTTCCGCCGTTCCGGTTTTGGGGTGTGACAGATTGGTATCAGAGCATTGTTTATAGTGAATCGAGTGTATCAACCCATAAAAGATATACGAACTATAAACACAGCGGGATTAAAATACTCTGATAAATAGTTTATACTTTTAAATAATAAAATATTTAACCAAGTATACA
Organism: Lactuca virosa; assembly: GCF_052849685.1. Classification (NCBI taxonomy): domain Eukaryota; kingdom Viridiplantae; phylum Streptophyta; class Magnoliopsida; order Asterales; family Asteraceae; genus Lactuca; species Lactuca virosa. Next base: position 299,272,210 of record NC_136426.1, on the reverse strand, counting down.
TACCTGCATTCATACTAAAATCAGTGTCACTAGGACAGAACAAAAGTATTATGATTGTTGGACAGCACAAGTAGACTTAGAGACATATGGTCAACCCTGGGAAGATGTAGCCTGATCAACTACATTATCCGAGGAGTGATTAGCATGTGCCTAAGTGTGGTTGTGAGGTTGCAACAAGTCTAAAAAGTTACCAACACTACTACAACGAGAACAGTAGAACAAAACATAAACTTAAAAAATACTATAGGAGTATTTTGTGTTACTAATTACTTATCTGAGAATTAAAAGGTCTTTATTAGTATGTAAATAGTTGTTGAGTGGATACGCTAAGGTTATATGTATCTAGGATATCATAGACTCAGAATCTGTGATCTTTGCTTTACTTCATGTTCCTTGTTTGGTTGTGGGCTTAGAGTTAGGGTCACTTATTCGAAGGTCTATCCTGTCTTGGTTACATATGACTGGTATGCACTGCGCAAATGTTGAAGTAACTAATAAATATCATCTTATAATTATCTAATTAGTTCGTCTATTTAGTTATTTCTTTATCCCTTTTTTCGCGTAGATTTCATGGCTGGATTCCATATCCCCGGAGACCCGTACTATCCCAACCATGGCAATGCAGGATGGCTTGAAGAAGAGCCATAAGATGATCACCCAATTCCTTTGGATGATCACGAAGCTGAAGGTTTTTCTAATGATTCTGACTCAGAGCCAGAAGTCAACAACCTACCCCCAGCTGCTCAAGACCGAAACCTGAATCCTCGTCCAGCATTTCAAGGACCCACACCCCTGTGGGCCACAAACTTGAACAGATGGAGTCAGGAACAGGGTCAGCCTATTCCCTACAATGGAGAAAGAAGCTACTACAACCTCACTGAGGGAGGTTCAGCTGACAGGGTTCTACCCATCATGGTTCGTAGGATTGCTCGGAACACCGAGCAAGGTCGAGCGGCTATCGATCGAGTCGTGGAAATTGACGCCAACTCTGGCATTAACACAGTCCGCATTCGCCAACTAGAGTCTGCTCACGAAAGGACTCAGGCTCGCAATGCAGTTCTGCAGAGGGAACTTGCAGAGACCCAAGCTGAAGTCAGGGGACTTCGAGCTCAGCAAGCAAGATCTGATAGGCGCGTGAGGGACATAGAACGTCTTATGTCAGAGTCAAGAACTCTCTCTAGTAGTTCTCGTCGCCGTTAGAATCTCATCGACTTCTCTTTTGGATATAACCTAGTTGTGTAAAAACGCTAGTCTAAATTCCTATCTTTGTAAATGTTAGACCTGTTAGGTCGTGGTTAGGTCGTAGTTCTGTCAAAATTTTCCATCTTGGTTGATGTAAGACCTACTTCTAGGTCATTTTTCCCGAACTCATTACATCTGTAATTCCAGTATTATTGACAGATATCTAATCTCCTGCAAATTATTGTCCAAATGCTATCTTCTGTTAGTACTAGATCATCCTTCAATCGTTCTATTCAATTGTGCTGTTGGGCTATGGAGAGTTAGTCCATGAGGCATTCTCATCAAATTCTCCCTATTTAATTCTTATCAATATCTCCATCTTTGTAAACTTATAGTTGAAAGATGCCTCCTCGTAAATCAACAAGACGCGATCCTCCCGCACCAACACCGCCTGCTCCTCAAATCGATACGGCAGCTCTAAATGTTGTTGTAGGTGCGGCTGTGGCTACATCCATAGCTCAATATCATTCTTTGGGTTCCACTGGAGGAGGAACTCCTGTTCAATATACTCATGGCGAAGTTCCTGTGCGCTTGAGAGAGTGCTCCTACAAGGACTTCACTAACTGCAAGCCCAAGTCCTTTAGAGGGACTGGCGGAGTCATTGCCCTCTCGCAATGGTTCGAGAAAACCGAATCAGTTTTCAAAATCTGCTCCTGTCCAGAGGGGAGCAAGGTCAAGTTCGCCGCTTGCACCTTTGAAGACAAGGCCCTGACCTGGTGGAATAGCCATGTCAAGTCACTATCCCTAATAGTGGCTAATGCTATGGGCTGGGAAGCTCTGAGAGAGCTGATGATTGAGGAGTACTGCCTGAGGGGCGAGATCCAAAAACTGGAGGAAGAACTATGGAGCCTGACCATGAAGGGCTCCGACATAGTCTCTTATACCGCCAGGTTCTGTGAACTGGTGGCCCTCTGTCCCAACATGGTTCATACAGAGGGAAAGAAGATCGAGAGATATATATGGGGGCTGATGCCACCATTCCAGGGAAATGTTTTGGCTTTAAACCCCACTACATTCGATAGTGCCAAGCGATTGGCACATCGGCTTATAGACCATGGGGTCCGTACCCCGGCCGCAACAACAACCCTGGCCATCTCAGAACCCGCCAGAACCGCTGATTCCAAGCGGAAGTTCTGGAATGACAAGAAAAAGAAGAAGGCTGCTAAAAAGCAGCAGATCATGGCAGTACATGCTGTGATAGCACCTGCCACTGCTGCTACTCCGGTTAAGCAGTACGCCGGAAGTTTGCCCAAGTGCAACAAGTGCAACTTCCATCACGCAGGAGCCTGCCGGGAAATGCAGTGTTTAAACTGCAATCGGAAGGGGCTCACTGCCCGTTTCTGCAAAGCTCCGACAAGGCCAATCAACCAAGTCCCCGGCGCAGGAGTGGGCCAAGCTTGCTACAATTGTGGCGAGGTGGGCCACTACAAGAGGGACTGCCCTAAGGCAAGGAATGCTGGTGGAGTAGGAAGAGTTCTGGCCATAGGCCACGAGGAAGCAGTTGCCGACCCCACAGTGGTCACTGGTACGTTTCTCCTCGATAACTCTTATGCATGCATACTGTTTGATAGTGGAGCGGAGAGGAGTTTCGTGAACCAAAAATTTGCTCATTTACTTAAACAAAAATCACGAGCACTTAAAGAACCGTTCACTGTAGAAATGGCTAATGGAAAGTCAGAGAGCACTAGCGGTATATACGTAGGATGTACCCTAACATTAGATAGCCATTCATTTTTGATCGACCTCATGCCGGTCTCAATTAAAAGTTTCGACGTCATTATCGGCATGGATTGGTTGAGTCTTCATCGTGCCGACATCATGTGTTACGAAAGGGCTGTATGCCTTAATCTGCTGTCTGACGAAACTCTGGTTATTTATGGCGACAAACCCGGCACGAACCTTCGTATCATCTCGAGCATTCAAGCTCAGAAATTCTTGCGAAAGGAATGTCACGCATTCCTTGCTCATGTGGTCGATGTGAGCCAAGAAACGAAAGACATCCAGAACATTCCAGTAGTACGCGACTTTCCCGACATCTTTCCGGAAGAACTCCCAGGATTACCTCCGCAACGTCAAGTCGAGTTCAGAATCGACTTAGTCCCAGGGGCTACCCCCGTAGCCAAATCGCCCTATCGTCTACCACCTGCAGAGATGCAAGAACTATCCTGTCAACTTAACGAACTGCTCAGCAAGGGCTTTATAAGACCAAGCTTCTCACCCTGGGGAGCTCCAGTCTTGTTCGTCAAGAAGAAAGACGGATCGTTTCGTATGTGCATCGACTACAGGGAGCTCAACAAACTGACCGTCAAAAATCGTTATCCTTTGCCTCTTATTGACGATTTATTTGACCAACTTCAAGGGGCAAATTTCTTTTCGAAAATCGACTTAAGATCCGGATATCACCAACTACGAGTGCTAGGGGAGGATGTTCCAAAGACAGCCTTCCGAACTCGTTATGGGCACTACGAATTCATAGTGATGCCGTTCGGATTAACAAACGCACCCGCAGTATTCATGGATTTAATGACTAGGGTGTGTCGTCCTTACTTGGATCAGTTCATCATCGTCTTCATCGATGACATACTCATCTACTCTCGTAGTAAGGAGGAACATAATCAACATCTACGTCAAGTCTTAGAAACACTGTGTTCGGAGAAACTCTATGCGAAGTTCTCGAAATGCGAATTTTGGATCCGAAGAGTCGAATTCTTAGGGCACGTGGTTAGCAAAGAGGGAATACACGTGGACCCTTCCAAAATCAAGGCAATTGGGAGCTGGTCAGCACCGAAGACGCCTACAGAAATTCGTCAATTTCTAGGCCTCGCTGGCTACTATCGCAGGTTCATTCAGAACTTCTCCCGCATCGCGAAACCTCTTACCACTCTGACCCAGAAAGGCGTAGCCTTTGACTGGGAAGAGAAGCAGGAAAGAGCGTTCCAAATGCTCAAGCGAGCCTTGTGCACTGCACCAATACTATCCCTCCCCGAAGGGATAGAAGACTTCATAGTATATTGCGATGCTTCAAATCAAGGGCTCGGCTGTGTTCTGATGCAACGAGGTAAGGTCATCGCATATGCCTCGAGATAGCTGAAGACACACGAGGTTAACTACACCACCCACGACCTGGAACTAGGAGCAGTTGTGTTTGCTCTGAAGATCTGGAGACACTACCTGTATGGTACAAAAAGTACTATTTTTACAGACCACAAAAGCCTACAGCATATATTCGACCAGAAGGAGCTCAACATGAGACAACGACGGCGGGTCGAGCTACTCAGTGATTACGAATGTGAAATTCGTTATCATCCGGGTAAAGCCAACGTAGTAGCCGACGCCCTAAGTCAGAAAGAATACTCTGGTCGTAGAGTCAAATCTTTGACTCTAACTATCCATTCACACTTGTCCATGCAAATTAAGGAGGCTCAGCTCGACGCTTTGAAACCTGAAAATGTGGCGGGTGAAACCCTAAGGGGGATGGATAAGAATTTGGAAGTCAAGGGTGGCGGAGCCTTATACCTCATGGATCGGATCTGGACACCGAAACACGGTGGCTTCAGAGACTTGGTCATGAATGAGGCGCACAACACTCGTTATTCCGTGCACCCAGGTTCCGATAAGATGTATCTGGATCTCAAAAAGCTATACTGGTGGCCTAACATGAAAGCAGAGATTGCTACCTTCGTGAGTAAATGCCTTACTTGCGCCAAGGTCAAGGTCGAATACCAGAAACCCTCAGGTCTACTGCAACAGCCTGAGATTCCTGAATGGAAGTGGGAGCGGATCACTATGGACTTCATAACCAAGTTGCCCAAGACAACGGGTGGACTTGATACCATATGGGTCATCGTCGACAGATTGACCAAGTCTGCACACTTCCTGCCTATCACAGAAACATACAAGATGGAGAAACTTACAAGAACCTACATTCGGGAGATTGTACGATTGCACGGTGTTCCCATATCCATTATCTCGGACAGAGATAGTATATTCACTTCGAGGTTCTGGCAGTCGCTGCAAAGTTCCCTAGGAACTAGGTTGGACATGAGTACAGCCTACCATCCACAGACAGACGGGCAAAGTAAGAGGACTATCCAAACCTTGGAAGATATGTTGCGAGCCTATGTGATCGACTTTGGGAAAGCATGGGATACTCATTTACCCCTTGTCGAATTTTCCTACAACAACAGTTATCACACGAGCATAAAGGCTGCTCCATTCGAGGCCCTCTATGGCCGAAAGTGCAGATCCCCTCTGTGCTGGGCTGAGGTGGGTGATACCCAGTTAGCTAAAGGACGAGTTCCTGAAAGCACTCTCACGGGTCCGGAGATCATTCGGGAAACGACAGAGAAGATCGTTCAGCTTCGTGAACGATTGAAAGCCTCTAGAGACCGACAGGAAAGCTACGCTGATAAACGAAGGAAACCGTTAGAATTCCAGGTGGGCGACCGTGTTCTATTGAAGGTCTCACCCTGGAAGGGCTTGATACGCTTCGGAAAGCGTGGAAAGCTAAATCCAAGGTACATAGGGCTTTTCGAGATTCTTGCAAGAATCGGCCCTGTAGCTTACAAACTTAACTTACCACACGAACTCAGTAACGTACATTCTACTTTCCACGTCTCGAACTTGAAAAAGTGTTTGTCCGACGAGACTCTTGTAATCCCACTCGACGAGATCGAGATCAACGAGAGCCTCAACTTCGTGGAAGAACCTATAGAGATCATGGACCGGGAGGTCAAGCAAACAAAACAAAGCCGTATCCCGATAGTGAAGGTTCGCTGGAACGCCAGGCGAGGACCTGAATTCACTTGGGAGCGAGAGGATCAGATGAAACTGAAATATCCTCGTCTTTTTACTTAGTTAATTGTAACTACTTATTTGCTTAAATTCTAATTTCGGGACGAAATTCCTTCTAACGGGGAGATGATGTGACAACCCGAAATTTCTATTCTGTACAAACCACTCAATTCAATAGAAGTCAGAACAGTTTCTGCTAACTTTCAAGCTTTTTGGAATACGTTTGAGTGTTTTTAAGTTAGTACTTCAGGAGATAACAGGAGAGAGGATGCCCTAGGGTTTATTGTGCAACAATAATGTCCCAAACCTCCAAGAGTTTGGAGTTTACAGCCTAAACAAGGTGTTTACGACCGTAAACCCCAAGGGGTATAAATATGGCACTTAGCCATTTTATTCACTTTTTCACATTTTCAAGAACTAGAACTCATTTCTCTCTCAAGTATCATCCGACTTTTCTTCAAGATCTTCAAGAAAGTAAGTGTTTCTTGCCTTGTTTAGTCGATATCTTCCTTAATCTAGTGATCTTACATGATTTCATCCGTGAAATCATTCCATTTGTGTAGATCTTCAAGTGTTCTTAGTTTCACCAAGAACACACACTAGTGTTCTTGGACTTCTAACACCCTTTCAAGCTTCTACATAGTAAGTACTCTTACCTAGGCTTGTTATAAGACTTGTTACACTTCTAACATCTAGAAAACACCAAGGAATCACAAGATCAAAGGTGTTTACGGTCCAAGAACACCTTGGACCGTAAACCCTAATGAGGGTGCCAAAGTGTGCCCTAGTCCCTTATAAAGCCTTGGAAACTAGTGAAGAACATAACCTAGATGTGCTTAGGACTTGAAAACATCAAAAGACCATAAACCATTTGGGTTTACGGCCGTAAACCCAAGGAGAAATGGTCACAAAACCATAAACTCCACAAAGGAGTCAAATGGTGCCCTAAACACTTCCTAAGGCTTAAACATGAAGTAGGAATGCTTCTAATGATCTTTAAGGCTTCAAAACAAAACATGGTCAAAGTACCATGAGTTTACGGCTGTAAATTCATGGGTTTACGACCGTAAACTCAAGGGGTAATGGTCACAAAACCGTAAACTCCAAAGGAGTTTACCCTTGAACCCTAAACTCAATAGCAAGGTCCTACCACCCATAGATGCAATGCTTAGCACTTATAGCACTTAAAACAAGTGTTTTACATGTCTTAGGATGTCTTAAACTTGGTTAATTAGTTGCTTTATGACTAATTGAGTACGATATGTGTTATTATATGTTAAATAGGATCATTGTGTGTGTACAAGTCTTCACTTGACACCTAGCATCCTAAAACATTTCGTTCATCCAAACCACTCACTGCAGGTGAGTTCATACCCCTTAATTAACCTTTTAAATGTTTTTAAATGCTTTTATGGGGGGGAATACAAGTTGAACTATTATAGTTATTATATCAATCACATGTGATTAATAACTACCAAACAAGTGGATTTCTTACTTTTCAAACTGTGTTACCAAACTGTTTTACTTCAAACTGTGTTACAAACTCTTTTTCATATCAAATACTTTTATTAAACTCTTTTAACTTATATTCTGTGTATCTATATAGATATAGTTATATAAGTAGGATTGAAAGGACTTAGGACTGATAGCCTACCTTACTTCCTGTTCCTTGTTTGGTTGTGGACTTAGGGTATCAAGGTTATTTGTCCGAAGGTCGTTTGAATCCTAGTTATATATTATGTATATGTATATAGATATAAAAGGTTACTTCTTTCATTCAGTTCAATACCTTTGGGTAGCAAAGGTATACACACCTGTTCATATACACAAACAACATTACTAGTAAACTATAATAGGTATAGTTTAGGGAGATACTAATACTACTACTAGAACAGTGAAACGTACAATGAGTCAGTTCATACATGAGTCAATAACAAACAAACAATAGATACTACGATGAGAAACAAACAATAGATACTATGATGAGAAACAAACAATAGATACTATGATGAGAAACAAACAATACATGCTAGACAGGGAGAGAACACACAATACAGCTAGCACATACTGTTGGGTTATGAGCATTCTAAGGGCTCCTAAGTGTACATGCAACCCTAAATACCTTGGATCTATGTTTTCTCTATTATACATACAATTATGAACATCCAAGGTATTATCCTAATCTAGCATACAAAATAATAAATATAACAAGATAGAATACATACCTCTTTGATGTAGAATGTCTTCATGAAGCTTGAGTGCCTAGTGCCCCAAGTGTGACACCTCAAATGGTTCACACAACACCAAATACACTTGGAATAACTTGAGAGAAACTTGAACACTCCTTGAAATCGTCTAGCCCTCACACTCACACATTAGTGCACGATTTCTTGAGCCATGGGATTCTTTTATATGGTGGCTATTAGGGTTACACCATGTAACTCATAACTTTACCCATTCCTTATGCTCCATGGATTTTAACCTCCATGGAGTATCCATGGGTCACCCCATGGACTTAGTCCAACATAAGGAATCTTGGATAACAAGCCCACATATATAAGAATGAATGATTTACACAATCAACCCATATATTTAATTAGTCTTCTTTTGATCACTTAATTAATTCCAAATTAATTCTTGATCAATACTAATTAAATAACCTTATTAATATATTAGAACTTATAATATATTAACCAACCTTAAGTGTTATTTCTCTCATTATAGTCTATCCAAATGCATGATGCCATGCAACCCAAATGGACCATGCCGGGTCGGGTCAAGTCTTACCAATTATAGTTATGGACTTAGACATTAATCCAACAGTCTCCCACTTGGATAAGTCTAAAACTACTCTTACGTATGAATTCAAGAACCGACTGGCAATCGTAGCTCTCAAAAGCTTCCGTCGAACTCTGACCTTGCCGATGATCTCTGACCTTTGTCAATGTCTTGTCCATTAGATAAGGGATCATATATTCCTCCATTCTAGATATCATATGGACTGAGACATGGATTATAAATCATTCTCTCTGTCCATTTGTTATTTCCCGATTTCCGATTCATGATGACTGACTTATTGAACAAATCAAATCAGTCCTGGCTTGGCCAAGCACTCATATGTATCATCTTTAAATCATCGAGGGGCCCACATATATCGCTTTTATCCCGAAGGTAAAAGGAATGGATAAACTTCGACTCATATGGCTTGTTCTACTACTTGTTGAATCATACACAAAGGCACGTTTTATAACATCGAGTTACCAATGCGTTTTCGTGCAATCAATGTATAACCAACTCATAGTAACAACTCATATCTCTAGGTTTGAAGAATATAAGATATTATCGTCTCATGATCACTCGTGATAATATCCATGAAGTGATTCAAATGAGCGCGGGTTGAATCCAATACTCAGAACTTATGAGCACTCATAAGTGTTGTAGCACCACTTTGTCCACCAACTTGGACCTCTACAAACCAACCCATGACAGTCTTGATTCATATCTACTTCCAACATATAACCGACTGTGGATGGTTTGAATAACTTAATCATTCAGGAAGAGCGACTTAGTTATTCTGGAAGTCAAAACATGCAAAGTGAAACACAAGAATAAATGAATCAAATATGGTATCAAACCCTATGAATATAAATAAACACTTTTATTTATCACCATACTGATTACTCATTATTCATTGTTTCGGTTTTATCAACTTTATACTTGAATTTAAAACAATAGTTGTCCCATGCTCCAAGCATGTACACTATGTTTTCTAAACACTAGTCATGACATACACCAAGTATGCATACTATGTTTGTCTATGATCTTTACTTTGTAAAATAGATCAATTGAACATCACTCCAATGATCCTCTTTTCACAGTCCCAAATCCTTACTGCAAATGCAAGAATTCCAAATTCATGCCATTTACTGAAATATGTTAGATTCTAAACTTATATGCATTGATCCTCTTAATGATTATGCACAAAGTCAGAAAGACTTGACAACAATCATTACAGAGCATTCCAAAGGAGATCAGCTCCTTGGAAACATCCTTCTTTCATTAAGTTTCCTAATCTTACACAGATTGAATAATTTCTAACTTTGAAACATTTCCATATTCCCTTTTGACTATCACTTCTGAACAAGAGTTGCCTCCTTACAGATTATGTCAATATGGTCCTTCCAGAATTAACATTATACTTCCAACTGTCCTTGAGCAACCAATCTTTGGTAAACCTTAGATTGTCCTCGACAATTGCTTAATCATTTTAGTCATATCCAATTCTAGACCTTTTCCCTTCATAATGCCCCAGGCATTTGGAAAATTTTAGAAAGGATGAATATAGGACATGTAATCGATCCTATATCCAAAGCATATGGGACACGATTCATGATGTCTCACATAAAGACTAAACCAGTCTTTTGCTATAATATTTCCATTTCAATTTGCCAAGTTCTCAAAATTCAGATTATCGAATTTTAGAACGCAAATAATGGACCCATATAAAGAATTTCCTTATGTTGAGCCATTCCAACATGAAATTCATATATATATATCCTTGATTAAATACGATTAAAATCTCAATCTAAGCTTTTAGAATTGAAATGAAGTATAATTTCCTCTCCCTTAATTTATAGCAAAACAACTTTTTCAACCCCTGCAACCTCACGAATTGAAACTTTTGTTTTCTATAATTAACATTGCTAACTTGCAACCTTTGTCATAATTATCATGCTCCCACTAACATGATGATTATTAGCATAACACTTATGCTCCCACTAGCTTTGACATGTACTCAGAAATCAGCTGACTTTCTTACCAAAGTTCAGATTTCTGATACTAGATTGTTTTGATAAAACTTTATCAAAATCATACACCTCTCTTAGATAGCTCACATGTGTGTCTAAACAATTTTAGAACTATGAAAAGGGATGCCGTAATCATAGTCTCAATTGTTTAGACCTTTGCCACTTCTCACAAGTCCATGTTAGTGTGCCGGTAAACCACACACGCTCCACTAACGACTTTGAGAATGCAAATATCACAATTGCTATCTAGCTAAAATCTACTTAGTGAAAGTGTTTCCTCACCATCATTTTCATGAATCGGAGAGAAACCTTATGACACTTAGATTTAATAGTGTATGTGTTCTTATCCATGTGAATTTGTCAAAACCATAATCACAAGACAAGGTTAGTGACAAATCCAAACTCATATTGATTAAACTTGTGCAATCTTAAATTCTTGCCATTTGGCAGCTCGGGTGCCTGCCATTGCTTCCAAGTAGTTGTGCAACCAATTGAGAACTCTCAGAACTCCTATGCAAAGCCAACTTGAATAGGCACAAAAATTTCAACACGATAGGTTATAAACCTCAAGTCGTGTGCTAGTGAAGGACTTTAGGTTTTATTCTTGATTAAGTCTTGAAACTTTCAAGAGCTTTAAGACTCCCACTGTCCTCTTGACATATAAGACTCCCTTGTCAAATATTCAAGAGATAGTGCGGATTCTTTATCAAGACTAACACTTTACACAATTGGCCTAAGTTGGTCTCTGTTTTATCCAAAACATCACAACTTACCAATTTCAAATGTACAAGAGTAGATAACCTTTTACTCTTACATTTGACTAGTGTTAACAAACCCTCTTTAAGATATGTCACTCAAGTTACAATCTTGGAGTATGACTCTAAGAATTGTTTTGGAACGAAGTATGACTCATCTTTTTGATTTAACCATTTCAACAATCATGACTCCTCTTCTTAGTCATAAGAATGCACTAAGATGAGTTTAGAGGACCAATTGTGATATGGTATCTTAATCATTAAGATGATCATAAACATGATACTAAAGTACTCTCCCATTTTTTTAGATTTGAGAAACTTTTATCTTTCTGCCATACTTTGATTCTTCTTATTCGTTCTGTCTCACATTGAAACTTCTCCAATGCTACAGACTTATACTTAAACTTATAAGTATAACCATATTTACTAAACTTAAGTAAATCATGACGAATAGTCTTCTTGATCTTTTGTGGTGGACTTGACCAGTGCACAAGAATGTGTACTCGATCCCTTAGTCCTTTCCTTATTCACATAAGGAATTAGTCTTAATTTTCCAAGCTGAAAGTTCTCATTCATCATACTATACAACTTGCATGATTCCAAGTTTCGGTCCAATTGAACCTTGGGTGATGAGAATCTTTCCTTATTTGGTAATATTAGACACTACCACAACCGAAAGAATCAAATCCATTTTTCCAATATTGCTATCAATGGAATCTTATAAGCAACAACTTTTCACAAATGCCATTGTAAGGATACTTAAAATAAATAAAATCAAAACCTTTTTCTTTTATTTTAAAACTTTGCGGAAAAACTTATCCTTACAATCCATATGAAAACCTTGTTGTTATCTATTCCTAAGCAATATAAATATCATAACTCTTAAGTAATAGCCTAAAATTCTGATCACCAAACCATGCGATTGAAATCCATCTTCGCGATCAGAATCAGCATGTACTTAATAGAGTTAGACAATGGACTTTACCTGAAGTAGAGCCAAACTTATTGACTTTAACATCCTTAGGTAAATTTGGCAGCTTCGTAACCAATGCCCCTTCCTTTGGCAATAGTTACCTATGGACCCTTGATAATGGGACTATCTCAGACTTCGCCTCTCTCTTTACCATTAGGTCAACCGAGTTGACTATGGCCGATCCCTTTCCATTGGGAAGAGAGAGCTTTACTGGATATCCAATGTCATCATTGTCAATGTCCATAGCGTTTTAGGAAGTTGATCTTAGAAAATAGATAAGATCATTAAGGGTCTTGTCTTAGTCTGTTTCATAGGATTCCCAAAAGAACTCACTATGTGACTTAGAAAGTAGTTGAGCCACCAACTTTCTGAAGACTTTGACTCCCAACTCTCCCGGCTTGTCAATATGTGACTACATCTCCAAGATGTGATCACACCTAGACCTTGCCTTGCCAATAGGGCTTGAGTGACCTTATTAAACTTTTTAGGAACTTGTGGGTTAGGGAGAATAATTGGAGGAGGTGAACCAAGTATGATATCCATGGGACATCATCTTCATTTAGGAAAGCTTGTTTCAAGAGATTTGGGAAGATCATAAATGCCTGGACCAGACATCTTTTTGGGAGATATTCAAGATAGTTGATTTAAAGTCCTTAATATGACACCCAATATGAAATATTAAGGCTAGGACCCAACAAACTATTTTATAACTTAGAAGAGGGATGCCGTAATCCAAGCTATAAAATATTTGAAGGTAGGTGAATGACGATTCACCAATTTCCACCATGAAAAACGAAATAATTTATTAGGTTTTAATTGGATTTGAAAGTCCTAGATCTTTGAGATTCATTGAACTGTTCAAAGGCATGTTTCAATCTCGAGTGTGCCCTTCAGGTTTTGTGACTGGGATGCCGAGGATCACAAAACAAGGTGTGAATAACCATGAAAATATACTTGGTACCCTTAATATTTACCCCTTAATCAGTGTGCCGGTTAACCACACACGCTCCACCGATACTATGATAAATATTAAGTTACCCTTTGCCTACTTTGTTAAGTCCAGGTTAGTTTGCCGGTTAACCACACACGCTCCACTAACGACTTAAGCAAAGTGCAAAGTGTAATTTCATGGGTTAGCACCAAATTCACATTTTCCTAAGTAACTAAGATTGGGTATTAATAAGAGTTTAGTTACTTAGTATTTATCATTAATACTTTTAATGAAAGGAGAATTATAGTCCTTGTCCTACCCGTTCGGCTAACGACCCTCCACCAGTCAAGGAAGTAGTGGGTGAGAGTGGACACCCATTAAACTGCCATTTTATAGGCAGTAACCTTATACCCCCCTTATAGACCGGCTTCGTGAATGAGGCCTACTAACGGTAAGACTGACTTTACTCTTATACATATATATAAATATTATTAACTTATAATATTATAAAGTATAAGGGTTGAATTTTAACTTTTAAAATTCTAAGGGCTAACTTGGAATTAAAGTATTCATAAGTGAAAACTTTTTCAAATTCCAAAACTTGAGGGCAAGTTTTGAAACAATTCAAAACTAATTAATTCCATAACTTATGCGTTTAAAGTAGTTTTAATTAAAAAAAAACTCTTCAAGTTCCATAACTTGAGGACAAGTTATGGAAGACTTTAAACTAATAAAAGAATGTAACTTTTCTTTATTTTTGTAACTTATGGAACTAATTAAGGTTACACATTTTATCATTTAATGAAGTGACTCTTGAACCTCCATAACTTGAGGACAGGTTATGGAGTCATAAAACCATTTAATGAGGACAAGACTCTTCATTTTTGTAACCTTTGCCAACTTTTATGAGTTTTATGATTCTTAAATGTGACTTTTCATATAACTTAAGGACAAGTTACAAAAACACACTTTGGAATCAACTCTTAGATTAAAATGGATTGAAAGCAACAATTTCACACAACTTTTCTATTAATCTAAGAACCTCATAAGAACAAGATAATTCAAATCATCAATCTTCAAGAAATTAGTATGAACATACAAACTAATACAAATCTTGAAATTATGACAATTATCTTAGAAATTGGATTAGCATGAACATTACCACATCAAAAACAAGTTTATAAGTCCAAAAACATCTTAGGGTAATGTTCCTAGTCCAATTCCAGCCAAAACAATCGAATATATGCATCCAACTCGATTTTTCAGCTACTTTTGCAAGTATAACAAGAAAACAAGCTTAGGCTCTGATACCACTGTTGGGTTATGAGCATTCTAAGGGCTCCTAAGTGTACATGCAACCCTAAATACCTTGGATCTATGTTTTCTCTATTATACATACAATTATGAACATCCAAGGTATTATCCTAATCTAGCATACAAAATAATAAATATAACAAGATAGAATACATACCTCTTTGATGTAGAATGTCTTCATGAAGCTTGAGTTCCTAGTGCCCCAAGTGTGACACCTCAAATGGTTCACACAACACCAAATACACTTGGAATAACTTGAGAGAAACTTGAACACTCCTTGAAATCGTCTAGCCCTCACACTCACACATTAGTGCACGATTTCTTGAGCCATGGGATTCTTTTATATGGTGGCTATTAGGGTTACACCATGTAACTCATAACTTTACCCATTCCTTATGCTCCATGGATTTTAACCTCCATGGAGTATCCATGGGTCACCCCATGGACTTAGTCCAACATAAGGAATCTTGGATCACAAGCCCACATATATAAGAATGAATGATTTACACAATCAACCCATATATTTAATTAGTCTCCTTTTGATCACTTAATTAATTCCAAATTAATTCTTGATCAATACTAATTAAATAACCTTATTAATATATTAGAACTTATAATATATTAACCAACCTTAAGTGTTATTTCTCTTATTATAGTCTATCCAAATGCATGATGCCATGCAACCCAAATGGACCATGCCGGGTCGGGTCAAGTCTTACCAATTATAGTTATGGACTTAGACATTAATCCAACACATACATATACTAGAACATACATACATGCTAGACAGGGAGAGAACACACAATACAGCTAGCACATTCATATACTAGAACATTACTACAGTTATGTGAGCCACCTAACGGCGCATGGCACTACCTGTCATGACCGTTTTTGTATCCAAAATCTCCGTAATTCGGGAGCGTATGAGTTTGTGTATAGATCTATACTGGATTGACTATCCTACACCTTGCTGCTCGCTACAGTGGGACTTGCAAGTCTACGGGTGCCAAACGTCATTTCTTACGACGTCTTACATCGTCGTTTTTCTATAGAGTCGGTAGCAGGATACAGGCCGATCACATGGTACTTTAAATAACAATTGGTTTAAAGTAGTTAGTACAGCAGTAGTTACTTAATACAACACTGCACTACTATTTCATTTTCCCATTACATTTACTTTGTGATATTCACACAATAAACAATAATGTAAAAACTATATTTTTGGTTAATGATAGTCAGATTTGGGAAAATACACACTCTTACAAGAGACACACAGATACTAGATGCCTTGGTAGAAGGCTACTTTTAGTAGGAAACATAGGGTTTTCTAGGAGAGTTCAAACAATTACAAACTTATACAGTTACAGATTTACAAACACTATCATACAAATACAGACACTAATATACTTATGATCTCACCAGCTTTAAAGCTGATAAACTCTTTCAAAATAACTTGTATTCTCAGGTCGCCAGTAGACAGGTACCGGAGCCAGGTTTTGAGAAGATGGAGCTCGTTCAAGACTCATCTTTTATTTTGAATTATATTTTTGGTGTCTATATAGCTTGAAAGAACACACTTGTATGAAATTATATTATTAATGAAATGGATGATGTTGTTGCTTGTTTACTACTTTCCATTGTTGTGATACTGTACATGACGTCCTCCACCCCCGAACATTTCCGTCGTTCCGGTTTTGGGGTGTGACATTGTTTCTTCCTGCCCCTGGTGGCGTATCCTCGCCTTGTCTCTTATTTTTCCCACAAGCACAATTGCAGCAGGCACTCTGTTTCACTGGAATTGGTGGCCTGTATTTTTCAACAGCAGGTTGATCAGAAGCAGCTGAGTTCGAAGCAACAGATTCAGAGCTCAAGGAGATGTTGGTTTCTTCAATGGTTTTCTCCTTGTTCTCATCTTCTGCTACTTTACCTACACATGAAGTAGAAGCATTAGAATTTTCAACCGGAATACCTCCTGACACAAATCCAGCTGGTTTTCCATATTGAAGATGTGCCTCCCTGTCACTTTCTTCCTGTGTCGTAGGGATGGATGTGTAGTTATGATTGAAAGGTGGAGGAACACTATCATACCCTAGACCCTTGTTTTGATTATCTTTGAATTTTAATTGGGTTTCAAATAAGGACTCGACTGTCTTACTTGACACAGTATAATTTTTGAAACTAACATCTGTTTTTCCACACTTAATTTTCAAAGCGTCAAGTTCTTCGTTTACAGCATCAAGTTGTCTCTTAATATAATCATAATTTTCACACTTGTTGCTGAATTCTTCCTGAAGCTTCCTAAAGTCCTTTATTTTTGTTTCTAACTGGGCCTTTAGGGGTTTTTGTCCTTTTCTGAGTTGATAACCTTCATATCTCAGGTCCTCAACTTCCCTTTTTAGCAAATCATTATGTTCACGAAGAAGTTTAATCGTAGCTTCACATGATTGAGAACATGAAACTTCACATGATTGAGAACATGAAACTTCATTGACCGGAAGGTTTGCAGAACTCATTGTTTTTCGACAATTCAAAGGGTCAAGTTCTTCAATTATATCAGCAAGACTAAGACGATTGAGATCTTTTGTCTTCTTGATGACAGCCACGTTCATATCCCACGACTTTGGAAGTGCATTCAACAGCTTTTTGTTTATCTCAGATTTAGTCAAGAAGATCCCAGCTATACTCATCTCAGTAGTAAGTGTAGTAAATCGCTGCAACTGAGCTTCCAGGGTTTCTCCAGGGATATAATCGAACATGTTGAATTTTTGTCTTAACATATCCTGACTCTCTTTCATGTCTTCGTAGACCTCAAAAGCCATTAAAAGCACAACTAGAAGCCAAAATCAAACTCAAAAGTCAAACTTGAAGAGTCAAACTTAAAAGTCAAACCGAAAAGCTAAATTTGAAAATTTAAAAGTTAAACGAGAAAGTCAAAGTTTAAAGTCAAAGGTCAAACTTTAAAAGTCAAAGTCAAAATTTTAAGTAAAAAGTCAAAAATAAAAGTCAAAAATTAAAAACTAAAATTTTTGGTTGAAAATGGAGCTTAAAAATAAAATAAATTGATTTTTGGGCAAAAAGTGTTAAATTTGCGAAAATAAGGAATCGAAGGTATTGTATTTGAGTTAAAATTCGAAGGTTTGAAACAAGATTCAGCTTAGCCCAACTGGTAAGGCGCAAAGGAGGAAGGAATGGGAGACCTGAGTTCTATCCCCGGCAACTACAAAACGTCTCCCCTTTTTTTTAGTGTATGCGAGGCGAAGATGCTGCTGCGAGGACGAGGCCGATGACGTGATGCGAGGACGTGCGAGGATCAACTCCGAAGCGAAGACCGAGGCTGCTGGACCGCAAATCTGGGCCGTATACTCCGACCGTAAACCGCCTGGCCGAAAACTCCGAACCGTAAACCTTGGACCGTAAACCTCGGAAACCCTAGCTGCTGACTGTAAACGCCGCCACCCCCTCGCTGGTTACGACCAAAAACAACGATTTTTGCCCCCTTTTTGTTCCAAAACTCGATCAAAAACCCGTTTTTATGAAAAACGCGAAGAACAAAGCCCCCTAATTTTCAGAGATCTATCCAAAAACGCAGGAATGTTTTAAAAATAAGATCAAATATGCTCCAGATCTGACAAAAATGACTGATACAATCCAAGCTCTGATACCAATTGTAAGTCCCCAAATATGCTTGTGTATCAATTAGATCTGTTTGATGGTGCGAGGATCAACTCCGAAGCGAAGACCGAGGCTGCTGGACCGCAAATCTGGGCCGTATACTCCGACCGTAAACCGTCGGGCTGAAAACTCCGAACCGTAAACCTTGGACCGTAAACCTCGGAAACCCTAGCTGCTGACTGTAAACGCCGCCACCCCCTCGCTGGTTACGACCAAAAACAGCGATTTTTGCCCATTTTTGTTCCAAAACTCGATCAAAAACCCGTTTTTATGAAAAACGCGAAGAACAAAGCCCCCCTAATTTTCAGAGATCTATCCAAAAACGCAGGAATGTTTTAAAAATAAGATCAAATATGCTCCAGATCTGACAAAAATGACTGATACAATCCAAGCTCTGATACCAATTGTAAGTCCCCAAATATGCTTGTGTATCAATTAGATCTGTTTGATGGTGCGGAATCCCACTCAAACGGATGATGTCAGATCAAATAGAAGAAAAGGAGAAGAAGAATATGATGAATCTTGTATGTATTGATATGAATGAAGATCCGGATACAAGATTCACACACACTTACACACACTCTCTTTTCTCTCTCTGTAGAACACCTTCAAATGCACACACTAAAACTCCTCTTGTTCTACACTCTCTTCTGTTCATCAATCCCTCCTCAACCACCTAACACCTATATATATACTTGGGTTTACGGCCGTAAATGGGTTTACGGCCGTAAACACCCATTGGGCCGTAAACAGGGTTTACGGCCGTAAACACCCACCTGGCCGTAAACCTGACCGTAAACTCATAAAATACTACATAAAAATACAATTGCTCAGAAAAGCAAAGTATAAACCATAATTTTAACCCAACAGCTTTACAAGATAGAAATTTTGGGTTGTCACATCATCCCCCCGTTAAAGGGAATTTCGTCCCGAAATTGGAGTTTAAGCAATTACAGATAGACTAAGGGAAAATATGAGGATATTTAAGTTTCATTTGATCCTCCCGCTCCCAAGTGAATTCGGTACCCCGCTTTGCATACCAGCAAACCTTCACTATTGGGATACAGCTTTGCTTCGTTTGCTTGACCTCACGGTCCATGATCTCTACTGGTTCTTCCACTAAGTTGAGGCTCTCATTGATCTCGATTTCATCGAGTGGGATAACAAGAGTCTCATCGGATAGGCACTTTTTCAGGTTCGAAACGTGGAAAGTAGGGTGTACGTTACTAAGTTCTTGAGGTAGTTTGAGTTTGTAAGCTATAGGGTCGATCCTAGCGAGAATCTGAAAAGGCCCTATGTACTTGGGATATAGCTTCCCACGCTTTACGAAGCATATCAAGCCCTTCCAGGGTGAGACCTTCAATAGAACACGGTCACCAACCTGGAATTCCAAAGGTTTTCGTCTCTTGTCAGCGTAGCTTTTCTGTCGGTCTCTAGAGGCTTTCAATCGTTCACGAATCTAAACAATCTTCTCTGTCATTTTCCGAATGATTTCTGGCCCTGTGAGAGTGCTTTCAGGAACTCGTCCTTTAGCTAACTGCGTGTCACCCACCTCAGCCCAGCACAGAGGGGATCTGCACTTCCGGCCATAGAGGGCTTCAAATGGAGCAGCTTTATGCTTGTGTGATAACTGTTATTGTAGGAGAACTCGACAAGGGGTAAATGAGTCTCCCATGCCTTTCCAAAATCAATCACACAGGCTCACAACATATCTTCTAGGGTTTGGATGGTCCTCTTGTTGGATTAATGTCTAAGTCCATAACTATAATTGGTAAGACTTGACCCGACCCGGCATGGTCCATTTGGGTTGCATGGCATCATGCATTTGGATAGACTATAATGAGAGAAATAACACTTAAGGTTGGTTAGTATATTATAAGTTCTAATATATTAATAAGATTATTTAATTAGTATTGATCAAGAATTAATCTAGTATTAATTAAGTGATCAAAAGAAGACTAATTAAATATATGGGTTGATTGTGTAAATCATCCATACTTATATAGTGGGCTAAAGCTCCATGGATTGTCAAGTTGGGCTAACCCCATAAGATGCTCCATGGATGCTCCATGGTGTATTTGTACCCATGGATCATGGAAATGAAAGGCCATGACAATTAGGGTTTACATGGTGTAACCCTAACTATATAATGATCTTAATCTTGGAGAAAATCGGCCACTATGTGTGATAGGAAGGGCTAGCCGATTTGATGAAGTGTTCCAATTCTCTCAAGTTATTCCAAGTGTATTTGGTGTTGTGTGAACCATTTGAGGTGTCACACTTGGGGCACTAGGCACTCAAGCTTCATGAAGTCATTCTACATCAAAGAGGTATGTAATTCTAACTTGATATATTCATATGAATCAATGTTATTATGCTAGTTAGGATGAATACCTTGGAAAGTTCATATTTGCATGTATAATAGAGAAAAACATAGATCCAAGGTATTTAGGGTTGCATGTACACTTAGGAGTGTTAGAATGCTCAAAACCCAACAGTGGTATCAGAGCCTAGGCTTGTTTTCTCTTATACTTGATGCAAACTTGTTTTTTTCAAAGCTAAAACTGTCCAGACCATAAAACTCGACGAGTTTATGTAAAAAACTCGACAAGTTCATCATTTTGGGCATGAACTCGACGAGTTTCTCAAGGAACTCGACGAGTTTTGGGTGCTGACAGCTTGCTGTTTGATGTTTTTGGCTGGAAATGGACTAGAAACATTACCCTAAGCTGTTTTTGAAATTGTAAACCTGTTTTGATGTGGTAATGTTCATGCTAATCCAATTTCAAAGATAATTGTCAATAGATTCATGTTTTGTATTAGTTTAAAAGTTATGCTAATTACCTGAAAAAGTTTGATCCTTGTTCATATGAGTTGCTTAGATTAATAGAAAAGTTAATTGATTATGTGTTTTGATCCATTTTAATCTAAGAGTGGATTCTAAAATGTGTTTGTGTAACTTGTCCTCAAGTTACATGAAAGGTCACATTTAAGTTTCTTAAAACTCATAAAAGTTGGCAAAGGTTACAAAAATGAAGAGTCTTGTCCTCATTAAATGGTTTTATGACTCCATAACTTGTCCTCAAGTTATGGAGGTTCAAGAGTCACTTCATTAAATAATAAAAATGTGTAACCTTAATTAGTAAAAGAAGAAGAGTTACATTCTTTAATAGTTTAAAGTCTTCCATAACTTGTCCTCAAGTTATGGAACTGGAAGAGTTTTCTTATTTAAAACTACTTTAAACTCATAAGTTATGGAATTAATTAGTTTTGAATAGTTTCAAAACTTGCCCTCAAGTTTTGGAATTTGTAAAGTTTCCCTCAAGAATACTTTAATTCCAAGTTAAGCCCTTAGAATTTTAAAAGTTAAAATTCAACCCTTATACTTTATAATATTATAAGTGAATAAGAGCAAGTCAGTCTTACCATTAGTAGGCCTCATTCACGAAGCCGGTCTATAAGGGGGGTATAAGGTTGTTGCCTATAAAATGGCATCTTAATGGGTGTCCACTCTCACCCACCGCTTCCTTGACTGGTGGAGGGTCGTTAGCCGAACGGGTAGGACAAGGACTATAATTCTCCCTTCATTAAAAGTATTAATGATAAATACTAAGTAACTAAACACTTATAAATTCCCAATCTTAGTTACTTAGGAAAATGTGAATAAGGTGCTAATCCATGAAATTACACTTTGCACTTTGCTTAAGTCGGTTAGTGGAGCGTGTGTGGTTAACCGGCACACTAGCTTGATTTAACAAGGTAGGCGAAGGGTAACTTAATATTTATCATAGTATCGGTGGAGCGTGTGTGGTTAACCGGCACATCGATTAAGGGGTAAATATTAAGGGTACCAAGTAATTTGCATGGTTACTTCACACCTTGTTTTGTGATCCTCGGCATCCCAGTCACAAAAACTGAAGGGCACACTCGAGATTGAAACATGCCATTGAAAAGTTCAATGAATCTCAAAAGATCTAGGAGTTTCAAATCCAAGTAAAACCTAATTAAATTATTTCGTTTTCATGGTGGAAATTGGTGAATCGTCATTCGCCTACCTTCAAATATTCTATAGCTTGGATTACGACATCCCTCTTCCAAGTTATAAAAGTATTGTGTTGGGTCCTAGCCTTAATATCTCATATTGGGTGTTATATTAAGGACTTTAAATCAACTATCTTAAATATCTCCCAAAAGGATGTCTAGTTCAGACATCTATGATCTTCCCAAATCTCATGGAACTTCACTTCCTCCAATTATTCTCCCTAACCCACAAGTTCAAGGTCACTCAAGCCCTATTGGCAAGCAAGGTCTATGTGTGATCGCATCTTGGAGATGAAGTCACATATTGACAAGCCGGAAGAGTTGGGTGTCAAAGTCTTAAGAAAGTTGGATGCTCAATCACTTTCTAAGTCACATAGTGAGTTCCTTTGGGACTCCTATGAAACAGACTATGACAAGACCCTTAATGATCTTATCTATTTGCTTGGTACTGCTGAATCAGCTATGATTTGGAAGGCTAGTAAAGCAAATTTGATTAGAAGATCGACTTCCCAAAACTTTATGGACATTGACAATGATGACACTGGAAATCCAGAAAAAAGCATTCTCTTCCCAATGGAAGGGATCGGCCATAGTCAACTCGGTTGACCAAATGGTAAAGAGAAAAGCTAAGTCTGTGATAGTCCCATGTATCATTACCAAAGGGTCCATTTGTTAAAATTGCCAAAGGAAGGGGCACTGTTTGCGAAGCTGCCAAATTTACCTAAGGATGTTAAAGTCAATAAGTTTGACTCTACTTCAGGTAAAGTCCATTGTCTAACTCTGTTAAGCTCCTATTTGGAGATTCTTATTACATAATGTGACTGAGTCACATGGTGATGTTATAAGAATCAAAGAAAAGAGAGAAAGCTTAAAGGAAGTATATGTTGCTTCTGATCGCGAAGATGGACTTCGATCGCATCAGAATTTTGAAGTTGTTACTTAGGAGTTATGACACATTGCTTAGGAATATATAACAACAAGGTTTTCATATGGATTGTAGGGATAAGTTTTTCCACAAAGTTTTTTTAAATAAAAGGAAATTTTTGATTTTATTTATTTTAAGTATCCTTACAATGGCATTTGTGAAAAAAAAATTGTTGTTTATATGATTCCATTGCTAGTAATATAGGAAAATGGTTTTGATTCTTTCATTTGTGGTAGTTTCTAAATTTACCAAATAAAGAAAGTTTCTCATCACCCAAGTTTCAATTGGACCGAAACTTGGAATCATCCAAGTTGTATAGTATGATGAATGAGAACCTTCAAGCATTGGAAAATTAAGACTTGTTCACATGGATGTGTGAATAAAGTGAAGGACTAAAGACATCGAGTACACATTCTTGTGCATTGGTCATGTCCACCACAAAGCTCGTTAAGACTATTCGTCATGATTTACTAAAGTTTAGTAAATATGGTTATACTTACAAGTTTAAGTATAATTCTGAAACGTTGGAAAAGTCTCAATGTATGGCAGAACGAATGGGAAGAATCAAATTAGGCAGACAGAAAAAAGTTTCTCAAATCTAAAAAGATGGGAGAGTACTTTAGTATCATGTTTTGTGATCATCTTAATGATTAAAGAACCACATCATAATTGGTCTTCTAAGGATATCTTAGTGCATTCTTATGACTAAGAAGAGGAGTCATGAATTGTTGAAATGGTTAAATCAAGAAGATGAGTCATACTTCGTTTCAAAACAAGTCTTAGAGTCATACTCCAAGACTGTAAGTTGAGTGACATATCTTAAAGAAAGGTTTAAAACACTTGTCAAGTGTAAGAGTAAAAGTGTCCTACTCTTGTACATTTGAAATTGGTAAGTTGTGATGTTTTGGATAAAACAAAGACCAACTTAGGCCAATTGTGTGAAGTATTTGTCTTGATAAAGAATCTGCACTATCCCTTGAATATTTGACAAGAGATTATTATATGTCAAGAGGACAGTGGGAGTCTTAAAGGTCTTGAAAGTCTCAAGAACTAATAAAGGATAAAACCTGAGGTTCTTCACTAGCACACGACTTGAGGTTTATAACCTATCATGTTGACATATTCTGTGCCCATTCCAGTTAAAGTTGGCTCTGCATAGGAGTTCTGAAAGTTCTCAATTGGTTGCATAACAACTTGGAAGCAATGGCAGGCCCTGGACTGCCAGGTGGCAAGAAGTTAAGATTGCATAAGTTCAGTCCATATGTGTTTGGATTTGTCATTATCCTTGTCTTGTGACTATGGTTTTGACGATTCACATGGATAAGAACACATACACCATAAAATCTAAGGGTCATAAGGTTTCTCTCCGATTCATGAAAATGATGGTGAGGAAACACTTCCACCAAGTAGATTTGAAGCAGATGGCAAAAGGTCTAAACAATTAAGACTATGATTACGGCATCCCTTTTCATAGTTCTGAAATTGTTTAGACACACATTCATGCTATCTAAGGAAAGGTGTATGATTTTGATAAAGTCTTATCAAGGCAATCTCGTCTCAGAAATCTGAACTTTGGTAAGAAAGTCTGTAAAGTATTGACTTCTAGAAGTCCAGCTGATTTCTGACTACGTGTCAAAGCTAGTGGGAGCATAAGTGTTATGCTAATAATCATCATGTTAGTGGGAGCATTAGTGTTGCAAGTTAGCAATGTTAATTATAGAAAACAAAAGTTTCAATTCGTGAGGCTACAGGGGTTGAAAGAGTTGTTTTGCTATAATTAAGGGAGAGGATATACTTCATTTCAGTTCTAAAGGCTTAGATTGAGACCTTAGTCATCTTTAGTCAAGAATATATATATGAATTTCATGTTGGATTGGTTCAACTTAAGGAAATTCTATATATTGCGTTCTCAAAATTCGATTATGATTACGGCATCCCTCTTCATAGTCAAATTTTGAAAACATGGCAAATAAAAATATTGTAGCAAAAGACTGGTCTAGAATCATGTCTTTATGTGAGACATCAAGAATCGTGTCCCATTTGCTCTGGGTACAGGATCGATTTCATGTGCTATAATATTTTTCCTTTCTAAATTTTCCAAATGCCCAGAGGCATTAAGAAGGGAAAAGGTCTAGAATTGGATATGACTAAAAGGATTAAGCAATTGTCGAGGACAATCTAAGGTTTAACAAAGATTGGTTGCTCAAGGACAGTTGGAAGTATACTGTTAATATTGGAAGGACCACATTGACATATTCTGAAAAAAGATGCATCTCTTGTTCAGAAGTGATAGTCAAAATGAGAATATGGAGTTGTCTCCATAGGTGGAAGTTATCTGTGTAAGATTAGAAAACTTAATGCAAGAAGCATATTCAAAGCAATGTACTTTGAATATGAGACTTAGTTTCCATGGAGTTGAACTCCATCAGAATACGTTATAATGACTGCTGACAAGTCTTTATGACTTTGTACATATTCATTACAGGAGGGTCAGTGCATATAAGTTTAAAATCTAAACAGATTTCGATAAATACATTTTTCAATAAGGATTTGGAAGTGTGAAATTAGAATCATTGAAATTATGTTCAATTGGTTTATTTCACAAAGTAAGGATCATATAAAAATATAGAGTGCATACTTGGTGTATGGCAAAGCTATTGTTTTGGAAAAGATAGTGTACTTGCTTGGAGCATGGGACAACTAGTGTTTTTAATTCAAGTATAAAGTTGATAAAACCGAAACAATGAATAATGAGTAATCAGTATGGTGATAAATAAAAGTGGTCTATTTATATTCATAGGGTTTGATACCATATTTGATTCATTTATTCTTGTGTTTCACTTTGCATGTTTTGACTTCCAGAATAAACTAGGTCATTCTTCCTGAATGACTAAGTTATTCAAACCTTCCACAGTCGGTCATATGTTGGAAGTAGATATGAATCAAGACTGTAATGGGTTCGCTTGTAGAGGTCTAAGTTGTTGGACAAAGTGGTGCTACAACACTCAGGAGTGCTCATAAGTTCTGAGTATTGGATTCAACCCACGCTCATTTGAATCACTTCATGGATTTTATCACGAGTGATCATGAGACGATAATATCTTATATTCTTCAAACCTATAGATATGAGTTGTTACTATGAGTTGGTTATACATTGATTGCACGAAAACGCATTGGTAACTCGGTGTTATAAAGCGTGTCTTTGTGTATGATTCAACAAGTAGTAGAACAAGCCATATGAGTCGAAGTTTATCCATTCCTTTTACCTTCGGGATAAAAGCGATATATGTGGGCCCCTCGATGATCTAATGATGATACATGTGAGTGCTTGGCCAAGCCAAGACTGATTTGATATGTTCAATCAGTCAGTCATCATAGATTGGAAATCGGGAAACAACAAATGGACAGAGAGAATGATTTATAATCCATGTTTTAGTCCATATGATATCTAGAATGGAGGAATATATGATCACTTATCTAATGGACAAGTCATTGACAAAGGTCAGAGATCATCGGCAAGGTCAGAGTTCGACAGAAGCTTTTGAGAGCTACGATTGCCAGTCGGTTCTTGAAGTCATACGCAATAATAGTTTTAGACTTATCCAAGTGGGAGACTGTTGGATTATTGTCTAAGTCCATAACTATAATTGGTAAGACTTGACCCGACCCGGCATGGTCCATTTGGGTTGCATGGCATCATGCATTTGGATAGACTATAATGAGAGAAATAACACTTAAGGTTGGTTAATATATTATAAGTTCTAATATATTAATAAGATTATTTAATTAGTATTGATCAAGAATTAATCTAGTATTAATTAAGTGATCAAAATAAGACTAATTAAATATATGGGTTAATTGTGTAAATCATCCATACTTATATAGTGGGCTAAAGCTCCATGGATTGTCAAGTTGGGCTAAACCCCATAAGATGTTCCATGGATGCTCCATGGTGTATTTGTACCCATGGATCATGGAAATGAAAGGCCACGACAATTAGGGTTTACATGGTGTAACCCTAACTATATAATGATCTTATTCTTGGAGAAAATCGGCCACTATGTGTGATAGGAAGGGCTAGCCGATTTGATGAAGTGTTCCAATTCTCTCAAGTTATTCCAAGTGTATTTGGTGTTGTGTGAACAATTTGAGGTGTCACACTTGGGGCACTAGGCACTCAAGCTTCATGAAGTCATTCTACATCAAAGAGGTATGTAATTCTAACTTGATATATTCATATGAATCAATGTTATTATGCTAGTTAGGATGAATACCTTGGAAAGTTCATATTTGCATGTATAATAGAGAAAAACATAGATCCAAGGTATTTAGGGTTGCATGTACACTTAGGAGTGTTAGAATGCTCAAAACCCAACACTTCTCACTTTGTCCGTCGGTTTGCGGATGGTAGGTTGTGCTCATGTCCAGCCTAGTTCCTAGGGAACTTTGTAGCGACTGCCAGAATCTTCAAGTGAATCTACTATCTCTATCAGAGATAATAGATATGGGAACACCATGCAGTCATACAATCTCCCTAATGTAAGTTCTGGTTAGCTTCTCCATCTTGTCAGTTTCTTTGATAGGTAGGAAGTGTGCAGACTTGGTTAACCTGTCTACAATCACCCAAATGGTATCGAGACCACCCGTTGTCTTGGGCAGTTTGGTTATGAAGTCCATTGTGATCCGCTCCCACTTCCATTCTGGTATTTCCAGTTGTTGAATTAAACCTGAGGGTTTCTGGTATTCGACCTTAACCTTGGCCCAAATAAGACACTTGCTCACGAAGGTAGCAATTTCTGCTTTCATGTTAGGCCACCAGTATAACTTTTTAAGATCCAGATACATCTTATCTGAACCTGGGTGAACAGAATATCAAGTATTGTGCGCTTTGTTCATGATCACGTCTCTGAAACCACCGAGCTTCGGTGTCCAGATCCAATCCATGAGGTACAAGGCTCCGCTACCCTTGACTTTTAAGTTCTTATCCATCCCTCTAAGGGATTCACCCGCCACATTTTCAGGCTTCAAGGCTTCTAACTGAGCCTCCTTAGTTTGTGTGGACAGATAAGAATGGATAGTCATAGTCAATTATTTGACTCTACGACCAGAGTATTCTTTTCGACTTAGGGCGTCAGCTACTACGTTGGCTTTACTGGGATGATAACGAATTTCGCATTCGTAGTCATTGAGTAGCTCGACCCACCGTCGTTGTCTCATGTTGAGCTCCTTCTGGTTGAATATATGTTGAAGGCTTTTGTGGTCTGTAAAGATAGTGCTTTTCGTACCATACAGGTAGTGTCTCCAGATCTTCAGAGCAAATACCACTGCTCCTAACCCAAGATCATGTGTGGTGTAGTTAACTTTGTGCGTCTTAAGTTGTCTTGAGGCATAGGCGATGACCTTCCCTCGTTGCATAAGAACACAGCCAAGCCCTTGGTTAGATGCATCGAAATAAACCACGAAGTCTTCTATCCCTTCTGGGAGGGATAGTATCGGTGCGCTGCATAAGTCTCGTTTCAGCGGTTGGAACGCCTTCTCTTGTTTCTCTTCCCAGTCAAAGGCCACACCTTTCTGGGTCAATGTAGTAAGTGGTTTCGCGATCCTAGAGAAGTTCTGAATAAACCTACGATAGTAGCCAACGAGACCTAGAAATTGACGAATTTTCGTAGGTGTCTTTGGAGCTGACCAGTTCCCAATGGCCTTTATTTTGGAAGGGTCCACGTGAATTCCCTCTTCGTTAACCACGTGACCCAAAAAATTCGACTCTTCGAATCCAAAATTCGCACTTAGAGAACTTCGCATAGAGTTTCTTTGATTGTAGTGTTTCTAAGACCTGACGCAGGTGTCGACTATGCTCCTCCTTACTTCAAGAGTAGATATGTATGTCATCGATGAATACAATAACGAACTGATCCAGGTATGGACGGCACACCTGGTTCATTAAGTCCATGAATACAGCGGGCGCATTGGTTAATCCGAATGGCATCACTACAAACTCGTAGTGTCCATAACGAGTTTGGAAGGTTGTTTTAGGAACATCTTCCCTTTAAAACTCGTAACTGGTGATACCTAGATCTCAGATCAATCTTTGAAAAGTAATTTGCCCCTTGCATTTGGTTGAACAAGTCGTCTATGCGCGGTAGAGGGTATCGGTTTTTTACAGTAAGTTTGTTTAGTTCTCGGTAGTCGATGCACATACGGAATGATCCTTCTTTCTTCTTCACGAACAAGACCGGTGCTCCCCAGGGTGAGAAGCTTGGTCTAATAAAGCCCTTGCTGAGCAGTTCGTTTAGTTGACCGGATAGCTCCTGCATCTCAGTTGGTGCTAGTCGATAGGGCGATTTGGCTACTGGGGTAGCCCCTGGAACTAAGTTGGTTTTAAACTCGACTTGACGTTGAGGTGGTAATCCTGGTAGTTCTTCTGGAAAGATATCGGGAAAGTCACGTACTTCTGGGATGTTCTTTATGTCTTTCGTCTCTTGGCTCATATCGACTACATGAGCAAGGAATGCATGACATTCCTTTCCTAAGTACTTATGGGCTTGTATACTTCAAATGATTCGAAGGTTTGTGCCCGGTTTGTTGCCATAGATAACTAGGGTTTCGTTAGACGGTAGATTAAGACGAACGACCTTCTCATAACACATGATGTCAGCACGATGAAGACTCAACCAATCCATACCGATAATGACGTCGAAACTTTTAATTGAGACAGGCATGAGGTCGATTGGAAAATAATGGATATCTAGAGTTAGGGTACATCCTATGTATATACAACTAGTGCTCTCAGTCTTTCCATTATCCATTTCTACGGTGAACGGTTCTTTTAGTGCTCGTGGTTTTTGTTTAAGTAAGTGTGCAAATTTTTGGTTCACAAAACTCCTCTCCGCTCCACTATCAAATAGAATGCATGCATAAGAGTTATCGAGGAGAAACGTACCAGTGACCACTGTAGGGTCTGCTACCGCTTCCTCGTGGCCTATCGCCAAAACCCTTCCCACTCTGTAACATTCGGATTCCCACGTATCATATTTTAAGTATTTATTTTGAGTTTTAGGGAGGGACTCGGCGAGTAGGCGCTCAGACTCGCCGAGTAGGATCGCGTATTTCTTGATTGATTTAATGAAGGACTCGACGAGTCGATACGTGGACTCGGCGAGTCCGCGCTGTAAAGTGAAACCCTAAATCCCCGGGCATGTGCCCTATTTAAAGGCCTTTATGGCCTCCATTTGCGGCCAATGCACCCCAGAGAAACCCTAGAGAGAGCAGTGAGAGAGTTGAGAGCAAGAAGACGCTAATACATCACTTTTGGTGTAGTTTTGCTAGAAGGAAGAAGGAAACACCCATCTAGAGCGTGAAGGGAGCTTGGATCTGGGCTAATCATCTTGAGAGTTCATCTTTGGATGTATAATCCCTTCTATTTCGTGTTGATATGATAGATTTTAGGGTTTTTACCTCCATTTTATGTAATATCTAGTGAGTATGAGGTCCCCTTTGTGTTAATAGCATCAGATCTGGACCATGAGAGGTCCATAGAGTCACTATCCCTCAGCTTTATGCAAGCAAATGAAATATTGGGGACTAGGTTGCCATTTTTAGAGTTATTTCTCCATTTATGACTTGTTGTGGGTTGCATGCACGTAAAGGTTGCACCTTTAAGTGACATTTGAACATTTGAAGGGTAGATCTGATAGTTAGGGAAGCAGATCTGACCTTAGGAGGTCATTTGAGGATGAACATGGAGGCAACTCGCCGAGTCCATAAGTGGACTCGACGAGTCGAGTCGGGGTTGCCCCGCGATTCGTGACAGGTGTAACCCGTTGAGTGGAAGGATGGCTCGACGAGCCAAGAGAGGCTAAAAGGATTCAGAGGATCCGTATGGACTCTCCGAGTCGCCCTTGTGCACTCGACGAGTCGGGTCAAAGTTTGACCATTGACTTTCATTGACTTTAGGGTTCTGGTTAAGACTGGTTCAAGGGAATTCAGGGAAGGGTAGAATGACCTTCTACCCAATCTGTAGTGATGAGGCTATGAGAGAATATTAATTGGGAATGTTATTTGAATAATAGGAGGAGGCTAGGTCGGGACGTTGAGTAAGAGAGTTATCCGACTTCATTGAGGTGAGTCTTCTCACTATACTGTACCTGGAAGGGTACCTATGTGTGACCGAAAGGTCTTGTATGCTATGAGATGTTTGTGCTATATGCGGTTATGTGATATGTATGTGCTATGTATGTTATGTATGGTAAGGACCGGAAGGTCAAGATGATATGGACCGGAAGGTCAAGATGATATGGACCGAAAGGTCAAGAGGTTACGGACCGGAAGGTCGATACAGGTAGGATCGGAAGGTCTACCGGGATTTGGGACGGAAGTCCCCTGAGACACATGGATCGGAATATCCTACAGGGTTATGGCCTGGAAAGGCGTATGTGTTGTATGTGGTATTTTTGGGGAACTCACTAAGCATTTATGCTTACAATTGTTGTGATATGTGTTTCAGGTACTAGCGAGGATCGCGGGAAGGCGCCGGCATGATTCGTACACACTTATGGAGTTTATGTTATTGAGATTCTGGGACATGTTTTATTATGACACAGTGAATACATTATGTTTTATGATTATTGTGTGATTGAAAGTATGATTTAAAAATGAAAAATTGTTTTGAAAATTTACGTTGTTACACACTCCACCAGTATTTCCTGCCATCGGGCAGTTCCTCTTGAAGTGACCAACCTCGCCACATCCGTAACAAGCCTGGCCCACTCCAACGCTAGGGACCTGGGTGACTAGCCTAGCCGGAACTTTGCAGAAATGGGCAGTGTGCCCCTTCCTATTGCAGTTAGCGCACTTCATTTCCCGACAGGGTCCGTTGTGGTGGAAGCTTCACTTGTTGCACTTTGGTAAGCTCCCAGCATACTGTTTCATCGGCGCAGTGGCAGTAGGTGCTTCTTGGCAGAGTTCTGTGTTGTGTTACTTTTCTTCTTGTCCCAAAACTTCCGCTTGCTGTCGGCGGCTTTGGATGGTTCTGGGATGGCAATGGTTGTTGTTGTCAGTGTGCGGACTCCGTGATCGATGAGCCGCTGTGCCAATCGCTTGGCACTGTCGAAGGTAGTGGGGTTTAAAGCTAAAACATTCCCCTGAAATGGAGGCACCAGCCCCCAAATATACCTTTCGACCTTCTTTCCCTCAGTAGGGACCATTCCTGGACATAGAGCCACCATATCACTGAACCTGGCAGTGTAGGCTATTTTGTCGGAGCCCTTCATGGTTAGGCTCCAAAGTTCCTGTTCAAGTTTTTGAACTTCGCCCCTCGGGCAGTACTCCTCAATCATAAGCTCCTTCAGAGCTTTCCAGCCCATTGCATTAGCCACTATCAGAGTAAGTGACTTGACATGGCTATTCCACCATGTTAGGGCTCTGTTTGAGAAGGTGCAGGCAGCAAATTTTACTTTGCTTCCTTCCGGGCAGGAGCAGATCTCAAAGATCGACTCAGTCTTTTCGAACCATTGCGATAGAGCAATGATCCCACCGCTGTCGTTGAAGGCTCTGGGTTTGCAGTTAGTGAAGTCCTTATACGAACACTCTCTTGAGCGCACGAGAGCATCACCTTGAGTAGAATGTACAGCTGTTCCACTCCCGCTAGTATCGCTAGTACTGAATTGAGTTAATGATGTCGTAACAGCCGCAGCCACTGCAGCTTGGAGAGCTACAGGATCGTATTGTGGAGGAGGTGGGGGTTGAGTTGGAGTTATCGGAGGATTACGTCTCATTGATCGATGTGGAGGCATCTTTCAACTGAAATTTTACAAAGATGAAGATGATAATAAGCATTCAATAGTGAGAATAATGAGAGTGATCCATGGACTAAATCACCATATCTTAACAAATAGATGAGAGTATGATTGTATTGGAGATCTAACAATAGAAGGATGAAAGAATTTGGATAAAGATTTCCCCATGAGATTAGATGTTTGTCAATATCACTGGTATTTAAAGATGTAATAAGTTCGGGAAAAATGACCTTGGAGTAGGTCTTACATCACACTAGAATTGAGAAAATTTTAACAGCACAAAGACCTAACAGACTGAAAGTTCAAGGTCTTAACATAAGCAGGAATTTAATACTAGAGTCTATACATAGACCTAATTTATATCCATAAGAAATAGTAGAGTAGGCTCTATTCGCGAGGGGAGTTTTTCTGGTTGGTACTTGATTAAGCTCTGGATTCAGCCAACTGCTGTTCCGTTTCCCAAACACGCATTTGCAGAACCACTTGGTTCTGACGAAGATCCCTAACTTCGGATTGGCAGGCATTCAGCTCCACCAGTAGGACATCAGTGCGAGTCCTTTCCAAGTTCTGGTCATCGGTCAGATGACGGAGATGAACTGTGTTGACTCCGGAGTTAGCAAAGATCTCCATGACTTGGTCGAAGTTTTCTCTTCCTTGCTCAGCATTGCGAGCAACATGACGCACCAAGACAGGAAGGACTCTGTCTGCTGAGCCTCCCTCATTTAGATTGTAGAAGCTTCGGTCGCCATTGTAGGGATGTGGTTGTCCTTGCTCGTGGCTCTACCTGCCCAAGCTCACCGCCCACAGAGGCGTCGAGCCTTAAAAAGTTGGACGAGGGTTAGGATTTTTAGCAACTTGGGGTGGGTTATAGACCTCCGGTTCAGAGTCTGATTCTTCTTGGATTTCCTCCTTGTTCTCTTCATCAGAACTTTCCTCGGGGTCTTCTACTGCTGGGACCACCGGGTTCTCTTCCTCAGGCTCTACATCAAGCCATCCACCATTCCCTGATCGGGAAAGTACGAGTCGCCAGGGAGATGGAATCCAGCCATCTTATCTAAGCGAGAAAAGGGATGTAAGAAACATATAATAGACGTACTACTTGAGATAATTATAGGATGATCCTTACCAGTTACTTCAACATTTGCGTAGTGCATACCAGTCATATGTAACCAAGATAGAATAGACCTTTGAATAAGTGATCCTAACTATAAGTCCACAACCAAACAAGGAATAAGAAGTAAAGCAAAGATCACAGATTCTAAGTCTATAACACCTATTGACCTACTAGTAAGGACCTTTTTAGTTTTCACATAAGTAATTATAGTATCACAAAATACTCCTATAGTATTTTAAGTTTATCTTATGTTCTAAAGTTTTCATTTTAGTAGAGTTGGTAAGTTTTTAGACTTGCTGCAACACCATAACCATTCCTAGGCACATGCTAATCACTTCTCGGAAAGATATAGTTGATCACGTTATATCATTCCCAGATCTGATTATATGTCCCCAAGCCTACTTGTGTTGTCCAACAACCGCAATACTTTTGTTCTGTTCTAGTATGACACTGATCATAGTATGAATGCATGTATGTATACTTTAGTAAAATATTTTATTATTTAAAAAGTATAAACTCTTGGTCAGAGTGTTTTAATCCCGATGTGTTTATAGTTGTATATCTTTTATGGGTTGATACACTCAATTCACTATAAACAAAGCTCTGATACCAATCTGTCACACCCCCAAACCAGAACAGCGGAAACGTTTAGGGGCGGAGGACGTCATGTACAGTATCATAACAATGCACAATAGTAAAACAAGCAACAACATCATCAATTGCATTAATAATATAGTTAATACAAGTGTGTTCTGAATGTATTTGTAAGACACCAAATATATATATATATATATATATATATATATCAAAATAAAAGACTAGTCTTGAAGATGCTCCGTCTTCTCAAGACCTGGTCCAGTGTACCTGTCTACTGGTAACCTGAGAATACAAGTTATTTTGAAAGAGTATATCAACATTTAAGCTGGTGAGTTCATAAGTATTTTTTTGTCAAATGTTTTCATTAGTTTGATGAAAATGTTTGTAAGTGTTTTGATGTAAATGTTTGTATACTTCCTAGAAAATCCTATATTTTAGGCTAAGTTGGAAAGTAGTCTTCTACCAAGACCCGACTGTGTTGTAAGTTCGTTCTCTCGTAAAAATGAATGTTTTCCCAAGTTTATGACTATCTTTACTAGAAAATAGATTTCAGTACCTTTTATGTGAGAATATCACTATATGAATGTAATGGGAAAAATGAAGATGTACAGTAGTATTTTATAAAGTAACTACTGAAGTACTAACTACCTTAAAACCAAATAGTTAAATTAAGTTAAATGTGATGAGGTTATAACCATGCTTAATTGACTAGTATAAAACACGACGTTCCAAAGACATCGAAATGGTATGACATTTGTCACCCGTAGACCTGCATGTCCCACTTTAGCTAGTAGCAAGGTGTAGGATGGTCAATCCCATATAGATCTATACATAAACTCACGCTTTCCCTCCAGGAGACTCTGGTTACCAAAACGTGACACAAACAAGTATATTGATGTGCCATGAAGTAGTAGTTTCACATTATTGTTAATTTGTTCTTGTTATAGTATGTATGTTCCTTTCTGTTCTTGTTATAGTATGTTCCTTTCTGTTCGTGTTATAGTATGTTCCTTCCTGTTCTAGGTATAGTATGTTTATTCCTGTTCTAGTTATAGTATGTATGAACTGACTCCTGTAAGAACTGATTCATGTACGTTTCACTGTTCTAGAAATAGTAAGTAGTAATCCTCTAAACTATACCTATTATAGTTTACTAGTATGATTGTTTGACTGTTACTGATTTATAGAAAAGATTCAATTACTCACATAAGTAACTAAGTTAAGTATAATCCTTAAAAATGGGTTTAATATTCACATATGTATTTAATAAATATAACTATGATTTAACCGACATTCGGACTAGTGATCCTACCCTAAGCCCACAACCAAACAAGGAACAGGAGTCAAGGTATCTAGCAATAGTCCTAAGTCTGTTAAAGCATACTTATACGTAAATAGATAGACGAATATGATTTGATATAAAAGAAGTTTATAAAAGCTTTAAAAGAGTTTTAACAAGTTTTGAGTATAATAAATCCTTTTGGATGTTGTTTTCACATGTAAATGGTTAACACAATTTCATTGTGTTCTACTTGTATTCCCCCCCCCCCCTAAAAGTATTTAAAAAGCATTTAAAAGTGTAGTTGTAGGGGTATGAAGTCACCTGTAGTGAGTGATTCGAATGAAAGATCGATATAGGATGCTAAGTATGCCAAGTGAAGTCTCGAGCACAAACGGATCCTATTAAGCATATAACGACACATATATGTATAAAATTAGTGTATATAACAACTAACATGTAAGGGAAACAACCTTAGGAACTAGGAAACACTCTCAATGGAGTGTCAGAATCACATATGGTTGAATGAAGGGTGATCACGGCCACACAATGAATGTTCACGACCTGAGAATGGTTCACGGCCATAGAACACCTGATGTGTTCACGGCCCAAGCTTGATCTTATGAAGAGTTTACGGACATGGATGGAGGTTTCACGGCCAAACTTGCATCTAAGAAGGGTTCACGACCCTATGAAGGGTTCACGGCTGTGAACTCTTGAAGATGTTGCATATAAGTGTTTGTTTCATGGGTGGTGTAACGCCCGTAGATCCGGGCTAGTCAATTTAGAGATAATAGGGGTCGAAAACGACTTTCCGACAAAAGATTATTTAGAATAAATAATCTTAACCAAGTTGTAGAATATGTCTCAAGGTTTCCGTACATATAAAGAACGCCGACATCCGAGTTATAACGAAGAAGTTATGACCCGCCGAAGTTTTACGGCAAAACCGGCATGACACCAGGAGACGTATATAGTGAATTTACGATAGAGCGAGTTTTAGCATTAGCAATCTAAACGAAACTCGTAGAATACGTTAAACCGAGAGCGTCCATAAAAAGAACACCCAAATCTGACTTCGTATGAGGAAGTTATGATTTTTCGAAGTTTCGGCTTAGCAGTGTACAACCCGAAGTTCGAATATTAGATCGAGCGGTTTTTAGCCAACACAGCCTAAACGAGAATCGAAGATCTCATTAATAGTAGCATAACGATAAAAAGACAGACGAAAACGGACGTTGGATGAAGAAGTTATGAATTTTTAACGGACCAACCATGTCCCGGCCTGTTAAAAATATAACTTTTAAAATAAATTCAAAACTAGCTGACGGAGTCTAAACAAAAGTTGTAGAGTACGTTCCCGCCTACGCGTGGATATAAAGAACGTCGAAAACGGAGCTCGTATGCGAAAGTTATGATTTTTAGAAGTCGGAAAGGGAAATTACGAAATCTGCTGCTCGATCGATGACGTGGTCAAATCTCAGCCGTCGCTTGCTGAGCACGGTCTCGCCTCGGATGAAAGACGCGTCACCCTCGCATTACGCCTAGCGTCCGAGCTCAGAACGCGCCGCGTACGCGAACCCCTCCCTCGGTCCAGCTTAAGCCACGTCGCACCACCGAATGCTCGCCACATCGCACCTTATCCGAAGCTACGCGCCGCGTAGCTGCTGAACGAGCAGCGTAAATCCGAGCTGCTGGCTCCTATAAATAGATGCAAACTCTTCCGGATTTTTCACACATTTCCACTTCTCTCTCTAAATACTTTCTCTCTCTAACCCATTTCAACTCCCCTAAACCCTAGGAAAAATCCCTAGCACCCTAAGGAAGCCCCGAGGCTCCCGGAGTCCCGAGAAAAAAGGGTCTTTCGGTTCGGAAACGCTGCTCCTAGCAAAGCCCGGTTTTTAATAAAACCCACTGTAAGTGAGCTACGCCTATGCAATTTTTAATATAACTTTTAAATAATTATAGTAATGTTATTAGGTCCTTAAAATAATTATAGTAATGTTATTTAACGCTTATATAATAATGATAATAGATAGGCTATTAATTAGTCGCGGTTAACGTTATACTAAACCCTAGTGGTATTGATACTAGGTTTTGTCGAGGGAAATTGTTTTAAGAAGTAACGAAGCGTTGTTCGAGTGCAGAGACACCACCTTCCAGGTGAGTGCATAGTTACTTTCATCTTACACATAGATATGAAGTATTTTATATAAATTACGTCCTATGTGTGCATATTATCTGTATACTTGCTATCTATGCTGGATGAACGATTTTATACATGTTTTAAATGATTTAAACTGTATATATATATATATATCTATGAGAATATGTTGGGTAAAACATGGGTATATGTAATAGATGGAATATGAGTTGGATGATGAGTTGAGAGGTGTTATAGACCACGAGGTGAGTGTGAGAGGTGGACGATGTGAGAAGCCTTTCCCAAATGATGGCCCCGTCATCTAGCAGAGTATGGATGACAACCACGGACTATTCTAGACAGTCCAGTGGAACACTGGCAGGCTCGCAATATGTAGGTGTTGTGAACGATGTGTTCACCGGTGTACTCTAAAAACCCATTGACATGTATTACGAGTGGACTCTCGAAAACGATACTGTCAATAAACGAGATAACCCTAGCAGCTGTGCTCGAAGGACAATACTGGCAGCTGCGCCTCACATAGAATGTCACAATTCTGGCAGTTGCGCCTAAGTGATAGAACTAGCAGCTGTGCTTGACAGCTGTGTCATTGACAACGATGGACTTCGTGTCGATTCCTTAGAATGATACTTAGGATTGAATGAACGAGGAATAATTGATTCTTAGGGTAGATCCATAAGAGTAAGGAAGATAATGGGGATGGGTAATTGGGTTGATTGTTTGATGTTTAAACATAATAATTACATTATTGTGGGTTGAAAACCCTATGTACTCACCAGGTTTCCCAACCTGACCCACTCAGTTTATTTGTATCACAGGTGTCGATATGAAGTTACATTACACTGAGAGATTTAAAAGAGATGTAGATCACTAGTGTAAATGAATTTAAGTTCTGTTTATGCTTATGTTTCTGTATTAACGATGACATCCCAAATGTTTTAAAATGAATAAAAATACATTTCTTCGGAAATGCTTTGATAACGTATTTATCATGTTTTTCTGGGAACAAATTCCGCAAGATTTTTATTAAAAGAAGTACTCTGATTTTTATAAAGCATAAACAAAATCGGTCTTTTCTGGCCGTGAAAATGGGGATGTCACAGTTGGTATCAGAGCATTAGTTTAAGCGAACTAGGAATATGGATTTATTTGTAGACTTAAACTTAGAATGCTAAGCGATGATTGTGAGATGTGAGCACTAGCTTATTTAGGAAAGTATACCTAATATGCTTTATGTGCTAAATGATTTATGCCTCATATGTTGTTATTTGTTCGGATCTATGGTCTGTTGCCCGGCCGGATCTGGAAACCTTATGTGTTTAGGATTCTAAACGTACGACTACGATATTAGAACTAACATGTAAACGTTTCGGAGTGATAAGGACGATTTAAACGACAATCCTAAATAAAGATCTAGATTCACCTTATTCAGTGTATAGATCAAAATGGCAAGAACCCGCAGTGGAGCCGGGAATGCTAATGGGAACAGAAACCAACCCCCAGTGATTGAGCAAATACCGGTTGTGGTGGCCGCTGCTGAGCCAATAACCATGGCCGGAGTACAAGCGATGGTCCAAATGATGTTGGATCGTCAAATGGAGGAAACAAGGCGTTTACTTCAACAAAATCGAGAGGAACTTACGGTGCCTATTGAACAGCCCGAGCTCAGTGATGGGCAGTCAGAAGGAGGGAACTACAGTGGGACGGTTGGTCGAGCCGACCCACCGATAGTTAGACGAAACAATCAGGATGGAGGAAATAATGGACGTGGATGCAAGTACAAGGATTTCATGGCAACAAAACCCCCAAGTCTTTCTGGAAGCCCAACACCGGTGGAAGTTATGGATTGGATCTCCGAGATGGAGACAATGTTTGAGAGTTGCAAGTGTAGCAACAAACAGAAGACCGCTATCGCGATCCCTCTGTTAAAGTCTGGAGTATTGAGCTGGTGGAAGCTACTAGCTAACACGATGCCCAAGGGAGAAGCAAGCAAGATGTCTTGGGAAGATTTCGTGGTGCAACTGAAAATGCAGTACTGCTCTGAGCAGGATCTCCTAGAGATCAATAATGAGTTTCAAAATCTGAAGAAGGGAAGGATGAGTGTCACTGAGTATGCTGCAAGTTTTACATAGAATATGAAGCTTCTTCCTTACCTAGTTCCAACTAAGCTCTCCAAGGTCAACAAGTTTGCCCATGGATTACCAGCAGACTTTGGTCCAATGGTCAAGCAAGCAACCACTTTGAAAGCCGCCATCTGGGCAGCCAGGAATGTTGAGACTCAGATTAGGGAAAAGGGTCTGGAGAAAGCTGAAGTTGGCGAGAAGAGGAAGTTTGAAGGATCTTCAAGGTCCAACAAGGAGACCAAATTCCTGAAGTCTGGAGGAGGAAGAGGAAGTGAAGCAAGATGGTGCGAGAAGTGCAAAAAGAAACACTCTGGAAAATGCGGTGAGGAGGTGACTTGTTTCAAGTGTGGAAAACGTGGGCATTACACCAACGAGTGTACATTCAACAAAAGGGTATGTTACGAATGTAACGAGGAAGGTCACTTCAAGCAAGATTGCCCAAAGAGAGAAGGGGCTACAAAGCCAAATGCGTCGCCAAAGCCAAAGGCGAGAGCATTTCAAATGATCCTTGACGAAGCAGATAACAATGCAAGGATTCAGGAGTGAAGGCTTAATATCCAAAGATCGAGTTATGAAGTAACCAAGGGATAATATCGTATAATGTAACCTGTTAGAAGCATAGTATAGGGTGAACTCGAACACCTATGTAATAGTTTCAAGAAATAATAAAGCCTTCGTTTTGTTATCTGGTATGTTAAACTGTTATGTGATTTTCTTGTATGGTGACTTGGGGACTGCGAGACAATACTTGGGACGAGTATGAGTAGGTGTGAAAGGTATTAGATGCATATACTACAGGAAGCACAGGACTCACGCTTGGATCAGGGAAAGTCACAAGGTTACCAAGGAGCTAGCAATTCATTTCATTTTATTCAAGTATGTTGTTACCATCATTTCGGTAATGACTAAGAAAATGATTGTTATTCCGACCCTAGTGGTCATATCAAATTGAGTCCGACTAAGATGAGTATGTTACGAGGTTCAGAGAACCAAGTTCGATGTAGCATTTGACTTAAGCCGGAAGATTGAAATGAAAGATAATCAAAGCGATCAGTACAGGTATCACGACAGTTGCTTGTAGCTAGAAATGCTACCTTTTAAGATGTGATAAGAACGTGAAGGAAGGTATAGTCTGTTCCGGAATTTGACTCTAAAAGACCTGAGTCTAAGCATTGCAACATACGATGAGAGGTCATTAGAATGTGACCCATCGGTCTATTGTGGAAGTCAAATAACAAAGTTTGAAAAAGGAGTCTCCGGTAAGGATCGAGATTGTGACCTGAAGATCATAAGTTGGAGTCTAATGAGAGATAGGGAGCAGGTGCAAGATCGAGCACCGCATGTAGTCAAGGAGTCTTAGAGTTAGATACTCGTTCAAAGAAACATCAAAGTTACGGTTATTACTTAGGATGAAGAGATAACGTATGGATTCATCATGTGATCCATGTTTCGTTGATGATTCCGAGATGTAATCATCCTAAGGGGGAGAAAATTGTAACGCCCATAGATCCGGGCTAGTCAATTTAGAGATAATAGGGGTCGAAAACGACTTTCCGACAAAAGATTATTTAGAATAAATAATCTTAACCAAGTTGTAGAATATGTCTCAAGGTTTCCGTACATATAAAGAATGCCGAAATCCGAGTTATAACGAAGAAGTTATGACCCGCCGAAGTTTTACGGCAAAACCGGCACGACACAAGGAGACGTAAATAGTGAATTTTCGATAGAGCGAGTTTTAGCCTTAGCGATCTAAACGAAAGTCGTAGAATACGTTAAAACGAGAGCGTCCATAAAAAGAACGCCCAAATCTGACTTCGTATGAGGAAGTTATGATTTTTCGAAGTTTCGGCTTAGCAGTGTATAGCCCGAAGTTCGAATATTAGATCGAGCGGTTTTTAGCCGACAC
The DNA here is from genome assembly GCF_052849685.1 of Lactuca virosa. NCBI lineage: Eukaryota > Viridiplantae > Streptophyta > Magnoliopsida > Asterales > Asteraceae > Lactuca > Lactuca virosa. Next base: position 299,229,775 of record NC_136426.1, on the reverse strand, counting down.
AGCCTAAATGAGAATCGAAGATCTCGTTAATAGTAGCATAACGATAAAAAGACAGACGAAAACGGATGTCGGATGAAGAAGTTATAAATTTTTAACGGACCAACACTGTCCCGGCCTTTTAAAAATATAACTTTTAAAATAAATTCAAAACTAGCTGACGGAGTCTAAACAAAAGTTGTAGAGTACGTTCCCGCCTACGCGTGGATATAAAGAACGTCGAAAACGGAGCTCGTATGCGAAAGTTATGATTTTTAGAAGTCGGAAAGGGAAATTACGAAATCTGCTGCTCGATCGATGACGTGGTCAAATCTCAGTCGTCGCTTGCTGAGCACGGTCTCGCCTCGGATGAAGGACGCGTCACCCTCGCATTACGCCCAGCGTCCGAGCTCAGAACGCGTCGCGTATGCGAACCCCTCCCTCGGTCCAGCTTAAGCCACATCGCACCACCGAATGCTCGCCACCTCACACCTTATCCGAAGCTACGCGCCGCGTAGCTGCTGAACGCGCAGCGTAAATCCGAGCTGCTGGCTCCTATAAATAGATGCGAACTCTTCCGGATTTTTCACACATTTCCACTTCTCTCTCTAAATACTTTCTCTCTCTAACCCATTCCAACTCCTCTAAACCCTAGGAAAAATCCCTAGCACCCTAAGGAAGCCCCGAGGCTCCCGGAGTCCCGAGAAAAAAGGGTCTTTCGGTTCGGAAATGCTGCTCCGAGCAAAGCCCGGTTTTTAATAAAACCCGCTGTAAGTGAGTTACGCCTATGCAATTTTTAATATAACTTTTAAATAATTATAGTAATGTTATTAGGTCCTTAAAATAATTATTTGGGCTATTATTATGAATTATATTGAGTGTCATTTAACGCTTATATAATAATAATAATAGATAGGCTATTAATTAGTCGCGGTTAACGTTATACTAAACCCTAGTGGTATTGATACTAGGTTTTGTCGAAGGAAATTGTTTTAAGAAGTAACGAAGCGTTGTTCGAGTGTAGAGACACCACCTTCCAGGTGAGTGCATAGTTACTTTCATCTTACACATAGATATGAAGTATTTTATATAAATTACGTGCTATGTGTGCATATTATCTGTATACTTGCTATCTATGCTGGATTAACGATTTTATACATGTTTTAAATGATTTAAACTGTATATATATATATATATATATATATATATATATATATATATATATATATATATCTACGAGAATATGTTGGGTAAAACATGGGTAGATGTAATAGATGGAATATGAGTTGGATGATGAGTTGAGAGGTGTTATAGACCACGAGGTGAGTGTGAGAGGTGGACGATGTGAGAAGCCTTTCCCAAATGGTGGCCCCGTCATCTAGCAGAGTACGGATGACAACCACGGACTATTCTAGACAGTCCAGTGGAACACTGGCAGGCTCGCAACCTGTAGGTGTTGTGAACGATGTGTTCACCGGTGTACTGTTGTCGCACCCCCAAACCAGAACGGCGGAAACGTTCGGGGGCGGAGGACTTTAGGTAAGTATCACAACACATGCAATATAGTAATCAAAGTACAAACAACCATTGTATTAATAAGTATAAGTTTTACATAAGTGTTTAAACATTACATATTCAAACACTAAAGTAGGTACAGCAGAAGACAAGCGTCGCGGTACGGTACTAGGTAGTCTTCTCAAGAGCTTCGGGAGTGTACCTGTCTACTGGATTCCTGAGAATACAAGTTATTTGAAAAGAGTAGATCAACATTTAAGCTGGTGAGTTTATAAGTATTTTAGTTCTGTTAAATATACCCTAAGTTCTTTGAATAAGTTCACTGGTTTCTCCAGGAAATCCTATATTTCCTGAGGTGATTAACTGATAACCTCAATAGTTTCCCTCTGTAATTACCTAGTTTATACTGATTATACATATCATAATATCGAATTGACATTTAAATGGGTGTATCTGCCCTAAGCCCACAACCAAACAAGGAACAGGAAGTAAGGCAGAAGTCACACATTTCACTGTCAATCGGACATTACTTATGTACAACTCTGATGTAATAACTAAGGAATTATATAATTAACCACTAAAGGTCTTTTATGTTATACTAGTTTACAAAGATTGAATGACTAAGTTTCATTTGATAAGTGGTTTAAACCCATAAATAGTTTCCTTTGTATAAGTGGTTTAATCCCATAAACCGTTTCATTTGTAAAAGTGGTTTAATCCCATAAACTGTTTCACTTGTAAAACTATTCTTAGTAATATCTGTTCTACAGTAAAAACCTTAGTATTAATCCTGGAGAGTATTGTATTATCCATAATACTGCCTTGTGGTTTTAAATGTTCAAAACCAGAAGTACAATACTTGATTTCATGATACGTAGCTCTTACTGTAAGTAAAAGCTACTGAAGGTATATCTGGTCGGGATGTAATTAACTTTTCTTACTGTTATAAGAGAAGTATATTACTTTATAATTCACTCGTTGTTTTATCCATGTGAGTCCTATTAACCATACTAATATGACTGATATGCCTGCGGCGACGTTCTTCAGGCATCGGAACTGGAATGATATTTGATACCCTAGGTCTGCCGGCCAAACTGTAGTGAACAGTAGAGGTGCGGGATTGTCAGTCCCATATAGATCTATACACAAATTCACGCTCTCCCTACAAGAGATTCTGGCTAATAGTTCAGGACTTAAAAGGGTCGTACTTAGATAAGTACACCGTGAAGGGTCTCACAAATTTATTGTTTCAACAAGATTTCCGATGTATTATTATTATTACCCGATGAATGTTAACTCTGGTACTTTGTATCGTACCCTTGGTTAATGCAAACCCGGTAAGATGTATTATTACCTCGATTTTTCTAACTCAGGTACTCTGTATAGTACCTTTGCTAATGCAAACCCGGCAGAATGTATTATTACCTCGTGTTTGCTAACTCTGGTACTCTGTATAGTACCTTTTCGAATGAAAACTCGGCAGGATGTATTATTACCTCGTGTTTGCTAACTCGGGCACTCTGTATAGTACCTTTGCTAATGCAAACCTGGCATTACCACATGTTTGCTAACCCTGGTACTCTGTATAGTACCTTTGTTAATGCAAACTAGGTATGATGTATCTTTACTTCTTTAATATGTTGTTCGTATATTAAAGGTATTATACATATCTTGGTATAGTTGAATGAATTTTGGTAATTTCCTTGGAAAGTATACAGTTGTGAATCATACTTGTATCTTTAGTTTTGAATCATAAATTATACCTATTATAATTTATATGTTCTATCTGATTAGCATGGTTTCTCATGGATGAACACCTTTGCTCAACCTGGTACAAAGGTGCAGATACCAAAAGGAGTAACCTTTTGTACTCATATATTTATAATATATATATATATATATATATATATATATATATATATATATATATATATATATAATTAAGAAGGAAACGACCTTCGGACAAATAATACAACCTTAATTCCACATCCAAATAAGGAAAAGAAAATAAGATAATTCATTAGTCCTAAGCCCTTCAAATCTTATTTATATATTTACACATATATACACATGATTTTTGGCATATATAATTTGAAATAGTTTATAAAACATTTTTCAAAGAATTTAACGGAGTTTACATGACTTTTAAGATTTAACATGGCTTTAAGTTATTTTGGAAGTATTTGATAATTCTTAAAACCATACGAAAATTTTCTGTGTGATTATTATCACACACAGTTATTAACACAATTTAATATTGTGTTAAACTTGTATTCCCCCCCTAAAAAGCATATAAAACCATTTAAAAAGGTATATTATAGGGGTATGAACTCACTTTGATAAGCGGTGATTCGGGTAGCGTTTCGTTTCCCGTAAAGAGTTTATTTAACGAGAAACCGGCTCAAACCGGGCAGAGTTTCGACAAGAGAGAGGATGACTTCTCGAGAATTACGGGGCTCCGGGGCTTGCTTCGGGCTTTAGACACGATAACGGGGCCTTCGGGGGTCGTGAGAAAGTTGAGGGGGTGAAATGGTGCAAAATGGGTGAAAAATGGGGTGAAAAACCCTTCCATCCGAGAAGGCTCGCACCCTTTATATAGGGGTGCGAGGGTTCGGCCGAGGAGGACAGGTGGCGAGGCGAGGGGTGAGTCAGCAGCCATGCATCGGTCAGCAGCAAAGCCTCGTGCGAGGGTTCGGACAGGTGGGCTCTTCGGACTGGACCGGGCTTCGGTCCAATGGGAGAAGGCCACGCATGCGAAGGGTCATCCGAGGAGTGTCTCATACGAGTGCTGGCCGAAGCTTATTGGACCTCGGCTGCGGTCCACTCAGAAGGTGACACGTGAACTGCGGTCCAACCAGAGGATGACACGTGGCGGTTCACACGTGATGATGACGTGTCCGAAGAGTGACCTGCGAAATTTCTCGGTTATCCACAATTTCTCGATTTTTGTGCCAAAAACTTGCGAAATTCATAACTTTCGTATACGAGCTCCGTTTTTGACATTCTTTATATGCACACATAGGTAAAATCATACCCTACGACTTTCGTTTAGACTTCGTCGGCTGGTTTTGACCTTATTTTTAATATTATTATTTTAAACAGACCGGGACGAGAATCCGTTAAAATTTCATAACTTCTTCATCCGACGTCCGTTTTCGTCTGTCTTTTTACCGTTGTGCTACTTTTGACGAGACCTTCGATTCTTGTTTAAGTTGCGTCGGGTAAATATCGATCGATTTATATTTCGAATTTTTAGTTGTCTACTGCTAAACCGAAACTTCGAAAAATCATAACTTCCTCATACGAAGTCGGATTTTCACGTTCTTTTTATGAACGTTCTCAGTTTAACATATTCTACAACTTTTATTTAGATTGTTAAGGCTAAAAATCCTTTTATCGAAAATTCACTTTTTACACTGAACAGTGTTTTGCCAGTTTTACCGCAGATTTTCGATTGGTCATAACTTCTTCGTTATAACTCGGATTTCAGTGTTCTTTATGTTTTTGGAAACCTTGTTACTAACTCTACCACTTGGTTCATCACAATTACGATTATTGATCAATTTATTTTTGACCAAAACTTGACTGGTGTCACAACTGTAAAAACCCATTGACATGTATTGCGAGTGGACTCTCGAAAACGATACTGTCAATAAACGAGATAACCCTAGCAGCTGTGCTCGAAGGACAATACTGGTAGCTGCGCCTCACATAGAATGTCACAATTCTGGCAGCTGCGCCTCAGTGATAGAACTAGCAGCTGTGCTTGACAACTGTGTCATTGACAACGATGGACTTCGTGTCGATTCCTTAGGATGATCCTTAGGAATGAATGAACGAGGAATAATTGATTCTTAGGGTAGATCCATAAGAGTAAGGAAGATAATGGGGATGGGTAATTGGGTTGATTGTTTGATGTTTAAACATAATAATTATATTATTGTGGGTTGAAAACCCTATGTACTCACCAGGTTTCCCAACCTGACCCACTCAGTTTATTTGTATCACAGGTGTCGATATGAAGTTACATTACACTGAGAGATTTAAAAGAGATGTAGATCACTAGTGTAAATGAATGTAAGTTCTGTTTATGCTTATGTTTCTGTATTAACGATGACATCCCAAATGTTTTTAAATGAATAAAAATACATTTCTTCGGAAATGCTTTGATAACGTATTTATCATGTTTTTCTGGGAACAAATTCCGCAAGATTTTTATTAAAAGAAGTACTCTGATTTTTATAAAGCATAAACAAAATCGGTCTTTTCTGGCCGTGAAAATGGGGATGTCATAGGTGGAATCAAGTGTTTCTAATGGACAACAAGAAGATGGATGAGATACTTACTTATTGGAAGCCTTTAGAGTGTTTGCGGTTGAAGATAGTTGAGAGAGAAAGGGATGTTCACGGTTGGAGTTTGAAGAAATGAAGAAAAATGAACCAACTCCTTATATATAAGAATTGTTCACGGCCAAGTGAGGGTTCACAGCCGTGAACTCATTTTGATGGTATTTCCGACTTGATTGCAACTCAAAGAACTCAAGTTAATACTTCCTAACACACAATCCTTGAGTGTACTAGGCTTAGAAACTCTCAAACAGACCCTTAACACAACATAAAGGTAACATAAACAAGTCTGAACTTTGATTGAATTGATTGACTTTACAAGATAGATTTCGGGTTGTCACAATAATCTTCATACTTAGGTTTAAAATTTAGAATTACCTTAACATCGGGATGTTACAATTTTGGATCCAGAATTACACCATCATTTTGTTGGATTAGGTGTCTAAGCCCATAACTATAATTGGTATGTACTTGAATTGATAGCAGCACAGTCCTTTTGGGTTGCCCTCAACCTAGCAATTGGACAAGGAAATTATGAAAGGAGAGATATTAATTAATAAGATTAATGAATTAATATAAATGATTTATTAATATGTTAAAGGATTAATATATTAATTAGAAATCATTATGTTTAATTAATAGTTAGCCAGAAATTAATCAGAATTAATTTTGGGGTTAAAAGTATTAATTATAAAGTGCAGAGACTAGTTTGCAATTATCTAATAGTTGAGTGGAAGGATCCAGAACCTCCTTGGAAGGAGGTGGATGAAATCTATAGGGGAAACCCTAAGGATTTCGTCCAAGGGGCTTTGGATAAGTCCTTTGGGTTAGCTTAGGCCCTAAGCAAAGGAGTATTAGGGTTTTCCCTAAACCCTAGATCCCTCAGCTATATAAGGAGCCTCCCAGCTCACAATTTCGGCCACTCCTACCTTGGAAGAAACCCTAGGCCGAAAATTGCATACCCTCTCTCTCTCTCTCCTTCAAGTTTCCTTCTTGCTAGTTCTTGGGTGTGATTCCATTAGAGGCATTACATTTGTGGTGCTAGGCTTCCAAGAAGATCAAGATCAAGATCAAGAGGATTGTCAATTGTTTGCTATAACAATTGAAAGGTATGTAACTCTTAAACCCTAGTTTGTTAATTTCGAAATTAGACTCTCTCCTCTAGGGTTCTTTTTTGCAATCAAATTTATATGTTTAATAGTTAAAACATAGATCCAAAGTAGGTTGCATGTGAACTTAGGAATTATTTTTCTAGTTTATTTGTTTTACCTAAAACCCATCAGTGGTATCAGAGCCATTGTTTGTTTTAAATTGAATTGCTATAATAGTTGAATTGCAAATTAGGGTTTATAGCCATTAAACCCTAAAGGCAAAAAAATTTCGATTTTAGGGTTTTGGTTCAAAGGGTTTTCGAAAAACCCTAGCCTCCATGAACCCTAATCGAAATTAGGGTTAGGGTTTTGCAAAATCCTAGCCTCCTCCCTTGAATTTCGAAATATGCTAGCCCCTTTTTAGGGTTTCCTTGTTTTGGATAATAGTTGCCTTATTGGATAATTGAGAAAAATAAGGAAATTATCCTATCCCCATATTTTCGAAATCTAGAAGGGATATGGATTAGGATTAAATTAATTGTTTAATTTAATTAGATAATCCTTACAAGATTTAATAAATTAGTTAAAAGTTAATTAATAGATAAATATTAAATCTAGTTATTTGGTTTATTTTAAATTTTAAATTAATGTCTTAATTTTCGAAATTTATATATAAACCTTAAAGTTTTAAAAAGTTTAAAACACACCTTATATATATATTACAATTAAAAGTTTAATATTATATATGTATAAGAATATGGTCAGTCAAATCGCTAGTATGCCTCATTCACGAAGCTAGTCTATAAGGGGGGTATAAGGAAACTGCCTATAAAATGGTAGTTGAATGGGTGTCCACTCTCACCAACCGCTTCCTTGATTAGTGGAGGGTCGTTAGCAGAACGGATTTGATAGGACAACTACATCTCATTAAAAGTATAATGTTATTAAAGAAAGTACTAGAACATTATTTTACAAAATCCCAACTCTAGTTACTTTAGGAAAAATGTGAAAAGTATGATAATCCATGAAATTGCACATTATGCTTTATTGGTTGTTAGTGGAGTGTGTGTGGTTAACCAGCACACTAAAAGGCACTAATAAAGAGTAGTAATGGGTATCTCATAATTTTCATTTTGATGGAGCGTGTGTGGTTTACCAGCACATCAATAGTTGATGATAAAGACAATGAGGTTACCAAGCACATTTGCATGGTTATTCACATCTTGTTTGTGATCCTCGGCATCCCAGTCACAAATAGAAGAGCATAATCTGAGATTAAAAACATGTCATTGAATAGTTTCAATGTATCTCAAAAGAATTAGGAATTTCACTTCGTTTATTTCGTCTAATGGTGGAATTGGTGAATCGTCATTCACCTACCTTTATGAAATTTACACTTGGATCTCGGCATCCCATTTCTGAGTTGTGAATCTTCATAGTTGGATCCCAACCTTGATATTATATCTTTGGGTTATTATATTAAGGTATCTTGAAATCTAACTAAAACTTTCTTTCTTTTCAGATGTCTACTCCTGGAAACACTTCTGCTTCATCCTCCTCCAACCACAACTTCTCTTTGCTCAACATTTGCTCCAAAGTCGTTATGGATGGCTCTAACTATAACGATTGGATGCGTAACATCAAGATGGCGCTTCGATTTGAGGACAAAGAATATGTCCTTGAAAAGGAGCTCAAAGAGCTTGATGAGTCTAAAGCTACTCCTGAAGAATATGCTGCCTACAAGAAACATTACGATGATGCTACCAAAGTGGCATGCATCATGGTGGCAACCATGTCCCCAGAACTGCAAAGGTACTATGAGGACTACTGGCCTTTTGAGATGAACAAGGACCTTATGGAAAAGTACCATAAGCGAGCTCGTCAAGAAAAGTTTGAAGTAGTCAAGTCACTCATGGATTGCAAGATGAAAGAAGGGGAGTCGGTTGTGTCTCATGTGCAAAGAATGCAACGCTACATAGAGCGTTTGGTCAAGCTCAACATTCACTTTGATGAGGAATTGGCCATTGACATGGTCTTGAACTCACTACCTGATTGTTATGGTCAGTTTATTCTAACTTACCATTTGAACAACACTGAGCAGACACTGGCCCAATTGCACAACTTGTTGCAGACAGCTGAAGCAGGGATGAAGGGTAAAAGTATAGCCTCCACTCCTGCAAATGCCCCTGTCTTGGCCATTGGACAAGGAAAGGGGAAAAAGAGGAAAGGTCCTCCTAAGCGAAACTGGAAGAGCAAGGCTCAAGCTGGGTCATCTAGTAATGGCCCAAAGGCTAAGCCCAATGCTACCACTCCCCATGTTTCTGATCCAAAGGAGGTCGTTTGCTTTTATTGCAATCAAAAGGGGCATTGGAAGAGATCCTGCCCACAATAACTGCAAGACATCAAAGATGGCAAAGTAAAGCCATCTTCGGCAGGTACTTACACTATTTCTTCTAATAACTCATTATCTTCTCGTTCATGGGTCCTTGATACAAGATGTGGTTTTCACATCTGTTCTGATTTGCAGGGGCTAAAGGAAAGTGAGGAGATAGAGAGAGGAAGGATAAACTTGATCATGGGGAACAAGAAGTCTTCACCAGTGACCAAGATCAAAGTTTATCAACTTTTGCTTAGTAATGATGTTAGATTAGATTTATTAAATTGTTGCTATTCGTCTGAGATGACGAGAAACATTATTTCATTTCATGCATTGTTCAGACAAGGTTTTAAATATTCTTTTAATGATTTGAATGGTTCAATTTCTGTTTATAAGAATGGTGTTTTTGTGTTTGAAGCTTTGCCTTGTGATGGTGTGTATGAAACAGTGACTTGTGTTGATAGCTTAGGAAATAGTGTATTTAATATTGACTTGTCTAATAGTGTAGACAAGGCATGCTTGTGGCATTGTCGTCTTGGACACATTAACAAGAAACGCATAGCCCAACTCCAAAAGGATGGAGTGTTGGAATCATTTGACCTAAAATCAGATGATATGTGTGAATCTTGTCTTTTGGGAAAGATGACAAAATCACCATTCACAGGGTCTTGTGAAAGAGGTGAAGGTCTGTTGGATCTCATACACACAGATGTGTGTGGACCCTTCAGATCAACTACAAGGGATGCTAATCGATTCTATGTGACTTTCACTGATGATTATAGCAGATATGGCTATATCTACTTAATCAAACATAAGTCAGAAACCTTTGAAAAGTTCAAAGAGTTTAAGCATGAGGTCGAAAATCAATTGGGCAGAAAGATAAAGGTACTTAGATCCGATAGAGGCGGGGAGTATCTTAGTATCGAGTTCAACGAGTATCTAAAAGAATGTGGGATAGTCTCACAATTAACTCCTCCTAGGACACCATAGTTAAATGGTGTAGCTGAGAGGCGTAATCGAACCTTGTTAGACATGGTTTGTTCTATGATGAGTCGTGCTTCGCTTCCTATTCATTTCTGGGGGTATGCCTTAGAGACAGCCGCTCACATCCTCAATCTTGTCCCTACAAAGAAGGTTGTCAAAACACCTCACGAAATGTGGAGGGAAAGTTCCCTCATTGGCACATATTAAATTCTGGGGTTGTGAAGCTTTCGTAAGACGGGAGACTCACGACAAGCTAGCAGCTAGAAGTGAGAAATGTGTTTTCATTGGTTACCCAAAGCAGTCTTTTGGATATTTGTTCTACAGACCTAGTGAAAACGTGGTCCTTGTAGCACGAAGAGGAGTCTTTCTAGAAAGAGAGCTCATATTCAAAGAGGACAGTAGGAGCACCATTGACCTTGAAGAAATTCAAGAGCCAGCCAATGAAGGAACCTTAGATGACACTAGCACTCAACCAGAGGAAACAGTTCCTGTTGAACCAGTTGATAACTCATTACCTCTTCGAAGATCCACTAGGGTGAGTGTGCCACCTGAGTTGTATGGTTTTCATATTACTTCAGACGGTGACACATTCATCAGTGATAGGACACTGGTAAATTTAGATGAACCAGTCACTTATAAGGAAGCAATGGCAGGCCCAGAGGCTTCCAAGTGGAAAGAGGCAATGGACAGCGAGATTAAGTCCATGTATGACAACCAAGTTTGGAATTTGGTTGATAGTGCACCAGGTCGTAAGACAGTTGGGTGCAAATGGATCTTCAAGAAGAAGACAGACATGGATGGAAATGTGCACACATTCAAGGCTCGACTGGTTGCAAAAGGTTTCACTCAAACCCCAGGGGTTGACTATGATGAGACCTTCTCGCCAGTAGCTAAGATTAAATCTATTAGGATATTGCTCGCCATAGCTGCCTTTCATGACTATGAAATCTGGCAGATGGATGTCAAGACTGCTTTCCTTAATGGGAAGTTGGCTGAGGAAGTTTACATGAATCAGCCAGAGGGTTTTGTTGATGCAAAGTTTCCCAATAAAGTGTGCAAGCTTGAGAAATCCATTTATGGATTGAAACAAGCATCTCGCAGCTGGAATCTTTGCTTCCATGAGAAAGTCAAAGAGTTTGGTTTCTCTAGAAGTGAAGATGAGTTTTGTGTGTATATCAAGGCTAGTGGGAGTATAGTAACTTTTCTAGTGTTATATGTCGATGACATATTACTCATTGGTAACGACGTTCCAACCTTGAAAGATGTTAAGTCTTGGCTTGGAAAGTGTTTTGCCATGAAAGACCTTGGAGAAGCTGCCTATATTCTTGGGATTAGAATATTAAGAGATAGAAAGAAGAGACTAATTGGACTTAGTCAGAGCACATACTTGGATAAAGTACTAAAGAGGTTTAGTATGGAAAATTCCAAGAAGGGAGAGCTACCTATCCAGAGCAATACCAAATTGAGTAAGACTCAATGCCCGAGTACAGATGAGGAAATAGCAGACATGAGTCGTGTACCTTATGCTTCCGCTGTCAGATCGATCATGAACGCTATGACATGTACTCGCCCTGATGTGGCATTTGCTTTGAGCATGGTCAGTCGCTATCAGGGAAACCCGGGTAGAGCTCATTGGATAGCGGTTAAGAATATACTCAAGTATTTGCGAAGGACGAAGGACTGGGTCCTTGTACTTGGTGGCAATGATACTTTGAGAGTAGATGGTTACAGTGATGCCAGCTTTCAGACGGATAGAGATAACTTCCGTTCTCAATCAGGCTGGGTATTTCTACTGAACGGAGGAGCAGTTACTTGGAAAAGTTCCAAGCAAGATACGGTGGCTGATTCTACTTGTGAATCAGAGTACATAGCAGCGAGTGAAGCGTCAAAAGAAGCAGCTTGGTTAAGGAACTTCATCGGAGATCTCGGAGTTGTTCCAACCATCCAGGAGCCTATGGAACTGTTCTGCGATAATGAGGGAGCGGTTGCCTTAACAAAGGAACCGAGAGATCATGGTAAAACCAGACATATCGACAGAAAGTACCATTTTATCAGACATAGAGTAGAAGAAGGCCATCTTGTAGTAAAGAGGGTGTCATCTGAAGATAACCCAGCAGACCCCCTCACAAAGGGTCTGAGTAGGGCTAAGCATATTCAGCATGCTCGGAGCATAGGACTGAGAGATGATATTAGTTTTAGTAGTAAGATTAGTTTTGTTCTGAAACTTGTAACAAAGTAAATGTAATTGACTTTTGGTGATTAAATAATAAAGTATTATTTATAAGTTTGGTTACTGCCTTTTGTCCATTGTTTATTATTGTGTTTCATATTTTGCATGTTTTACTTCCCAAATAATAAGATTATTCAAACTCCACAGTCGCTCGTACTTTTGGAAGTAAGTAGTGAATTAAGACTGTCGTGAATGGATTGCAGATTGTCTGAGGATAGACATGGCAATAGAATTGCTGCAATGTTCATGAGTACTTAGAAATTGAGATTTGAGTATTGAATAAACCCTCACTAACATTATCACTTCATGGAATTCATCACGAGTAATACTGAGACGATAATATCTTGTAATCTTGAAACGAAGATATATGAGTTGTAATTTACAAAGTCGGTTATACATTGGTGATACGAAAACGCATCAGTAACTTGGTGTTATAAAACGTATTGTCATGTATAATTTGATGAGTAAAAGATACAAGCATATGAGTCAACGTTTATTCGTTCCTTTTGCCCTAACCGGAAAAGCGATATCTGTGGGCCCCTCGATGATTTGGTGTTGACTTATGTGATGGGCCCAGCCAGGACTAAATTGATGTGTTCAATTAGAAGTTCTACATCATCACAAATCAGAAATCGGGAAACATAGATTCTAGACAAAGAGATTGAATACGTTCCATGTCTTATGTCTGGGGATATCTTGCAGAACAAAGGATTATATGATCACTTATCTTAGGACATGTAATTGACTGGGTCAGAGTTCAGCAACAGCTTTTGGAAGCTACAATTTGCTGGTCAAATTTAGAAGGCATACTAGCAATTATAGTTACAGACTTATCCAAGTGGGAGACTGTTGGATTAGGTGTCTAAGCCCATAACTATAATTGGTATGTACTTGAATTGATAGCAGCACAGTCCTTTTGGGTTGCCCTCAACCTAGCAACTGGACAAGGAAATTATGAAAGGAGAGATATTAATTTATAAGATTAATGAATTAATATAAATGATTTATTAATATGTTAAAGGATTAATATATTAATTAGAAATCATTATGTTTAATTAATAGTTAGCCAAAAATTAATCAGAATTAATTTTGGGGTTAAAAGTATTAATTATAAAGTACAGGGACTAGTTTGCAATTATCTAATAGTTGAGTGGAAGGATCCAGAACCTCCTTGGAAGGAGGTGGACGAAATCTATAGGGGAAACCCTAAGGATTTCGTCCAAGGGGATTTGGATAAGTCCTTTGGGTTAGCTTAGGCCCTAAGCAAAGGAGTATTAGGGTTTTCCCTAAACCCTAGATCCCTCAGCTATATAAGGAGCCTCCCAGCTCACAATTTCGGCCACTCCTACCTTGGAAGAAACCCTATGCCGAAAATTGCATACCATCTCTCTCTCTCCTTCAAGTTTCCTTCTTGATAGTTCTTGGGTGTGATTCCATTAGAGGCATTACATTTGTGGTGCTAGGCTTCCAAGAAGATCAAGATCAAGATCAAGAGGATTGTCAATTGTTTGCTATAACAATTGAAAGGTATGTAACTCTTAAACCCTAGTTTGTTAATTTCGAAATTAGCCTCTCTCCTCTAGGGTTCTTGTTTGCAATCAAAGTTATATGTTTAATAGTTAAAACATAGATCCAAAGTAGGTTGCATGTGAACTTAGGAATTGTTTTTCTAGTTTATTTGTTTTACCTAAAACCCATCACATTTTTCACCATTTGGAGGTAAAAAGCTTTGATCTTGATAAAGTTTTACCTAGATCTTGTTTAGCCATGGATTTTTGATCTTTTTGGTCCCATAAGCTTGGTATTATGAGTATGGGTTACTCTAAACCTTATGAGTTGTCCTTTCAGATGTTTTGGAGTGTTTAGAAGCATTAAAATCCAATCTTGGTCATTAGTTTCCTTCCATGCATGAACTAGGATGCCTTAATGAGTTAAGAAGTTAGGGTTTTTGGTATTTAGCACTTAATAGCCATGTAAGACCATAAAGTTGGAAACTTTATGGTTAAGGACATCTCTTGAGGGATCGATCTGGATTTTGGATAAAAGAGCTTAAGGATTAAGCTCTTGATAGAAGGAATGGGTGGCAAGTGTGTACGCAGGGCGTACGCTATGGTACGATGTGCGTACCAGGTCAACATCCCATCTTTTTGGCCAAGCCTTGTGTACGCTAAGCGTACAAGCTGAGTATTCCCAATGTACTCAGCCGAGTCAACTCGGCTGATTTTGTTGACTTTCGACTTTGACCAAATTTTGACCTAGGGTTATTTTGGGTATTTTGAATTGTAGTTGAGTTTAGTCATTTTCATGATTAGGTGATCGGTTGAGCTGATACTAGGAGCAGTGTCCTATTCACCTATCTTTTCAGACTGAGAGGTGAGTTTTTCTCATTGTACTTGTGGGTCCGACCCACTAGGTTATGTGCCCTGATATGCAAGATGTTATTATGTTGTAGTGATCTGTTAGATCTATATCCTGGTACATAGGATGTGTGTAGTAGTGATCTGTAGCTATGTCTGTTGCATGTTGATTGTTATATGTTTGTCGATTGCATATGTCGACATAGTGTGGTTTGGGGTTGAGGCTTTACTGCTATGTGCGTGAGCCAACAAACCGGGGGTAATCCAGCCTGATGGTTGTGGACCCGAGGGTATACCAGTCCGATGACTGATTGGGCCCGTTGTATAGTAGTATTCAATTCTGATGACTAATTTGGTCTGTGGTAATCTGTAACACCCATAAAAATTGAGCCAATTTTAAACATTTTATTTCATTCAAAAACCATTAAGTTCATACATCTTGTTTTCAAAATAGTTTGAACATCAGAGTATCCCCCAGAACCATATCACATAAATCATAAAACATGAGGAGCGGTACGATCACGCCTTCGCCTTGCCACGATCTCCTGAAGTACCTGAAACAATAAATTGCAACTGTAAGCCCGAAAGCTTAGTGAGTTTCCCCCAGAGTACCCATACACACATAAGCATACGCATGCAACAAAGAACAACATACTATGGGTCCAATCAACCTTCCGGTTGGAATACCCCTGGCCCTCAACCATCGAGTTGGAATGCCTACATACTACGAGCCCAATCATCCTACCGGGATGGAATACTCTCGGCCCACAACCATCGGGTTGGAATGCCCATACACATATACGTACTACAATAACTACTATGGGTCCAATCATATCGCAAGATGGAATACCCCAGGCCCTAAACCATCGGGTTGGAATGCCAACATACTATGAGTCCAATCATCCTATCGGGATGGAATACTCCTGGCCCACAACCATCGGGTTGGAATGCCCCACTTCCTATACATACAATAACTACTACTATGGGTCCAATCATCCCTCGGGATGGAATACCTCAGGCCCCTCAACCATCGGGTTGGAATGCCAACCTACTACGAGTCCAATCATCCCATCTGGATGGAATACTCTCGGCCCACAACCATCGGGTTGGAATGCCCCTACACTAACAACAGGCAACCACATAACACTCTACAGAACCAACATACTAGGGCCCTATCATCCTACCGGGATGGAATACCCTCTGCTACTGCTCAACATACATAACCCGCAGGTAACCTCCTACTAGCGTACATAAGGCAAGACCAACTACAGGTCTATAAATAACCACTACCCAAATACCAGGGCGCAGATCCAACAGAACTAGCCATCACTTAACTATCCATTCCTCTAGGATACTAAGCTAACAGAGCATAACATCATAACATTATCCTATCTACCAGGATACTAGCAAGCATATCATCACATAAGCATAACAAGCTCTACACAACAATTCAAAGGGCCGGCCTTGGTGCCTTAGACCCTTGAGTACAGTGAGGATAACTCACCTGAAATGAAGAACCGAACCACGGAAGCACACACCTGAAGCACTGCTCCAAACTCCAACACCTATTGCCATCAATGGACCATTGACATAAATAACCAATTACCATAACACCCTTGAAGGTCAAAGTCAAAGTCCAGGCTAAAGTCAAACTTCCTGACTGACCCTACTCGCCGAGTCAACCCGTTGACTCGTCGAGTCCTTATACTCTGAAAACTCTTAGAACACGACTCAACTCGTCGAGTCCAACGATCTCCGAGTCCCAATCTGTCCAACTCACTGAGTCACCCCTCGACTTACTGATCTGCGTCTTAACCAGAAGAGGTTAGGGGTTCTGCGACCTGACTCTCCGAGTCCAAGAACATACTCGCCGAGTCCAAGGCAATCTTCAACAGACTCGCCGAGTTGTTCTTCAACTCGCCGAGTCCATGCACATGTTCATACAACTCGTTGAGTACACCCATGTGACTCGCCGAGTCTCTCCAGTTCTCAATCCATATAGAGGCTTTTCGAGCCATGCAGGGGCTCCAATCCATAGATCCACTCTTCTAAATTCTAACCCTTACATAAAGTTGCAAACTTTACGTGAAACCAAGGAGATATAGGCCCAAAACACTCTAGGGATAGGGTTCATGACAAAGGGGCTTTACCAACAACTCTTAGACATAAGCTTTATGACATTTTGGACCATCACAAGCCTAGATCTGAAGTAGCAACCTCAGATCTAAGCCTCTAACTCGAAATAGCTCTCAATCATACCAAAAATGCCCCAAATCTCAAATGATAATAGATCTAGATGCAAAAGAGCCCAAGCAACAGATTATTACCTCCAATATGAGCTCCAACTGAAGTAGATCCCGGATCTACACCACTCCTTAGCAGCAAACCTCTTGATCTTCAAGCCCCTTTCCAAGATTTTCTCCTCCAAAGCTCTATTCTCTCTATTAATGGAAGCTCACTCGATTCTAGGGTTTCTGGATCTCAAAAGGGTAGCAAAGAGGCTGAGGGTGGGTTATAATGTGATTTATATAGGGCACAACCCCCGAGATTAGGGTTTTCTCTCTTCAGCACCAACTTGTCGAGTCCAAGCCGCCGACTCGACGAGTTGGCCACTTAAACCGCGATAGAATCCCGCTCCGACTCGGCGAGTAAGCGGACCTACTCGTCGAGTCCCTTTCCTAAATTTACACTTTTGGCCCTTCATTGAACAATTGAAATTTGGGGTGTTACAACTCTCCCCCACTTAAATTAGGCTTCGTCCTCGAAGCCTACTGTAGTATACGCCTCAGAACAAACCCCTTGCACTGCAGACTCCGACTTCTCAATCAACTCATGCTCTTACAAACCCTACTTATGCATCTCTCTTAAAATGGCTTATTCTCACGTGGCATCCTTGCCACTACTCCAAGCCGATCATCGGCCTTTCAACTCGATAGCACCACGAATTAACCACGAATCACCCGATAATACTAACCCTTCATATCAGGGACACGCTTCCGCGCCCTGCAACGCTAGATTCCACAAACACCCACTAAGCTCTGCTAAGAACTAATCCATCTTCCTTCGCCCAAAATTGGCGATAACCCTGATAACTTGCAACCTGGAACGAATCCTGTTCCACCCTCTGGTTCTATCCCTTACGCTCTGACAGGATGCTGCATCCTTCAGCTCCCATAACCCATCAACCAACCATATCGTGTAACCACTCGTACGTGGCCCAATCAGCCTCGGGCTGGAATACCAGGCACGCCTATAACGGGTCCAGTCATCCCTAGGATGGTATACCCTCGCATCCTCATGTATGTTTGGCCCAATCAACCCTCGGGTTGGAATACCAAACACACTAGGTCCAATCAATCATAGGGTCCGGTCATCCTCATGATGGAATACCCCAGATTGGGATACCTCCACATACATAACTCAAACCTACAACCATACTTGGGACCAAGGACCTTGTCCTTGCGTCACCCTCGAATCTTTCGGTTCGCCACAACTGAGTGTAACCCACTCATACTTCCCTATCACGATCTCTAGGTCCTTGACCTCCGACTGTAATATCCTTATACAGTCCTCATCACCGGTCCAGACTGCTCCCGAGTCTGTTAACCTGCTATCTCACTTTCCTCTGTCCAAACCTCCAATCTGGAGCCACTATCCTCCTCCTCTTCCAAGGAGACTGAAAACATGCCTACACATCATCCAACATTGCCACAACGACAGATCCTCGCTATACATCACCCCTTAGCGGTGCTCACTGCTATCTCATAACATGCATACATACTCAGAGACTGATCGCATAACCAGCAACCCATACATAGCCTGCCGTATTTCCTTGACATCTCCACCATCCGGGGACAACCCCACTAGCTGCTATCTCATAACACCATCCTCACTACTGGTTCAAAGATCCACGACACTTGCAAAGCCCTTACTATAACTGAACCGCCTCATCGCACCATCCCAATAACCGACCTTCAAATCGCGTCAGACAACCTTCTACAACCAGCGGCTCATCTGAGAATTTCCAATTCTCCCCCACTTAGGGCACTAACCACCATCCACTGGCGGCGAAGCTAATACGCTGCTCAATCGAACCCCACTAATACACCGAACTTCAAGGAACCTAAGTTCCTGCTGAAAGTTCCCGAATTCCCGAACTATAACCTTCCTTTCTCACGAATTCCACACCGGATACTAACCCTCTAAAAAACCCTCAATACTAACTCTTCTCTAACACATACAACACTTTAATATCTCATGCAAGAAACAACATCTCTTAACCACAGCATAAACAAAAGAAGGCAGAAAAACATACCGGCTGACACCTCTGGCGATGAACTGATCTCCTCGGTCACAAGCTGATAAGCACGCCCTGGAGCCTTCGGAGGCTCTGCTCGACCCTGACCTCCGTCAGTAAGTCTCAAAGTGGCTGGCGCTGGGGCCTGCACTGACCTGGCAGCCAGCAGAGGACACTGAGCCTTCATATGGCCCACCTGATCACAATGATAACAAAGTCGGACTCCTGCCGCTGGAGTCGACTGCCTGCAATCCCTGGCTATGTGGCACCCCGAAGAAGAACGACAACTACCCTCGTGCACCTTGCCGCACTTCCCACAAGTGCGACTTATCGGACATACCTGCCTATAATCAGCGGCCCTCATCCGTTTTAGTGCAAGCTGCGACTGCACCGGGGCCTGCCTCTGCTCCCTCAACTGGAGCTCAATCTCTAACTCGCGCCGCCTAGCGGCCTCCTGCAACTCCAACAAGGTACTACACCTCTGCGTGGACACAAACTGCCAGATATCTCTCTTGATCATACTCAGATATCGGGACATCTGAGCCTGCTCCGAAGCAAATTCCAGGCAAAACATCGCCCTCTCAGTAAACATCCTGGTGATCTCCGTCACCGACTCTGAATCCTGCTTCAGCTCCAGGAACTCCTGAGCCAACCTCTTTCTCTCAACCCGCGAAACATAACGGGTACTAAACATTTCCCGGAACTGATCCCACGTAACCGCAACCCACTGCGCATCAAAATAAGATCCCGTAGTCAACCTCCACCAATCCTTCGCTCCGCGCCTCAAAAGGTTCAGAGCACACCTCACCCTCTGGTCCGCAGAGCATGAACACGTGAAGAAACAACCCTCCACAACTGACAGCCATCTCATAGCAATGATCGGATCCTGAACTCCATCAAAGGTAGGGGGCTTCGTGTTATCGAAATCCCGATACTGAAAGCCCCGACTTGCTCCCCCTCCTGCCGCTGCTACAGCTGCTGCAGCTGCCGCGGCAGCCATCTCAACAATGGCTACATAGCGCTCATCAAGGTATTCAACCATGGCGGTCTTGATAGACCCAAACATCTCCGGAATCTGACCCCGGACAAATCTCGATCACCTCCTCCCGGATGATCTCACCGACACGATCCACTGATAATGCTGGCCTATCCTGGCTGCCAGCTCCCGATCCTATCTCGAATCCGCTCTCAAGACGTTTCGTAACCACCATTCTGGTAACACACCAGAAAGGTCTCTGATAACCCATATAACCAAACCCTAGGGGTTGTGACTTCCTTGCTACGCGTATGGGTCCTGTGCTTTCAGTAGTACGGGCCCATACTACCTTCCACACCTACCCATATTTGTCTCAAGTATCATCACAACGCCCTAACAATATACATAAACATAGCAAGCGCTCAATCCTCACTCCTAGAGGAATGCTAAATATCTCATAACTGGCCTCCCGACCTCACACAACCCACCCATCCATGAAACTTCCACCAACCCCTGCAGCACTAGTATATGCTAGCCATACATAACGCTAGACCCCATAGACTTTCGAATATCCAATCCTACCCTAAGCTCCCAATTAGACAAGAACAGAACATAAGGCTAAATCAAACATTCTCAGGCTATAAGATCTTAATTATGTACGGCCGTGATGCATACACAAGACAACTACAGTAATGATGTCAATTTCACATAAAGGAAACCCTAGGCTAGCAGGCATCATGTAATCAGGCAATTCTATCATGCAATTCCTGAAGATCCCTAGCCTAGTACTAGCATGCTGTTCTAACATATCACAATATCAAATAATTGTATGGTATTTTGGAGTCTACTTACTGGCTCCGGCTGATCGTACCCTCTGCGTCCTCCTTTACTTATTTTGAAAACTATTTTCGAAAATCTCTCCTTGATTTGAGACTGGATTCACACGAATGTTCCTCCAATTCACTCAAACCAAGGCTCTGATACCAACTTGTAACACCCATAAAAATTGAGCCAATTTTAAACATTTTATTTCATTCAAAAACCATTAAGTTCATACATCTCGTTTTCAAAATAGTTTGAACATCAGAGTATCCCCCAGAACCATATCACATAAATCATAAAACATGAGGAGCGGTACGATCACGCCTTCGCCTTGCCACAATCTCCTGAAGTACCTGAAACAATAAACTGCAACTGTAAGCCCGAAAGCTTAGTGAGTTTCCCCCAGAGTACCGATACACACATAAGCATACGCATGCAACAAAGAACAACATACTATGGGTCCAATCAACCTTCCTGTTGGAATACCCCTGGCCCTCAACCATCGAGTTGGAATGTCTACATACTACGAGCCCAATCATCCTACCGGAATGGAATACTCTCGGCCCACAACCATCGGGTTGGAATGCCCCTACACTAACAACATGCACACATAACAGGCAACCACATAACACTCTACATAACCAACATACTAGGGCCCTATCATCCTACCGGGATGGAATACCTTCTGCTACTGCTCAACATATATAACCCGCAGGTAACCTCCTACTAGCGTACATAAGGCAAGACCAACTACAGGTCTATAAATAACCACTACCTAAATACCAGGGCGCTGATCCAACAGAACTAGCCATCACTTAACTATCCATTCCTCTAGGATACTAAGCTAACAGAGCATAACATCATAACATTATCCTATCTACCAGGATAGTAGCAATCATATCATCACATAAGCATAACAAGCTCTACACAACAATTCAAAGGGCAGGCCTTGGTGCCTTAG
This sequence comes from Lactuca virosa, assembly GCF_052849685.1. Taxonomy (NCBI): domain Eukaryota; kingdom Viridiplantae; phylum Streptophyta; class Magnoliopsida; order Asterales; family Asteraceae; genus Lactuca; species Lactuca virosa. Next base: position 299,207,843 of record NC_136426.1, on the reverse strand, counting down.
ACCCTTGAGTACAGTGAGGATAGCTCACCTGAAATGAAGAACCGAACCACGGAAGCACACACCCGAAGCACTGCTCCAAACTCCAACACCTATTGCCATCAATGGACCATTGACATAAATAACCAATTACCATAACACCCTTGAAGGTCAAAGTCAAAGTCCAGGCCAAAGTCAAACTTCCTGACTGACCCTACTCGCCGAGTCAACCCGTTGACTCGTCGAGTCCTTATACTCTGAAAACTATTAGAACACGACTCAACTCGTCGAGTCCAACGATCTCCGAGTCCCAATCTGTCCAACTCACTGAGTCACCCATCGACTCACTGATCTGCGTCTTAACCAGAAGAGCTTAGGGGCTTTTATAGCATTAACCTTTCTTTTTAGTAAGTATACCTTATTGTTTTTTTACAATTTCTACCTCAGTATATGTTGCTATTTGTTTTTAAAGGGCATTATTAACTATCCGATTTGATAACCATTTATTTTGTTTTGTCGTTAGGTTGGATATACATAAGTTTTAATCTTGGATTCGCTATTCCCCGATTAAATATAGGTTTTAAGTGTTAAGATACAAAACTTATTGCAACCTCTACATATGGTAGCCCTAAATTCTAATAACTGATGTTCGGTAATTGCCTGCCAGCATCACAAGTTCAAATTTCCTTAAAGTCAACCAGGTTAGGCCGTTTTCAATACGCTCTGTGACTTGGCAACGCGCTTACGACGTCGTTCTCATGACTGAATACTTTGACCTCACGGACGTGTGGAACCCACCCACCAGTCTCACAAATGCCATCATTATCCCGCTGCAAAAGGTTTTATATTTCACTTTACTACCTCAGCATATTCCACTTGTCTAATCAGCCCTTCACATTTATGACTTCTAACACTTTTTTTTTTGTAATTTTAGTATATTGAAACCCAAAAAAAGATAAAACTTTTTTACACTAGTATTCGATATGAAATATGTTTGGTAATTAACTAAATTAGTATATAGATTCAAAATGTAAACTCTTAAACTTGTATATGACCACAATGCACAGGTCTTTAAACATGACCTACATGGAGGTTTTGTTAATGTGAAAAAACCACTTGATCTTTTTTTTAATGCATAGAAGTCAAGTTGATCAAATATCTAATTTTGTTGATGAAACATCAAAACAATATTGTTTTGTTTGAGAATCTATGCATGCAAATCTGTGTTTTGGTTATGACACATATATACAATCAAATCAAGAAGATTTAGGTGTACAATTGTTTGTAAAAAAGATTAATTTGTTTATGACATATGTATCTCGATTATATTACTTGAAAATAGTTTAAATTTACATTCAATAGGTCATATGTATATATTGGTTTAACCAAAATCAAAATAACTATTGTTTGCCCCAATCATATTAACCCCTTATTAATTAATATGATATTACATATTATGGAGTTCTCAAACATTTTTCTTGATTGTATAAATGTGAGAATTAACGAACAAAGTCTATGAATCAAATTTGTGCATTATTTTCATTACTTAGAAGACATTGCGATTTAATCCCCACAAATTGGTCATAAAACTTGTTGTGGAGGCGTTCAAAGGTTTAAAGGTGAAATTTACCTTCTTTCTTTAGTTTATGGAATCTAATGGATTCTTAAACCATCTATGTGTTAAGATTTAAGTTTGTTGACTCCCATAACTTCTAAAATAATATGGTGATAAGTATTTTATTGAAAACGAAAAAAATAATCACCATCTTATTCAAATCTATTTATATCCAATTTAGTCTTTTATGGCTACAATTCCTTCATTGTCACGATGCATGTAGTCATATTTGTTTTCTTCATGTTATAAAATTATAAAAAACATTAATATTCATTTAGAAAGTATGAAAAAATATTGACAATTTTATCACTTTTGCTCTATACAAACATTAATAACTAGATCAGGAATGATTGAAATTTTTTGTTAGACATGGACAAAAGGATGGAATTGAATATTTTCAAAGTAATTGTCTAATGTAATACCTAAACAAAAACTTGAGGGATGCAATGTGAAAATTGCATAGAAAATACTCCACCTTTTCAAATCATCGTGTAAAAGAAGACACAACGCGACTTGTTCGTTGCATTTCCAGACGCCAAGAGTCCATGGATTTCTAGGGAAAGAGAGAGAGAGAGAGAGAGAGAGAGAGAGAGAGAGATAAAGAGAAGCATTTCCAAGAGAGAAGAAGCTCTTGTTTATTATACCTGAAATTACTCATCGGCAGATAGTTTAAGTTGCCGTTGATGGCCATGGTCGACAATAGACCTCCGTCTGAAGGCGGCGGAGGCAAAGTTTGGGGATTATTTAAGCTGCCGTTTCGAAACACAGGTAGCAGTACGACGCACACGACGACGTCGTCTTCAACGTATCAAACTGAAGGATCGAACACTCAGAACATCAATAACCATCAAGGCTTGAGTGCGAGCAACTCTGTCTCTTCGGTGGCTAGATCTCTGCTTCCGACACGCCGTCGTCTTCGGCTCGATCCAAGCAATAAGCTATACTTTCCCTGTATGAACTCTTGCCTTTATTTCCTCCATTTTCTCTGATTACTACTAGTTTTTAGCATAGCTGTTATGAATCCGACTTGTTTGATTATAAATTCCGATGAGATCTAGGTAATTGCTGAGATTAATTTCATTTAATTTTTTTTCTTTTGGTCTAATTTCCATTAGGAACTCGAAATTTTTTGTGTGTGATATGAAATTAGTGAGGGCGACGTTATTTCTTGCAGTATGTCTGATAACTGTACCTTTCTATGCATAGGCTCCCATACTTTACCTATAATTTCGAAGTTATTGATATTGTTAATCGCTGTTTTTCTCCAACGAGTATTAGTTTAATTATATGGCCTATGATTTATGAACAAGTAGGTGAGCTGCTTTTCGTAATCAAGTCTTGTTAGTAATTACAATTCAACTCCACATCCACCAATTTTCACTACTTTGTCCTTTTCTGGGTAGAATTCTAATTATGGAAAGAGACATGTGTATCATATTTTCATATGCATTTTCTACCTATTGGAATTGTGGTGCATAGGGATTAATGTTTAATATGACGTGGTTTTATTTACCTTTTTGATAGAACACAGGGTTACAAGTTTAGTTAATAAAGATTTTATCATGGAACAAGTTGTGAATTTTGATAATATTAATGAAGTTTCTGAACAAGCAATGTATTTATGAGAGATCTTAGAATTGTTGCCATTGAAGATTAAAGGTGTGCTTGCCATTGCCATATGCATGAGTCTTAGGGATTTTGTTACATTCATGGAGCAAATCTTATGCTTATACGAAAGTATTTACCATATTACCCTTTGTCATAATACAAGAATGAGATGAAAAAGAAACAATTTTTCTATTCACCCTTTGAAAACCGAAAAATTCTAATTCAGTTATTCAATTCTTCCTTCAATATCAACTAAATTTGGAAATTGAAAAAATCTCTATTTTCATCGAGACCTGAAATTACAAAGAATTCGGTTCTTAATGAAAAGAAGCCTATAGACAAACTTCACAATATATTAAAAATAAAAAAGGAGAAAAAGTTCAGATTGTCATAATTCAAACAAAGACAACAACAAAGTGGAATCAAGGTTGATGTGTGTTGTGCCATTTGCCAAAATAAAAGGTTGACTTCTGTTTACATGTTTCTAAATAATAAAAAATGCCACTATGTGTTATTAATTACTACTTCAATTATCAGATATATGCTTTTGACCTTTTAGCTTTTTGTTGTTGAGCATTTTTTCATTTAATTTATTATGTGGATTTCTGAGTGCTCCTTTTGTTTGAATTTTTTCTCTTTCAACTTATACAACTTTTACATTTCTTTCCCCATAATAGCTATGTACTTACATTTATTTACTTATATATGGGTAAAAAAAATATAAGTATGTTGCTTTTTTGGATTAAAAATAAACTTACATTGCTTTTATTGGCAAAGAAATGTAAATACAATGCTATTATGGGTAAAAAAAAATAAGCATTTTGGTTAAAATTTAAAGTACATTGCCTATATTGGTAAAAAGTGAAATCATTTTCAATTTTTTTAATTTTTTTTTTAAAAAACTTTGTAGATGAACCTGGTAAGCAAGTCCAAAGTGCTATCAAGATAAAAAACACCAGCAAGTCTCATGTTGCTTTCAAGGTATGACTTTAAAAGTTTAAATATTAACATTGATTTAATAGTTTGTTATTCGATTAATAAAATAGTTATTGAATTATATGATCTATTAATAAAAAGTATTTAATTTTTAGTTTAATAAAATAAACCTATCTGTATATAGTAAATGTATACCCAAGTTCTATGATTCTATATTTATTGTTACACTGGCAATAAAAGAAATTTTTAAAACAGTTGTTGTTTACAAATAAAAAATAAAAATATACAATTTGATATTCATAAATATCTTTGTTAAATTATTAACGTATAATTTATAACTTTAAAAATTAAATTTTTTTTTTTGATATATTATATTTACATAAAATAAAAAAGTAATGTAATGAATTAGTTAATAAATAAATGTAATAATGTAAAATAATAATCTGTTCTATAAATATGATATGGGACCCACATTGGTGACGTGGCATTGCAAGTAAACTTGCAAAATTGTGGAAACTATAAAGACGACTTCCATTACGAAAACATACATCAAGTGCAACATATAGTTACTTATCATGTGCAAAATGACTAAAACGTCCTTCTATTTTATACACATTTACAAAATTAACATTAATCCTAAAAAATATTCCATCATCTGATTTATGATTTTTTTTTTTTTTTTTTTTTTTTTTATGTTTGCTTAGTTTCAAACAACTGCACCAAAGAGCTGTTTCATGCGTCCCCCTGGTGCTATTCTTGCTCCTGGAGAGACTATAATTGCAACCGGTAAAACTTCTATAAAAACATTTTTGTTGTAGTTTTCATTTAACTTTTTTAAAAAACATTGAATTTAATTCTGTTATTCTTACTTATAAGAATTTATACTACTCGCGTTTTAATGATTTTTATAGTTTTCAAGTTTGTGGAGCCTCCAGAGAACAATGAAAAACAAATGGACCAAAAGAGAAAAGTGAAATTCAAAATCATGAGTCTGAAAGTTAAAGGAGTCATGGATTATGTGCCTGAGTTGGTGAGTTAAAAATTGTCATTTGAAATATGTTTTCTCATTTTTTTTTATTTCATTGAAAATCATTTTTTGTCATCAGTTATAAAAAAATACATAAAAAGTGGTTTTAGCTATACAATTTTTTGTATATAAACAAAAAAAGGAGTTTCAAAATGTATAGCAACAATGTACTTTTTATTGATTTGTTTAATATAAAATCTCTACTTTCATGTTTTCATATTATAAGTACAACATTATAAAATACTTAAAAAGTGTTTTTAGATATTTCAAAGTATAAGCCCTTTTTAAGTTTTTATTTTTATTTTTTAATTTTGAAAATACAAAATAAATGAAATTACGTTTTGCTATTTCTTGCATTTAAATCTAAGAAATAATTTTTTTTGTATTCATTCATGAGAAAAAAATTCGTTATATTTAAAAATGAAAACATTTTGTATAACTAAAAATATGATCGATTAGTTATAAGCTTATAACTAATGATCATAAAAAGCTCTATCATTACGTGCAAGCGAAGGTTTGGCAACCTCTTTTTTTTTTTTTTTTTTTTCATGTTTTTGCTGACGTGTCAATGTGGATGCCACGTGGCAACCATGTCAGTTTCATGATGCTAATCCAATTATTTGTGACTCAGTTTGAAGAGCAAAAAGATCATGTGGCTGTGGAGCGGATATTGCAAGTTGTATTCCTTGATGCCGAACGTCCAAGCCCCGTAAGTCCAAATTACATTTATACCCTCCATGACATGTTTATTTTAATTTAGAGTAAATTACATGAATGGTCCCTATCGTTTGAGGTAATTCGCGTGTTTGGTCTCTAATTTATTTTTTTAACTCGGAAAGTCCCTACTGTTTGTTTTTGTTAGGTGCTTGGTCCCAACTGTTTGTTTTTGTTACGCGTTTGGTCCCTGTCTTACCTAAAAAGACTATTATTTAAATAGGGAAAAATGATGAGGTAGGTAAGACTATTATTTAAATAAGGAAAAATGATGGGGTAGGTAAGGTAAGGTGAGAGGCTGGGGTTGAGGGTGTGTTTATTTAAATAAATTAAAAAATCAATGGCAAAATTGTATTTTTAGATAAGACAGAGAATAAGCGCGTAACAAAAACAAACAGTAGAGACCTTCCGAGTTAAAAAAATAAGTTAGAGACCAAACGTGCAAGTTACCCTAAACCATAGAGACCATTTGTGTAATTTACTCTTTAATTTAATAAAAAAATAAAAAAATCGGTTAAATAAATGGTATAATTGAATAAAGGTTTTGTTCTGTTTTGTATGTTTTAAGGCTTTGGAAAAATTGAAGCGGCAGTTAGCAGAAGCGGAGGCTGCTCTTGAATCCAACAAGAAACCTGTAGAGGAACCCGGCCCAAAGATCATCAATGAAGGCCTTGTCATAGATGAATGGGTCAGTTTCATTTTTTATTTATTTCTTTATTAATATTAATACTATAAAAATAAATAAATAAATAAATATTTTCGGGTGTCATATTTTTATTATTCCCTTTTTTTGTTTGCTTATTTCAGAAAGAAAGAAGAGAGAGATATCTGGCTCGACAACAAGTTGAAGGTGTTGACTCAGTATGATAAAAAAAAAGTTCGTTTCTTAAATCATAATCGTGTATTTTTTTTTTTAAATTAATTTTATTTTAAATGTTTATGTTGCTTTGTTTCCCCCACTCATGCTAAGGTTGCATAAAACGGGTGGGTGGTGATGTTTTAACGTATTTTTAATGTAAAAAGCTTTTGTGAATTCAATTCGTGACTTAAGAAAGATATATATGGCTATACGTATACATGACTGTTTCTTTTGACTTAATCGAGACAAAATGAATACTGGGTTAAGCCAAAAAAAAATGGCTTAATGTATTAGGTTACTAACCTTTTATCTATTGGTCAATCTTTTTTTCTCAAAAACTATTCATGTTAAAATTAATGAATATTATGGAAACTTTAGAGTAAAATGGTTATTTAGTCATATATTATTTAAAGAAATAGAACTTATATACAAAACTTTAAAAATGATGAAAACTAGTGGTGACGATGTATATTGTGAAATCTGTTGTTTTTTTTTTTTTTTTGGAATGTAAGCTACTATGATCATTTAGTCTCGTTTCAAAGATTTATTAGTTCGAACATTATATATACAATATTTCATCGTGACAAAATCAGGATCATATTGAGCAATTTTATTTGTACAAGATTAAAAGAAAAAAAAACAAAGGAACCAGCATTACAGTGTTATATAACATATAGTTATGGATGGAACAAAATGACTGAAAAATCTTATTTCGTACAACTCATTGTTACATCATCGGTGGACCATGAACAAATCAGTGATTTTCTTCTGTGATTCGTCATATATTACCACAGTACCACATGCATGTGGAAATAGGGGATTTCAAGGAAAATCATAAATCAACTAACGGTTTAATTTTTTGTTTTTCAAAAAAAAAAAAAAAAAAAAAAGAAGGAAAAAGTCAATTTAGAGTCCAGTTCAAATTCTTTTTATATAAGATGTTTTCAAGAACAAGATGAAAAATAGGGATGACACTGTGCTAGGTTTAATGGAAATTGTCAGTAATGATAAAATATTTAGCGATATGATTTTTTTAGCATAAGAGTGAAACAAACAAACGTTTAGCATAAGAGGTAAGTAAGATGTCTCACATTCGAACGGTTTATTGTCTAAAAAACGAACATAAACAAACATTTAGTCTCATTCGAACAATTTATTTCCTAAAAACAAACATTATGTATACAACACTTTAAGCTAAAATAAAATAAAATAAAGGGCCAAATGTATTTTAAATTTGTGTGGGTCAAAAACTTAGGTACGACAGAGTCAATTTCATATAGTCAGGGAAGGCTGGTATTAAACCTTGTGCACCAAAGGTAAAGAAGGAATAAAAAAGAATTGAACAAACCTTGTGCACCAAGGTAAAGAAAGAATAAAAAAGAATTGAACAGATGAAGTTATTGAACTTCTTGTGAACACGATAAAAGCAAAAGACAAACAAACTTGATATTTTTTTTTATTCTCAAACTAAACAATCTAAAACTTGACATCTATTTATACTAAACAAAATAGAATCCTATTCTAATACCAAAACTAGCAAAACACAAATCCTAAAAACTTTCCTATTAAACCGTATTGATCAAAACCAATTAACCAACAATCACCCCCTTAATTGGTTGATCATACCACTCGTTCAAAAAAATACGGGTTCCTCTTCGAGTAGATTTGCCTCTTTTTTCTCCCATTTAGGACACTCGTTTTTATAGTGACCAAGCTCACCACATTTGTAACATTTAACGTGGCTTTTATCCCGGACACGTTCATTACCATCTCGACTTCTCCCGGACCCACGACCTCTACCCCGGTCACGTCCAAAGTCATCCCGATTTGAACGTCCATTGCCACAATGCTTACAAACATGTGATTTTTCCTCACTAGCCAACAACAACCCACCTTGAGTATCCTCCGCTTTCTCGGTTCCTTTTATACGCTCCTCGTATGCCTTCAATCTATCAACCGCTTCATCAAATAACATTGATTCCAACTCGAAACATTGCTCTATTGAAGCCACGATTTGAAGAAACGACTTAGGCATTGAATCTAGTAACCTTTTTACCAAATCACCTTCTTCAAGCTCATATCCAAGACTCCTTGCTTTTGAGACTAAACCTGATAATTTTGTCACAAAATCATCAACCGTTTCACCCTCCTTCATGCACAAACTTTCAAGTTCTCTCTTTAACGTTGCAAGCCGAGCCGTTCTCACCCGATCCACTCCCAAATACCGTATTTTCAGCCCATCCCACACTTTCTTTGGTTCGGTGTAACTCGCCATTTGCAACACCATGTCTTCGGGTATCGCTTGAAACAAAAAGGCAAGAGCTTGTTTTGACTTCTTTTGATCTGATGCTTCACCTAACGCCTTTGGTTCGACCGTCTCCCATATGCCGTGTGTATCCATAATCGACTTGACTTTGACAGCCCACACCGGATAATTCGTTGGAGTCAAAACTGGAACTTGATATGTCAACGAACCTCCTTCTTTAACCAACGACATCCTTTTCTCCTTAACCCCGACTTATTTAATCAAGCTTGTTCTGAGAGCACTCTTCCAGCGGACAATAAGACAAGGTGACGACCACCTTTACCGTCTTCCGTCACCCGCAAAACAAACCAAATCAAAGCCACCTGCTTTGACGTCTTCCCGTCCGTTTATTCCGCGCCTCCGGTTAGTCTCTCACAAGCCCGATTAAAAGAAACCAGGGTTGATTGTAATTAACCTTGAATCACACCCCCTTCAACGAAACCGCTCTGATACCAAGTGTCAACAGAAGGCTGGTATTAAACCTTGTGCACCAAGGTAAAGAAAGAAGAAAAAAGAATTGAACAGATTAAGTTATTGAACTTCTTGTGAACACGTTAAAAGCAAAAGAGAAACAAACTTGCTGTGTTTTTTTTATTCTCAAACTAAACAATCTAAAACTTGACATCTATTTATACTAAACAAAATAGAATCCTATTCTAATACCAAAACTAGCGAAACACAAATCCTAACAACTTTCCTATTAAACCGTATTGATCAAAACCAATTAACCAACACAGGGTCTCTATGATGTGGCGATTCTTGTGTCTGTTAGGGTATAATTCCGAACAACAACAATGACAGACTTCCAATTAGAATTTTCCAATGTTGCTTTATTTGGTGTGCAAGGCCACGAGGATCCCTAATCATGGTCGAGACTAATGGATAAATGCATATCATGAAAAAAAAATTGTGTGAATGTTTTTAATCACACTAGGTCCTCAAGCAACTACAACGTCTTTGACAAAATTGGCCACATTCAAAGAAGTATGACATGATATGAGGATGCAAGGGAGGTAAGTAAGATGTCTCACACTATATATGTAACGACACCCCCCCCCCCCCCCCCCCCCCCCCGCGAAAATAAAATTAACACCAAAGAACTATGGAACAAGTTTAAGAAACATGAGACTTTTGTTAGCGTTTTCATTGCCAAGAAGAATTCGAAACATGGAAAAGCTTTGGTTTCATCCATTATAATGTGAAAACCCTCTTAAATAATCCTTTCCAAATCTGGATTGGTCAAAATTAAATATTTGCAACCTTGGCGAGATTTGATGAGGGACGTAAAGTAATTGAACATAAGAAGTCTATGGCGCCTGATCCTTCTATGCCTAATTTTCACTTCCTCGCTCTAATGCTCATGTTATTTCGGGTACAAAAAAGAGTGATATGTTGGTGGAGGTTAAATTAAGTGATCAGATTATTATGTTGCAATTGGGGTACTTTGTGGTGGAGGAAAAAGACAAAGCTCGTGTTATGTTGGGTAAGGTGAAAGACTTCTTATCCTTGCCTAACCTTACCACTATGTACATGAGAAAAGGATTTGTTGATGTACTTATATGATATTTTGGAGGATTATGGGTGATGGGATAGTTCCAAAAACATGTGCATGTCATAATTTTTACAATCATGTGTTGGGTTTTCTATGCATGTATACAGATAAGATTAGCGAATCAAAATAATCAAAACAATCCCTATATGTACATGCACCATAGGATCTAGGTTTTACTATTAGCAACCTACTTTAAAACTATAAATCTACTAAGAAAAATAAAATTTCTAACATCTTTTGTAGCTTAATCTTGATCTTCTTGAACCTTCTTGATCAAATCATGTTGCTTGGATGAGAGGACCCAATGAAGAATATCTCTAATGGAATCACAACCAAGACTCCAAAATGAGAACCAAAAGAAAACTAGTAGAGGGATAAACTTATACAAATCCTAGAAAAGGTTGAGATATTCGTCCCACAAAAAGTGAGGGAAGAAGTAGGCGATATTTCAAGCTAAGGTGCAATGAGGAATGAAACCCTTGGAACCTTATTTATAGCATTAAAGCCCTTGCCAAGTTTCATCTCCCATCCCATATGGGATGAAGATGAATTCTGAAATTCTCCTCCCATCCAATGTGGGATGGAAATTTCAAATTCCCTTTATGGGTTCTGGAATATTCCATTTAGTCAATATTTTAACCAATGTTCTAATTAACGTAAGGCGTGACTTGGCGACAATGTCAAGCCTCAAGTTTTTCCAAGCCTTGGCGAGCCACGTCATTTGTAAGGCGTGACTTGTCACAACTAGCATTTTAGGGCTAGGTTTTCCTATTCATGAACAAGATAGTTCTTTGTGTAACTATGTAACGCCATGTTTAAATGTGAACCAAACTTCAATGATATATCAGTTTATAAATCGAAAACTCTCTTATTGGGCCTAAGGGGTCGGTAATCTCCCCACTTGTTTCCTTTAGGCCAAAAATCCACATTTGGGCCCTAGTTGGGCCGAAATTAATTATGCAATAGTATTTTGGGCCATAAGACCTTTAATAGACCTTCCAAGGCCGAGAATCATTATTGGGCCCCTATTAGGCCGAAAACTTGTTCAACTAATTGTTGGGTTTGAGCCATAAGAACTTTCCTATGTGCACATGCAAACCCTAATGCTTGGATCTAGGTTTCTCTAATTATACATGCATTCATCCAAGACTTTAAAACCCTAGATCTAGTGTATATAATTCGAATTTGACATAAGAAAGTCAGATCTAGATGATTACCTTTTGTTGCTTGCTTGAATCTTCTTGTTCTTGGAGCTTAGAGTCACAAATGTCACTCCTCTAATGGCTTACAAACACCAATTGGCAAGAAGGCAATATGAGAGAAGGTAAGGACTTATGATTTTCGGCTCTAGGGTTTCCAGGAGAACAAGTGGCCGAAAATCATATCCCAAGGGTCCTATTTATACTGTGAGCAGTTAGGGTTTCAGTCAAAACCCTAATGGACAACTTATTCACCAAGCAGCCCATGGAACCTTCTGGAGTAAGGCCTTGGACGAAATCTAGATGGGTTCCTACCCACAATTTCGTCCACCCCTTAACCATAAAGGCTTCCAAGCCCAAAAGCAACTATCACACATTTGACAGTTTAAGCCCCTTTATTCAATTAACCTCTTTTAGTCACCAAATTAATTCTTAATTAATTCATGACTAATATCAATTAAATAATATGATTATTCCTTTTAATATATTATTCTCATAATATATTAATAAAATCATAATATCTTCTCTCTCTCTCCATAAATCACCGTGTCAAGTTGCTATGGTGAAGGCAACCCAAAAGGACCATGCACAACCGGGTCAAGTACTTACCAAATATAGTTACGGGCATAGACACTAATCCAACAGTCTCCCACTTGGATAAGTCTAGTAACTACAAATGCAAGCACTATCCGATTAGCAATCGTAGCTCTCAAAGACGCCGTCGAACTCTGATCTTATCAGCAACCTGTCCTTCAGATAAGGGATCGTATAATCCTCTGTTCTAGATATCGTGCGGACAATTACATGGAACATAGTCATACATATTGTCCATCAATTAGTTTCTCGATCTCAGATTCATTTGACATAGAACTTAATTGAACACATCAATTCAGTCCTGACCGGGCCCGACACATAAGTCAAATCAAATCATTGAGGGACCCTGATATCGCTTTTACCCTCTTAGGATAAAAGGAACAGATAAACTTCGACTTATATGCATTTATTATTCATTAATAAAACCATACACAACAATGCGTTTTATAACATCTAGTTACTGATGCGTTTACGCATTATCATTGCACAACCAATTAGCAAACAATAAACCATATATCTAGGTTATAAGACCATATGATATTATCGTCTTGCGATCACTCGTGATAAATTCCATGAAGTGATTCCAGCAAGCGTGGGTTTATTCCAATGCTCAAATCGAGTTCATAAGCACTCATGAACGTTGCAGCAAACTCTTGCTATGTATAATACACTTTATACAATCTACACACCAATTCATGACACTCTTCATTCATATCTACTTCCAACATATGAACAACTGTGGACCGTTCGAATAATTCGATTATTATCAAATAATTCAATTATTCAGTAAGTCAAAACATGCAAAATGAAACAATAGGTAAATGATTAACATAAGACAGTAACATTACTAATAAATAATACTCTTTTATTTAATCATCAAACGTTAATTACAATTTATCTATTACACGTTTCTAAACTATCTAATCTAAACTAATATCGTCCTTCAGCCCGATGCTCCTAGAGTGCTGCAAGTGCTTAACCCTGCTCAGTCCCTTCATAAGCGGATCTGCTGGGTTATCTTCTTACGATACCCTCTTTACCACGAAGAGTCCTTCTTCCACCCGATGTCGAATAAAGTGATATTTTCTGTCGATATGTCTAGATCTACCGTGATCTCTTGGTTCCTTGGTCAAGGCAACCGCTCCTTCATTATCACAGAAAATTTCCATGGGCTCCTTTATGGCTGGCACAACTCCAAGGTCTCCAATGAAGTTCTTCAACCATATTGCCTCCTTTGACGCTTCGCTTGCTGCGATGTACTCTGATTCGCACGTTGAATCAACTACGGTCTCTTGCTTGGAACTTTTCCAAGTCACTGCTCCTCCATTAAGGGTAAAGACCCAGCCCGACTGCGAACGGTAGTTGTCCCTGTCGGTCCGAAAACTGGCATCACTGTACCCTCGTACCTTTAAGTCATCACTCCCCCTGAGGACTAGAAACCATTCCTTGGTCCTCCGAAGGTACTTAAGAATATTCTTGACTGCAGTCCAATGTTCTTTGCTAGGGTTCTCTTGATATCTGCTGACCATGCTCAAAGCGAAGGCCACATCAGGGCGAGTACAAGTCATAGCATACATGATTGAGCCAACTGCAGAAGCGTAAGGTACTCGGCTCATCTCTGCTATCTCGACTTCAGTACTAGGACTTTGAGTCTTACTCAATTTGGCATTACTTTGCATTGGTAACTCCCCTTTCTTTGAATTCTCCATACTAAAACGTTTTAGTACCTTGTCCAAGTAAGTATTCTGACTAAGTCATATTAGTCTCTTACTTCTGTCTCTCACTATCCTTATTCCCAAAATATAGGAAGCCTCTCCGAGGTCCTTCATAGAGAAGCACTTCCCGAGCCAGGACTTAACTTCTTGCAGTGTCGGGATGTCGTTTCCTATGAGTAGTATGTCGTCGACATACAATAAGAGAAAGCTTACTACACTCCCACTGGCTTTGACATATACACATGATTCATCCTCGCTTCGCAGAAAACCAAACTCTTTGACCTTCTCATCAAAACAAAGATTCCATCTGCGAGACGCTTGCTTAAGTCCATAAATGGACTTTTCAAGCTTACACACTCTGTTGGGATGCTTCGCATTGACAAAACCCTCTGGCTGAGCCATGTAAACATCCTCAGCCAACTTCCCATTAAGGAAAGCGGTTTTAACATCCATTTTCCATATTTCATAGTCATGAAATGCAGCAATGGCCAGCATCACCCTGATAGACTTTATCTTCGCAACTGGTGAGAAGGTTTCATCGTAGTCAACTCCAGGAGTTTGAGTGAAACCCTTCGCAACTAATCGCGCCTTATAAGTGTGCACATTCCCATCCATGTAGGTCTTCTTCTTGAAGATCCACTTGCATCCGACCGTCTTACGACCTGGTACATTGTCAACCAAATTCCAAACTTGGTTGTCATACATGGACTAAATCTTGCTGTCCATAACCTCTTTCCATTTTGCAGACTCCGGGCCTGCCATGGCTTCCTTATAGCTGTTAGGTTCATCCATATTCACTAGTGTACTATCACTAATGAACCTATCCCCTTCTGTAGTAATATGAAAACCATAAAACTGGGGTGGAACACTAACCCTTTCGGAACGTCTAAGAGGTAAGGACTCATCAATTGGTTCAACCGGAGTTTCCTCCTCGGGTTGAGCGCCAGTGTTAGAGGTTCCTTCATCGATTGACTCTTGAAGCTCTTCAAGATCGATTTGCCTCCCACTGTATCCTTGGCTTATGAGTTCTCGCTCTCGGAAAATCCCTCTCCTCGCAACGAAGACAACATTGTCACTCGGTCTGTAGAAGAGATATCCAAAGGATTTCTGCGGGTAGCCGATGAAAATACATCGCTCACTATGAGGTTCGAGCTTGTCGTGAGTCTCTCGTCTTACGAAAGCCTCGTAACCCCAAAGCTTGACATGTGCCAACGAGGGAGCTTTCCCTGTCCACATCTCGTGAGGTGTATTGGCAACCTTCTTCGTAGGGACTAAGTTAAGGATATGGGCAGCAGTCTCTTAGGCATACCCCCAAAATGAGATAGGTAGTGAAGCACGACTCATCATGGAACGAACCATGTCCAACAAGGTTCGATTACGCCTCTCAGCCACACCGTTCAACTGCGGTGTCCTAGGCGGCGTCAATTACGAAACGATTCCGCATTCCTTAAGATAGCCGTGGAATTCAAGACTTAGGTACTCTCCTCCTCGATCGGATCGAAGCATCTTGATTTTCCTGCCCAACTAATTCTCCACTTCTTGTTTAAACTCTTTGAACTTTTCAAAGGTTTCTGACTTATGCCTGATTAAGTAGATATAGCCGTATCTGCTATAATCATCGGTAAAAGTCACGTAGAAGCGGCATGCATCCCTTGTGGCGGATCTGAATGGTCAATATACATCTGTATGTATGAGGTCCAATAAACCCTCACCCCTCACACAAGTGCCAGTGAAGGGTGACTTGGTCATCTTTCCAAGCAAGCAAGATTCGCACACGTCATCGTCCCTAAGGTCGAATGACTCCAACACTCCATTCTTTTGGAGTTGGGCTATGCGTTTCTTATTGACATGTCCAAGAAGACAATGCCACAAGCATGCTTTATCCAAACCATTGTATGAATCAACACATAATACATCATTTCCTAAGTTATCTACAATCGTCACAGTTTCATATATTCCATTACAAGGAAATGCTTCAAAATAACATACACCATTAAGATAAGCATAAATAGAACCTTTTTCATTATCAAATGAATATCTAAAACCTTGTCTATATAAACCATGAAATGAAATGATGTTTCTTGCCATATCTGGCGAATAGCAACAATTGTTTAAATCTAATTCTAATCCACTACTGAGCATGAAAGAGTAAACTCCGATCTTGGTAACAGGCGATGATCTTCTGTTCCCCATGATCAAATTAATCTTCCCATGCTCCACATCCCTATCTCTTCTTAGGCCATGCAAATCAAAACAAATGTGAAAACCACATCCTGTATCAAGTACCCAAGAAATAGAATGCGATGAATCATTAGATTTAATTGTGTAAATACCTGCGTAAGATGGCTTGATCTTCCCATCCTTGATGGCTTGCAGATATTCCGGGCAGCTTCTCTTCCAATGCCCTATCTTGTGGCAGTGGTGGCACTCTGCCTCCTTAGGGTTTGAGTTGGGCTTAGCAGAACCAAGTTTGGTTCCACTAGAAGAGGTACCATCTTGGGACTTTCCCTTGCGGTGGCTCCTTGAGGGAGCCTTCCTCTTCTTACCCTTCCCTTGCCCTATTGCCAAGACCGGGGCAGCAGCGGGAGTTGGAGTTGATGCAACAGATTTGTCCTTGAGGTTGCTCTCAGCAGTCCTCAATAAGCCCTGAAGCTTGCTCAAAGAGACCTCCTCCTTATTCATGTGGTAGGTCATGCGGAACTGGCTATAGCAGGGAGGCAAGGAATGAAGGATGATATCAATTGCCAGCTCTTCATCGAAGTTCACATTCAACTTCAGCAGGCGATCGACATATCTCTGCATCTTTTGCTGAGCGGTAAGGGACTCTCCACTACCCATTTTGGTAGTGATCATCGAAGTGGTGATCTCGTACCTTTCTTGCCTAGCGCTCTGGTGGTAGCGTTCCAGCAGATCTTGATGCATCTCATAGGGGTACTTGTCCTCATAGGATTTCTGGAGTTCTGTAGTCATAGTCGCCAGCATGATGCAATGGACTTTCGTGACATCACGCTTGTGGGCCTCATAGGCCGCGATCTCTTCAGCAGAGGCAGTTTCGATGTCAATCTCCTTCAGCTTCTCATCGAGGACATATTCTTTGTCCTCGTAGCGAGTGACCATGCGAATGTTGCGGATCCAATTACTGAAATTGGTCCCGTCAAAGATCAGTTTCCCACACAAGTTCATGAGTGAGAACGAACCAGAGGAGTTTGAACCAGAAGCGTTGTTGTTTGCGTTCGACATCTGAAAAGGAAAAAGAACAAAGTTTGATTAGAAACGAATTCCCCAATTAAACACCCAAATGAGAAATTAGGGCTAGGAACCAACAACATTATTCACAAATTAGAAAAGGGATGCCGTAATCTAACAAGCAAATAATTTGAAGGTAAGTGAATGACGATTCACTAATTCTCCACCATGAAAAACGAAAAAGAGATTAAGTTTTAAATGTATTGAAAAACTCCTAGATTCTTTGAGATTCATTGAACCTTTCAATGACATGTTTAAATCTCGATATGCCCCTCTAGTTTGTGACTGGGATGCCGAGGATCACAAAGCGGGTGTGAATAACCATGCAAATATACATGGTGCCCTCATTGTTACAGTCACCTATTCGATGTGCCGGTTAACCACACACGCTCCATCGAACTATGACAAACAATGAGTCACCCTTTGCCACCTTTGCTTAGAACCCAATTAATGTGCCGGTTAACCACACACGCTCTATTAACGTTTTAGCAAGGGTACATAGTGTAATTTCATGGAATTGCATCAAATTCACTTTTTCCTAAAGTAACTAAGATTGAGAATTTTGAAAAAAACATTTAGTTACTTTATATAGATTCATTATACTTTTAATGAGGAAAAGTTTGCCCTATCCTACCCGTTCGACTAACGACCCTTCACCAATCAAGGAAGCGGTGGGTGAGAGTGGACACCCATTAAACGACCATTTTATAGGCCATAACCTTATACCCCCTTATATATTGGCTTCGTGAATGAGGCCCACTAACGGTAAGACTAGCATTTTAAGTCATACATATATATATATATATATATATATATATATATATATATATATATATATATATATTAATCTTGTAATGATATAATAGTATAGGGTGAATTTTAAACTTGTAAAATTCCAAGGTTTGAAATTTAAATAGTTTAAATTAAACATTTTAATCACAAAATTTAAATTTCAAAACTTGAGGACAAGTTTTGAACTTTTTCAAAACACAAGGATCAAATAGCAAATAATTTAAATTAAACAATTAATTTAATGATTATCTAAATTTGACCTAATCAATTTTATTTACAAGATAATTCAACAATTAATTCAAATAATCAAATCTTATCAAATAAGGAATTTATTATTCAAACAATTGGTAATTATCTTTTGATTTGGTAAGGATAATCATAAAACAGGTATAAAATTCGGATTTTATTAGTCAAAAACGATTTAGGTAATTATCCTTAAGCAAAACAGCAAGAAATCCCGAAAATCCCTTTGTTTGACGCTCCGACTCGCTGAGTCACTAATTGAACTCGCCGAGTTGGGCCGACTCGCCGAGTGCAGCTAGTGACTCGCCGAGTCAGGTCGAGCAGAGGGCCAAAAAATGTTTTTTTTCAGCAAGATGAACATACAAGGCATCAATACAATAGGAACCAAACAAAGCTCTGATACCACTGTTGGGTTTGAGCCATAAGAACTTTCCTATGTGCACATGCAAACCCTAATGCTTGGATCTAGGTTTCTCTAATTGTATATGCATTCATCCAAGACTTTAAAACCCTAGATCTAGTGTATATAATTCGAATTTGACATAAGAAAGTCTGATCTAGATGATTAGCTTTTGTTGCTTGCTTGAATCTTCTTGTTCTTGGAGCTTAGAGTCACAAATGTCACTCCTCTAATGGCTTACAAACACCAATTGGCAAGAAGGCAATATGAGAGAGGGTAAGGACTTATGATTTTCGGCTCTAGGGTTTCCAGGAGAACAAGTGGCCGAAAATCATATCCCAAGGGTCCTATTTATACTGTGAGCAGTTAGGGTTTCAGTCAAAACCCTAATGGACAACTTATTCACCAAGCAGCCCATGGAACCTTCTGGAGTAAGGCCTTGGACGAAATCTAGATGGGTTCCTACCCACAATTTCGTCCACCGCTTAACCATAAAGGCTTCCAAGCCCAAAAGCAACTATCACACATTTGACAGTTTAAGCCCCTTTATTCAATTAACCTCTTTTAGCCACCAAATTAATTCTTAATTAATTCATGACTAATATCAATTAAATAATATGATTATTCCTTTTAATATATTATTCTCATAATATATTAATAAAATAATAATATCTTATCTCTCTCTCCATAAATCACCGTGTCAAGTTGCTATGGTGAAGGCAAACCAAAAGGACCATGCACAACCAGGTCAAGTATGATGGGTTTTAGGTAAAACAAATAAACTAGAAAACAATTCGTAAGTTCACATGCAACCTACTTTGGATCTATGTTTTAACTATTGAACATATAACTTTGAATTGCAAAACAAGAACCCTAGAGGAGAGAGGCTAATTTAGAAATTAACAAACTAGGGTTTAGGAGTTACATACCTTTCAATTGTTATAGCAAACAATTGATAATCCTCTTGATCTTGATCTTGATCTTCTTGGAAGCTTAGCACCACAAATGTAATGCCTCTAATGGAATCACCCAAGAACTAGCAAGAAGGAAACTTGGAGGAGAGAGGATGGAGAGAGTATGCAATTTCGGCCTTAGGGTTTCTTCCAAAGAAATCAATGACCTCAAATGTGAGCCAGGAGGCTCCTTAAATAGCTGAAGTATCTAGGGTTTAGGGAAAACCCTAGTTATCCTTTGCTTAGGGCCTAAGCAAGATCCAAAGGCCTTATTTGGACCCCTTGGACGAAATCTCAAGGGTTTCCCCTAAGAATTTCGTCCACCTCCTTCCAAGGGGGTTCTGGAACCTTCCACTCAACTATTAGTTAATTACAAACTAGTCCCTGCACTTTATAATTAATTCTTTTAACCCCAAAATTAATTCTGATTAATTTCTGGCTAACTATTAATTAAACATAATGATTTCTAATTAATATATTAATCTTTTAAAATATTAATAAATCATATATATATATATATATATATATATATATATATTAATTTATTAATCTTATAAATTAATATCTCTCCTTCCATAATTTCCTTGTCCAGTTGCTAGGTTGAGGGCAACCCAAAAGGACTGTGCTGCTATCAATTCAAGTACATACAAATTATAGTTATGGGCTTAGACACCAAATCCAACAAAGTACTTACCAAATATAGTTACGGGCTTAGACACTAATCCAACACTAATCTCCTGTGGCCACATTTGAGCCGAAAACCTCTTGATTGGGCCAATACCCTTCTTGTATCATTTATTGGGTCGAGAGCCATTTATTTTTGGGCCTTTAAACCAAAAACACCCTAAGATAAGTGATCATATAATCCTTCGTTCTGCTAGATATCCCTAGACAAAAGACATGGAATGTAATCAATCTCTTTTTCCAGAATCTATGTTTCCCGATTCCTGATTTGTGATGATGTAGGACTTCTAATTGAACACATCAATTTAGTCCTGGCTGGGCCCAGCACATAAGTCAACACCAAATCATCGAGGGGCCCACATATATCGTTTTTCCTATTAGGGAAAAAGGAATGAATAAACGTTGACTCATATACTTGTATCTTTTACTCATCAAATTATACATGACAATACGTTTTATAACACCAAGTTACTGATGCGTTTTCGTATCACCAATGCATGACCGACTTGTAAATTGCAACTCATATATCTTCGTTTCAAGATTATAAGATATTATCGTCTCAGTATTACTCGTGATGAATTCCATGAAGTGATACTCTGAGTGAGGGTTTATCCAGTACTCAAATCTCAATTTCTGAGTACTCATGAACGTTGCAGCAATTCTATTGCCATGTCTATCCTTAGACAATCTACAATCCAGTTCATGACAGTCTTAATTCACTACTTACTTCCAAAAGTATGAGTGACTGTGGAGTTTGAATAATCTTATTATTCGGGAAGTAAAACATGCAAAAATGAAACACAATAATAAACAATTGACAAAAGGCAGAAACCAAACTTATAAATAATACTTTATTATTTAATCACCAAAAGTCAATTACATTTACTTTGTTACAAGTTTCAGAATAAAACTAATCTAACTACTAAAACTAATATCATCTTTCAGTCCTATGCTCCGAGCATGCTGAATATGCTTAGCCCTACTCAGACCCTTTGTGAGGGGATCTGCTGGGTTATCTTCAGATGACACCCTCTTTACTGTAAGATGGCCTTCTTCAACTCTATGTGTGATGAAATGGTACTTTCTGTCGATATGTCTGGTCTTACCATGATCTCTCGGTTCCTTTGTCAAGGCAACCGCTCCTTCATTATCACAGAACAGTTCCATAGGCTCCTGGATGGTTGGAACAACTCCGAGATCCCCGATGAAGTTCCTCAACCAAGCTGCTTCTTTCGACGCTTCACTTGCTGCTATGTACTCTGATTCACAAGTAGAATCAGCCACCGTATTTTGCTTGGAACTCTTCCAAGTAACTGCTCCTCCATTCAGTAAAAACACCCAGCCTGACTGAGAACGGAAGTTATCTCTATCCGTCTGAAAGCTGGCATCACTGTAACCATTTACTCTCAAAGTATCACTGCCACCAAGCACAAGGACCTAGTCCTTTGTCCTTCGCAAATACTTGAGTATATTCTTAACTGCTATCCAATGAGTTCTACCTGGGTTTCCCTGATAGCGACTGACCATGCTCAAAGCAAATGCCACATCAGGGCGAGTACATATCACAACGTACATGATCGATCCGACAGCGGAAGCATAAGGTACACGACTCATGTCATCTATTTCAACATCTGTACTCGGGCATTGAGTCTTACTCAATTTGGTATTGCTCTGGATAGGTAGCTCTCCCTTCTTGGAATTTTCCATACTAAACCTCTTTAGTACCTTATCCAAGTATGTGCTCTGAGTAAGTCCAATTAGTCTCTTCTTTCTATCTCTTAATATTCTAATCCCAAGAATATAGGCAGCTTCTCCAAGGTCTTTCATGGCAAAACACTTTCCAAGCCAAGACTTAACTTCTTTCAAGGTTGGAACGTCATTACCAATGAGTAATATGTCATCGACATACAACACCAGAAAAGTTACTATACTCCCACTAGCCTTGATATACACACAAAACTCATCTTCACTTCTAGAGAAATCAAACTCTTTGACTTTCTCATGGAAGCAAAGATTCCAGCTGTGAGATGCTTGTTTCAATCCATAAATGGATTTCTCAAGCTTGCACACTCTATTGGGGAACTTTGCATCAACAAAACCCTCTGGCTGAGTCATGTAAACATCTTCAGCCAACTTCCCATTAAGGAAAGCAGTTTTGACATCCATCTGCCAGATTTCATAATCATGAAAGGCAGCTATGGCGAGCAATATCCTAATAGATTTAATCTTAGCCACTGGCGAGAAGGTCTCATCATAGTCAACCCCTGGGGTTTGAGTGAAACCTTTTGCAACCAGTCGAGCCTTGAATGTGTGCACATTTCCATCCATGTCTGTCTTCTTCTTGAAGATCCATTTGCACCCAACTGTCTTACGACCTGGTGCACTATCAACCAAATTCCAAACTTGGTTGTCATACATGGACTTAATCTTGCTGTCCATTGCCTCTTTCCACTTGGAAGCCTCTGGGCCTGCCATTGCTTCCTTATAAGTGACTGGTTCATCTAAGTTTACCAGTGTTCTGTCACTTATGAATGTGTCACCATCTGAAGTAATATGAAAACCATACAACTCAGGTGGCACACTCACCCTAGTGGATCTTCTAAGAGGTAATGAGTTATCGATTGGTTCAACAGGAACTGTTTCCTCTGGTTGAGTGCTAGTGTCATCTAAGGTTCCTTCATTGGCTGACTCTTGAATTTCTTCAAGGTCAATAGTGCTCCCACTGTCGTCTTTGAATATGAGCTCTCTTTCAAGAAAGACTCCTCTTCGTGCTACAAAGACCACGTTCTCACTAGGCCTGTAGAACAAATATCCAAAAGACTGATTTGGGTAACCAATGAAAACACATTTCTCACTTCTAGCTGCTAGCTTGTCGTGAGTCTCTCGTCTTACGAAAGCTTCACAACCCCAGACTTTAATATGTGCTAACGAGGGAACTTTCCCTGTCCACATTTCGTGAGGTGTTTTGGCAACCTTCTTTGTAGGGACAAGATTGAGGATGTGGGCGGCTGTCTCTAAGGCATACCCCCAGAAGTGAATGGGAAGCGAAGCCCGATTCATCATAGAACGAACCATGTCTAACAAGGTTCGATTACGCCTCTCAGCTACATCATTTAACTGTGGTGTCCTAGGAGGAGTCAATTGTGAGACTATCCCACATTCTTTCATATAGTCGTTAAACTCGATACTAAGATACTCCCCGCCTCTATCGGATCTAAGTATCTTTATCTTTCTGCCCAATTGATTTTCGACTTCATGCTTAAACTCTTTGAACTTTTCAAAAGTTTCTGACTTATGCTTGATCAAGTAGATATATCCATATTTGCTATAATCGTCAGTGAAAGTCACATAGAATCGATTAGCATCTCTTGTAGTTGATCTGAAGGGCCCACACACATCTGTGTGTATGAGATCCAACAGACCTTCACCTCTTTCACAAGACCCTGTGAATGGTGATTTTGTCATCTTTCCCAAAAGACAATATTCACACATATAATCTGATTTTAGGTCAAATGATTCCAACACTCCATCCTTTTGGAGTTGGGCTATGCGTTTCTTGTTAATGTGTCCAAGACGATAATGCCACAAGCATGCCTTGTCTACACTATTAGACAAGTCAATATTAAGTACACTATTTCCTAAGCTATCAACACAAGTCACTGTTTCATACACACCATCACAAGGTAAAGCTTCAAACATAAAAACACCATTCTTATAAACAGAAATTGAACCATTCAAATCATTAAAAGAATATTTAAAACCTTGTCTGAACAATGCATGAAATGAAATAATGTTTCTCGTCATCTCAGACGAATAGCAACAATTTATCAAATCTAATCTAACATCATTACTAAGCAGAAGCTGATAAACTCCGATCTTGGTTTCTGGTGAAGACTTTCTGTTTCCCATGATAAAATTTATCCTTCCTCGCTCTATCTCCTCACTTTCCTTTAGCCCCTGCATATCAGAACAGATATGAAAATCACATCCTGTATCAAGGACCCATGAACGAGAAGATAATGAGTTATTAGCAGAAATAGTGTAAATACCTGCCGAAGATGGCTTCACTTTGCCATCCTTGATATCTTGCAGATATTGTGGGCAAGATCTCTTCCAATGCCCCTTTTGATTGCAATAAAAGCAAACGGCCTCTTTTGGATCAGAAACATGGGGAGTGGAACCATTGGGCTTAGCCTTTGGGCCATTACTAGACGACCCAGCTTGAGCCTTGCTCTTCCAGTTTTGCTTGGGAGGACCTTTCCTCTTTTTCCACTTTCCCTGTCCAATAGCCAACACAGGGGCACTTGTAGGCGTGGAGGGTATACTTTTACCCTTCATTCCTGCCTCAGCTGTCTGCAACAAGTTGTGCAATTGGGCCAAGGTCTACTCAGTATTGTTCAAATGGTAAGTTAGAATAAACTGACCATAACAATCAGGTAGTGAGTTCAAGACCATGTCAATGGCCAATTCCTCATCAAAGTGAATGTTGAGCTTGACCAAACGCTCTATGTAGCATTGCATTCTTTACACATGTGACACAACCGATTCCCCTTCTTTCATCTTGCAAGCCATGAGTGACTTGACTACTTCAAACTTTTCTTGACGAGCTCGCTTATGGTACTTTTCCATAAAGTCCTTGTTCATCTCAAAAGGCCAGTAGTCCTCATAGTACCTCTGCAGTTCTGGGGACATGGTTGCCACCATGATGCACGCCACTTTGGTAGCATCATCGTAATGTTTCTTGTAGGCAGCAAGATCTTCAGGAGTAGCTTCAGACTCATCAAGATCTTTGAGCTCCTTTTCAAGAACATATTCTTTGTTCTCAAAACGAAGAGCCATCTTGATGTTGCGCATCCAATCGTTATAGTTTGAGCCATCCATAATGACTTTGGAGCAGATATTGAGCAAAGAGAAGTTCTGGTTGGAGGAGGATGAAGCAGAAGTGTTTCCAGGAGTAGACATCTGAAAAGAAAGAAAGTTTTAGTTAGATTTCAAGATACCTCAATATAATAACCCAAAGATAAAATATCAAGGTTAGGATCCAACTATGAAGATTCACAACTTAGAAATAGGATGCCGAGATCCAAGTGTAAATTTCATAAAGGTAGGTGAATGGCGATTCACCAATTCCACCATTAGACGAAACAAACGAAGTGAAATTCCTAATTCTTTTGAGATACATTGAAACTATTCAATGGCATGTTTTAATCTCAGATTATGCTCTTCTATTTGTGACTGGGATGCCGAGGATCACAAAGAAGATGTGAATAACCATGCAAATGTGCTTGGTAACCTCATTGTCTTTATCATTAACTATTGATGTGCTGGTAAACCACACACGCTCCATCAAAATGACAATTATGAGATACCCATTACTACTCTTTATTAGTGCCCTTTAGTGTGCTAGTTAACCACACACGCTCCACTAACGACCAATAAAGCATAATGTGCAATTTCGTGGATTAGCATACTTTTCACATTTTTCCTAAAGTAACTAGAGTTGGGATTTTAAAAATAATGTTCTAGTACTTTCTTTAATGTCATTATACTTTTAATGAGAAGTAGTTGTCCTATCAAATCCGTTCTGCTAACGACCCTCCACTAATCAAGGAAGCGGTGGGTGAGAGTGGACACCCATTCAACTACCATTTTATAGGCAGTTTCCTTATACCCCCTTATAGATTAGCTTCGTGAATGAGGCATACTAGCGATTTGACTGACCATATTCTTATACATATATAATATTAAACTTTTAATCATAATACATATATAGGGTGTGTTTTAAAACATTTTAAAACTTCAAGGGTTTATATAAATTTCGAAATTCAAACTATTAAATTTAAATTTAAATAAACCAATTAACTAGATTTAATATTTATCTTTTAATTAACTATTAATCAAATTATTAAATCTTATAAGGATTATCTAATTAAATTAATCAATTAATTTAATCCTAATCCTTATCCCTCTAAATTTCGAAAAATAGGGTAAGGATAATTATCCAATTAATCTAATTAAGTAACAATTATCCAAAACAAGAAACCCTAAAACTTCTAGCAATTTCGAAATTTATAAGGGAGGAGGCTAGGGTTTTCAAAACCCTAACCCTAATTTCGATTAGGGTTATTTGGAGGCTAGGGTTTTCGAAAAAACCCTTTTATCCAAAACCCTAGAAATCGAAAATTTGGCCTTTAGGGTTTAATAGCTATAAACCCTAATTTGCAATTCAACAATTATAGCAATTCAATTTAAAACAAACAATGGCTCTGATACCACTGATGGGTTTTAGGTAAAACAAATAAACTAGAAAACAATTCCTAAGTTCACATGCAACCTACTTTGGATCTATGTTTTAACTATTGAACATATAACTTTGAATTACAAAACAAGAACCCTAGAGGAGAGAGGCAAATTTCGAAATTAACAAACTAGGGTTTAGGAGTTACATACCTTTCAATTGTTATAGCAAACAATTGATAATCCTCTTGATCTTGATCTTGATCTTCTTGGAAGCTTAGCACCACAAATGTAATGCCTCTAATGGAATCACACCCAAGAACTAGCAAGAAGGAAACTTGGAGGAGAGAGGATGGAGAGATTATGCAATTTCGGCCTTAGGGTTTCTTCCAAAGAAATCAGTGACCTCAAATGTGAGCCAGGAGGCTCCTTAAATAGCTGAAGGATCTAGGGTTTAGGGAAAACCCTAGTTATCCTTTGCTTAGGGCCTAAGCAAGATCCAAAGGCCTTATTTGGACCCCTTGGACGAAATCTCTAGGGTTTCCCCTAAGAATTTCGTCCACCTCCTTCCAAGGGGGTTCTGGAACCTTCCACACAACTATTAGTTAATTGCAAACTAGTCCCTTCACTTTATAATTAATTCTTTTAACCCCAAAATTAATTCTGATTAATTTCTGGCTAACTATTAATTAAACATAATGATTTCTAATTAATATATTAATCTTTTAACATATTAATAAATCATTTATATATATTAATTTATTAATCTTATAAATTAATATCTCTCCTTCCATAATTTCCTTGTCCAGTTGCTAGGTTGAGGGCAACCCAAAAGGACTGTGCTGCTATCAATTCAAGTACATACCAATTATAGTTATGGGCTTAGACACCAAAGCCAACAATGTACTTACCAAATATAGTTATGGGCTTAGACACTAATCCAACACTAATCTCCTGTGGCCACATTTGAGCCGAAAACCTCTTGATTGGGCCAATACCCTTCTTGTATCATTTATTGGGCCGAGAGCCATTTATTTTTGGGCCTTTAAACCGAAAACACCCTTTGGGTTTATGGTTCTCGGTTACACTTCAAAACCGAGCCCAACATTCCTTTATTTTTCCCCACCCTAAATCCGATCGGCCCATTTATTAAAAAAAAAAAACAAAGGTGGGTGTTGACTTTGGGTGACACTTCACCTTTGCATGGAGGAAATCCATGCAATTTGTCCACCATACTTCTAGTTGTATTATGCTTAACCATAAAATAATAGCCCCCTTAACCTCCTCTCTCTCCTCCTTCTTAAACCGACCGAGACCACCCCCCACCTCTCTTATTTCTCATTTCAACCTTCACTCACATCTTCCTTCCTCTCTAAATCTTCAAGAGCTCTCTCACTTTTTTTCCTCCAAGAAAATTGTGAATTTATGAGTATCTTCAAAGGATCCTCTTCAAGCCTCTCATCCACTTGGTAAGTTTTTAACCATACTCAAGTTGTTTTATTCCATTTTATGCTAGATCATTCCTCAAAACCAATCTCTTTTCGTGTTTATGCTCCTAGAAACCATATTGGGTTCGAAAATCTCTTCAAGATAGCAATCTAGGCCGAAAACTCACTTCATTCTTCTCTTCAAAACCGATCAAACCCCAAGGTGTGCTTCATACCCCGTGTTTTTGTGATTTTCCATCTTTAGGGGAGAATAAAAGATTAGTTTTGTATAAAATCTTTATATGTACGCTTGCATGTGTATGTTACATGATATGGTGTGTGAAATGTTATGAAATCATGACAAACCCCCATGAACTTGAGATGTCATCCAAGTTTCGAAGTTTTAGGAAACAAGTTACTTTATCTAACTCCTTAAGATTGTTAGATGTGTATAATATGTCTATAAATTTACCATGAAACTAAAGAAAATATGAAAAGGGACCATATTTGAGAATAGAGTGAAAAATGGGCCTTTTATTTACATTCTCAGTATTAATGGGCCAAAATGGTAATTTTTGATAAAAATGGACCTCTTATGTCATTTTCAGTATTTTTGGGCTAAAATGGTCACTTTTGATAAAAAATTGGCCTTTTATGTCATTTTTTTGTAGTTTTGGGCTAAAATGGTCACTTTTGATAAAAACAATGGGCCTTTTATGTCATTTTCGGTCGTTTTGGGATAAAATGGTCATTTTTTATAAAAATGGACATTTTATGTCATTTTCAGTATTTTTGGGCTAAAATGGTCACTTTTGATAAAAATGGGCCTTTTATGTCATTTTCGGTAGTTTTGGGCTAAAATGGTCATTTTTGATAAAAATGGGCCTTTTATGTCATTTTCGGTAGTTTTGGGCTAAAATGGTCATTTTTGATAAAAATGGACCTTTTATGTCATTTTCGGTATTTTTGGGCTAAAATGGTCACTTTTGATAAAAATGGGCCTTTTATATCAATTACGGTATTTTTGGGCTAAAATTATCATTTTTGGTAAAAATGGGCTTTTTATGACATTTTCATTTACAATGGGCCGAAAATGAACTATTTAACAAATTGGGCCAAATAAGACATTTTTATATATAATGGGCCGAAAATGGATTATTTAGCAAAAATGGTCCACTTATAACAATTCGGAAAAAAATTGGGCCTTAGGTGACAACTATATTCTAATTGGGCCTTACATGACGCATTCTATGATAATTGAGCAATTAGTGACAATTCTAATAAACTCGAATCTTTTAGGATACTTTTGGTAACAATGAGCTATTTATGATAACAACAGTGAAAAAGAAATATTTTGGCACTTTCGATAAAAACATTTATATTTTTATCACCTACGGTCCGTAGTCGAAAATATACACTCGCAACATTATTTATAACGTTAAATAATGAAACTCAATATTAGCATAAATTTAGTTAAGGCTCTTGTGAGACGCACCTTCACTGTACCTATCATAGTGTACACCGAAAGCCGTGTAGTTATAACCAGAGTCTCCTCGAAAGAGAACGAGAATTTGTGTATAGATCTATACGGGGATGACACCCCACACCTGAGCTGCTCACTACAGCTAGACAGACAAGTCTAGGGTGACAAATGTCTTCTCAGAAGCCGATGCCTGAAGAACGTCAAGACAGGCACTTCGTCATATTAGTATGGTTATAATAACTCACATAGAGAATAACAAAACTATTATAAGATTTACGCTGAATACACATACCACTGAGTTTTACAAATTACAAACATTGTGTTGATTATTTTGTACTATCCACATCACACCGGCCTTAGGGTTTTAAGGCCACGATTTCTCATAATGCAGAAAATACAGGATTTTCTGGGAATCACTCTCTACACATTTTCAAACAAGATAAATCAAGAATACATATGCAACTATACATGATTTGAACAAAACTCACAAACTATTTTTACAGAAAATATCAGATTTTCTGGAGTTTACAAATTATCGCAAGGTTTTTCATATAAACATGCTTATGAACCCACCAACATTCTATGTTGATGCTTTTCAAAATAACTTGTATTCTCAGGAACTCACTAAACAGGTTGGAAGCTAAGGAATTTGGATGTTTGTTGTATTTTGTTTTTCACCATACACTTGATATTTTGGGATGTAATTTTATGAACAAACACAATGATGTAAACTATGTATGTCGTTATATTTTATGTATGGTGATGATGATGTTTATGTTTAACTTATACACACTTGTTATGATATTACAAAATGAAGTCATTCGCCCCCGGATGTTTCCGCCGTCCCGGTTCGGGGGTGTGGCAGATTGGTATCAAAGCAATGTTTATAGTGAATTAGCATATCTAACCATACAAGATATGCAACTATAAATACAATGGGACTAAAACACTCTGAATAAAGATAAGAAACACTTAACAGTTTTTGGAGGAGTTGGACATCGTGGTTAAACCCAGGCAATTATGTAGTCGTATTGGGGATAAATATAGCCTGATCAACTATATTTATTAAAAATACGATCAACATGTGTTTGGGAGTGATCGGGGTGGACAACGAATCTGAAACTTGTCAACCTAATACCCAAAGGATTGATGAATCAACATAAACAAATAAAATACTATAAGAGTATTTTGACAGTAAGTGAAAACTTTATTTTATTTTCTTATATTTCCTTTTCATGCTTATATTCTCGTACATACGCTATGGCCAGGTTCCACTTTCCCGGTGATCCCTACTTCCCCAATCAGGAGAATGGGGGTTGGCTTGAGGAAGAGCCGGAAGAAGACCCAGAGGAGTTGGAAGCAGAGCCCGATGCCCCCGAGGTGGACCTTGAGGAGGATGAGCTGGAGGGTAGTGACGAGGACATCGAGGAGGATGACTCAGACACGAAGTCCGAAGTCATCAATCCGCCTTACATGAGCGGGTGCCAGCGTACAGGATGGGCCCCCATGGACCGATGCCATCATGGGCCCACGACATTTGGAGATGGAGCAGACAGCAGAGGGTGCGACCACCCTTTGGCATGGACCAGGGAATGTTCGACTTCCGACATGGAGGGCCGGCCGACCGCGCCCTCCCTGTGATGGTCAGGAGGACCCGAGACATCGGCAATCAGGCCCAGGACACCGCTGATCAGATGTCCCAGATGAGAGCAACCGTGGAGAGGGCTGAGAGGCAGACTCAGGAGGTAGTGAGAAACTACTAGGAGCGACAGGCGGCATTGGAGGCCAGACTGCGTGTCACCGAGCGCCAGTTGGCCAGGCTCCAGGGCGCATCCATTTCGTCATCGGCACCACCAGAGACCTTCCGCCGTGAGTAGAACCCATCCTACCCACCACATGCTCTTGATGTTATCTCCTTTTCTTTTTCTTTTTTTACTTTGTGTATGTAGGGTTAACCTCTCGATTAAGTGGTTACACTACTCGATGGGGGTGTTTTGTTGTTTGACTTTTATCCTATGTATTGTAGGCCTTATAAAGGCCAAATTTTCACGTAACATGTACTAAACCTTTGCCAATAATGAAAGAAGTGTGTGTTTTATTTGTGATGTTGGTATCTTCTATGAGTTCTATTTTCATTATTTCTTGATATTGTATGGTTTCACTTATAAGCACAACCGAATCGCCGCAACCGCGAGACAATAAAAGATATCCGAAATCATTATATACTCATCGTCCTTCTGTTCCATGACAGAAGATGCCTCAAAGATATGTGCGCAGAAACAATGATACGGTTGCACCACTGCCACCACCACCACGGCCAGAGATAAATTATGCTGCTTTTCAGGCAGTAGTCTCGGCTGCAGTCACTGCATCGTTGGCTCACATCCACAATGGAAACAATGGAGGTGGAAATGGTCAGGGAACAGGAAGCTCCAACCATGGAATGAATCAAGCGCTTACAAAAGCATGCACCTATAAAGATTTCTCCAATGCGAAACCCAGAACTTTTAACGGGACCGGTGGGGTGATAGCTTTAATTCGCTGGTTTGAGAAAACGGAGTCCATCTTTGAAATTTGTGATTGTCCAGAAGAAAGCAAAGTGAGGTTTGTTGCATGTACGTTTGCTGATTGAGCTTTGTCATGGTGGAATGGTCATGTCAAGGCCTTAACTCTTCAGGTTGTGAACGCTATGTCTTGGGAGGATCTCAAGATAATGATGCTGACTGAGTACTGCCCTCGCGGGGAAGTACAAAAGTTTGAGCAGGAACTCTGGAACCTTACTGTACAAAAGTCCGATGTTGAAGCCTATATCACTAGATTCAGTGAACTGGCACTTCTATGCCCAGGGATGTGTTGGGTTTTGAGCACTATAACACTCCTATAGTGCACATGCAACCCTAAATACTTTGGATCTATGTTTTCTCTAATTGTACATGCATTTTTCAAATTTTCCAAAGCATTCTCCCTATCTAGCATACAATTGAAGCTATACAATATAAACTTGGTTTGGATTCTTACCTCTTGAGTAGGGTAGAGTTCTTGACCTTTGAAAGCTTGAGCACCTCAAGTGTGATGCCTCCATTGGTTCACAAACACCAAAATGCAAAAGGAGGCTTAAGAGAATAAGTTGTTTATCTCCAAGAGATGGTGTAACCGATTTTAGCTCTAGAAGGGTTCTATTTATAGTGTTGCACATGCTAGGGTTACACTTTGTAAACCCTAATAACCCATGACTTTCCACATTCTCATGCTCAATGGGTTTAACCTCCATGGACTATCCATGGATTAGTTTAGCCCACCTACATAATCATGGATCATTGGCCCACACTACAAGAATGATTGATTTACATAATCAATCCCCTATATTTAATTAGTCCCTTTGATCACAAAATTAATTCCAAATTAATTCTTGATCAATAATAATTAAATAATATGATTTCATATGAATATATTATACTAGTAATATATTAATAAAACATAAACAACCTTATTCCCAAAATCCATCCTATCAAGTTGCATTGTGAAGGCAACCCCAAAAGGACCATGCTACAATCGGGTCAAGTACATCCCAGTTATATTTATGGGCTTAGACACCAAATCCAATAGTCTCCCACTTGGATAACTCTAGTAACTATAACTGCCAATGTGACTTCAAGATTCGATTAACAATCGTAAGTTTTCAAAAGCCGCTGTCAACTCTGACCTAGTCAGTGACACATCCTTTAGATAAGGGATCATATAATCCCCTGTTCTCAAGATATCAGCTAGACAAATAAATGGAACAATGTCATACTTATTGTCCAACAGTTTGTTTCCCGATTTCCGATTCGTCTGACATAGAACATAACTGAAAACATCAATTTAGTTCTGAACGGGCCCTACACATAATCAAAACAGAATCATCGAGGGGCCCAAGATATCGCTTTTAATACTCTTAGGATAAAAGGGAACAAATAAACATGGACATTATATGCTTGTACTAACTACTCATTAAATCATGCACAACGATACGTTTTATAACATCAAGTTACTGATGCGTTTTCGTATCATCAATGCACAACCAACTTGTAGTCAACAACTCATATATATTGGTTTGAAGACTTATATGATATTATCGTCTCACGATCACTCGAGATAAATTCCATGAAGTGATTCAAGTGAGCGCGGGTTGATCCAATACTCAAATCTTATTTCAGAAGTACTCATGAATGGTGCAACAAACCTGTTGCTATGCCTAACTCCTTAGACAAATCTGCAAGCCAACTCATGACAGTCTTCTTTCATACCTACTTCCAAAGTATGATCGACTGTGGATAGTTTGAATAAATTTTATTATTCTGGAAGTCAAAACATGCTAAGTGAAACAATAGTAAATGATTGACACAAGACAATAACTTTACTTATAAATAAAACTCCTTTTATTCATCATCAAATGTCAATTACAATTTAGTTATTACAAGTTTTAGTTTATCTAATCACTAAAACTAATATCGTCCTTTAGCCCAATGCCCTTCGCATGCTGCAAGTGCTTAACCCAAGTCACTCCCTTTGTAAGAGGATCTGTTGGGTTGTCCTCTGACGATATCCTCTTCACCACGAGGTGTCCTTCTTCTACTTGATGTCTTATGAAGTGGTACTTTCTGTCGATATGCCTGGATCTTCCATGATCTCTTGGTTCCTTGGTTAAGGCAACCGCCCCTTCATTATCGCATAAAATCTCCACAGGCTCATTTATGGAAGAAATAACTCCAAGGTCTCCGATGAAGTTTTTCAACCATATCGCCTCCTTCGATGCTTCGCTTGCTGATATGTACTCTGATTAACACGTCGAATCAGCTATATTCTCCTGCTTGGAACTTTTCCATGTCACTACTCCAGCTATAGTCATCACTCCCACCAAGGGTAAGGAACCAGTCCTTAGTCCTCCACAGGTACTTAAGAATGTTCTTTACCGCATTCCCAATGAGCTCTACCAGTGTTCCCTTGATATCTGCAGACCATGCTCAAAGCAAAGGCCACATCAGGGCGAGTAGAAGTCATAACATACATGACCGAACCAACTGCGGAAGCATATGGTATATGACTCATTTCTGCTATCTCAGCCTCTGTACTCGGACTCTAGGACTTACTCATTTTGGTATTGCTTAGGATAGGTAGGTTACCTTTCTTGGAGTTCTCCATGCTGAAACGTTTCAACACCTTGTCCAAGTAGGTACTTTGACTAAGTCCTATTAGTCTTCTACTTATGTTTCTCAATATCCTTATCCCTAGGATATATGCAGCTTCTCTGACGTCCTTCATAGCGAAACACTTCCCAAGCCAGGACTTAACCTCTTGTAAGGTTGGGATGTCATTTCCTATGAGTAGTATGTCGTCTACATACGATACCAAAAAGCTCACTATACTCCCACTAGGTTTGACATATACACACGACTCATCCTCGCTTCTCGAAAACCCAAACTCTTTGACTTTCTCATCAAAACAAAGATTCCATCTGCGAGATGCTTGTTTCAATCCATAAATGGATTTCTCAAGCTTATACACTCTATTAGGGTACTTTGCATTGACAAAACCATCTGGCTGACTCATGTAAACATCTTCAACCAAATTTCCATTAAGGAAAGCGGTTTTGACATCCATTTTCCATATTTCATAGTCATGTAATGTAGCTATGGCCAACATAACCCTTATAGATTTAATCTTCGCTACTGGCGAGAAGGTCTCATCATAGTCAACTCCTGGAGTTTGAGTAAAGCCCTTCGTAACCAGTCGCGCCTTATATGTGTGTACATTCCCATCCATGTTGGTCTATCATCTTGAAGATCCATTTGCACCTGACTGTCTTTCGACCCGGTACATTGTCAACCAAGTTCCAAACTTGATTATCATACATGGACTGAATCTCGCTGCCCATAGCCTCTTTCCATTTAGCAGACTCGGGGCCTTCCATAGCTTCCTTGTAGTTGTTAGGTGATGGGTTTTGAGAATTCTAACACTCCTATGGTGCACATGCAACCCTAAATACCTTGGATCTATGTTTTCTCTATTATACATGCAAACTTGAACTTTCCAAGGTATTACCCTAACTTGCATACGATCTTTATACTTGGGTAATATAAGCATGTTAGAAGACATAACTTTTTATGTAGCTTGATTCCAGGGAGCTTAAGAGCCTACTGCCTCAAGTGTGACACCTCAAATGGTTCACACAACATCACCAACATCTTGGAATAACTTGAGAGAAAAGGTTCATATGCTCAAATCGGCTAGCCCTCATGTGTACACACACTCGTGCCAATTTCTTGAGCCATGGGGTCCTTATATATGGTGGCTATTAGGGTTACACCATGTAACTCATGTATTTCCATATTCTTCATGCTCCATGGGTTAAAACCTCCATGAAGTATCCATGGGTTACTCCATGGGTTTAGCCCAACATGAAGAACTATGGATCATAAGCCCACATATATAAGAATGAATGATTTACACAATCAATACCCATATATTTAATTAGTCTCCTTTTGATCACAACATTAATTCCAAATTAATTCTTGATCAATACTAATTAAATAATATGATTTCATATTAATATATTAGAACTTATAATATATTAACAAATCATAAATATCCTTTTTCTCACAATAGTCTATCCAAATTGTTCCGATGCCATGCAACCCAAATGGACCATGCCAAATCGGGTCAAGTACATACCAATTATAGTTATGGACTTAGAAACTAATCCAACAGTCTCCCACTTGGATAAGTCTAAAACTATTATTGCGTATGACTTCAAAACCCGACTAGCAATCGTAGCTCTTAAAAGCTGTTGTCGAACTCTGAACAAATCAATGACGCGTCCATTAGATAAGGGATCATATATTCCTCCATTCTAGGTATCATATGGACTGAGACATGGATTATAATCATTCTCTATGTCCATTTGTTGTTTCCCTATTTCCGATTTATGACGACCGCCTAATTGAACAAATCAAATCAGTCCAGGCTTGGCCAAGCACTTCGGGGTGTCATCACTAAATCATCGAGGGGCCCACATATATCGCTTTTATCCCTTCAAGGGTAAAAGGAATGGATAAACTTCGACTCATATGCTTGTTCTACTACTTGTTGAATCATACACAAAGGCACGTTTTATAACATCGAGTTACCAATGCGTTTTCATACAATCAATGTATAACCAACTCATAGGCAACAACTCATATCTCTAGGTTTGAAGAATATAAGATATTATCGTCTCATGATTACTCGTGATAAAATCCATGAAGTGAGTCAAATGAGCGTGGGTTTAATCCAATACTCAGAACTTATGAGCACTCATGAATGTTGCAACAACTCTTGCTATGTCCACTACCTTGGACATCTACAAACCAGCTTCATGACCGTCTTGATTCATATCTACTTCCAACATATGACCGACTGTGGATTGTTTGAATAACTTAGTCATTCAAGAAGAACGACCTAGTTATTCTCGAAGTCAAAACATGCAAAGTGAAACACAAGAATAATCGAATCCAATATGGTCTCAGAACTTATGAATATAAATAGAACACCTTTTATTTATCACCATATTGATTACCCATCATTCATTGCATACTGTTTCAAACTATCAACTTTGTACTTGAATTATAAAGCAATAGTTGTCC
The DNA here is from genome assembly GCF_052849685.1 of Lactuca virosa. Lineage (NCBI taxonomy): Eukaryota > Viridiplantae > Streptophyta > Magnoliopsida > Asterales > Asteraceae > Lactuca > Lactuca virosa. The sequence goes on along the minus strand of NC_136426.1, from coordinate 299,170,617 downwards.
CATGCTCCAAGCATGTACACTGTGTTTTCTAAACACTAGTCATGCCATACACCAAGTATACACACTATGTTTGTCTAAACATTAGTTATGCCAAACACCAAGTATGCACACTAAGTTTGTCTATGATCTTTACTCTGTGAAATAGATCGATTGAACATAATTCCAATGATTCTCATTTCACAATCCCAAATCCTTACCGCAAATGCAAGAATTCCAAATTCCTGCCATTTACCTAAATCTGTTAGATTCTAAACTTATATGCATTGATCCTCTTGTAATGATTATGCACAAAGTCACAAAGACTTGTCAACAGACATTACAAAGTATTCCAATGGAGATCATTCCATGGAAACGAAGTCTCAAATTCAAAGTACATTGCTTTGAACATCCTTCTTGCATTAAGTTTCCTAATCTTACACAAATTTAATGAATAACTTCCACCTATGAAGGAACATTTCCATATTCCCATTTTGACTATCAATTCTGAACAAGAGTTGCCTCTTTTCAGAATATGTCAATATGGTCCTCTCCAAAAGTTAACACTATACTTCCAACTGTCCCTAAGCAACCAATCTTTGGTAAACCTTAGATTGTCCTCGACAATTGCTTAATCAAATTAGTCATATCTAGTTCTAGTACTTTTTCCCTCTTAATGCTCTAGGCATTTGGAAAAATTTAGAACAAATGAATATTATAGCAGATGCAATCGATCCTATATCCGAAGCATATGGGACACGATTCATGATGTCTCACATAAAGACATGATACTAGACCAGTCTTTTGCTATAATACTTCTATTTCTATTTGCCATGTTCTCATAATTCAGATTATGAAAAGGGATGCCGTAATCATAATCGAATTTTAGAACGCAAATAATGTTCCCATATATAGAATTTCCTTATGTTGAACCATTCCAACATAACATTCATATATATACTTGACTAAATTTGATTAAAATCTCACGATCTAAGCTTTTAGATTTGAAATGAAGTACAATTTTCTCTCCCTTAATTATAGCAAAACAACTTTTCCCAATTGAAACTTTTTGTTTTCTATAATTAACATTGCTAACTTGCAACACTTATTATAATTATCATGCTCCCACTAACATGATGATTATTAGCATAACACTTATGCTCCCACTAGCTTTGACATGTACTCAGAAATCAACTGGACTTCTAGAAATCAATATTTTATTGACTTTCTTACCAAAGTTCAGATTTCTGATACGAGATGCTTTGATAAAACTTTATCAAAATCATACACCTTTCCTTAGATAGCACACATGTGTGTCTAAACAATTTCAGAACTATGAAAAGGGATTCCGTAATCACAGTCTCAATTGTTTAGACCTTTTCCATTCCTCACAAGTCCATGTTAGTGTGCCGGTTAACCACACACGCTCCACTAACGACTTTGAGAATGCAAATATCACAATTGCTATCTACTTAAAATCTACTTAGTGAAAGCATTTCCTCACCATCATTTTCATGAATCGAAGAGAAACCTTATGGCACTTATATTTTATGGTGTATGTCTTCCTATCCATGTGAATTTGTCAAAACCATAATCACAAGACAAGGTTAGTGACAAATCCAACCTCATATGGATTGAACTTGTGCAGTCTTAACTTCTTGCCACCTGGCAGTACAAGGGCCTGCCATTGCTTCCAAGTTGTTATGCAACCAATTGAGAACTCTCAGAACTCATATGCATAGCCAACTTTAACTGGAATGGGCACAGAAATAGGAATATGTCAACACGATAGGATATAATCCTCAAGTCGTGAGCTAGTGAGAAACTACAAATTTTATTCTTGATTAGATCTTGAAGCTTTTTCAAGATCTTTAAGAATCCCACTATCCTCTTGACATATAAGACTCTCTTGCCAAATATTCAAGAGATAGTACGGATTCTTACCAAGACAAACACTTCACACAATTGGCCTAATTTGGTCTTTGTTTTATCCAAAACATCACAACTTACCTATTTCAAATGTACAAGAGTAGGACACAGTTTACTCTTACATTTGACAAGTGTTAATAAACCTTCTTTAAGATGTGTCACTCAAATTACAATCTTGTAGTATGACTCTAAGACTTGTTTTGGAACAAAGTATGTATCACCTTCTTGATTTAACCATTTCAATAATTCATGACTCCTCTTCTTAGCCATAAGAATGCACTAAGATGTCCCTAGAGGATGAATTGTGATATGGTCTCACAATTATTAAGATGATCATAAAACATGATACTAAAGTACTCTCCCATCTTTTCAGATTTGAGAAACTTTTATCTTTTTGCCTAATTTGATTCTTCTCATTCGTTCTGCCATACATCGAAACTTTTCCAATGTTTCAGAATTATACTTAAACTTGTAAGTATAACCATATTTACTAAACTTTAGTAAATCATGACGAATAGTCTTATTGATCTTTTGTGGTGGACTTGACCAGTGCACAAGAATGTGTACTCGATCCCTTAGTCCTTCACTTGACTCACATATACATGTGAACAAGGAATTGGTCTTAATTTTCCAAAGATGAAAATTCTCATTCATCATACGATACAACTTGCATGATTCCAAGTTTCGGTCCAATTGAAACTTGGGTGATGAGAATATTTCCTTATTTGGTAAATTTAGACACTACCACAAATGAAAGAATCAAATTCATATATCCATCACTGCTATCAATGGAAACATATAAACAATAATTTTTCATTAATGCCATTGCAAGGAGATATAAATAAAATAAAACAAAATTTTATTTATTTATAAATGATGAAAAAACTTTTTCCTTACAATGCAACTTTAAATGAAAACTATGCTATTACATATTTTCTAGCAATCTATCATAGCTCCTAAGAAGTAGCTCAAGAATCTGATCTTCGAACCATGCGATTGAAATCCATCTTCGCGATCAGATTCAACATACTCTTCTTTTAAGCTTCCTTCCCTTTGCTTCATCTTGCCATACATCAAAATGTATTAGGAACCTTCAAATAGGAACTTAAGAGAGTTAGATAGTGGACTTACCTGAAGCAGAGTCAAACTTTTTGACTTGACCTTCTCTCAGATCCTTCAGGTAGTTAGGGCAGCTTCGCAACCAATGCCCCTTACTTTTGGCAATAGAAACTTATGGACTCTTTGGTAATGGTACATGGGACTATCTCAGACTTAGCCTTTTTCTTTACCATTTGGTCAACCAAGTTGACTATGGCCGATCCCTTTCCATTGGAAAGAGAAAGCTTTTCTGGATATCCAATGTTACCATTGTCAATGTCCATGGAAGTTTGGGAAATTGATCTTCTAGTCAAATTTGTTTTACCAGTGCTCCAAATCATTGCTGATTCAGCAGCACCAAGCAAATAGATAAGATCATTAAGGGTCATGTCATAGTCTGTTACATAGTAGTCCCAAAGGAACTCACTATGTGACTTAGAAAGTGATTGAACAACCAACTTTCTCAAAACTTTGACACCCAACTCTCCTGGCTTGTCAATATGTGACTTCATCTCCAAGATGTAAGCACACATAGACCTTGCTTGCCAATAGGGCTTGAGTGACCTTGAACTTGTGGGTTAGAGAGAATAATTGGAGGAGGTGGAGGGAGTGAAGAATGATTTCTGGGACATCATCTTCATTAGGAAAGCTTGTTCCAAGAGTTTTGGGAAGATCATAATTTTCTGAACCAGACATCTTTTGGGAGATATTCAAGATAGTTGATTTAAAGTACTTAATATAACACCCAATATGAAATATTAAGGCTAGGACCCAACACAATATTTTATAACTTGGAAGAGGGATGTCGTAATCCAAGCTATAGAATATTTGAAGGTAGGCGAATGACAATTCACCAATTTCCACCATGAAAAACGAAATAATTAATTAGGTTTTAATTGGATTTGAAACTCCTAGATCTTTTGAGATTCATTGAACTTTTCAATGGCATGTTTCAATCTCGATTGTGCCCTCTCAAATTTTGTGACTGGGATGTCGAGGATCACAAAACAAGGTGTGAATAACAATGCAAATATACTTGGTACCCTTAATATTTACCACTCAATCGATGTGCCGGTTAACCACACGCGCTCCACCGATACTATGATAAACTTTAAGTTACCCTTTGCCTACCTTGTTAAATCAAGCTAGTGTGCCGGTTAACCACACGCGCTCCACTAACCGACTTAAGCAAAGTGCAAAGTGTAATTTCATGGGTTAGCACCAAATTCACATTTTCCTAAGTAACTAAGATCGGGAATTCATAATAGTTTAGTTACTTAGTATTTATCATTAATACTTTTAATGAAAGGAGAATTCTAGTCCTTGTCCTACCCGTTCGGCTAACGACCCTCCACCAGTCAAGGAAGCGGTGGGTGAAAGTGGACACCCATTAAACTGTCATTTTATAGGCAGTAACCTTATACCCCCCTTATAGACCGGCTTAGTGAATGAGGCCTACTAATGGTAAGACTGACTTTGTTCTTATACATATATATATATTATTAACTTATAATACTATAAAGTATAAGGGTTGAATTTTAACTTTTAAAATTCTAACGGTTTAACTTGGAATTAAAGTATTCATGAGGGGAAACTTTACAAATTGCAAAACTTGAGGGCAAGTTTTGAACTATTCAAAAACTTTTCAATTCCATAACTTATGTGTTTAAAGTAGTTTAATGAAAAACTCTTCAAGTTCCATAACTTGAGGACAAGTTATCGAAGACTTTAAAACATTTAAAAAATGAGTCTCTCCATTTTTCATAACTTATGGAAATTTTATGAGTTTTAATAATCATAAATGTGACTTTTCATATAACTTGAGGACAAGTTACAAAACACATATTTTGAACAACTTTTAGATTAATTTGGATTGAAAACATATTATCACATAAATTTTCTATTAATCTAAATCAATTCATAAGAACAAGATAATTCAAATCAAACACTTTTCTTGTAATTAGCCTAACCATTAAACTAATACAAAACATGAATCTATTGACAATTATCTATGAAATTGGATTAGCATAAACATTACCACATCAAAAAATAGGTTTTATAAGTCCAAAACAGTTTAAGGTAATGATTCTAGACCAATTCCAACCTTAAAATTCGAAAATATGCTGTCTGGGGGTCTAACTCGTCGAGTCCATCAGTGGACTCGGCGAGTCCGCTGTTCAGAACAGCAGAAAATCAATTTTTTCAGCATTTTTCAGCAATTTGCATCAAGTATAATTGAAAACAAGCCTAGGCTTTGATACCACTGATGGGTTTTGAGCATTCTAACACTCCTATGGTGTACATGCAACCCTAAATACCTTGGATCTATGTTTTCTCTATTATACACGCAAACTTGAACTTTCCAAGGTATTACCCTAACTAGCATACGATCTTTATACTTGGGTAATATAAACATGTGAGAAGACATACCTTTTTATGTAGCTTGATTCCCTGGAGCTTAAGAGCCTTGTGCCTCAAATGTGACACCTCAAATGGTTCACACAACATCACCAACATCTTGGAATAGCTTGAGAGAAAAGGTTCATATGCTCAAATAGACTAGCCCTCATGTGTACACACACTCGTGCCAATTTCTTGAGCCATGGGGTCCTTATATATGGTGGCTATTAGGGTTACACCATGTAACTCATGTATTTCCATATTCTTCATGCTCCATGGGTTAAAAACTCCATGGAGTATCCATGGGTTACTCCATGGATTTAGCCCAACATGAAGAACTATGGATCATAAGCCCACATATATAAGAATGAATGATTTACACAATCAATCCCCATATATTTAATTAGTCTCCTTTTCATCACAAAATTAATTCCAAATTAATTCTTGATCAATACTAATTAAATAATATGATTTCATATTAATATATTAGAACTTATAATATATTAACAAATCATAAATATCCTTTTTCTCACAAAAGTCTATCCAAATTGTTCCGATGCCATGCAACCCAAATGGACCATGCTAAATCGGGTCAAGTACATACCAATTATAGTTCTGGACTTAGACACTAATCCAACATTAGGTTCGTCCAGATTTACCAGTTTGCTATCACTGATAAATGTATCACCTTCCGCAGTAATATGGAAACCATAAAACTCAGGTGGAACTCTAACTCTACTGGAATGCCTCAGAGGTACAGACTCGTCAATTGTCTCAATCGGAGTGTCCTCCTCGGGTTGAGTGCTAGTGTTTGAGGTTCCTTCACCTCTTGACTCTTGAAGCTCTTCAAGGTCAATTTGCCTCCCACTGTCCCCTTGGCATATGAGTAATCTCTGACTAAAAACTCCTCTCCTCGCGACGAAGACAACATTGTCGCTCGGTCTATAGAAGAGATACCCAAAGGACTTCTGCGGGTAGCCGATGAAAATACATCGCTCACTCCGAGGTTCATTTTTGTCATGAGTCTCGCATCTCACGAAAACCTCGCAACCCCAAACCTTGATGTGGTCTAATGTGGGAACCTTCCCAGTCCACATCTCGTGAGGTGTTTTGGAAACCTTTTTGGTAGGGACTAGATTAAGGATATGGGAGGCAGTCTCTAAGGCATGCCCCCAGAATGAGATAGGTAAAGAAGCTCGACTCATCATGGAACGAACTATGTCTAGCAAGGTTCTATTGCGCCTCTAAGACACACCATTAAGCCGTGGTGTCCTAGGTGGCTTCAATTATGAAACAATTCCACATTCCTTAAGATAGTCAAGGAACTCGATACTAAGATACTCTCCTCCTCAATCGGATCGCAACATCTTTATCTTTCTGCCCAATTGATTCTCCACTTCTTGCTTAAACTCTTTTATCTTTTCAAAGGTTTCTGACTTATGCTTGATTAAGTAGACATAGCCATATCTGCTGTAATCATCAGTAAAAGTCACATAGAAGCGATTAGCATCCTTGTGGCGGTTCTGAATGATCCACACACATCAGTGTGTATGAGATCCAACATACCTTCACCCCTTTCACAAGTACCAGTGAAGGGTGATTTGGTCATCTTTCCAAGTAAACAAGATTCGCAAGTGTCATCCGACTTTAAGTCGAATGACTCAAAAACTTCATCCTTTTGGAGTTGGGCTATGCGCTTCTTGTTGACATGTCCAAGACGACAATGCCACAAGCATGCTTTATCCAAATCAATGGAAGAATCAATGTGTAACACATTATTTCCTAGGTTATCTACAACATTCACAGTTTCATACACACCATTGCAAGGTAATGCTTCAAAATAAAATACACCATTGTAATAAGCATCAATACCTCCAATTTCATTATTAAAGAAAAGGTAAAACCTTGTTTATACAAACTGTGAAAGGAAATAATATATCTCGCCATATCAGCTGAGTAACAACAATTATTCAAATCTAAATTTAAACCATTACTAAGCAATAAAGAATAAACTCCAATCTTGGTCACAGACGACATTTTCCTATTTCCCATGATTAAGTTTATCTTCCTGTGCTCCACCTCCTTACTTCTTTTTAGTCCCTACAAATCAGAACAAATGTCAAATCCACAACCTGTATCAAGGACCCAAGAATAGCATGTGATGATTTTTTAGATTGAATAGTGTAAATACCTGCAAAGGAGGGTTTGATATTCCCATCCTTTATGTCTTGCAAGTACTTGGGGCAGCTTCGTTTCCAGTGCCCTTTTTCATGGCAGTGGTAGCACTTTGCATCCTTCAGATTAGAGGAATTAGCAGAACCAGCTTTGGTCCCACTAGAAGAGGATCCATCAAGAGACTTTCCCTTGCGGCTCTTGGAGGGAGCCTTCCTCTTCTTTTCCTTTCCATGTCCGATTGCCAGAACAGGGGCAGAAGTAGTAGTAGGAGTAGACACAACTGATTTGCCATTCAGGTTGCTTTCAGCAGCCCTTAAAAGGCCTTAAAGCTTGCTAAGAGTGACCTCCTCCTTGTTCATATGATAAGTCATACGAAACTGATCATAACAAGGAGGTAAAGAGTGTAGAATAACATCTATGGCTAACTCTTCATCAAAATTGACATTCAATTTAAGCAAGCGGTCAACGAATCTCTGCATCTTTTGCAAGTTGGCAGTGATGGGTTCACCATCCTTCATTTTGGTTGTGATCATGGAGGCAATGATCTCATACCTCTCCTGCCGAGCACTTTGATGGTATCTTTCCATCAAATCATGATACATTTCATAGGGATAGTAGTCCTCATAGGACTTATGTAGCTCTGCAATCATGGTTGCAATCATAAGACATGACACCTTTGTCGCATCCCTCTTATGAGTAGTGTGTTCAACGATTTGTTCAGGAGTGGAAGTGGTCACATCAATCTCCTTTGGCTCTTTATCAAAGACATATTCTTTGTCCTCATAGCGAATAGCCATTCTAATGTTACGAATCCAGTCATTGAAGTTCGAGCCATCGAAAATGACCCTCCCACATCGGTTCATGAGGGAGAAAGAGCCTAAAGGAATTGGTGTGGAAGCATTGTTTGGGATAGACATCTGAAAAGAAGAAGAACAAAGTTTAGATTAGATGATAATCCTTAATATTACACCCAATATGAAATATTAAGGCTAGGACCCAACACAATATTCTACAATTGCGAAGAGGGATGTCGTAATCCAATTGTAAAATATTTGAAGGTAGGTAAATGACGATTTACCAATTTCCACAATGAAAAACGAAATAGATTATTAAGTTTTAATTGGTTTGAAATTCCTATATCTTTGAGATTCATTGAACTTTTAAATGTCATGTTTAAATCTCGGTGTGCCCTTCAATTTTGTGACTGGGATGCCGAGGATCACAAACAAGGTGTGAATAACCATGCAAATTAGCTTGGTACACCCAATGTTACAGATCACCTAATCAATGTGCCGGTTAACCACACACGCTCCATTGATCTATGATTAACACCAAGTTACCCTTTGCCACACATTGTCAGATCCGGATTAGTGTGTCGGTTAACCACACACGCTCCACTAACGACTTAACAAAGGTGCAAAGTGTAATTTCATGGATTAACACCATTTTCACATTTTCCTAAAGTAACTAAGATTGGGAATTAAATAAAAGTTTAGTTGCTTTATATTTATCATTATACTTTTAATGAGGGAGAATTAATATCCTATCCTACCCGTTCGGCTAACGACCCTCCACCAGTCAAGGAAGCGGTGGTGAGAGTGGACACCCATTAAACCACCATTTTATAGGCAGTAACCTTATACCCCCTTATAGAGCGACTTCGTGAATGAGGCGTACTAACGGTAAGACTGACTTGCTCTTATACATATATATATATATATATATATATATATATATATATATATATATATATATATATATGTATATATATATATATATATATATATATATATATATATATATATATATATATGTATGTATGTATATTATTAAACTTATAATATTATAAAGTATAAGGGGTGAATTTTAAATTTTAAAACTCTAGGGTTTGGAATTAAAGTTTCATTTAATGAGACTTTGCAAATTCCAAAACATGAGGGAAAGTTTTGAAACTTGTGAAAACTCTTCACATTCATAACCTATGAGTTTAATTTGATTTTAATGAAGAGACCTTTCATTTTCCATAACTTGAGGACAAGTTATGGAGGTCATTAAACATCATTTAGATCATTTTTCTAACAACTAAATTATCACATAATTCATGATCTAACTAAACTCATAATCAAGACAATTTTAAGTCAACAATTTGAAAAGCAACTTTGTTTATCATATAAAAAAACAAATTTTTTAAAAACTTTGACAATTAGCTTGTGGCTGGATGAGTACAAGCACTACCATATCATAAAAAAACATTTCCAATGATCCAAAACAGTTTGTAGTAGTGTTCCTAATCCAAACCAGGCCAAGAAACTCGAAATTATGCAAACAGAGCCTTCAACTCGTCGAGTGCATGAACCGGACTCGGCGAGTTGCTCTGTTACTGAGTGGACTCGTCGAGTCTGTTCATGTACTCGGCGAGTTCATCAGTCAGGTGCAAAAATTTCGACTTTTTCAGCTTTGAAAAACTAGTAAGCATCAAATATAACAGAAAACAATCATAGGCTCTGATACCACTGTTGGGTTTTTAGCACTATAACACTCCTATAGTGCACATGCAACCATAAATGCTTTGGATCTATGTTTTCTCTAATTACACACGCATTTTTCAATTTTTCCAAAGCATTCTCCCTATCTAGCATACAATTGAAGCTATACAATATAAACTTGGTTTGGATGCTTACCTCTTGAGTAGGGTAGAGTTCTTGACTTTTGAAAGCTTGAGCACCTCAAGTGTGATGCCTCTATTGGTTCACAAACACCAAAATGCAAAAAGAGTCTTAAGAGAATAAGTTGTTTATCTCCAAGAGATGGTGTAACCGATTTTGGCTCTAGAAGGGTTCTATTTATAGTGTAGAAGGGTTCTATTTATAGTGTTGCACATGCTAGGGTAATAATTTGTAAACCCTAATAACCCATGATTTTCCACATTCTCATGCTCCATGGGATTAACTTCCATGGACTATCCATGGATTAGTTTAGCCCACCTGCATAATCATGGATCATTGGCCGACACTACAAGAATGATTGATTTACATAATCAAACCCCTATATTTAATTAGTATCTTTTGATCACAAAATTAATTCCAAATTAATTCTTGATCAATACTAATTAAATAATATGATTTCATATTATTATATTATACTTGTAATATATTAATAAACCATAAACAACCTTATTCTCAAAATCCATCCTATCAAGTTGCACTGGTGAAGTCAACCCAAAAAGGACCATGCTACAATCAGGTCAAGTACATCCGAGTTATAGTTATGGGCTTAGACACCAAATCTAACAGGATGATCACCTCCGAAGGCAAGAAAATCGAACGTTTTATTTGGGGGTTAACTCCTCCAATTCAGGGGTGTTGGGGTGCAAAGTTTTCCATGTATGACTTTGTAATGTGTTGACTTTTGTAAAACCGACTTGCATGTGGTGCATTAGCCTTTTGACTCATGAGATAGAGACTGAGAGAGAGAGACATGTAAACACCTCTATATAAGGTGGGTTTAGTCCACTAGTAGAGGTGTGCTTGAGAGGTGTAAAAGTTGAGTGTGTGAGCGTGTGTTATTTATGTAGATGTAGATCTATGTCCCTTTTTGTAACACCATACATATTCAATACATCTCTTGAACACCCAAATCACCATGTTCATTGTGCAATCTTTAATTCCGCATGCCAAACCATGTTCTATAATCACTACAATTGGTATCAGAGCGGGTCTTCGAAGATCAACGTGATTTTTGAAGAACGATTCTCGGTGTGGCAACATTTGTCACAATTGGAGCATTTTTGGTGAGTCTCTCTCTATGATCTCTCTTAATTTCATTGATTAGTGCTTTTCGTTTTTAATGTTTAATCGTTTTGTCTCAATAGATCAAAATTCGTTTTCACCCCATTGATTGATCCATTTATTATTGCTTAGATCAAAAGTTCATAAAAAAAATCAAATTCCAAAATATTTCGAAGTTACTGTTCATCAATCCAATATTAAAGCCAAAATTGATTCTCGGTTAATATACATTGTTTGAACCCAAATCAAGAATTTGTTACTGTTTACAAATCAAGTTAAGCCGAATATGCAATCGAATATAGTTTCGAATCAGTTTATCTCAAGCCCATTAATTCATATCATCCAATAGTCGTATGGTGTTCGTCAGTCGCCTTGTACATCAGCCTTGTCTGTTTGTACAATTGCATATGGTCTTCATCGGTTCTTCATTGAGAATCATATAATCAAATTCATTTTGGACTATCGATTCCTTTGAGTAGTTTTTTAATAATGAATGTCGAATGAAGGATTTGTTATTTTGTTTTGATTTTCATTTGAGAATGATGATTTCATTGTGTGTCGATGAATCATTTCGATGGTCAAAGATAAAAGTCAAAATCGGAGATAGAGTTAGTTCGCATACTGAAAATGAAATTGAATCGATCTTGCGTGTTTGTTTTCGAATCGACTGAAATCAAATGTTGAGATGTTTTAAACTTAATTTGGGAATGAGAACGAATATTCAAGTGGGGAGGATGAATTGAAGGTCGATGAACTGAAAAACGAACTGGTTAGCTTTTGTTATATGCTCGATCGGAAGAAACCGATAGCGATGTCTGATGATTTTGATTTCGATAGTTTGGAGTCGAATTTGTTGGAATCGATCAATGTTCGCATCGGTTTGGGAACGAAAAGAACTTGGACTTGGATTCGTTGGTTTGGAAACGAACTAGGAAGGATTGTTCAGTGACGAAAAGGGGTGTGATGATCGATAATTTGGATTTGGGAAGAACTGTGTTGATGTACGAAGATTTGGAATCGAGGTGCTTGGGTTAACAATAGAATGGTTCGCTATTGGTGATTTAGTCGATTGGGTTGATGTACGAAGTGTTCCTGTATGGTTGTTGATTTTACAGTCGAATGTTTGGAATGGTGATTCGGACTGAGTTATGGAATCGATTTTGGGGCTAAAGCACGAATGTTTAGATTTCTTGATGATGAGTTGCTGTTGAACGAACGAAAGTTTTTTTATTTGGATCTTGATTCAGTGGTTGAATGATTCAGACAAGATTCAGAGGCTTCGTGTGCCTTCGTTTTCGTTAAAATGGAACTGGAAAAATTTTCGTTGGTTTGGTGCTCTGATTGAATCTAATGAAGGGGAGAGAGAAAAACTTTCGTTAAAATCATGCTCAAAAGTTTCGTTCATATGGGCAGATGATTTCGTACGAAGGGATGAAGTTTCGTACGAAGGGAAGAAGAAAGCTTAAAAAGTTTTGTTCATACGGGCAGATGATTTCGTACGAAGGGATGAAGTTTCGTACGAATTGAAGAAGAAGGCAAATGTTACGAAATGACCCCTAAACTTTCGATAGTTTAACACTTTTTCTAAATTTTCGGCAATTGGATAAAAGTTTCGTTAGTTTTGAAGGGATATAAAGAATTTTCGACAACAACCCCTGGTGTTTCGACAGTTTGACATTATGGTCAAAATTTCGACAATTTTTGAACAAAGGGCAGAATTGTCGAAATTAGTCCCTGAGGTTTCGAAAATTTGGCTGTTCATACCAAAATTCGAAAAAGGACTGATTTTGCTGAGAAATTGAAGAATATACATTTCAGGCCCCTGCAGTTTATGCAAATTGACGCTTTCTACCCAGCTTTGAAAAAGGGGGAGAGTTTTGCATTTTTGGCTGTTTTGGGCGCACCGGGTCACCGCAGAATTTTGAAATTAACAATTTCTACCCATTTTTGAGAAATTTTGTCAAAAGCGGTCCGTGAACGAAGCTAAAAATTGAAGATTTTTTGGATTTTCCGGATTGAAGCACAAAGTTTATGCCACATGTTAAGGGGGAGTTTTGACACGAAAAATTCTGAATAGAGCACGTTCTCTTTCCTTGAAGGTTTTATAATCAAATTTTGATTATAAAAAGGGGGAGAAATTTATATGGAAATTCGAACTTGAATTTTTCATATTACGCGGATTTGAAGACCGAAGTGACCTTGAATTTTTGAAGTACATGAAATGATGCAATTGGAAGTTTGGAAGTGATTTCGTTTCGAAATGGGTTTGGTTTTATTGAAGATTTTTGGGGTGTGTTTTTATGCTCAACTTTTGGGTGATTATTTGGAGTTTGAGAAGCTCTTGATCATTCGTTAATGCTTGGTTTGTATGGTCTCACATCCTAGAGCCCAAATTGAAGAATCATGGAAGAATTGAAGATTGAAGTTCATTTTGATATGTGTCACCCTTGAGGCTCGGATCACGTAGTTGCTCGATTTTGGAAGAATTGAAGTGGGTCATCCATTCCTAACTTTGAGGGGAGAATGTTGGGGTGCAAAGTTTTCCATGTATGACTTTGTAATGTGTTGACTTTTGTAAAACCCACTTGCATGTGGTGCATTAGCCTTTTGACTCATGAGATAGAGAGTGAGAGAGAGACATGTAAACACCTCTATATAAGGTGGGTTTAGTCCACTTGTAGAGGTGTGCTTGAGAGGGGTAAAAGTTGAGTGTGTGAGCGTGTGTTATTTATGTAGATGTAGATCTATGTCCCTTTTTGTAACACCATACATATTCAATACATCTCTTGAACACCCAAATCACCATGTTCATTGCGCAATCTGTAATTCCGCATACCAAACCATGTTCTATAATCACTACAAGGGGAATGTTATTGCAGCCAACCCTGAAACATACAATAGTGCATAGCGTCTAGCTCAAAAGTTGTATGATCATGGGAACAAGAAACGCACCAAGACTCCAGAGGCAGATACCAAGAAGGAAGACAACAACAAGAGGAACAAGGGAAATAAAAGGTAAGGGGGACAAGCTTTAGATTCCTCTAAGAAGCAGCAAACGGTAGCGGTTCATGCTGTTACTACTTCAACCATACAAACCCCAGCTGCAACCACAACAATTGCACCAACACCTGTGGAACCTTATGCTGGTTCCCAGCCAAAGTGTGACAAGTGTAGTTTCCATCATATCGGAGCATGCAAAGACTTCCAATGTACAAACTGCAATAGGAAAGGGCACACTGCCCGATATTGCAGAGAGCCTCCTCAACAAAACAACCCTCAACCCAACAATGTTGGGGCTAGCCGCACGTGTTACAGACGTGGGGAGGCTGGACATATCAAGCGGAATTGTCTAAAAGCCAACAACCAGGGTGCCAGGGGATCCAACAGGGTCCTAGGAATGGGACAGGGGGAGGCAGTACCAGAGCCGACTATAGTAACTGGTACGTTTCCCCTCAACAACACTTACGCATGTATGTTACTCAATAGTGGAGCTGAGCGGAGTTTCGTAAGTCATAAATTCAAACACCTACTAAATCAAAACTCCTAGAAGCTAAGCAAAGCCTTCACGGTGGAGATGGCTAATGGGAAGACTGAAACAACCAAAGACATTTACATAGGGTGCACATTAACACTAAATAACCACTCATTTTCAATCGACTTGATGCCGGGTAACATTCAAAGTTTTGATGTGATCATCGGCATGGAATGGTTAAGCCCCCACCATGCCGATATTGTGTGCCACGAGTAGGCCGTTCGCCTTCACCTACCCACCAACAAAACGTTAGTCATTTACGGTGATAAACCTAGTGCAAACCTTCGTCTCATATCCTACATCAAGGAACAAAAGTGTCTGCACAAGAAAAATCATGCCTTTCTAGCCCCCGTGGTGGACAAACAGAAAGGGGAAAATAACATTAACGATATTCCGGATGTGCGCGACTTTCCAGACGTATTCCCTGATGATCTCTCGGGGATACCTCCCAAGAGACATGTCGAATTTCGAATTGACCTGATACCTAGAGCCACATCAATTGTCAAATCACCCTATAGGTTAGCCCCTACGGAAATGCAGGAGTTATCGAGCCAACTAAGCGAACTCCTCGACAAAGGATTTATAAGGCCAAGCTTCTCACCCTCGGGAGCTCCGGTCTTGTTTGTCAAGAAGAAGGATGGATCTTTCATAATGTGCATTGATTATCGAGAGTTAAACAAGTTGACCATCAAGAACCAATACCCTCTCCCACGGATTGATGATCTATTCGACCAGCTCCAAGGAGCCAGTTACTTTTCCAAAATAGATCTAAGGTCCGGATATCACCAACAACGGGTCTGTGAAGAAGATATCCCCAAAACTGCCTTCTGAACCCGTTACAGACATTTTGAGTTCGTAGTAATGCCCTTTGGTCTATCGAATGCACCTGCATCATTTATGGACCTCATGAACCGAGTCTGCCGACCATTCCTCGACAACTTTATAATAATCTTCATCGATGACATACTCGTTTATTCACGAAGAAAGGAAGAGCACATTCAACATCTAAGTCAACTCTTGGAAACTCTAAGGGCGGAGAAGTTGTACGCAAAATTCTCCAAATGCGAGTTCTAGATTCGCAGGGTGGATTTCTTGGGGCACGTAGTCAGTGAAGAAGGGATGCATGTGGACCCTTCTAAGATCAAGGCTATTGAGGGCTGGGCAACCCCGAAGACGCCAACGGAGATTAGACAATTATTGGGCATTGCTGGTTATTACAAAAACTTCATTCATAATTTCTCCAAGATCGCCAAGCCTCTCACCGCTCTCACCCAAAAAGGTGTGCCCTTTAATTGGGATGCAAAACAAGAAGCTGCCTTCCAAGCTCTGAAGCAGGCCCTCTGCAGTGCTCCGGTCTTGACTCTGCCAGAGGGAACGAAATATTTCGTAGTGTATTGCGACGCTTCCAACCAGGGTTTGGGCTGTGTTCTAATGCAGCGTGGAAAGGTGATTGCCTACACGTCCAGACAACTGAAAAAGCACGAGGTAAATTATACTAGCCACGATCTCGAACTAGGAGCGGTGGTTTTTGCTTTAAAAATTTGGAGCCACTATCTCTATGGGATAAAATGCAAAATTTACACGGACCACAAAAGCCTCCAACACATTCTAAATCGAAAGGAATTAAACATGAGGCAGAGAAGATGGGTCGAGCTGCTCAACGACTACGAATGTGAGATCAAGTACCATCCCGACAAGGCTAACGTGGTGGCCGATGCCTTAAGCAGAAAGGAATACTCGGGCCGCCGAGTAAAAACACTGACAATGACCGTCCATTCCCACTTGTATTCACAAATCAAAGGGGCTCAGCTAGAAGCCCTGAAGCCGGAGAACGCTGCAAATGAAGCTTTGCGTGGAATGGACAAGAATCTCACAATCAAGGAGGACGGAGCACACTATCTCATGAACCGGATCTGGATCCAAAAATTTGGAGGTTTCAGAGACGTAGTCATGAATGAAGCGCACAAGACACGATACTCTGTCCATCCGAGTTCTGATAAGATGTACCTGGATATCAAACAACATTATTGGTGGCCGAACATGAAAGCAGAGATTGCTACCTACGTAAGCAAGTGCCTGACTTGCGCAAAGGTTAAGGTAGAATATCAGAAGCCCTCGGGATTATTACAACAGCCAGTGATACCCGAGTGGAAATGGGAACAAATAATAATGGATTTTATAACCAAATTGCCTAAAACGGCTGACGGTCTGGATGCCATTTGGGTGATTGTCGATCGGTTGACTAAATCCACTCATTTCCTGCCAAGAAAAGAAACATACAAAATGGAGAGATTAACACGGATCTACATAAAGGAGGTGGTGAGACTACATGGAGTACTGATATCTATCATCTCTGACCGAGATAGTAGATTCACCTCACGATTTTGGCAGTCACTCCAGAAAGCAATGGGGACCCAGCTTGATATGAGTACTGCCTACCACCCCCAGACCGACGGTTAAAGTGCGTGAACCTCTCAAACACTGGAAGATATGCTCCGAGCTTGTGTGATAGATTACGGCAAGACGTGTGTCACACCCCCAAACCGAAACGGTGGAAACATTCGGGGGTGGAGGACGTCATGTATAGTATTACAACAATTGCATCATAGCAATCAAAGTAAACACAACCATTACATTGAATAAGTAAAATATTTACATATGTTTGATACATAGTTTGTATACACCAAAAGTATAGCAAAATATAAAAGACGTGACTCTATACGCTCCGTCTTCTCAAAAGCTGTGGGAGTACCTGTCTACTGATTTCCTGAGAATACAAGCGTTTTTGAAAAGAGTATCAGCATTAAGGCTGGTGAGTTCATAAGCATGTTTTTGTAATGAAAACCTGTTAATGAATCTGTGAAAATGTTTGTATGTTTCCAAGAAAATCCAATATTTTCTAACATATGTGTGTTTGTTACGGTGATCCATAAAGTATTAGTTCGTATGCCTGGTTACCACCAATGGAATTGTATAATGTCGTTTTGAAATGAAAACCCTTTGAATGAAAACCCTGGCTATCACCAGTATGTATAGAATATTCTGTTTGAAAACCCTGCTTACCACCAGTATGTATAGTAGTTTCATTACTTAACATAATACCATGTATTTTATCCCCTGGAATCCTGCAGTATAATGTGTAGTAGTTCTATGAATTAAAATAAAACTAATGAAGAATGAAATCCCGTAAACAAAGGTCTGTTTATACTATTGTGAGTCGTATAACCATGCTTGAGACTGATGACCTCTGCGACGTTCTTTAGGCGTCAGACTGTATGATATTTGTCACCCCAGGCATGGCTGCCTAACTGTAGCTAGCAGTTTAGGTGTGGGATTGTCAGTCCCGAATAGATCTATTCACAAATCTCACGCTCTCCCTCCAGGAGACTCTGGTTACACTAATGATAGGATTTAGCCCGCATCCCAAAGGGTACAATTGAAGTGGTGTCTCACAACCCTGTATTAACTAGTTTACGTGTAGTTTTGTATCGTTCTCTTGTACTTGAAATCGTATGTATACTTTATAGAGTAATAATAACTATACTTAAATAATTATTTAGTATGGTACTCTTGTATTCAGAAAGTAGAAATGTATACCATAAACTATATCTGTCATAGTTTAAATGATTGTTAATGTATAATCATGAGATGGTAAAACTGTATATTGAAATCCCAAACTATACCTATTATAAGTTGCATGTGTGTTAAGTACTCGGTTCGTGTATTGTTCTAAAAACTATGCAATTATAGTTGTGAGTTGAAAACTTCCCTTATGCTCAGCATGTGACAAAAGGGAAAAAATATCTAAATACTTTATAAAATGCAGTGATCTTTTGGTTGTATCAATTGCATAAGTTTTAATCCTAATGAAATTCTGTGTATAAAGTTTACAAAAACTATTTGTGTTTGGCTTGTATCCCCCCTTGAAAACGTTAAAATAGTAAAAGCGTAGGGGTATAAACTCATTGTTGGTTGTGTGTAAGTGCCGGACAACGATACTGGAAATGAGGACCCTCGAGTTGTTGTACGCGAAGTTAATGGAATCCTAATAATATTTAAAGACATATTTGTATTTAAATTAGCGAATCCATTAAATAAAGTGTTAGAAAAACACTTGTTTTAGGTTAAGGAATGTTACCGAGACTCGATCGAGGTGGAAAAGTGGGTTTGCAGCCAAGATTCACCATTTAGAGCTGACTGCGGCCGTGAAAGGATTACGACCGTGAACTATTCTCGGCCGTGAATGGTTTTCTACTTTTGAAGGGTTTATGGTCTTTGAATGGTTTACGGTCAGTTCTTGGTTTTCTTGGTGAAATATGAAGATTTGAAGGGTTTACGGTCGTGAACTCAAGAATGAGTATTTTTTGATTTGATGAAAGAATGAATGTGTGATGCTCCAAAAACAAGTTCCAATGTGGATTGGGTGATAGATGAAGAGAAAACTTGAGTTTTCGGTTGATGGTTTTAGAGAGAGAAAGTAATGTTTTCGGCCAGAAAAGTAAAAATAAGGGTGAAAACACGTATATATAGGTTGGGTTCACGGTCGGTGGTGGGGTCCACCCAGCCGTTAACGGTTTACGGCCGTGAACACGATTGCGGCCGTAAACACCGGGTTGCACGAGACTTCGCTGATTTTCAATGAAAAACTTGATTTTTCGCACGATTTTAGACCCAACACTTATAAATTTAATTTATATGATCTAAGTTGTTTTCAACCCTTGCAAGCTTGACAAAATGAATAAAATTCGAAATTTTTATTTAACGGGATTTGACTTTTGTTGACTGAAAAAGGTTCAGGTTGTCACATCATCCCCCCGATAGAGGGAATTTCGATCCGAAATTCTAAAATGAATACGATTATGGACTAGGGAAAGAGATGCGGATACTTCTGTTTCATCTGGTCTTTGCGCTCCCAAGTGAATTCAGGTCCCCGCTTGGCATTCCAACGAACCTTCACTATCGGGATGCGACTTTGTTTCGTTCGCTTAACTTTCCTATCCATGATTTCGATTGGCTCTTCCATGAAGTTAATACTCTCATTGACCTCAATTTCATCGAGTGGAATTACAAGAGTCTCGTCGGATAGACACTTTTTGAGGGTTAACACGTGGAAGACGGGATGTACATTGTTAATCTCTTGGGGTAAACGGAGTTTGTAAGCTACGGGGCCGATCCTAGCGAGGTTCTCGAATGGCCCAATGTATCTCGGATGTAGCTTTCCACGCTTTCCGAAGCGTATCATGCCTTTCCAGGATGAGACCTTTAACAGAACGTGGTCACCAACCTGGAACTCCAAAGGTTTTTGTCTCTTATCGGCGTAGCTCTTTTGTCTATCTCTTGAAGCTTTTAGTCATTCTCGGATTTGAACGATCTTTTTGGTGGTTTCTCGGATGATTTCTGGGCCAGTGAGAGTGCTATCAGGGACTTGACCTTTGACTAGCTGCGTGTCACCCACCTCAGCCCAACACAAAGGGGATCTGCACTTACGGCCATAGAGGGCTTCGAAGGGAGCAACCTTGATGCTAGTGTGATAGCTGTTGTTGTTAGAGAACTTGACCAATGGCAAATAGGTATCCCAAGACTTACTAAAGTCGATAACGCACGCTCTCAGCATGTCTTCTAGGGTTTGAATGGTTCTCTCACTCTGCCCGTCGGTCTGTGGATGGTAAGTTGTGCTCATATCCAGCTTAGTTCCAAGAGCCTTCTACAATGACTGCCAAAATCTCAAGGTGAATCTGCTATCTTGATCAGAGATAATGGACACAGGAACACCATGAAGTCGAACTATTCCTTGGATGTAGATTCGGGTCAGTCTCTCCATCTTGTATGTTTCTTTGATTGGCAGGAAGTGGGCTGACTTAGTCAATCTGTCGACAATTACCCAGATAGTGTCATGGCCACTCAGGGTCTTGGGCAGTTTGGTAATGAAGTCGATAGTAATTTGTTCCCACTTCCACTCATGTATCTATGGCTGCTAAAGTAGACCTAAGGGCTTTTGATATTCCACCTTCAACTTGGCGCAAGTCAGGCACTTGCCCACAAAGGTATCAATTTCTGCTTTCATGTTTGGCCACCAATATAGCTTTTGAGATCCACATACATCTTATCCGAACCTGGGTGAACAAAGTATCTAGTCCGATGAGCTTTGTTCATGACAACCTCCCTGTAACCGCCGAACTTTGGGATCCAGATCCGGTTCATGAAATAATAAACTCCGTCTCCCTTGACTTCTAAGTTCTTTTCCATTCCCCTCAAGGCTTCATCCACCATGTTCTCTGGTTTCAAGGCTTCCAGCTGAGCCTCTCTGATTTGTGCAGATTGATGGGAATGGATGGTCATTGTTAGTGCCTTCACTCTGCGACCTGAATACTCTTTCCGGCTGAGGGAATTTGCTACCACATTGGCCTTGTCGGGATGATAGCGTATTTCGCACTCATAATCGTTTAGTAGCTCTACCCATCGCCGTTGTCTCATGTTTAGATCCTTCTGGTCAAAAATGTGCTGAAGGCTTTTATGGTCGGTGAAGATGGTGCACTTGGTTCCGTAGAGATAATGTCTCCAAATCTTTAATGCGAAGACCACTGCTCCCAACTCGAGATCGTGAGTTGTATAATTGAATTCGTGTGCTTTCAGCTGTCTCGAGGCATATGCAATGACTTTTCCTCGCTGCATGAGCACACAGCCTAGACCCTGATTGGATGCATCGCAGTAGACTACGAAGTCCTCCGTCCCTTCTGGAAGAGACAAGATAGGTGCACTGCATAGGGCCTGCTACAATGTTTGGAACGCAGTGTCTTGATTTTCTTGCCAACTAAAGGTTACACCTTTTTGAGTCAGGGCGGTAAGAGGCTTAGCGATCCTGGAGAAATTCTGGATAAATCTGCGATAGTAGCCAGCCAGACCCAAGAATTGACGGATTTCTGTGGGTGTCTTCGGTGCTGGCCAATTCTCGATCGCTTTAATTTTGGAAGGGTCCACGTGTATGCCTTCTTCGCTAACCACGTGACCAAGGAAAGTTACTTTTCTGATCCAGAATTCGCACTTTGAGAATTTTGCATATAGTTTCTCCGCCCTTAGAGTTCCCAGCACTTGCCTCAAATGTTGTCTGTGATCTTCCTCACTTCGAGAATAGACAACTATATCATCTATGAATACTATCACGAACTTGTCTAGGAATTGGCGGCACACCCGATTCATCAGATCCATGAATAATGCGGGTGCGTTGGTTAGACCAAAGGGCATTACTACAAACTCATAGTGACCATACCGAGTTCGGAAAGCTGTTTTTCGGAACATCACTCTCCAGGACTCGTAGCTGATGGTACCCTGATCTCAGATCTATCTATGAGAAGTAGCTGGCTCCTTGAAGTTGATTGAAGAGGTCGTCGATTCTGGGTAGGGGTAACGGTTTTTTATGGTAAGCTTGTTCAGTTCGCGATAATCTATGCACATCCGAAAGCACTCATCCTTCTTTTTCACAAATAAGACCGGGGCTCCCCAGGGTGAGGAACTTGGTCTGATGAATCCCTTGTTGAGTAGTTCATTGAGCTAGCTGTATAATTCTTGCATTTCTTCCGGCGCTAGACGGTAAGGGGATTTGGCTACGGGGTTAGCTCCAGGGATTAAGTCGATTCAGAACTCGACTTGGCGCTCGGGAGGAATTCCGGGAAGATCTTCATGGAAGACATTAGGAAAGTTGTAGACTTCAGGGATGCTCTCGAGGTCTTTAACTTCCTGTTTCTCGTTAAGGACATGGGCTAGGAATGCATTACACTCCTTTCGCATATATTTTTTGGCTTTGATGCACGAAATGATATGAAGGCTTGAGCTGAGTTTATCACCATAGATAATAAGGGCTTCGCTGGATGGAAAATTGAGGCGAATGGCCTTTTCATAACAAAGGATATTAGCACGATTGGGGCTCAACCAATCCATGTCGATGACGACATCGCAGCTTTTTATAGAAACTGGCATGAGGTCAATTGGAAAAGAATGGTCGTTTAGGGTAAGGGTACAGCCTATGAATACGTCATTAGTGCTCTCTTTCTTTCCGTTATCCATCTCGACGGTGAATGTTTCGGTTAAAGGTTGGGATTTATGCTTGAGTAGATGTTTAAATGAATGACTAACAAAACTCCTCTCCGCACCACTATTGAAAAGAATGCATGCATAAGAGTTGCCGAGGAGGAACGTACCCGTAACTACGGTGGGATCAACGACTGCTTCCTCCTGGCCCATAACTAGAACCTTCCCTGCATTGCCTGCAGTTGATGCTTTTGGGCAATTCTTCTTGTAATGCCCGGTTTCACCACATCCATAGCAGGCTTGACCAACTCCAGCTCTAGGAGCCAGATTGGTTGGTTGGACTTGTGTCTTGCAGAAACGGGTTGTGTGTCCCTTTTTGCCACAGCTGTTGCATTGCATGTCACAACAGGGTCCGTGATGATGAAAGTTACACTTATCACACCTTGGAAGGGTTCCAACATATCTACTGGCAGGTGCTTGAGTTGCAGGAACAACAGCAGAAGTGGTAGCAGCATGAACTGCCACTATTTGTCTATTTGTTGTTTCTGGAGGGCTCCTGCGAAGACTTGCCCTTGCGCTTGTTCCAAAACTTTTTCTTACCACCGCTCTCCTTTGGTGGTTTGGGAACGGTTGCTACGGGTTCATGATCATCCTCGTGATCTATCAGAGTCTGCGCTAAGCACTTGGCGCTGTCAAATGTGAGAGGTTTAGCAGCCAAGACGTTCCCTTGAGTTGGGGGTGTCAATCCCCATATGTACCTCTCAATTTTCTTGCTTTCTGGGGTGACCATCCCGGGACATAGAAGATTCAGGTCGCTGAACCTAGCAGTGTATGCAGCAATGTCGGAACCCTTCATCTTCAGGTTCCAGAGCTCATGCTCCAGCTTTTGCATCTCGCCCCTTGGGCAATAGTCCGCAAGCATTAGTTCTTTCAAATTCTACGAACCCATGGCATTGGCTACCGGCAGAGTTAGGGATTTGACTCGGCTATTCCACCAAGTTAGTGCTCTATCGGTGAAGGTGTAGGCGGCGAACTTCACCGTGCTTGTCTTGGGGCACGCACAGATCTCGAAAATTGTTCCGATCTTCTCGAACCAATGAGTTAGGGCAATGACACCTCCATTTCCATCAAAGGATTTGGGTTTCGCATTCATAAATTCTTTGTAGGAACACTCCTTCTGGTGTCCCTGACCACCATCAAGATTAAGGGGATGGGTACCACTTCCCGATCCACTAGTTCCGCTAGAATTGATCTGCGACATTACGGCAGCCACAACAGCTGTAACTGCTGCTTGGAACATAGTAGGATCGAACCGAGGAGGTGGTGGCGGCGGATCCGTCGGAGGGTTGTTGTTCTTTCTGTTGGGTCTCTTCTTGGGAGGCATCTTTCTCTAAAAGATACAAGGGGAAAATGACGATAAGCCTTCTATATTTATCATGAGTCGGATACTTTCTAACAAGATATATCTTAATCCTGCAGCGTTAACAGATATCTACAATAGAGGTTTAATAACATAAACAAGGAATTGCAGGTCTTTCATTCGTGAGGATTAGCACTACTTGTAACAATTCTGTGCAGTGTTACAGAACTATAAAATACTCCTATAGTATTTTAACTATGTGCTTCATTAGTATCGGATTTGGTGAGTTTTAGACTTGTCGCAACACCACAATCACTCGCAAACACATGTTGGTCATATCTCGGACACATATAGTTGATCAGGTTATATTGGCCCCACATATGATTACATAACTATTCAGGTTAAACCGTAGTGCCCAACTCGTCCTAAATACTTTTATGTAGTTCTTATTATGATACAGCTTCTAGTATGTATGTATACTTATATACTTCTTGTAAAATACTTAAATTTTAAAAGTATAATTTTAGTTTCAGAGCGCTTCGGCCCCTTTAGTGTTTATAGTTGTATACCATGTAAGTTTCGGTATACTTAGTTCACTATAAACAATAGCTCTGATACCAATCTGTCACACCCCCAAACCGAAACGGCGGAAACGTTCGGGCGTGGAGGACGTCATGTATAGTATCACAACAATTGTATCATAGTAATCAAAGTAAACACAACCATTACATTGAATAAGCAAAATATTTACATCTGTTTGATACATAGTTTGTATACACCAAAAGTATAGCAAAATATAAAAGACATGACTCTATACACTCCGTCTTCTCAAAAGCTGCGGGAGTACCTGTCTACTGATTTCCTGAGAATACAAGCATTTTTGAAAAGAGTATCAGCACTAACGCTGGTGAGTTCATAAGCATGTTTTTGTAATGAAAACATGTTAATGAATCTGTGAAAATGTTTGTATGTTTCCAAGAAAATCCAATATTTTCTAACATATGTGTATTTGTTACGGTAATCCATAAAGTATTAGTTCGTATGCCTGGTTACCACCAATTGAATTGTATAATGTTGTTTTGAAATGAAAACCCTTTGTATGAAAACCATGGCTATCACCAGTATGTATAGAATATTCTGTTTGAAAACCCTGGTTACCACCAGTATGTATAGTAGTTTCATTACTTAAAATAAAACCATCTATTCTATCCCCTAGAATCCTCCAGTATAATGTGTAGTAGTTCTATTAATTAAAATAAAACTAATGAAGAATGAAATCCCATAAACAAAGGTTAGTTTATACTATTTTGAGTCGTATAACCATGCTTGATATGACTGATGACCTCTACGACGTTCTTCAGGTGTTGGACGGTATGATATTTGTCACCCCAGGCATGCCTGCCTAACTGTAGCTAGCAGTTTAGGTGTGGGATTGTCAGTCCCGAATATATCTATTCACAAATCTCGCGCTCTCCCTCCATATGACTCGGGTTACACTAATGATAGGATTTAGCTCGCACCCCGAAGGGTACAATTGAAGTGATGTCTCACAACCCTGTATTAACTAGTTTACATGTAGTTTTGTATCGTTCTCTTGTAATTGAAATCGTATGTATGCTTTACAGAGTAATAATAATTACACTTAAATAATTATTTAGTATGGTACTCTTGTATTCAGAAGTAGTAATGTATACCATAAACTATTTCTGTCATAATTTAGATAATTGTTAATGTATAATCCTGAGATGGTAAAACTGTGTATTGAAATCCCAAACTATACCTATTATAGTTTGCATGTGTGTTAAGTACTCGGTTCGTGTATTGTTCTGAAAACTATGCAATTATAGTTGTGAGTTCAAAACTTCCCTTATGCTCAGCATGTTACAAAAGGGATAAAATATCTAAATACTTTATAAAATGTGGTGATCTTTTGGTTGTATCAATTGCATAAGTTTTAATCCTGATGAAATTTTGTGTATAAAGTTCACAAAAACTATTTGTGTTTGGCTTGTATCCCCCCTGAAAACGTTAAAATATTAAAAGCGTAAGGGTATGAACTCACTGTTGGTTGCGTGTAAGTGCTGGACAACGAGACTGGAAATGAGGACCCTAGAGTTGTTGTACGCGAAGTTAACGAAATCCTAATAATAATTAAACACATATTTGTAATTAATTAGCGAATCCATTAGATTAAGTGTTAGAAAAACACTTGCTTTTGGTTAAGGAATGTTACCGAGACTCGATCGAAGTGGAAAAGTGGGTTTGCAGCCAATATTCACGATTTAGAGCTGATTGCGGCCGTGAAAGGATTACGACCGTGAACTGTTCTCGGCCGTGAACGGTTTTCTACCTCTGAAGGGTTTACGGTCTTTGAATGGTTTATGGCCTGTTCTTCGTGTTCTTGGTGAAATATGAAGATTTGAAGGGTTTACGACCGTGAACTCAAGAATGAGGAGTTTTTGATTTGATGAAAGGATGAATGTTTGATGCTCCAAAACAAGTTCCAAGGTGGATTGGGTGATAGATGAAGCGAAAACTTGAGTTTTCGGTTGATGGTTTTAGAGCGAGAAAGTAGTGTTTTCGGCCAGAAAAGTAAGAATGAGGGTGAAAACACGTATATATAGGTTGGGTTCACGGTCGGTGGTGGGGTCCACCCGGCCGTGAACGGTTTACGGCCGTGAACACTATTGTGGCCGTAAACACCAGGTTGCACGAGACTTGTCTGATTTTCGAAGAAAAACTTGATTTTTCCCAAGATTTTAGACCCGACACTTATATAAATTTAATTTATATGATCTAAGTTGTTTTCAACCCTTACAAGCTTGACAAAATGAATAAAATTTGAAAATTTTATTTAACGGGATTTGACTTTCGTTGACTGAAAAAGGTTCGGGTTGTCACAGCGTGGCATACCCACTTGCCACTAATCGAATTATTTTACAACAACAGCTACCACACAAGCATTAAAGTCACTCCTTTAGAGGCCTTGTACGGTCGGAAATGTAGATCACCTCTATGTTGGGCGGAGGTGGGAGACACCCAGTTGGTAAGGGGACAGGTACCGAACAACACACTCACAGGACCTGAAATCATCCGGGAAACAACGGAGAATATCGTTCAAATTAGGGCACGACTCCAAGTATCTAGGGATAGATAGAAGAGCTACGCAGACAAGAGACGAAAGCCGTTGGAGTTCCAAGTAGGTGATCACGTGCTGTTAAAAGTCTCTCCATGTAAAGGGATGATACGGTTTGGGAAGCAGGGAAAGCTAAACCCACGATACATCGGACCATTCGAGATCCTCACCAGGATCGGTCCCGTAGCCTACAAGCTGCAACTACCCTCGCACCTCAACAACGTACACCCTGTCTTCCACGTGTCAAACCTCAAGAAATGCTTATCGGATGAAACCCTCGTTGTTCCACTCGATGAGATTCAGGTGAATGAGGATCTCCACTTCATTGAGGAACCAGTCGAAATCATGGATAGGGAAGTGAAGCGTACGAAACAGAGTCGCATTCCTATTGTAAAGGTTCGATGGAGTGCAAAATACGGACCTAAGTTCACATGGGAGCGCGAAGATCAAATGAAGCAAAAGTACCCTCACCTCTTTTCTATCTCTTAAGGATAACTCACGAAAAATTTTGCGACGAAATTCCCTCTAACGAGGGGATGATGTCACAACTAGCATTTTAGGGCTAGGTTTTCCTATTCATGAACAAGATAGTTCTTTGTGTAACTATGTAACGCCATGTTTAAATGTGAACCAAACTTCAATGATATATCAGTTTATACATCCAAAATTCTCTTATTGGGCCTAAGGGGCCGGTAATCTCCCCACTTGTTTCCTTTGGGCCAAAAATCCACATTTAGGCCCTAGTTGGGCCGAAATTAATTATGTGTAACACCGTAAATTTTCAAAACAAAATTTTCATTTAATATCACATAATTCTCATAATGTATCTTACAAAAATCTCATTTATTAAATTTACAATTCAAAACTCCACAATTGCTCGGTTAAAATCCAGGATCCTCAAAACGTAACTCTTTCACTGGTGTGTGTACAATCAAGCCGGTGCCTTCCCGCTATCCTCTGAGATACCTAAAACACATAACACATAACACGGTAAACACGAAGCTTAGTGAGTTCCCCAAAATACCATGCACAAATAATTAGCCACTCGAGGCTATAGCTCTGGAAGACCCCCCGGTCGATGTGTCTCAGTAGGACCCTCCAGTCCCACAGCTTGTTGGACCCTCCGATCCAGTCTAAGTGAGAACCTTTCGGTCTCACTACTCGTTGGACCCTCCGATCCGGTCTAAGTGAGGACCCTCCGGTCTCGTACTCTGATGGACCCTCCGGTCCTAACTCTGATGGCTCTGAGTAATATACAACATAAATCACAAAGAAATAATGCAGGATATCACAATACACAATATAAACACATAAGACATCTCAGTCACACAAAATACCACTCATGGTAAGTATAGTGAGAAGAATCACCTGACAAGCAGCAAGTAAATAACCTCGCACCCGAATCTCGAATAGCCTCCGCCTAACACAAGGGATGAATATCTCTAATTAATACTCTTTTCACAATTCAAACAACCGAAGACTATTCTTTCTCTCTCTAACTCTTTCAACTGGATAAAAGACCATTTTACCACTCCATGGTCTTTAGTACTCATGTTGACCAAAACCCCAAAGTCAACAGAAGTGAACACTCGAGTCAACAGTCCAAGTTTGACCCGACTCGTCGAGTGCAATTATGCAACTCATCGAGTCCACTCGCATCCTCAGAAGTCTCGTGAAGGTCCAACTCAGCTCGTCGAGTTGACCCCCAACTCGCCGAGCTATCGTATGATCAAGCTCATCGGGACAAACCCTCACCGACTCGTCGAGTCAGCCCATGGACTCGACGAGTTCCTTCGATCTGATTTTCCATTCAGACGTCCAAAGTCAGATCTATCATTCCAAACCCTAGATCTAGCCTCCTAGGGTCCAAAAGTCACGGAAAGCTCTGATCTTTATGTCCATGCAGGGCATATGATGCTCTAATTGCCCAAAACAATTCCAACAAGGTACTTACACACTATAACTCTTGTATGGCTGGGTAAAGCTTGTAACTTTGGGACTCTCTGGACCTCACAAGGTCCAGATCTGAAGTCTAGACCACAAAAGGGAACTTATGCACTCAAAGCCCCAACAATGGGTGGTAAAAAGCCCTAACTACCACAAACATGGAATCTAGTCACCATAAGGAGAAACGTGAGCACTTTTTACCTTTCTGGACAAGATAACCTCAGATCTACTGGCCTCCTTCACGATCCTTGCTTGAATCCTCCCCTTTACTTCCATAAGTAATGCACCAAACACTCAAATGCAAGCTCAAACTCTCTCTTTAAGCTCTATTGCTGATTAGGGTTTCTCTCAGGGTGAAAGAATGGTTAGTGAGCCGCAATTGAGGCTGTAGGTTCCCTTATATTGGCCCCAACCCCCAGAAACTAGGGTTTCTCTACCCAGAACCTACTCGGCGAGTCAGCTCTCTGACTCGTCGAGTCCACTCATTAATTCCACGTGGACCGCTCGACTCTACTCGACGAGTTGGACTCACAACTCGCCGAGTCACTCTATGAATCTCAAAGTTAATCACATGATAATGCACCTGAAAGTACGGATGTTACAATTCTCCCCCACTTGAATTAGATTTCGCCCTCGAAATCGCTTCTCAACGTCACATAGAAGGAACATAAAAAACCGAAAGGATCTCATACCACACAACTATCTATCTCCAAAAACACCCGAATCCAAACAAAACTCCCAACCCGGAAAGGACAGACCCTCCTGCCACTACGTTACCTCTTCTGACTCTTTAAAATATGAAAATTCTAGTGGTCTGTCTCTCTGTCAGACCACCCTTACAAGATATTACCCTACTAATTGCTTCTCGAATAACAGGCCCTGAAGACTCATTGCCCCTATGCTGCTCTCGCTGCGACTGCTAGAAACAAGTCAAAGCCCAAAAATTGCCGCCGATCACTCATACCAGACACACTAAGCGATCCATATCATACTCCAAGGAGCGGAAGTATTTACATCTCACCAAGGACTCTTCCATTGTTCTACTATCAGAACCCAACTGAACAAAGAGCTCTCAATACTCTGTCCTCAGACATAGAAATCATCATACTCGTTCGGAAGTGTCCTCTGACATCTAAAATCATAAGCCCCAACTTCCTCTCCAATATCCCTTTCAACACTGAGCATCAGGTCAACCCCCGACCCCACAGTTGAACCCCCAAAGGTTACCCATTACATGTCTCAGTGACTTCCTTTTCTCAACAACTATATCGACTCATCGTCACACACCAGTCACGAAGTTCGCTTTACCCAAGCGAATACTACAATCCCAACTGAAATCGTCTTACCCTCGACGTCTATCGTCAACTACCCATTAGTTTCATGTGTCTCGTGGTTTTCCCATACCAACGAACTGACCCACTCAGGTCTAAGACACCAGATGAAACCCAATATTCCTCAAAATGAAACCCATATCTGAACCCAAAATCTCATTCGTCTGCTCAAATCACCACACAAGCCAGACTCAAACTCAAGCGTTTGGTCCGACGCAGAATTGAAACCACTCGCCCCATTAAAGCACTCAACTCATGACCCATGACCCGCAACCCACGCGTACACCACTTCTCCAATTCCCTTCGGCTGCGCTAACCACAACTCAACTCCGAATATAACGATTCCCGATAAATGTGGAGACCCCAGTCTCGCCCCTGGTCCAACCACCAGGATCCTACAAACTCGAATGATGAGGCTACTCAAGCCTAGGACTCCCCTGTGTCATGACCTGACTAGCGAATGCTACAGCTTCCTGTAGATTCACAACGCTTCTCGCTCGCTGCTTGGTGAATACTACAGCTCCCCGCAGTATCACCGCACCCTCTCGTTGACTGGTGAGTACTACGGCTCCCCGCAGTATCATAACACCCTCTCGCTGACTGGTGAGTACTATGGCTCCCCACAGTATCACCACACCCACTCACTGACTGGTGAGTACTACGGCTCCCCGCAGTATCACCACACCCTCTCACTGACTGGTGAGTACTACGGCTCCCCGCAGTATCACCATACCCTCTCACTGACTGGCGAGTACTACGGCTCCCCGCAGTATCACCACAGCCTCTCACTGATTGGCGAGTATTACGGCTCCCCGCAGTATCACCACACCCTCTCACTGACTGGCGAGTACTACAGCTCCCCGCAGTATCACCACACCCTCTCTTATTTCCCCATAATCTCATCCTTACGGCGACTCCACAGTGCTTTCACTAACTCATGCTCCGCGGACCAACATAGATAGGCGCACACACTTACCCAAATTATGCATCACTATTACTGACGGCAACCGTCATAACAAAACACTTTTCTTTGCTGTAATCCACATTCTTAAATAACCTTACTTGATGTCAATTGGCCGAAGGGCGCCCACTGGAACCGTAGACACTTGATACACCACTTGCCGTCTCAAGCTCAAGACTCAAAATAATCCAAGATTCATGGCATTATACTCGGATATCTCGGTACACCATCACAAAACCTCACAATGTCTTTCCTCAACCACTGATCTCTTACTTACAACGTCATACTCAGATATAGACACACATCCTTTCAGAATCTCACAACTGATCCTCCTCTCACACAACTCGCAACTTTGGAGTACCCCAACTCTCAATTGAAACACGGAGGAATCGCCAATGACTCAGAACACGTTGATGACCATCCGAAACTCTCTCCTCTATTGCTCAAAACCCATGCAAGAATACACATACCGACCCGAAAGTTGGCTGCCCGATCATCTTCTACCCTGCATATGACAACCCACTCGTTGAATCAAAATTATCAACCATCGAAACTATCCTTACAAGCCAAGCACCTCAAATTTACCATCACAACCTTAAAGAATTTCTAACCAATATAGGTTCTCCGACCAACGGCCACCAGCCGTGGAGACACTTTCCTGAACACGTACAACATGCATTATCTCGCTCTGCACCTCGCCTCGACGACCAATAACCCTGGTCCCATGAATCCGCACCGCAGATCTGTATATCCAATTCTCCAACCGCTCTTGAACAAATCTCGGATCCTCTTGATAAGATACCATGTTCTCCCCCACTCAGGGTTCGAATCATCATTATTTGGCACACCAACAATCTATTCCATGGACTGTCTCCACCAGGTACATCACACTTACTCTTGGATAGTACCACATACCCTCGATGATCCTTTCAGCAGAGACCAAGCAACTCCAAACATCCCGAACCTCAGATAAAATCCTCGAAAACTTCCCATCGTGTTATCCAAAATCTCATATTGACACACTACCGGACATCTCAACTGTCCAGTAGTAGTCATGACTCTCAGTCTGAGAATAATGAATTCTCACACTCCTCATCTTCGACTCCCCAACCAACGTCCCATTAGGATAATTATCATGACAGCATAAGCCTTACTCTTACACTCGATATCCATCATAGCCAATGAGAGCCACTGCCCCAAAAATGCTCCTCTTCGATTACCTGACACTGCCGTTAACACATGCCCTACTATACTCATATAGGGTATATCCTTGTCCTTGATCGCCTCAGTCACCACTGATGTTCCTCACTTGCTATAATACTACCTTACGGTAGACATACTGCCCAGATACTCTGGTGAAAGATCTCAACCGATGCTACCCCACAGGGTTTACCCCCAAGCTCAGAAACTGAAAGTCTCAATATCTCTTCTACTTCACACAGGAAATGAAACTAGCACAACTCTGGTCACAGAAGGTGACATCCCCTTTATCGACTGATTGCTCAATTCAGACCGTAATCCTCCATAAATCACTATCTTCTACTCCTCTCTGAGTCTTGCGACTCCAACTGGCATCTCACCAAAAATCCCTCGGGAACTAACTTGTTTTCCCCCCTCAAGGCCTGCTTCATTGAAACTCGCTCAACATGGACCTCTGGTCCCATACTCTTTCACATCTGATCTCAGACTAACCAATCACAACAGAATAACTGGTAAACCAGAAGTACTAACCACCACGAGTCATGGTACTCGAACCATGTGCCCACCTCTCGATCTGCTATGAATCATGGTACCCGACCATGTTATCTCTTCTCAATCCGCTACAATCATGGTACTCGAACTATGTTCTCTCTTCTCAACCCGCTACGAATCATGGTACTCGAACCATGTTCTCTCTTCTCAATCCGCTACTTAGAACTTCTGGAATTCTCCTTGTTTCGAGTATGGGTCCTCTGCTTTCAGTAGTACGGGCCCATACTACCTGCCACATCTACCTATACTTTCCACACGGATCGTCCCAGATTTCCTAAGTAGCTGTTCAACCTTCTCGATCACCAATCCCGTTACGCAAGTTCGCCCTCCAGCGAATACTCTCCTCCATCAGCGTACTCATCAGACTAAATTCACTCCCTAGGCTCTTCCTAGGTTCTCACACTCCTCTGTCATCAGCTGCTGAAGAACTCCTCATGATGTCAGCCATCTACCTCCTGAATATCGTCATATTCACTTAGTAGCTGTCTCCCATCATCAAGAGTTCCACAAAGCACGAAGCAAGCAGCATTCGGGCATTGGGTAAACTCCACTAGCACGTAAAACCCCTCTAGGTTATTACTCCACTCGCTCACCTCATACTCGAAGGATATCACCGAACTCAAGCAACTTTACCCCATGCGGGCATCTGACTACTCTCTCAGTAGGATCCTCAAATGCTCATCTATGTATCTCTCCTAGATTACTCCTCTACTCAAACCCCCCTCTAAAAGGATTCCTGCTGGATACTCTTACTCAACACATACTCAAAAGCAAATCATAGATAGCAGCAGCTCCTAGGCTAAGGCATCACATATCAGGTCACTCTAGTCCTAGAATATGAAATACCTAGCCTATCCCTAGCATGCATAATATCTCATAAAATATCTCATAACACAAAAGTAAGGGTATTTTGGGAAGTCACCGTTCGTGCTCTGACTAATTGTACACACTGCTCCATCTCGTTTTCTCTTAAACACTTTCTCATTTTTAGAAAAAATTATCTCTTTTTGAAAATCTTTCTCAAATCCTCAGTTTGAGTCCAAACACACCCGGAGGTGCATCCGAATCCCTCAAACCAAGGCTCTGATACCAACTTGTAACACCGTAAATTTGCAAAACAAAATTTTCATTTAAATTCACATAATTCTCATAATGTATCTTACAAAAATCTCATTTATTAAATTTACAATTGAAAACTCCACAATTGCTCGGTTAAAATCCAGGATCCTCAAAACGTAACTCTTTCACTGGTGTGTGTACAATCAAGCCGGTGCCATCCCGCGATCCTCTAAGATACCTGAAACACATAACACATAAAACGGTAAGCACGAAGCTTAGTGAGTTCCCCAAAATACCATGCACAAATAATTAGACACTCAAGGCTATATCTCTGGAAGACCCTCCAGTCGATGTGTCTCAGTGCGACCCTCCAGTCCCACAGCTCGTTGGACCCTCCGGTCCGGTCTATGTGAGAACCTTCCGGTCTCACTACCCGTTGGACCCTACGGTTCGGTCTAAGTGAGGACCCTCCGGTCTCGTACTCTGATGGACCCTCTGGTCCTAACTCTAATGGCTCTGAGTAATACACATCATAAATCACAAAGAAATAATACAGGATATCACAATACACAATATAAACACATAAGACATCTCAGTCACACAAAATACCACTCATGGTAAGTATGGTGAGAAGACTCACCTGACAAGCATCAATTAAATAACCTCGCACCCGAATCTCGAACTAGCCTCCGCCTAACACAAGGGATGAATATCTCTAATTAATACTCTTTTCACAATTCAAACAACCGAAGACTAATCTTTCTCTCTCTAACTCTTTGAAGTGGATAAAAGACCATTTTACCCCTCCATGGTCTTTATTACCCATGTTGACCAAAACTCGAAAGTCAACAGAAGTCAACACTCGAGTCAACAGTCCAAGTTTGACCCGACTCGTCGAGTGCACTTATGCAACTCGTTGAGTCCACTCGCATCCTCAGAAATCTCGTGAAGGTCCAACTCAGCTCGTCGAGTTGACCCCCAACTCGCCGAGCTATCGCATGATCAAGCTCATCGGGACAAACCCTCACCGAATCGTCGAGTCAGCCCATGGACTCGGCGAGTTCCTTCGATCTGATTTGCCATTCAGACGTCCAAAGTCAGATCTATCGTTCCAAACCCTAGATCTAGCCTCCTAGGGTCCAAAAGTCACGGAAAGCTCTGATCTTTATGTCCATGCATGGCATATGATGCTCTAATTGCCCAAAACAATTCCAACAAGGTTTTTGCACAATATAACTCTTGTATGGCTGGGTAAAGCTTGTAACTTTGGGACTCTATGGACCTCACAAGGTCCAGATCTGAAGTCTAGACCACAAAAGGGACCTTATGCACTCAAAGCCCCAACAATGGGTGGTAAAAAGCCCTAACTATCACAAACATAGAATCTAGTCACCATAAGGAGAAAGGTGAGAACTTTTTACCTTTCTCAGAAGCTTCTGGACAAGATAACCTCAGATCTACTGGCCTCCTTCACGATCCTTGCTTGAATCCTCCCCTTTACTTCCATAAGTAATGCACCAAACACTCAAATGCAAGCTCAAACTCTCTCTTTAAGCTCTATTGCTGATTAGGGTTTCTCTCAGGGTGAAAGAATGGTTAGTGAGCCGCAATTGAGGCTGTAGGTTCCCTTATATTGGCCCCAACCCCCAGAAACTAGGGTTTCTCTACCCAGAACCTACTCGGCGAGTCAGCTCTCTGACTCGTCGAGTCCACTCATTAATTCCACGTGGACCGCTCGACTCTACTCGACGAGTTGGACTCACAACTCGCCGAGTCACTCTATGAATCTCAAAGTTAATCACATGATAATGCACCTGAAAGTCCGGATGTTACATAATGCAATAGTATTTTGGGCCATAAGACCTTTAATGGACCTTCCAAGGCCGATAATCATTATTGGGCCCCTAATGGGCCGAAAACTTGTTCAACTAATCTCCTTGGGCCACATTTGGGCCAAAAACCTCTTGATTGCCCCAATACCCTTCATGGATTATTTATTGGGCAGAGAGCCGTTTATTTTTGGGCCTTTAAGCCGAAAACGCCCTTTGGGCTTATGGTTCTCGGTTACACTTCAAACCCGAGCCCAACATTCCTT
Source organism: Lactuca virosa (assembly GCF_052849685.1). Taxonomy (NCBI): domain Eukaryota; kingdom Viridiplantae; phylum Streptophyta; class Magnoliopsida; order Asterales; family Asteraceae; genus Lactuca; species Lactuca virosa. Next base: position 299,134,053 of record NC_136426.1, on the reverse strand, counting down.
CCTTTTCCCCAACCTCAAGTCCGATCGGCCCATTTATTAAAAAAAAGAAAAAAAAAAATGAAAACAAAGGTGGGTGTTGACTTTGGGTGACACCTCACCTTTTGATAGCTTATTTTATTTCCTTATTTTTATTAGTTTATTTTAGTATTTTTAGCTCTTTTTATTAGTATTCCATTGTATATTCTTTATTTTCTTTATCATGGATCGTGTCGGGTACTTTTTATGTTGCATGAGGTATTTTGCAGGGTTTTGGAGCTCATTGCGGTTGCGGTTTGACTGGAGTTGGGCGTAGTGGGCTTCTCGATGCATTATTGGGCTTTATGAATCCATTAAAGGAGATTTGGGCTTAATAAGACTAAAGACTTGGATGAAGTGGGCTTGTGAAGATGGATCTTGGACTTTTATTTTGGGCTTGGAGCATCCATTTTTGAAGCTAAATGATGATTGGTTAATTTGAATCATGTGGGATATGGAGGGGACCAAGGGAATCTTTGGTAGTGGGATGGTTAGTGGAGGAAAAATGAGCCAATAGCATTCCAGCAGCACTTGCGGGGGTGGAATTTCCGTCGCGCGGGTACCCGCGCAACTGCCCAGTTTTGGGCATTTTGGTCATTTGGCTTGCCATTACCTTGGGGGATTGGATCTATCAGCCACAACTTCGATTTTACACCATTGGAGACCAGGAGAAGGTGATTTTGAAGCGCAAGACTCATTTCTTTTCATCTTGCCATGAGTGGCTAAACTCTCTAATTTGGTTAACTTTGGCTAAAAACCCTTGAATGTTTGTGGGTTTTTTAAGGATTCATGTTTGATTATCAATTATCTCATGTTTATGATTCTAGTTCATATTTCTTATGCTTTTTTGATACTTTGATCATGAGCTTGGTACTTGAATGAGAAATTGTTGGTTTATTTCTTTGATTTTGCATTAAATCATTGAATTTACTTAGAACAAGAGCTTTATGATGGTAGAAATCATCTCTAGCTTATGAATCATAGCTCCTTTATGGATGTGTAAGCATTGACATCCTCTAGGACTTGGGGATTCCTTCATTCTTAAGGCTAATTAACTTCTTGGGTTCAATTGCTTTAATTGGATCTTTGATTTTGATTAAGAAGGTGTGTTGTGGGCTTCCCCAACCTCCATACTACCTATGAGGAATCTTGGCATATCATGCTTCATGATTGCTATAACCAATTTGGGATGAATGATAAGCTTTGTATTGAATCCTATTGATAAACACACAAATGTTCATTGTGTTGAATTGCCTTGGTTAACTAATTATTCTCAACATTTGAGCATCTCACCATCTTGCTTAATTGCAAGCTTTTTAGTTATTCAAGTATTTTAGTTTTCAAGCAATCAAACACCCCCCCCCCCTTTTAGTTTAATTGTATTTAGTTAGTTTATTTACACTAGTTCTATTGGATTGCATTGGTGATTGGATACAAACCATTTCCCCGAGGATCGATACCCCTTTTTACCATTATATTACGTTTTATTTGCAAACAAAGGGTGTAATTTGCTTGGTGGACTTGACATCCCACCAAGTTTTGGCGCCGTTGCCGGGGACATTGGTTATTATTATTTGATTGTTTATGTGTAGGTCTACAAGAACCGATGAACTACTCTACAATCCGGAAATTGAAAAGGAAGCAAAAAGGTTGAAAAAGTTAGCCAAACAAGCAAAGCAACAACAACTCGTTCAAGCTTCTTCATCTTCTCCACTAATCAACATAGAAGACCAAGTTCATACTTCAAGTGATACCGACACCGAACCGAGTTCTCCAATTGTTGGTCATTCCTTTGAAGACATTCCGTTTGAAAACTACATAGCCATGAATCACACTCCACCTCACAATCCCAACCCAAACCCAAACAATCAAGATACCAATACACCACCTCATCAACCAAGACAACAACCACAAGAACCTCTCATTGATATGCCACCTTGGAATCAAGCCCCTCCTCAAAACCAACCCAATTATCAACCACCACAACCACATAACCAACAATTCCACCAAAACAACCAACTTCAAACCAATGCTTTTCAAGTTCAACAACAAGTACATTACCCAAATCAACCAACTTACCAACAACCTCCAATGTACCAAAACCCAATGTACCCCCAACAACAACCTCCCTACAACCAATACCCTAACTACCAACCTTATCCACCACAAATGCATAATCACCAACCATACTCATACCCACCTTACCAACAACAACCTCCCAATTACATGCAACAATATCCTAATAATCCCAATCCACCCAACCCCCCTCAAGAGTTGACACTTAGACAAATGATGGAGACGGATGTTACTTACACACCCCTTGGTATTATTTATCCCGCAAACCGCCGAGGGATTGAATTGAAGTCAAGTTTCATACATCAACTTACCAAGTTCCATGGATTGGATAGAGAAGATCCTCAAAAGCATTTGAAGTCTTTTCATATGATATGTGTTAGCATGTTGCCTGAAAATGTGACATTGGATGATTTCAAGCTAACCGCCTTCCCGCTCACCTTGGAAGATACAGCTAGAGAGTGGTTATTCAACTTACCACCTGGATCTATCCACACATGGGAAGCGTTACTTAAGGCCTTCAATAGCAAGTTATATCCCACATCCTAGATATCAAGTCAAAGAAGTGACATTTTGGAGATTCGTCAATGGGAGAATGAGACTTTTCATGATTTTTGGGAGCGATTCAACAATTTGTGTACAAGTTGTCCTCAACACAACATACCCGAACAACTACTTCTTCAACAATTTTATGAGGGTATGAATGAAAAATATCGAAGGATGATTGATGCTTCAAGTGGTGGTGACATCTTCAACAAGACACCTCAAGAGATAAGATCACTTTTTGGAACCATTTCTCAAAATCAAAGGAACTTTGGGACCCGATATGAAATGAAGAGAAATTCTCCATAAGTGGTTGGTGAAGTTAGCAACACCCAACACTTGGAATCAAAGCTCTTGGATTTGACTAATGTGTTAAGTCAAATGGTGGTGGGATGTGGTCAACAATTAATGGTGTGTGGTATTTGTGCAATGACGGGACATTATACGGATAAGTGTCCCTCACTTGGTAGTGAACCAGAGGATGTTAATGCAATGGGAGGATATCAAGGTCAACCAAGACTCATGGGATGTCAAAACAATTATAACTCAAATTGGAGGAATAACCCAAACAACCCATACCCTCCAAAGCAAAACCCACCAAATGTTATGACGAGACCTCAATATCCACAATATCCTTCCCAAACACCTCCATATCCACAAACATATTATACCCCTCCAAATTACCAACAACCTCAACTACAAGTCCAATCAAGTGGTAACCATCAAATGAGTCTTCAAGAACTCGTTACTTATCTTGCTCAAAGCCAAACCCAATTTCAACAAGAGACCAAGAACACCTTCTCCAACATTCAAGCACAAATTGGAGACTTGGCCACCGCTCTCAACAAGATAGAAAAAAGGGGTAAACTTCCATATAAAACCGAGAAGAATCCAAATGTGAGTGAAATAACCTTGAAAAGTGGGAAAACACTTGGAGAAAGCAACCCCAAAAGATTTTCAAGAGAAGAAGATGATGAGGTTATTGTTGTTGAACCTTCAAGGGTGGTCGTTCCTCCAAAGGAACCGGTTCTGACAAATATTGAGCAACCCAAATCTTCTAACAAGACCATCAAGCCATTGGTCATACCACCACCCTTCCCTTCCCGACTAGCCGCTTCAAAGAAAAACGAGGAAGAAAATGAATTCTTTGAAACTTTCCGCAAGGTCCAAATCAACATTCCACTATTGAATGCTATTAAACAAATTCCAAGTTATGCAAAATTCCTCAAGGATTTGTGCACCAAGAAGAGGAAATTCAAAGCGAATGAAAAGATTCAAGTCAATGCAAACGTGTCTGCGGTTATCCAAAAGAAGTTACCTCCCAAATGCAAGGATCCGGAAATATTTGCTATCCCTTGTACCATTGGTGATTTGCATGTCGAAAGTGCTATGTTAGATCTTGGAGCCTCGATCAATGTGATGCCATACTCGGTTTTTCAATCTCTCAATGTTGGACCTTTGGAAGAAACCGGAGTAATCATTCAATTAGCGGACAAGTCAAGTGTGTCTCCTAGAGGAGTGTTGGAGGATGTGTTAGTACAAGTTAATCAACTTGTTTTTCCCGCATATTTTTATGTCATTGATCTTGAAGAGAAGACCCCTTCCAAATCATCTATGATCCTCCTTGCAAGACCTTTCATGAATACCGCTCATACGATCATTGATGTCCATAAAGGGAAAATTACGATGGAGTTTGATGGAGAGATCATTTACTTCAACATCTTTGAAGCAATGAGATATCCTAGCAACGTTTCTCCATTGTATCGGGTTGATGTGATTGAGCCAATAAATGGTATAAGCCCTAATGTATGCACACACAATATTCACATGGAAGATGATTGCAAGCCTAAGAGAGAGGCTCAAAGAATATTGAATCCTCTATTGATGGAAGTGGTCAAGAAGAAGATAATTAAAAGGTTGAAAAGATGCAAAGAGAAGAAAAAGGCATTTCATGACAAACACATAACCCAAAAACACTTTATTCCGGGTCAAGAAGTTCTTCTTTATCATTCACGCTTAAAGATATTCCCGGGAAAATTGCGATCTCGATGGCACAGACCTTTTATTGTTATAAAATTGTTTAATCACGGTGCGGTTGAAATTAAGAGTTTGGAAACAAATCAAATATTCAAAGTGAATGGGCACCGTTTGAAACCATTTTATGAAGGCTTTGATATGGGAGAATTCGACAACGTAACATTGGAAACTCCGATTTATGAAGGTTGACGGAAGCGGGGCTATGTCTTGGCAAAGACGTTAAATAAATGCATTGTAAATAAATAATCTCCGCTTGAAGTTTTGATGTTTCTAGGCTTGAAGTTGGTCAAAAATAAGCATCTTGAGCTTTAGCAATGATCTCAGTAAAGTATGGAAGAAAACCGGAGCTTGTGGAGCGAAAAATTACAAAAAATGTCAAAATCTGCAACTTGCGTGGGTACCCGCGTAAACGTTGCGCGACCCAACCCTACCCGTGCAAAATCCGAGCTTAAATTATCCCCACACGAGTTGCATTCTGATGTATGCGCGCGACTGCTCCCCACCCGCGCAATGTTTGCGAGGGTACCCGTGCAAATATGCCACTTCATAAGAAAATTTCGAGCCATTTTATATGCTTCCTTTGCGTGACCAAGCTTTCATCCATGTGTATTTAGGTGGCCAAGAACTCCACCCACACATCATTGTACGACCCATGTGTTGCTTTCGTACCGTCCTTGCCGGCCTCCTCCACCTTGATCCCGGTACGATCCTTCCTTACTCTCATCCTAAGCATTGAGGACAATGCTTAATTTTAAGCTTGGGGTGATGTATTCCTTATATTTTATTTTTGATGGCATTTAGGTTGTATATTGTTGCATTTAGAGTAATTCATTTAGGACATTCATAAAAATTGCATAAAAAATCCAAAAATATTGCATATTTTCTTTCTTTCTTTTCTAATTTTCATACTTTTTAGATGCATTCTAGTTTAAGTTCATGCATTTTTGTTCTCTCTTGTCTTCTCATCCCTACAGGTACCATAGCGCCGAGTCATAAGTATTGAATCATAGATTGGTCCCGAGTCTCGATATGGAATTCCTTGTATTTGAGAAATGGGACACGTTTTGAGCCTCACAGACCACTTTGAGACCGCTTGTGTGGGGGTCAGATGCAGGTAGCTTGATTGGGTCTAGGTGCGGAGGGATGTGGTTGGTCATGCCAATGTGTGCGAGAAAAGATTAGCCTGGTAAGGTATTTTGAATACATTAAAGATATTGAAGACTCGCATCTTGGTTTTGGGGGGAGTACCCCTTAGTACTCCCGAGTTTCGTCCGAGCCTTACTTAGTTAGATTCTCACCACCTTTTTAAGATTGGTTATCTTTTTTCTAGGAGTCTAGAGTAGATAGTTAGATAGAATTTGTTTATCACACCTTGGATTGAGGTGCTTGATGAACCTTGAAGTGGGTCCCCCAATTCACATCTTTTGGGACGAAGTTTTTTCGGTAACACCCATTTTTGAGTCATTCCCCACCCTTTTTAGTAGATCTTGCCACATTTTCAATGATCATTAGGTGTTCATGTTAGCCTTCATCCTATGTTACATGGTGAAATTCCTTAGACCTTCAAAGAAGAAAACACAAAAAAAAATGAAGAAATTGGAAAAGTGAAGACAAAAAGAAACAATGAAGAATATTAAAGAAAAGCAACAAAAACAAAGAAGAAAAATAAAGAAAAAGAGCAACACAAAAAGAAGAACAAGAATCCAAGTTCAAGGCTTTAGTTCTAAAAAAAGGAAGAGAAATAAGAAGACAGAAGATCAAACAATAAGGAGGCTGAAGACCAAATAACAGAAGTTCAAGATTGAAGATTTAAGTTGTTAGGTTTAGATTTAGGTTAAGTAGAATTTTTATTATTTTATTTTATTTTTGATTTTCGGTGAGAAAAGGCCTTGACGATGAGACGGTAGACTATAAAGGACAGTACAAGGGAGAAGCCTCTGAAACCGTATGTTTGCCCGGAGGCCGTGCTGCAAAAAGAAAACCCTATTTCGTTATTATAGACTTTAGCCTGGCAAATTTAGGAATCATAGTGTGTGAAGAGGCGCCTTTCCTTCGTGCACTATGGTCTACATTGGTGATTTAAAGTGCCCCCACTGGGCGCATCTCTGTTTCCTTTGTCTTGCACACCGTGACTACATCCATCTGTGATCTATTCGCCCATCAAGTGGTTGAGAATGTGGTTTATGGCTCTAAAGCGGGGAACATTTTGAAGATGCGTAGGGTCCATGAAAGACTGATTCTGACCATGTTGACTGATGTTGACCAAGTTCTATGGTATCTTTCTTTTTCCTTTTTGGTTTAGCTCATCCCGAGCTCATTTTAGTCTTGTTCTAACTTGAGGACAAGTTAGGTTTAAGCTTGGGGTGATTTGATAGCTTATTTTATTTCCTTATTTTTATTAGTTTATTTTAGTATTTTTAGCTCTTTTTATTAGTATTGCATTGTATATTCTTTATTTTCTTTATCATGGATCGTGTCGGGTACTTTTTATGTTGCATGAGGTATTTTGCAGGGTTTTGGAGCTCATTGCGGTTGCGGTTTGACTGGAGTTGGGCTTAGTGGGCTTCTTGATGCATTATTGGGCTTTATGAATCCATTAAAGGAGATTTGGGCTTAAAAAGGCTAAAGACTTGGATGAAGTGGGCTTGTGAAGATGGATCTTGGACTTTTATTTTGGGCTTGGAGCATCCATTTTTGAAGCTAAATGATGATTGGTTAATTTGAATCATGTGGGATATGGAGGGGACCAAGGGAATCTTTGGTAGTGGGATGGTTAGTGGAGGAAAAATGAGCCAATAGCATTCCAGCAGCACTTGCACGGGTGGAATTTCCGTCGCGCGGGTACCCGCGCAACTGCCCAGTTTTGGGCATTTTGGTCATTTGGCTTGCCATTACCTTGGAGGATTGGATCTATCAGCCACAACTTCGATTTTACACCATCGGAGACCAGGAGAAGGCGATTTTGAAGCTCAAGACTCATTTCTTTTCATCTTTCCAAGTTATTAGTAGTTTCTTTATTCAAATAGACTTTTGTGATTGTTGTTCTATTGCCATGAGTGGCTAAACTCTCTAATTTGGTTAACTTTGGCTAAAAACCCTTGAATGTTTGTGGGTTTTTTAAGGATTCATGTTTGATTATCAATTATCTCATGTTTATGATTCTAGTTCATATTTCTTATGCTTGTTTGATACTTTGATCATGAGCTTGGTACTTGAATGAGCAATTGTTGGTTATTTCTTTGATTTTGCATTGAATCATTGAATTTACTTAGAACAAGAGCTTTATGATGGTAGAAATCATCTCTAGCTTATGAATCATAGCTCCTTTATGGATGTATAAGCATTGACATCCTCTAGGAATTGGGGATTCCTTCATTCTTAAGGCTAATTAACTTCTTGGGTTCAATTGCTTCAATTGGATCTTTGATTTTGATTAAGAAGGTGTGTTGTGGGCTTCCCCAACCTCCATACTACCTATGAGGAATCTTGGCATATCATGCTTCATGATTTATATAACCAATTTGGGATAAATGATAAGCTTTGTATTGAATCCTAATGATAAACACACAAATGTTCATTGTATTGAATTGCCTTGGTTAACCAATTATTCTCAACATTTGAGCATCTCACCATCTTGATTAATTGCAAGCTTTTTAGTTATTCAAGTATTTTAGTTTTCAAGCAATCAAACACCACCCCCCCCCCCTTTTAGTTTAATTGTAGTTAGTTAGTTTATTTACACTAGTTCTATTGGATTGCATTGGTGATTGAATACAACCATTTCCCCGAGGATCGATACCCCTTTTTACCATTATATTACGTTTTATTTGCAAACAAATGGTGTAATTAGCTTGGTGGACTTGACATCCCACCACCTTTGCATGGAGGAAATCCATGCAATTTGTCCACCATACTTCTAGGTGTATTATGCTTAACCATCAAATAATAGCCCCCTTAACCTCCTCTCTCTCCTCCTTCTTAAACCGGCCGAGACCACCCCCCACCCCCGCCTCTCTCATTTCTCATTTCAACCTTCACTCACATCTTCCTTCATCTCTAAATGTTCAAGAGCTCTCTCACTTTTTTTTTCCTCCAAGAAAATCGTGAATTTGTGAGTTTCTTCAAAGGATCCTCTTCAAGCCTCTCATCCACTTGGTAAGTTGTTAACCATACTCAAGTTGTTTGATTCCATTTTATGCTAGATCATTCCTCAAAACCACTCTCTTTTCGTGTTTATGCTCCTAGAAACCATCATGGGTTCGAAAATCTCTTCAAGATAGTAAGCTTGGCCAAAAACTCACTTCATTCTTCTCTTCAAAACCAATCAAACCCCAAGGTGAGCTTCATACCCCTTGTTTTCGTGATTTTCCATCTTTAGGGGGGGAATACAAGCTTAGTTTTGTATAAAAATTTTGTATGTATGCTTGCATATATATGTTACATGATATGGTGTGTGAAATGTTATGAAATCATGACAAACCCCCCATGAACTCGAGATTTCATCCAAGTTTCGAAGTTTTTAGGAAACAAGTTACTTTATGTAACTCCTTAAGATGGTTAGATGTGTATAATATGTCTATAAATTTACCATGAAAGTAAAGAAAATATAAAAAGGGACCATATTTGACAATAGAGTGAAAAATGAGCCTTTTATTTACATTCTTGGCATTTTTGGGCTAAAATGGTCACTTTTGATAAAAATGGGCCTTTTATGTCATTTTTGGTAGTTTTGGGCTAAAATGGTCACTTTTGATAAAAATGGGCCTTTTATGTCATTTTCGGTAGTTTTGGGCTAAAATGGTCATTTTTGATAAAAATGGACCTTTTATGTCATTTTTGGTATTTTTGGGCTAAAATGGTCACTTTTGATAAAAATGAGCCTTTTATGTCAATTACGGTATTTTTGGGCTAACATAATCGTTTTTGGTAAAAATGGGCTTTTTATGACATTTTCATTTACAATGGGCCGAAAATGAACTATTTAACAAAATGGGGCCAAATAAGACATTTTTATATATAATGGGCCGAAAATGGATTATTTAGCAAAAATGGGCCACTTATAACAATTTGGACAAAAATTGGGCCTTTGGTGGCAACACTATTCTAATTGGGCTTTACATGACGCATTCTATGATAATTGGGCCATTAGTGACAATTCTAATAAACTCGAAACTTTCACGATACTTTGGGTAACAATGAGCTATTTATGATAACAACAGTGAAAAAGAAATATTTTGGCACTTCTGATAAAAACATTTATATTTTTATCACCTACGGTCCATAGTCGAAAATATACACTCGCAACATTATTTATAACGTTAAATAATGAAACTCAATATTAGCGTAAATTCAGTTAAGGCTCTTGTGAGACGCACCTTCACTTTACATATCATAGTGTACGCCGTAAGCCCTATAGTTATAACCAGTGTCTCCTGGAAGGTGAACGGGAATTTATGTATAGATCTATATGGGATGACACCCCACACCTGAGCTGCTCGCTACAGCTAGACAGACAAGTCTAGGGTGACAAATGTCTTCTCAGAAACCGACGCCTGAAGAACGTCAAGCCAGGCACTCCGTCATATTAGTATGGTTATAATGACTCACATAGAGAATAACAAAACTATTATAAGATTTACGCTGAATACACATACCACTCAGTTTTACAAATTACAAACATTGTGTTGATTATTTTGTACTATCCACATCACACTGGCCTTAGGGTTTTAAGGCCACGATTTCTCATAATGCAGAAAATATAGGATTTTCTGGGAATCACTCTCTACACATTTTCAAACCAGATAAATCAAGAATACACATGCAACTATATATGATTTGAACAAAACTCACAAACTATTTTTAAAGAAAATATCGGATTTTCTGGAGTTTACAAATTATCGCAAGGTTTTTCATATAAACATGCTTATGAACTCACCAACATTCTATGTTGACGCTTTTCAAAATAACTTGTATTATCAGGAACTCACTAAACAGGTTGGAAGCTAAGGAATTTGGATGTTTGTTGTATTTTGTTTTTCACCATACACTTGATATTTTGGGATGTAATTTTATGAACAAACACAATGATGTAAACTATGTATGTTGTTATATTTTATGTATGGTGATGATGATGTTTATGTTTCATTTATACACACTTGTTATGATATTACAAGATGAAGTCATTTGCTCCCGGACGTTTCCGCCGTCCCGGTTCGGGGGTGTGACATGACTTAAGACGGCAATTTTGTATATAATTAATATTTTTATATGTATTTTCAACTATTATTTATTTTTATATACATATATGAGTTAAGGCGGCATTTTGGTAAAACTTGGTGGTAGGTTCAAGCCTTGGAGCGATGACAAGTTTTTTAGAACCTTGCTTTTAACTAATTAATATTAAACCCCTTAAATTAATTAATTCCTAATTCCACAATAGTTTCTAATTCATTTATTAACATAATAAATTAATAAGCTAATTTTCTCCTTAAATCTATTTCTTTTAATTTCTCATTTGTGTAATGAGGGAAACCTAAAAGGACCTTGTTATTATTAAGAATTATTATCAAGAGTTAATGACCTTGGACACTATTTAAAATATCAGTTTTAGTTCTGACACACCCAGAAGTGTGCCCGGATCTCTCAAACCAAGGCTCTGATACCAACTATAACAACCCAAATTTTTATAGAAAATTTCAACTTTTAATTTCATAAATATCAATCACAAGATGTCCAAAAATCACATTACATATCCATATCATTATAAAATCCAGAGTACGAAAACTAAATATGAAAAACCGGGGGAATGCATGCCGCGCCATCAAGCCGGGCCCTTGCCCTTATCAGAAGAAGTACCCAAAACATACAATAAAATTGTAAGCACAAGCTTACTGAGTTTCCCAAAACACTCGAATCATATGATCACATAATGTCATGCATACACATAAACACATATAGGTTTTCCATGAACTCCATCCATGGTCTTCATTGGAACGCCATGGGCTACCCCCATGGTCTTATATCCCTGAGCCATGGGCTCCTCCCATGGTCTTGCTAAATGTCATGGGCTCCTCCCATGGTCTACACATGTAAATCCAATAACAAACAATTACATATTCCCATACAAATCATTTCATAACCATTAATGGGGTGGCCTTGGTGCCTTCGACCCATGAGTGTTGTGAGAAGACTCACCTCAAATACCGAACGATAGTTGACTAGGTCCCGACTCCGAATATCAGCTCTACTCAACCCCTAAACATAAACAATTCCTTAAATACAACCCAAAATGCCCTAACACCCTTTAAAAGTCAAACTTGGTGAAAGAGTAAAGTCAAAGGTCAAAGTCAACGGTCATAGTTGACCTAACTCGCCGAGTTTTCCTTCAACTCATCAAGTTTCTTCGTTAACTGTACAGATCGGGAAAACCCTCATCAACTCGCCGAGTTCACTAGTGAACTCATTGATTTAGCTAGAAATCCAACAGCTTAATGCATTAACCTGTTTCCATCGAATCAAGGAACTCCAATACTCAGATCTCCTTCAAAATGATGTCTACAAGGGTAAAATTTCCAACTTTACCCTTAGGAACCACCACAATGAGCCCAAACCCGAACCCTAGTCTCAAAAGATAGATACTTAACCCTTTAAACCCTCAAATCCTCAAAACCTAGTCCCAAAACACAGATCTAGCAGCCCAAGGCTGGAAAATCACGTAAAGTTTCCAACTTTACGTCCATACATGCTAGAAAGGAACCCTAGGACTCAAAATGGCTTAATAAAGGACTTATTGCATGAATGGGACCTAGAGCCTCGTAAAGCTTGCAACATTAAGCCAAGAGAGGTCATGAAAGGGTCAGGTCTAACATAATAACCCCTGGAACCCTCAACTTCTTAGGACAACCCAAACATAAACCCAAAATCAAGATAAACCATCAAACCAAGAGATCTAGATGACAACAAAGGAAGGCATCGACTTTATACCTCAAAAGGACTGCAACAAATGGAGAGTTCTGGATCTAAAGCCCTCCTTCTAAACTAGGTACCTCCAACTTCAAAGCTCTTTCCAAAGAATACCAAAAACCAACTCTTCAAGCTCACCACAAGCTCACACACTCAACCTTGGAGGATAATGCACGAAATTAGGGTTTCTGGACAAGGAGGCTGGTAAGGAGGCCAAAAAAGGGACTTAAGGTCTTTAAAATAGGGTGCAACACCCTAAAAGTTAGGGTTTCCTTCCCAGCCGCCAACTCGTCGAGTTGAGGCACCCCAACTCGTCGAGTTGGTCCAATAATTCTCGCGGCCAAAATCCACTCAACACGTCGAGTTGAAGTCTTCAACTCGACGAGTTCAACAGGAAAATTACAATTTAAGGAAATAAATTCATACCGAAACTAAGCGTTACACTTTGCAAGAAAAAGAACCTTCTTGATCTTCAAGCTTCATCAAAACATAACTGTAAGCATCCAAAAGAAGAGAAATGAGGGAGGAGGAGCTCGAATCTTGAAGACGAAGGCTAGGGTTTCTCCTAATGAGTTCTAAATGTGATAGAGGATAGGAAAAATACCCTAAAACATAAATCCTTGCCATTAAATACCTTGAAAACCCTAAAATTCGTGGGTTTAGGCTACCTCAGTTATCACTTCGTGGCGGTGGGTTTTCATCCAAATTCATTCCAACTTCAAACAGTCACATCTTATTTGTTTCAACTCCGTTTTCATTGATCTTTATATCCACGTGAAAGTATTCACAAGCCCCACAATTCTATCTAATTACTTTTGACTTAAATCATACCGAACAAATTTTTTTAATTCATGCAAGAGGTCCGAAACATCACTTTTCTCATTTCATCATTTGGTTCCAAAACACGAATCATGGACTTGGATCTCATAATCAATATTACCAACATCTGATAGGGTCTAAACTTTATTTCTCTGAAGTTTAAGGCCTTTACATGATCGAATTAGGGTCTACAATCCTGAGATAGAAACATCCAGAAACTGGATGTCACACGATCCCAATCTTGCAAACCCAAAAACGATCCTACGTAGAAGCCTAATATTGACAACCTTGACACGGATCGAGAGATTGAAACTCCATCGAAAATTTAAATAAAAGAGAAATTTTAAATAAAAACTCAAACTATTTGATTAAACATTTAAACTACACATGTAAATTTTATGTTTATTTGAATTGGACAGTTCGATGGGTTTTTTTCCAATCATTAGTTGTCGAGTTCTTTTATCGTGATTCATTGCATTGTTTTGGTGAAGAGACATTTTTGGCTTATGAAAACAATGATTGTATATTTTTATTAAATTATACGACAAAATCAAATACTATTTTTACGAATATCAAAGTTATCAATCCTCCTTAATAAATGAAAATAAGTTTGCCACTTGTCATCCTCTTATGCATTATATAGGTAAACTAGACGAATTCTCGCGCGTTGCGCAGCGAAGATTAAAAATATATTGTTAAAATATTGAAAAATATATGTTTAAAAGGGTTATGTAATTGACATTAACTTTAAGATAATATATTTACACTAATATATATATATATATATATATATATATATATATATATATATATATATATATATATATATATATATATATAATCTCAATTATTTTGAACAATAATATTCATTGACATCAACCCACATTCCTCATTAATAGAATTAAATATAATTATCTATTTAATATTATTTTTAACAATTATTATTATTGATTAATTATATTTTTACTTATGCGGTCATTTTCTAATTTCAATAATGATGTTCATATAAAATACAATTTATTTATAGCTAAATGTAATTTATAATTTGATGTTATTATCATTTAAAATTGTTATTCATTAGTTTTAAACCACTTATTATTAATAATAAGTTAAAGATGATATTTAAGAAACAATTAATTTTATTATTAAAATGTGAAACATACACTAAATAATAAAGTGGTAAGATAGACAATTTGCATTTGAAAAGAGACTTGCATGGATAATATAACATATCCATGTATTTTGACTTTATTATTTATAATTATTCCTTATTAATTTTAAAACCACTTGTTATTATTAATAAGTTAAAGAAACTTTTAAAAAGCACTTATTATTATAATTAAAATGTTAAACATATACTAAAATATAAAGTGATAAGATTGACAATTTGCATTTTAAAAAAGGCTTACATGGATAAAATGGATAATATGACATATCCGTGATTTTTAATTAATTATTGTTTTGAAGCAACATGAACATACAAACATGTATACAATAGTTAATTAAATATTATATATATATCACCTTCCATAACATATGATCGATAACATGAATCTAATCTAATTTATATTAAAATTTCAACCACAACATACAATGAATTTCTTAAAAGAATACTTAAATCAAGAAAATACAAAAAAAAAAAAGTATATAACAAACTTACAAATTAAAAACTTCAACATAATAACATGGCTCAAAAAAATTGTTCAAAGCCTTCAAACCAACACAAAAAACTTTAAACTTGTTTTCTTTGTAAATTTTGTATGTGATTTGTATTTGTGTGTCTACTAAAAAAGATTGACATTTTTATAGTAGAGTATCCATTAATTGTTTATTAAATATATTATATAAGTTATAAAACTTTTGAATTGTTAATCATTATTAAGATACTTTTGAGTGGTATTCATTAAAATAGGAGGTTTCAAATGCATGAGGTGTTTGCAAATTTTTATGGGGGTTTCAAATGCATGAGGTTCAAGAAAAAATGCTAGCTTTATAAGTATGTATGATTTATAGTAAATTATTATATATATATATATATATATATATATATATATATATATATATATATATATATTAAAGTTATGAAAGATTTTAATAGTAAAATGGCACCTTTTTTGTCAATTTTGGTCCTCCAACTTATAACATTGACCCTTCATCTTTATGCTTTTATTCACAAACAACCCTTTCACTTTGGTTTGAATTTTTCATAACCCTCGCCTTTTATTACATATTATTAGTATTTAGTCTTTTGGCAGAAATGGTCCCTCATCATTATTATTATTATTGTTAGACAAAATTACACGATTGGTCCCAGTGGTTTACCAGATTTAACATTCTCTTTTTGGACCATTAACCCACCCACCATCTGCCATCACCACCACCACCACCACCACCGCCAAAATTACATAAATGGTCCATATGGTTTACCCATGGTGACAGTCCCTACTACCTAAAAAGACCAAATTACCCTCACATTAACGGACAAAAAGCAACCAACATGCTACTTTACTTTACAAAGCAATACCTTCCGACCCCGGCAACGTCGGAGAATCTTTTCTAGTTTAGATTAAATTACATCCATGTGTCATTTTGTGGTTTTTTCCATTTTATTAAATTTCATATAATACTTAAATGTAATAATAAATATATATTAAATTCATTAATGTAATTTTCCTTATAATTTCTAAATTAAATTCAAATATATTAGTTGTTTATTTATTTAAATTATTAATATAAATTTAAAAGATAAATAAACATTTGAATTTTAATAATTAATTAATTATTTTTTTTTATAAATTTAAATTTTCTAAATTGTTAGATCTTATTTTTTTTTTAATAAACTCGTATTTCACAACTAGTTTTTTTTTTATTATTTAACAAACTTCCATGGCTTTTACCTATTTATTTAACGAAATTGATTTCTACATGAAATTGTAAATCAACTAACCAAAATTAAATCATGAACAGAAATATAAAACATTCCAAAACAATGAATGATTCAATTAATGCAGAAATCCATTATTCTATTCTTTCGGCTCACAATAGTTAACCCAAGTACAAAAATCTCCATAACAAGGAACAATATAATATACTCATTAAGTTTTGTAAAATGGACAACATTAAAGACAAAGATATTTAAATATGAATTGTACCCTCCCCTTTTATACTTATACATTAAGGAAGATGGACAAAATTTTGAGTACATACTCCATGTGCACCCCCACACTACCCTCCCAAAAATCATAGGTCTCATTTAAGATGCTCATCCTAAAGATGGTTCACAGAAAGATCATGCCTAGTGGGTTCCTTTTTGGATTGGAATGGTTTTAGATGAAATAAATTCTTTTTTTTTTCTTTTACCATAATTTTTAATACATTTTCTTTTATTATGATGTAAATTTAAGAAATAAACTAGCATATTATATCGGTATTGTCTAGTGTCTATTGTATAGACCATTTGTTCTTATTAGTTCGAGTTTTTGAGACTAATGGGGATTAGAAACACTTTTGAAGCTATTCACGTATCGATACATTGAAAGTAAGTGGAAACTTTGTTACATCTTTTTCTTGGATTTGAAAAAAATTACAATTTTTATCTCAATCATGATAAAATGCACGTTAAATTGTTTGTATAACAAAAATAGGCGAAAAGTATTTTTAACATTCATTGTATTCACAATCTTATTTAACCCTAAACGTCAACGTAACACGTGAAAAAAAAAAAAAAAAAAAAAAAAAAAAAAAAACCCTAAGATATACATGAGAACAAGAAACGAGTCATCTCCAAAACCCTCTAATCATACGAACAAATCTATTCGATGTCAAGTTTCTAACGATTTTTCTTGCATCCGAAACTTGTTCATCCGCTAATTTCTCGATATTTTTCAAATACCCTGAACTCAAAATTTTCTTTCGACCACTATTACAACCCGATAAAGACATGATTATTGGAAGCAAAAGCTTTCGATTACTTGAACTCCCATCTTCTTGATCAACCGATTGCATAATCAATCCCACATTTTGATCATTTTCCACGAATTTTTTTCGGTTTTTCGGGATCGAAACCAAATTCGATAATGTCTCGGATGCCATTTCTCGAACCTCAATCGACTTTGCACCAATCAATTTCACAAGTTCTTGCATGAATTCTTTATCTCCCATTGCTTTCTTGAAATCATCCGAAATCCCACTTAACCAAAACGCGGCTTTTAGTGACGATTCTTGAACGGAAGTGTCGCTATTGGTAAGGAAATGGAGTATGTGATCCAAGAAACCCGAACTTATTAAAGTGTGTGATCTTGTTGAATTTGAACATAAATTCATGATTGCCATTATTGATATCTCTCGAGTTGTTGATGAAAATGATGATTGTGGATCCAAGATTTGAGAAAGAACACGAATCCCACCTTCTTTAACAATCAAATTGGTTACTAATTCATCCTTGGAGGCTATTGATTGGAGGAAATCAATAGCGGTGATTTGGGAAAGTTCGTTTGTGGAGTTAACTAGGTTGATAAACATTGGGATTGCACCTTCTTCAACCATAAAACGTTTGATTTCAGAAACTCCAACAAGATTTTTAAGAACACCACAAGCTAAACTTACCAATTCACCATCGTTTTCATACTCACTACCAGAAATTTTCAACAATGAAGTCACCCCACCATGAGCGGAGACTGACCAAGCATTATCAGATTCACTTGTGCATTTCATCAAACAGCTGGTGGACAGTTTTCTGCTCAAATTGGTTCCGCTTTCTAAAACTCTGATTAAAGGAGCAATAACTCCGAATGAAACTAAAACACACTTATATGAATCAAACCCACAAAGTATATCCAACGTTTTCAATGCTTCCTCTTGGATTCTCGATTCTTTTGAAACCAAAAGCTCGACTAAAACAAAAGCAAACCCTTCAACATCCATTGCTATCTTCACAAACCTCTCATCTTCGTGAATGACTTCATTGAAACATATCAAGGCTCGTTTCTTAATCTCATTGCTCCCAATTCTGAATCTTGATAACAAATCTTTAACATAGAATTTGATGTCATCTTTCGAAGCTGTTCGCTCAGGTCTTGAAACAACTAAGGCGTAATCTCCGTTAATGGGGGATAACCCATTCGTGGGAGATAATTCAGATAACGATTTTATATGGTTGTTGAATTTCACACAGATAATATCAAGATCACTCTGCATTAACAGTTTCCCGCTGTAGGAAAGATCGATACATTTCTGAGCCAAATTGGTGGTGAATTCTGTTGTTTCTTCAACGGCTTGAATGACACCGGATAAAGTTGGGTTGTCGACTGAATCTTGAAGTTCCGGCGGCAGAGCGGCGAGGATGGGGAGAATCTCGTTTAGCTTGTTTCTTATTAAATTCCATCTGGATGCGAAGACTTTGATCGAGTGAGAAAGGGTAATTAACGAAGAAATTTGGTCGGTCGGTAGCCGGAGCTTTGAATTCCCGGCGAGTTGGGTGTTTTCTTCCACCATTTCGGCGTTTTACTTGTTCAGAAACAAACCCATTTTCCGGCAGCCATTTCCGGCGAGTTGTTGAGGGGCTTTGAAGGTGAAGTTACGTCGCATTGATGGTGTTACAACTGTTGTACTTGTCACCTCGAGTGAAGTATAGGTGGTTTTTGATTTTACTAATATATCCTTTGAGGCTAGTAATGATTATGTAGTCATTACTTTGAGCTAGTGGGGGCATGTTTGGTATTTTACATATAGAAAGAATGTGAAAATGGTTAGCTGATCAGTCGTGGGTTTGTTACTAGTTGAAACCAAAATGAGATAAATAGTTAGACATTTAATATTTAATTTTAATATAAAATTATATTTTAAACACTTATTATTAAAATTGTTTTTAAGACTATTTCCATTACAAATATAATCCAAATTAATCACAGTATATACTAAAAAAACTAGTTTCTTTTTAATCGACCTATTAACTAAATTGTATCATTTTTTTTTCTTCCATTATCAATCCAATCCATACAAACTCATAAATATAGCTTATGGTTATGTTTTATTCAATCAAAATAATATCTATAACTATTTACATTTTATAATAATTATAAACAATTTATTTTTATGTTAAACCAGCAAATATTTACCATGGAAAATATGGAAAACAAATACTCTCGTGCGTCTTTTTTTTTTTTTTCTAAATTTGGAAAACAGATACTCTCGTGTGTCTTTTTTTTTTCTCTCTATCCTCTCTCTTTTCTCTATACCACCAATACCATTTTATTATATAGAAATCAATATAACATGGATCAATTTGATTTAATATATAAAGCCATTAACAACACACCGCCTTCAAGGTTGGTGGAACAATCGTATTTTAGCACTCTTTTTGGGAGTCACCACGATGAGGCTAGTCTAAGATCACTATAACAATTAATTAAGTTTATAAGGTCCTAATGATTATGAGTTAAAGAAATTACAATATAATATATAAATCGAACATTACTTTTGTTATGAAAATAAAGATAGTGGACTATGAAATCTTATATTAATTTTCTTTGGCCCTTTACACTAGCATATTTATTTACTTTTTGTTTTAAAATGGAATAAGCATCTTAGAAGTACTTTGAAGTTTCTTTAGATAGCTTTTGGTCCCCAATAAAAGTTGTATATTTTTCACAGGGCCAAAGTTTATATTTTGCACTTTCCAAACATCAAAAAGAGAAAAGAAAAGTTAACTTACCTTCGAAGTCAATTTATTTATTAATTTGCTTTCGTTTGGCACGTTTGGCACTAGAATATTTACGTTTGGTATGGTAGCTAAGCTTATTTTTAAGATATGTTAGATTGTATGATTTGAAAAATACCTTATAATTTAGGATTTTTTGGATTGGTTTATAGTTGAAATAATGAAATTTGCCGTTAAACTACTATATAAGTGCTTTCAGCACTAGTCAAATGTTAGGTGTTGTTTATTTTTTTGTAAAAAACCTATTCAGGCCTCTTATTGCTTTCATCTATCTAGCAGTTGTTTGTTTTTTAGAAGTCTTCGAAGTAAAAAAACTTATGGTCATGTTCTGTTTGGGATAACATTTGTATTGTCTCTTCCAACCTCTTCTTTTTTCCTTGATGAATATTGATTATATGTTGTTGAAATCTTGCTAAATTTTTATTTTACCTTCCTTTTTTTGTTTTTTTTATTCTTGCTAAATTATTTTTTTCGTTTTTTATATAGAATAATGATAATTTCTTGCTGAAATATTATTATTGTTGAAATATCATAAAATCTTCTTGAAATGTCATAGATTATTAAATTTGCGGTATTAAAAAACTATTTTCGGTATATAAAATCAATTTATTTTAATTTTTTAATATCTGCAGCAACATGCAGATGTTAAAAAACAAACACGCTTTTTATTACAGTTTACAGTCGTTTGGTCCACCTCTTCCGCTGCAGATGGTTGCAGAGGTGGTCCGCAGAATTAATGAATTTTTGCTTCAAAAATAACAAACAACACCTTAGTCTCCATAACGATATCCAATATGAGGTACATAAGTTATAAGTATCTTAATCCAACATTTTAAACAGTAGATTGTAGAATTTTATGTCTTAATTTTATTTTTTTAAAAATAAAAACCAAAATGTCATCTATCATTGTTAATGATGGAATATTTATTTTAATTCCTCTAATCTACCATTATGGTGTTTCCATTAGAGAAATCAAATATCCTTCTATTTTTTTATTTTTATTTATATTTCTATTAATATGAAATTGTGACAAGTGTTATATTTGAATAATATTGATTATATTTTAGTACATTTATCATCATTTCAAATAGATAAAGGATAAGTAGGAAGAAAAGTAAAAATATATTTAATTTCTTTTTCAATAATCGTAAACGATGTTGATTTTGCTACTATGGAGTTAAACACCCCTAGTAGGGTTAGTAAAAATTAGTTTAAAATTAAAATGTTTTTCAGGTCTAAATGTGGAATAGTGATCCCAAACATATCCTATTTTAAAATCATAGCTTAAATCGTACCAGAGTTTCAGTTCTAATATCATAACAAAAGTTTAAATGAACTATACATGCATGACCTTCAAATGTCCAAGCATACGGTAATAGTCTTCAATCCTTAATGTGTGAGTATGTAACAACCCCAAAACACGATAAAAAATTTCATTTTTAAAACAAGTACTACAAGTATAAAATTGTTCCAAAACCATCATAATGTATAAAAATCACATCATCGGAGTACAATGTCAAAAATGCGGAAATAACGGGAGAGAATGATGTGCCATCACGTCGGGCCCTTCCCATTAGTATCGGAAGTACCTGAAACCATAAACACAAATCTGTAAGCAAATGCTTAGTAAGTTTTCCACAAAGTACCACATACTAACATACAACTTACTGCTATGGGCCAAACCATAGTTTTACGTATAATTCTTGCCAAGGGCCAAATCCCGGTCTTCCATACAACTGTCAGGGGCCAGATCCTGGTCTTTCATGCAACTGTCAGGGGCCAGATCCTGGTCTTTCATACAGGTGTCAGGGGCCAAACACTAGTCTTTCATACACATAACACACATGTAATTTGTATCCTATAAACAAATAATGGGCCGCCCTTCGTGCCTTCGACCCATTGATACAGTGAGAAAACTCACCTCAGTTTGTTGGAAGCAACAAGATGCTCGACTGCTAAACAGGAAGATCCCACACTACACAAACAATTAGCCTTAATCAAAATTTGGTCACAATCCCAAATTATGGGCCTAAGCCCTAAGTCCAACTATGAAAATAAAGGCTCAAATGCTTTATCCCCTTAATGGGCCTAACTATTCCTGGCCCAAATGCAATAACGGGTCCAAGGCCCCAATAGGCCCAACTATGCCACTTAAGGCCCAATAGAAATTTCAAAGGCCCACCTACTCTAAACAAATCAAGGCCCAAAACCAATAGGTCCCAAATGACCCAAAAGCCCAACACAATCCCAAAAGCTCACTGGGAGCGTACTAGCGGCGTAATCCCAGTACGCTCAGCGTATAAGCCCGCCATGCAGTACGCGTTGCGTACACCTTGGTACGCCTAGCGTACTGCGCTGCTCAACACCTTCAGCCATTTGCTGCTTAATCCATGCAGTCACTTAATCTCATTACCAGATTTCGGTCATTAAAAGGGTCCTACAGCATAAAGTTGACAACTTTATGCCTTAGCATGTCTTATGGGAGTGCAACATCCATTTTTGTTCATCAAAGCTCACTTAAAGGACCTAGATTCATGCATGGCTTCATATCCATTACCAAGATAACATTTTTATGCTTCTGACATGCCAAAGGTACTAAGATCTAACATTTCCAACTTATGGAGTTAACCAAACTCACAAAAGAGGATCCATGGTCCTAAAATGAGCTTATAAACAAACCCTAACTCTAACTATTAAAAGGATCAACAAGGTATGAGCTTTTTACCTCCAAAAGCTTCCTAAGATGATGTAGATTCAGGATCTTGAAGCTCAACCACGTCCAAGGCTTGCTCACCAACTTCTTCTTCTTGCAAACACACCAAAAAGGCCACTAAAGTCACTTTTAAGCTCAAAGATCACTTACAATGGCAACTAGGGTTTAAGGGACGTTCAAAGGCAGTGGAGGCTGATAAGAGTGAGGGGTCCAAGGGTCATAAGTGAGCTAAAATAGGGTTCATGCCCTAAAATTAGGGTTTTAGCAAATGGCTATGTACGCCCCGCATACGCTTCGTACTCCCCGCATACGCTTCGTACGCCCCGCGTATGTGGCTCCTTGTCCCGACTCTACATGCCCATGTACACTAAGCGTACATAGACGTACGACCATCGTACGAAGGGACCTCTTTCGTAAGAAAATTATTATCCCTAGGACTAAAATGTAACATACTTGAATCCGAGTGTTACAAATCTCCCCCAATTGAATTAGACTTCGTTCTCGAAGTCTGCTGTCGCGAACAAATATGGGTAGTGCTCTCTCATCTCATCCTCCGGCTCCCACGTCCACTCGGAGCCCCTTCGGTGCTGCCACTGCATCTTCACCAGATTCACGACATTGTTACGTAGAGTCTTAGTTTTCCAGTCAAGAATTGCAATGGGCTTCTCCATATAATTCAGGCCCTCATCCACATGAATATCATCTAATGAGATCACTGCAGAATCATCAGCTACACATTTCCTCAACTGAGATACATGGAAAGTGTTATGGATCTCACTAAGCTTATCAGGAAGATCCAATCGGTATGCAACCCTACCAACACATGCATAAATCTTGAATGTACCAATAAATCGGGGACCCAGCTTGCCCCTCTTTCGAAATCGGATGACACTTTTCGAAGGTGACACCTTCAGCAACACAAAGTATCCCACCTGAAACTCGAGATCAGAACAACGTCGGTCAACATAACTCTTCTGACGACTCTGCGCGACCTGAAGTCTGTCACGCACTTGCTGAATCAACTCAATGGTCTTAAGCACCACCTCGTTGCTTCCCATGACCCGATGTCTGACCTCTCCCCAACAAACCAGGGTCCTACACCTCCTTCCATAGAACATCTCGAATGGTGGTTGATCAATACTTACATGATAACAGTTGTTGTAAGAGAAATCTGCCAGTGGAAGGTAAGTATCCCAACTCCCTCCAAAATCCAGCACGCAAGCCCGGAGCATGTCCCTCGAGTGTCTGGATCGTCCGCTCGCTCTGACCGTCGGTCTGGGGGTGGTATGTTGTACTAAAATGCAATTGAGTACCCAAATCCTCATGGAACTTCCTCCAAAACCTGGAGGTGAAACGAGCATCGCGATTCGAGACCACAGATACCGGCACCCCGTGCCTGAATACCACCTCCCGAACATAGATATCTGCTAACTTTTCTGCGGATATAATCTCGGCAATCGGGATAAAATGTGCACTCTTGGTCAACCTGTCCGCAATGACCCAAATAGAATCAACACCCAGTGCCGTCCTGGGCAATTTCGTGATAAAATTCATAGTGATATCCTCCCACTTCCACATGGGGATGGGTAACCACTGGACCTTGTCGTGAGGTCTCTGATATTCGGCTTTGAACTTACTACAAGTCAAACACCGCTTAACGAACCAAGCAACTTCCTTTTTCATACAGGGTCACCAGTAGTTCAACCTCAAATCTCGGTAGATCTTCGTGACCCCTGGGTGGATAGAAATTTTTGACTTATGTGCCTCCTCCAAAATCATCTGTCTCACCCCACCTACTATCGGAACCCAAACCCTACCACACTGAGTCAATAAGCCCTGAATGTCTCTAACAAACAAAGGAATCTGCACTCTAATCCACTTAGTCTTCCAATTTTCCCTTTTCAATCCTTCCACCTGAGCCTCCTTGATCAAATCCATCAAAGGTGAAGTGATAGTCATCCTTAAAAAAATATCTCGGATCGATGAGAAAACCTCCTTATGGATCAAAGCATCGGCCACCACATTGGCCTTCCCAGAGTGGTACAGAATATCACAGTCATAATATTTTACCACATCCAACCACCTCCGCTGCCACATATTCAAATTCGCTTGATCCATCAAGTATTTCAAACTTTTGTGATCAGTGAAGATAGTACACCGAACTCCATGCAAATAGTGCCTCCAGATCTTCATGGAAAACACCACTGCCCCCAATTTCAAATCATGTGTGGGGTAATTTTCCTCATGCGGCTTTACCTGCCTCGAGGTATAAGCAATAACATGTCCTCTCTGCATAAGAACAACTCCCAATCATGAAATAAAGGCATCACAATAAACCACAAAATCATACAACTCCTTGGGAAGTGCGAAAATAGGGGCCTCGCACAACCTCTGCCTCAGCGTCTCGAAGGCCAACTACTGATCCGGACCCCACCGAAAGGTCACATTCTTCTTGGTCAGATGGGTCAGCAATCTTGGAGAAGTCCTGAATAAATCTCCGGTAATACCTCGCAAGACCCAAGAAACTTTGGATCTCTGATGCACTTTTTGGAATTTCCCAACTCATCACATCCTTGATCTTGGCCGGGTCCACCAAGATTCCATCCTGATTTTGTCGTGCCCCAAAAACTGCACCTCACACAACCAAAACTCACATTTTGAGAATTTGGCATACAACGTCTCCCTCCTCAAGGTCTCCAACACCTCTCGCAGATGTTGTTCATGCTGCTCCTTAGTCTTGGAGTAGACCAGAATATCATTAATAAAAACAATCACCGATCTATCCATCATCAGCCTGTAGACCCGATTTATAAGGTCCATGAATATTGTTGGGGCATTGGTGAGACCAAAGGGCATCAACACAAACTCGTAATGACCATAACGATTTCTAAAGGCTGTCTTCTGAACATCCTCATCCTTGATCCTCATTTGATGGTATCCCGACCGAAGATTAATCTTGGAAAACCAAGATGCACCCTAGAGTTGGTCGAATAGATCGTCAATCCATGGAAGTGGGTAACGGTTCTTCACCGTTAGCTTGTTCAGTTCCTGATAATCGATACACATCCTGTGTGACCCGTCATTCTTCTTCACAAACAAAATCGGTGCCCTCCACGGGGAACTGCTCAGACAGATGAAACCCTTGTCTAGCAGCTCCTACAACTGCGTAAACAACTCCTGCATCTTAGGCAGTGCTAGGCGGTATGGCGCCTTGGCTATCGGAGCCGAACCAGGCATTAAATCAATCTGAAACTCAACCTGCCTCTCGGGAGGCACTCCCGTAAACTCCTCGAGAAAAACATCAGGAAAATCCTGCATAATGGGTACCCAGCTCAATTCTGACACAGCCTCAACCCGAGGATATAACAGATAGGCCAAAAACACAGAACAACCCTACTGCAGAAACCTCCTAGCCCTCGCAGCTAAACATAGAGTTGGTCCATACGAAGCTCTCTCACCGCGAATGACCAGTTCTCCCCCACTTGGGGTTCGAACTCCCACCAACTGTCGTTCGTAATCAATCACGACCCCATTGGGCCCCAACCAGTCCATACTGATGATCACCTTCAATCCCTTCAAGGGGATCAGTACCAAATCAATAGAAAACCTCTCACTGAACATGTTCAGAACACAACCTCGGAAAACCCTCGCAGCACTCACAGTATGATCATCCGCGATCTCCACCTCCAGAGGTGAGTCCAAGGTCCCTGGAGCGTCTCGAAACTTCTTGATGAGTGCAAGAGATACGAAGGATCGGGTAGCCCCCGAATCAAACAAAACATGAGCAGACAACCTATTGACCAAAAAGGTGCCTATGCAATATCATAGCGAATATAAGAATAACAAGAAAGCAATAAAAGATAGAATTAAGTCACATAGCCTTGATCTTCACCGCAGGAGCCTCCGCCTTGCCCTGACGGCCATCGATAATCCTCAAAGTGTCGGGCGCAGGCGCCACCAACGCTCCCCCAGTCAGTCTCAGACAATCGACTTTCTTATGGTCGGTCTGGTTGTAGTAGAAACAAAACAAAGCCCTATTGGGGCAGTCCTTGCTCACGTGGCCCACCTGGCCACAACTGAAACATCCAAAGCTTGAAGACCGATAGGCTCCACTGTGCAGCTTGTCGCACTTGGTACACCGGCTCCGACCCTGCTGGCCTCTGCTATGAGTATCTGAGGTCTTGGGCTTCTTGTCCTGTCCCACTGCTGTCTGCACTTGCTCCGGCTTTTGCTTCGTCCGGAGCTCCAACTCAATTTCCTGCTCACGGGCCTTCTCAATCATATCATTAAGGGTCTTGCACCCCGAAAAGATCACAAACTCCCTGATATCATCCCTCAAAATAGCATGATATCTCGTCTTCCTCATCTCCTCATCCGGAACATACTGTGGAACCAATAATGTCCTCTCCCTAAATTTAACGGTGATCTCTGCAACAATCTCTGTAGTTTGGTGAAGGTCCTGGAACTCCCTCACCAGCTGCTGCACCTCAATAGCTAGTGCAAACTCCTAATAAAATCTCTGCACAAAATTCTCCCAAGTCATCACTATAATAGCCGACATCTAACCGCTCTGGTGACCTCCTCCCACCAGTCCCGCGCTCTGTCCCTCAGCAAACAGGACGCAAATCCCATTTTTGCCACCTTAGGGCAAAAGCTCGTGCACTGAGCATTCTCCATGTCAACGATCCAGCGGCGGCTAGCGATGGGGTCCTTAGCTCCAACGAATTTATGTGCTCCGCACGCCTTGAACTCCCGAAACAAGGGAGTTTGAGGCCCAATCTGTCCTGCAACAATCTCGACTCGAAATGACCTGAGCCGCTCCTCCATGGTCTCCATAATCCCCTCCTTGATGGTACCGAAAATCACCAGGGTAGCATCAAGGATGTCGCGAGTAACCTTGGATGCGATAAGCTCACACAACCTCTCGTCAATCGGCTCAGTGCCTGAACTTGAACCTGAACCAGAGCCCGATCCTGAACCTGAACCTCCTCATGTAGTCATCACCATCCTCAAATTGAAAATACGACATAGAATCAACTAATAAAGAAGTTCGAGGGGATTCCTTTGATGGGTTTTATACAAACAATCCTATGTGTGCATGTAACCCTAATTGGATCTATGTTGTTACTATTAGACATACAACTTTATGAACACAAAAGGAAACCTAGCATGCATTTACTATTTTCGAAATTGACATAGGAGAATAGAATACATACCTTTTGTTGTTATATAGTAATAACAACTAATTCCTTGAGTTTCCTTAGCTCTTGAAAGCAAGTACCACAAGTGTAGTACCTCTAATGGCTCACAAACACACTTTGAGTGAGAGGAGGAATATGAGAGAGAGGAGGAAGGGTACTAAGCTCCAAAATTCGGCTCTAGTAGGGTTTTCCCAAGGGGTGGTCAAATTCTAGTGCCTATGGTGCTATTTATAATTGAGGCTAGCTAGGGTTTCAAGGTGGAAACCCTAATCCCTTAGCTTAGGGCCTAAGCAAGTCCATGGACTCCTTTCCTTAAGCCCTTGGACGAAAACTCCTAGATCCTTCTAGGATTTTCGTTCAAGCCTTAATAAAGGTGATCCAATAGCCCAAAGTCTCAACTATCAAATAATTACAAAACAGCCCTGTACTTTTAATTAATTCCTTTAATCCCAAAATTAATTTCTAATTAAATTCTGATTAAATACTAATTAATAATATGATTCCAAATTAATATATTATTCATATAATATATTAACAAATCATTTTTATACCCTAATTTGTTATTCTTAACAATAAACCAGCCTATCTCCTCAACAGTCATCCTGTCTAGTCACCAGTGTGAAGGCAACCCAAAAGGACCATGCTCACAATCGTGTCAAGTACATACCAAAATAGTTATGGACTTAGACACTAATTCAACAGTCTCCCACTTGGATAAGTCTAATAACTATTCTGCGTATGACTTCAGAACCTGATCAGCAATCATAGCTTTCAAAAGCCGCTGTCAACTCTGATCTTATCAGAAGCGTGTCCTTTAGATAAGAGATCATATATTCCTCCATTCTTGATATCGTATAGACGTGAGACATGGATTGAAATCATTCTCTCAGTCTATGTGTTGTTTCTCGATTTCCGATTTATGACGACTGACAACAGACTACAATTGAACACATCAACTTAGTCCCGGCTTGGCCAAGCGCTTAGGTGTCATCACTAAATCATCAAGGGGTCCACAAATATCGCTTTTATCCCACTTTGGGTAAAAGGAACGGATAAACTTCGACTCAATGCTCGCTTGTACTCACTCACCGAATCACACACAACAATACGTTTTATAACACCAAGTTACTGGTGCGTTTACATATTATCAATGTGTAACCGACTCGTAAGATACAACTCACACATCTTGGTTTCAAGAATATAAGAAATTATCGTCTCACCAATCACTCGTGATAAAATCCATGAAGCGATCCAAGTGAGCGTGGATTTAATCCAATGCTCAAATCATATTCGTAAGCACTCATGAACATTACAGCAAACCTTTGCTATGTCTAATACACTTTAGACAATCTACAAACCAATTCATGACAATCTTCTTTCATACCTACTCCCAAAGTATGAGCGACTGTGGAACGTTCGAATAATCTTATTATTCAGGAAGTCAAAACATGCAAAGTGAAACACAAGAATAATCGAACCCAATATGGCCCCAAACGTTTGAGTATAAATAAAACTCCTTTTACTTAATCACCATATTGATTACACATTATTCATTGTATAATGTTTCGGGTAATCAACTTATTACTTGAATTGCAACAACAATTGACCCATGCTCTTAGCATGCACACTATGTTTACCTATGGTCCTTACTTTGTGAAATAGTATAACTGAATAACATTTTCAATCACACTCATTTCATAATTCCCAATCCTTACCACAAGTGTGAGAATACCAAATTCTTGCCACTTATAGAATATGTTAGATTTTAACGTTTTATGCAACGATCCTTTCGTAATGTTATAGCGCCAAAGTCACAAAGACTTTGCCAATGAAATTACAAAGTCATCTATTGGAGATTGTTGCAAGAAAATTCCATAGATATGAAGTCTCACATTCAAAGTACATTCCTTTGAACATCCTTCTTGCATAAAAGTTTCTAATCTAGACATAAATTCTTAACGTCCAACTCCCAATAAGGAAACATTTCCATATTTGCCATATGACAACTCATTATAAATAGAATCTTATCTATTCATAACAATGTCAATATGGTCCATTCATGACTATACTTCCAACTGTCCACAAGCGACCAATCTTTGGCGAACCTTAGATTGTCCTTGACAGTTGTTTAATTATTTTAGCCAAATCCGGTTCTAGTCCCTTTTTCCCTCTTAATGCCCTTGGCATTTGGAAAATTTTAGAATGGTCAAATATTACAGCATATGCAATCAATCCTATACGAGAAGCGTATGGGACACAATTCATAATGTCTTACATAAAAGCATGATACTTTATCAGCCATTTTCCATAATATTTCTATTTGCCACATTCTCACAATTCGAACTATGAAGAGGGATGCCGTAATCATAATCGAATTTTGAGAATGCAGTTAATATATTCTTGACTAAATTTGATTAAAATTTCTCGATCTAAGCTTTTAGATTGGAAACGAAGTATAACATTCTCTCCCTTAATTATAGCAAAACAACTTTTTAACCCCTGCAACTTTGCAAAGTGAAACTTTTGTTTTCTATAATTAATATTGCTAACTTGCAACACTTAAAATAATAATCATGCTCCCACTAACATGATGATTATATCCATTCCAGCATAACATTTATGCTCCCACTAGCTTTGACACGTATTCAGAAACCAGCTAAACTTCTAGAAAACAATACTTATTGACTTCCAAAGTTCATTGTTTCTAATACGATATGCTTTGATAAGCTTTTATCCAAGCTCCTCAAACTCATACACCTTCCCTTAGATAGCTTACATGTGTGTCTAAACTAATTCAGAACTTATATTACTAAGTCCCAAATGTTCAGACTAATTGCCAAATCTCACAATTCGAACTATGAAGAGTGATGTCGTAATCATAATCGAATTTGAGAATGCAATTTACATAATCGCTATCTCCTTAAAATCTCTCTTAGTGAAAGCGTTTCCTCACAATCATTTTCATGAAGGAGAAAAACCTTATGACACTTAGATTTTATGGTATATGTGTTCATATCCATGTGAATTTGTCATAACCATAATTGTAAGATAATGTTTGTGACAAATCCAACTCTTATGGACAGAACTTGTTCATGCTTGATTTCATGCCATCAAGGGTCCCACCATTGCTTCGAAGTTATTTAGCAGTTCACCTTTACTAGTTAATGTACTTTCATTGAACAAGGTGCTTGCCCTTATGCAGTCTATTGAGAACTCGTAGAACTCATATGCATAGTTTACTAAACCGGAATGGCACAGAAACAAGCATACGTTAACACGATGGGTTACAAACCTCAAGTCGTGTGCTAGTGTTTAATAATAGGTTTACTCTTGATTAGTTCTTGAAACTTTTCAAGATCGTTTAGACTCCCACTGACCTCTTGACATATAAGATTCTCTTGTTAAGAAAACATTCCTTGACAAACAAATACTCAAGAGTTAGTGCGGATTTTTATCAAGATAAACACTATACACAATTGGTATTGGTTGGTCTTTGTCTTATCCAAGACATCACAATTTACCAATTTCAAACGTGCAAGAGTAAGAAAAACAATTTTCTACTTCACATTTGAAGAGTGTGTTAGAACTTCTTAAGATGTATCACTCAATTCACAATCTTGGAGTATGACTCTAAGACTTAATTTTGGAACGAAGTATGACTCATCCTTTTGATTTAACCATTTCAACAATTTCCGATTCCTCTTCTTAGCCATACTAGTGCACTAAGATGTCCTTAGAGGATTAATTGTGATATGGTTTTACAATCAACAAGATGATCATAAAATACGATACAAAAGTACTCTCCCTTCTTCTTAGATTGGAGAAACTTTTTATCTTTCTGCCTTCATTGATTCTACTTATTCGTTCTACCATTCATTGAACCTTTTCAATGATTCAGAATTACACTTAATACACATTTACTAGACCTTTAGTAAATCATGACGAATAATGTAATTATTATTTACGGTGGACTTGACTAGTGCACAACATTGTGTACTAGTTCCTTTAGTCCTTTACTTGACTCACATACTTATGTGAAAAAGGAATTAGTCTTAATTACTTAAGTACCAAGATTTCCATACATCACACAATACAAGTTGTATGATTCCAAGTTTCTGTCCAATTGAAACTTGGGCGATGAGAATCTTTCCTTACTTAGAAAATTATGACACTACCATGAATAACATAACTAAGAATCACATCCATTTCAACATTGCTAATAATAGAAATACACAAACATCAATTTTTTCATACATGTCATTGCAAGGATAAATAAATAAGACAAAATCAAAATTTATTTTATTGCGGAAAAATTTGTCCTTACAACGCAACTCAATTGAAAAACTATGCTATTACATTTCTTAGCAATCTATCCTAACTCTAAAGTAGCAGCTCAAAAATCCGATCTTTGAATCCATGTGATTGAAATCCATTTCTTCGCGATTAGACTCCGCTCACTTCTTCCTTTCTTTTCTTTGATTCTTCAAAACATCAAAAATGTAATCTTATCACATAATGTATCAAGAATCAAAAATAGGAACTTATAGAGTTAGTTAATGGAGTTTACCTGAAATAGAGCCATACGTCTTGACTCTCCCATCTCTTAGATCTCTCAGGTAGACAGGGAAGCTTCGTCTCTAATGCCCCTTCTCTTGGCAGTAAAAGCAAATTGACCTTTTTGGAACAGCACACAGAACTACTTCAGACTTTGCCTTTCTCTTATGATCAAACTTTTCGACCATGGCATGTCTTTCGTTGCCATTGCCTATGTCCATGGAGGTTTGGAAGGTAAATCCACAAATCAACTTTGCTTCTCCAGCGCGCCAAATCATTGCTGATTCAGCAACAACAAGCAAATAGGTGAGATCGATGAGGGTCACATCGTGGTCTATCATATATTACTCTCTTACGAACTCACTATATGAGTCAGGAAGCGACTGAATAACCTAGTCAACAGCTAGCTTCTCACGGACAACGACTCCCAACATTCTTAACCTATCAATGTGTGATTTCATCTCTAAGACGTGTGCACACACTGACTTTCCTTCTTCATGTTTACTTGCCAAAAAGGCTTGAGTGAGCTTGAACTTTTCAAGCCTTTGAACTTGTGGGTTAGGGAGAATAATAGGAGGAGGTGGAGGAAGTGAAGCATGATCTCTTGTTCCTTGATCAAATCGTGGAATATCATCTTCATGTGGAAAGCTTGTTCCAAGGGATTTGGGAAGACCATAGTTGTCATACTTTGACATCTACAAAACGGGAGAAATTTCAAGTTAGTTGATTGAGTCCTTAATAAAACACCCAAATGAGATATTAAGGCTAGGACCCAACACAATATTCTACAACACGGAAGAGGGATACCGTAATCCGGTCGCAAAATATTTGAAGGTAAGTGAATGACGATTCACTAATTTTCCACCATGAAAAATGAAAATAGAGATTAAGTTTTAAATATATCGAAAACTCCTAGATCTTTTGAGATTCATTGAACTTTTCAATGGCATATTTAAATCTCGATATACCCCTCGTTTTGTGACTGGGATGCCGAGGATCACAAAACAGGGTGTGAATAACCATGCAAATATACATGGTGCCCCCAATGTTACAGCCACCTAATCGACGTGCCGGTTAGCCACACACGCTCCATCGATCTTATACAAACATCGAGTCACCCTTTGCCACCTTTGCTTAGAGCCCATTTAGTGTGCCGGTTAACCACACACGCTCCACTAACGTCTTAGCAAGGGTACAAAGTGTAATTTCATGGAATTGCATCAAATTCACTTTTGCCTAAAGTAACTAAGATTGGGAACTTAATAAAAGCATTTAGTTACTTTATTAATCATTATACTTTTAATGAGGAATTAGTTGTCATATCCTACCCGTTCGGCTAACGACCCTCCACCAATCAAGGAAGCGGTGGGTGAGAGTGGACACCCATTAAACGGCCATTTTATAGGCCATAACCTTATACCCCCCTTATAGATCAGCTTCGTGAATGAGGCCTACTAATGATAAGACTAGCTTAATCTTATACATATATATAATTATTAATCTTATAATATTATAATAGTATAAGGGTGTATTTTAAACATTTCAAAATACTAGGGTTTTAATCATATTTAAAATTTTTTGAAAATTAAAACCTTTTAATTTTAAAATCTTAAATATTAAAACTTTGATTTAATAATTAAACAATTAATTGAAATTATTAAATCTTGGAGAATAATCTATTAAATTAAACAATTAATTTTAACCTAATCCATTTATCCCTAAAATTCGAAAATTTGGGATGGGATAATTCAAAAGATCTTTAATTATCTATTTAAACAATTAAGGGATAATTACAAGATATGGCATTATCCAAATCCCTAAAATTTGGGAATCTTATCATAGGGACAAGGCAAATTTCGAAATCCTAGGGTTAGACAACCCTAATTTCGAAATCTTGGTGGCTAAGGAAAGGGTTTGGGAAACCCTAATACAATTCGAAAACTAGGGTTTTGTAACCCTAATTTCGAAAATCCAAGCCCTAGGGTTTATTAGCCATAAACCCTAATTTGTCAAATTCATACATTTGTATCAAATCTAATTGAAAACAAAAACCAAAGGCTCTGATACCACTGATGGGTTTTATACAAACAATCCTATGTGTGCATGCAACCCTAATTGGATCTATGTTTTCACTATTAGACATACAACTTTATGAACACAAAAGGAAAACTAGCATGCATTTACTATTTTCGAAATTGACATAGGAGAATAGAATACATACCTTTTGTTGTTATATAGTAATAACAACTAATTCCTTGAGTTTCCTTAGCTCTTGAAAGCAAGTACCACAAGTGTAGTACCTCTAATGGCTCACAAACACACTTTGAGTGAGAGGATGAATATGAGAGAGAGGAGGAAGGGTACTAAGCTCCAAAATTCGGCTCTAGTAGGGTTTTCCCAAGGGGTGGTCGAATTCTAGTGCCTTAGGGTGCTATTTATACTTGAGGCTAGCTAGGGTTTCAAGGTGGAAACCCTAATCCCTTAGCTTAAGGCCTAAGCAAGTCCATGGACTCCTTTCCTTAAGCCCTTGGACGAAAACTCCTAGATCCTTCTAGGATTTTCGTTCAAGCCTTAATAAAGGTGATCCAATAGCCCAAAGTCTCAACTATCAAATAATTACAAAACAGCCCCTGTACTTTTAATTAATTCCTTTAATCCCGAAATTAATTCCTAATTAATTTTCGATTAAATACTAATTAATAATATGATTCCAAATTAATATATTATTCATATAATATATTAACAAATCATATTTATACCCTAATTTATTATTCTTAACAATAAACCAACCTCTCTCCTCAACAGTCATCCTGTCTAGTCAACAGTGTGAAGGCAACCCAAAAGGACCATGCTCATAATCGGGTCAAGTACATACCAAAATAGTTATGGACTTAGACACTAATCCAACATCCTTCTTACCGGACTTCTCAGAGTTTCCAGGTCCGCTCTTGCCTGGGGTACAAGTCCTGTGCTTCCGGTAGTACGGGCTTAATACTACCTTCCACACCTACCTGTACCTTCCTCAAGGTCATACATGATTCCTCTAATTCACCAAACTATACTCAGAGACATAACTCATACAACACATCACACACATATCCTAGACTCATCTAGGATTTCTCAATCCTCACAGAATCAGAAACCTCAATAAACATCGCAGGTTACCTTATGCATGTAAGTTATACACAAATAGAATCACATAGATAGTCAAATAATGTTTCTACCCTAAGTCCACACCCAAACAAGGAACATGAAATGAGGCAGAATCCATCATTTTAAGTCTATGCAAACCTAATCGTATATAACTTTGAAAGCATACACTTAGCAATTAATAGAGTCAACATCGATTTCAAGTAATACATGGCATCAAACTTCTCCTAGGCTATAAGGCATCACATAAGTCAGGCAATTCTATCATATAGCTCCTGATGGTATCCTTAGCCCTACTCTAGCATTCAATTTCACATATCAAGCATACTAATCACAACACGTAAGCATGGGTAATTTGGGAAACACTTAGTTGAGCTCAGCCGATCGCACACATTGCACTCTCCCTTTTTACTAAAGAAAACATTTTTCAGAAAAATTCAATTTTTTTCTTTGAAAAGATTATAGTTTCCTCAGTTTGTGTTCTGAGACACCCGAGAGTGTGCCCGAATCCCACAAACCAAGGCTCTGATATTAATTTGTAACAACCCCAAAACACGATAAAATTTTTCATTTTCAAAACAAGTACTACAAGTATAAAATTGTTCCAAAACCTTCATAATGTATAAAAATCACATCATCAGAGTACAATGTCAAAAATGAGAAAATAATGGGAGAGAATGTTGTGCCATCACGTCGGGCCCTTCCTCTTAGTACCGGAAGTACCTGAACCATAAACACAAATTTGTAAGCAAATGATTAGTAAGTTTTCCACAAAGTACCACATACTAACATACAAATTACTGCTATGGGCCAAACCATAGTCTTACATATAATTCTTGCCGAGGGACAAATCCCGGTCTTCCATACAATTGCGAGGGGCCACATCCTGGTCTTTCATGTAACTACTAGGGGCCAGATCCTGGTCTTTCATGTAACTACTAGGGGCCAGATCCTGGTCTTTAATATAGGTGCCAGGGTCCAAACCCTGGTCTTTCATACACATGACACACAAGTAATCCATATCCTATAAATAAATAATGGGCCGGCCTTGGTGCCTTCGACCCATTGATATAGTGAGAAAACTCACCTCAGTCTGTTGGAAGCAACAGGATGCTTGACTGCTAAACAGGAAGATCCTACACTTCACAAACAGTTAGCCTTAATCAGAATTTTGTCACAATCCCAAATTGTGGGCCTAAGCCCTAAGTCGAACTCCTAAAATAAGGCCTCAGATGCTTTATCCCCTTAATGGGCCTAACTATTCTTGACCCAAATGAAATAACGGGCTCCAAGGCCCCAAAAGGCCCAACTATGCCACTTAAGGCCCAATAACAATTTCAAACGACCACCTACTCCAAACAGATTAAGGCCCAAAACCGAATAGAGAACAAATGAACCAAAAGCCCAACACCGACCCAAAAGCTCACTGGGAGCATACGCGCGGTGTAATCCCAATACGCTCAACGTACAAGCCCGCCATATAGTGCGTGATGCGTACACCTTGGTATGCTCAACGCATTGTGCTGGTCAACACCTTCAGCCATTTGGCACTTAATCCAGAAAGTCACTTAATCTCACTACCAGATCTCGGTCATTAAAAGGGTCCTAGGGCATAAAGTTGACAACCTTATGCCTTAGCATGTCTTATGGGAGTCCAACATCCATTTTTGTTGATCAAAGCTCACTTAAAGGACCTAGATTCATGCATGGCTTCATATCCATTACCAAAATAACTTTTTATGCTTCTACCATGCCAAAGGGACTAAGATCTAGCATTTCCAGCTTCTGGAGTCGCCCAAACTCACAAAAGAGGATCCATGGACCAAAAATGAGCTCATAAACAAACCCTAACTCTAACTATCAGAAGGATCAACAAGGTATGAGATTTTTACCTCCAAAAGCTTCCCAAGATGATATAGATTCAGGATCTTGAAGCTCAACCATGTCCAAGGCTTGCTCACCAAATTCTTCTTCTTGCAAACACAGCAAAAAAGCCATTAAAGTCACTTTCAAGCTCAAAGATCACTCTCAATGGCAACTAGGGTTTTAGGGACGTTTAAAGGCAGTGGAGGCTGATAAGAGTTAGGGTCTATGGGTTATAAGTGAGCTTAAATAGGGCTCATGCCCTAAAATTAGGGTTTTAGCAAATGGCTACATACGCCCCGCGTATGTGGCTCATTTTCCCCACTCTGCATGCCCATGTACGTTAAGCGTACATAGACGTACACCCAGCGTACGAAGGGACCTCTTTCGCAAAAATATTATTATCCCAAGGACTAAAAGGTAACATACCTGAATCCGAGTGTTGGGTTATATTTTTGTGGTTTATGCTGGGTTAATAATGTTTCTATTTATTGGGCTTAGTAAGTTAGTGATGGGTTTCGAGCAATACATCATTCCTATGGTGTACATGCAAACCCTAATAGCTTTTGGATCTAGTTTGTCTAATGAACATGCAATTGAATATCCAAAGCTATAAACCCTAGATCTATCATATAAGAACTGAAATAAGGGTTTAGTAATTACCTTTGATTGTTATATAGTAATAACAATCAATTCCTTGCTTTGATTGGCTTCAGAAAGCTTAGTGCCTCAAGTGTTGCACCTCTAATGGAGTCACAAACACCACTAAGCAACTTGGATGGAGAGGGAGGAGAGAGTAGGCACCAAAAACGGCTGGAAACCCTAAAGGAATACTTCACCACGTTTTTGGGGCATAGGGGGCCTTTATATACATGTAGGCTATTAGGGTTTACAACTAGGAAACCCTAATCTGGCTGCTTAAGCCCTAAGCAGTCCATTGACTCCTTTAACATATCCCTTGGATGAATTCCTTATGGGCTTCCCATAGAATTCGTCCAACCTATATTATTTAGGTAATCCATAGCCCAATTGTAATTATCTTATAATTACAATTCCAGTCCCCTAAGTTTAATTAATCTCTTTTAGCCACTAAATTAATTCTTAATTAATTCTTGACTAATATTAATTAAACAATATGATTTCTCCTTTAATATATCATTCTTATAATATATTAATAAATCATAATTAAACCTTTCTCTCCTTAATTCATCCTACATATTGCTATGGTGAAGGCAACCCAAAAGGACCATGCTCATAATCGGGTCAAGTACATACCAAAATAGTTATGGACTTAGACACTAATCCAACAGTCTCCCACTTGGATAAGTCTAATAACTATTTTGCATAACTTCAGAACCTGATCAGCAATCGTAGCTTTCAAAAGCCGCTGTCAACTCTGATCTTATCAGATACGCGTGTCCTTTAGATAAGGGTTCATATATTCCTCCATTCTACAAGATATCGTATAGACACAAGACATGGATTTAAATCATTCTCTCTATACTGTTTCCCAACTTCCGATTTATGACGACTGACAACAAACTATAATTGAACACATCAACTTAGTCTCGGCTTGGCCAAGCGCTTAGGGTGTCATCACTAAATCATCGAGAGGCCCATAAATATCGCTTTTATCCCACTTTGGGTAAAAGGAATGGATAAACTTCAACTCAAATGCTCGCTTGCATTTACTGATCGAATCACACACAATAATAAGTTTTATAACACCAAGTTACTGGTGCGTTTTCTTATTATCAATGCGCAACCGACCAACAAATAACAACTCACACGTCTCGGTTTCAAGAATATACAATGTTATCGTCTCAAAATTACTCATGATAAAAACCATGAAGTGATTCAAGTGAGCATGGGTTTGATCCAATACTCTAATCTTATTAAATCACTCATGAATTCTGCAGCAAACTTGTGCTATGTCTAAACACTTAGACAATCTACAGACAGATTCATGACAGTCTTCCTTCATACCTACTTCCAACGTATGACCGACTGTGGATGTTCGAATAACCCAGTTATTCTGGAAGTCAAAACATGCAAAATGAAACACAACGATAATACTTAATCCTATATGGCCCCAAAACTTTTGAGCGTAAATAAAACACTTTTATTTAAACACCATATTGATTACTCATTATTCATTGCTTACTGTTTTAGAAAATCAACTTATTACTCGAATTATAACCACAATTGTCCCATGCTCCAAGCATGCACACTTTGATTTCCTATGATCCTTACTTTGTGAAATAGATCAATTGAAAAACATTTCCAATGAAACTCATTTCACAATTCCCAATCCTTATCATTAGCGTAAGAATACAAAATTCTTGCCACTTTTAGAA
This sequence comes from Lactuca virosa, assembly GCF_052849685.1. Classification (NCBI taxonomy): domain Eukaryota; kingdom Viridiplantae; phylum Streptophyta; class Magnoliopsida; order Asterales; family Asteraceae; genus Lactuca; species Lactuca virosa. The sequence goes on along the minus strand of NC_136426.1, from coordinate 299,094,048 downwards.
TATGTCAGATTCTAACATTTTATGCAACGATCCTTTCGTGAAGTCACAACACAAAAGGCACAAAGATTCGGCCAATGAAATCACAAGGTACTCTATCAGAAATTGTTACAAAACAATTATATATATGTGATGTCTCTCACTTAAAGTACATTCCTTTGAACATCCTTCTCGCATAAAAGTTTCTAATCTAGACATATTTCTTAATATCCAACTCCCATTAATGGAAACATTTCCATATTTTCCATATGACAACTCATTCTTAATAGAATCTTATCTATTCATAATGATGTCAATATAGTCCATCCAGTACTATATTTCCAACTACTCACAAGCAACAATTCCTTGGCCCTTTGATAGTTGTTTAATTATTTTAGTCAAATCCAGCTCTAGTCCCTTTTCCCTCTTAATGCCCTAGGCATTTGGAAAATTTTAGAATGGTCAAATATTATAGCATTTGCAATCGATCCTATACCCGAAGCGTATTGGACATGATGCATAATGTCTTACATAAGGACTTGATACTTTATCAATCTTCTGCCATAATATTTTATGTGTCACGTTCTCACAATTCGAACTATGAAGAGGGATGCCGTAATCATAATCAAAATTTGAGAACACACTATGTATCCTTCGACTAAATTTTTTAAAATTTCTCAATCTAAGCTTTAAATTTTGAAACGAAGTATAATATTCTCTCCCTTAATTATAGCAAAACAATTTTACAACCCTTGCGACTTTGCAAAGTATAACTCTTGTTTTCTATAATTAATATCGCTAACTTGCAATACTTACCATAATAATCATGCTCCCACTATCATGATGATTATTTTCTTACCAGCATAACACTTATGCTCCCACTAGCTTTGACATGTATTCAGAAAACAGCTGAACTTCCAGAGAACAATGCTTATTGAATTCCTTAAGTTCATATTTCTAATACTTGATGATTTGATAAGCCTTTATCTAAGCTTCTTAAACTCATACACCTTTGCCTTAGAAAGCTCATATGTGTGTCTAGACAAATTCAGAACTTATGTTACTAAGTCCCAAATGTTCAGACTAATTGCCAAATCTCACAATTCGAACTATGAAGAGGGATGCCGTAATCATAATCGAATTTGAGAATACAATTTTCACAATTGCTATCTTCTTAAAATCTCTCTTAGTGAAAGCATTTCCTCACAATCATTTACATGAAGGAGGGAAACCTTATGTCACTTATATTTTATGGTGTATGTGTTCCTATCCATGTGAATTTGCCAAAACGAAGGTTTGTGACAAATCCAAAAACATACGGACTGAACTTTCTCAATCTTGATTTCTTGCCTCATCGTAACACGAGTGCCCACCATGTCTTCCAAGTAGTTTAGCAACTCGCCCTTACATATCAATGTACCTTCCATTGATCAAGGTACTTGCCTTTATGCATACAAATGAGAACTCATAGAACTCAGATGCATAATTAACTTAACTGGAATGGCGCATAAAACAAAATTATGTCATCCACGATAGGTTACAAACCTCAAGTCGTGCGCTAGTGATGATCAATTAGGTTTATTCTTGAAACTTTTCAAGACCATTAAGACTCCCACTGACTCCTTGACATATAAGGTTCTCTTGTCAAGAAACATTTCTTGACAAACAAATATTCAAGAGTTAGTGTAGCTTCTTATCAAGCTTAACACTTCACACAATTGGTCTTAGTTGGTCTTTGTCTTATCCAAGACATCACAACTTACCAATCTCAAATGTGCAGGAATAAGAAGACTTTTTCCAATTCCACATTTGTTGAGTGTTATAAACCTACTAATGACGTGTCACTCAATTCGCAATCTTGGAGTATGACTCTAAGATTCGATATTGGAACGAAGTATGATTGATTTCTTGATTTAACCATTTCCACAATTCCCGATTCCTCTTCTTAGACATACAAATGTACTAAGACTCACTTAGAGGATCAATTGAGACATGGTTCTTAATCATTAATACTTTATCATAAAACACAATAAAAGGTACTCTCCCTTCTTCTTAGAACAGAGAAACTTTTATCTTTCTGCCTTCTTGATTCTTCTTATTCGTTCTGCCATTTATTGAAACCTTTTCAATCAACTCAGAATTACACTTAGTCTTATAAGTATAATCATATTTACTAAACTTTAGTAAATCATGACGAATATCTTTATCACTCTTGTGGTGGACTTGATCAGCGCACAACCAAGTGTACCTGATCCCTAGCCCTTCACTTGACTCTTTGTCAATGAATTAGTCTAATTTCCAAAATATGAAGTTTCTCATTCATCACGCAATGCATGTTGCATGATTCCAAGTTTCTGTTCAATTGAAACTTGGGCGATGAGAAACTCTCCCTATTTGGTAAATTCTCGAGATTTCACAAATAAAATAATCAAGAATCACATCCAATTCAACATTGCTAAAATTAGAAATACATAAATATCCATTTTCACATATGCCATTGCAAGGATAAATAAATAGGACGAAATCAAAATTCATTTTATTGCGGAAAAACTTGTCCTTACAATGCAATTCAAATGAAAAACTATGCTATTTCAATTTGTAAGCAATCTATTCTAACTCTAAAGTAGTAGCTCAAAAATCCGATCTTCAAGCAATGCGATCGAAATCCATTTCTTCACGATGAGATTCAGCTTACTTCTTCCCTTAATTTTCCTCTCTTTTCTTCGATCCTACAAAACATCAAAATGTAATCTTATCACATCATGTATTGAAAATCAAAGAATAGGAACTTATAGAGTTAGTTATTGGATTTTACCTGAAGTAGAGCCATACGTCTTGACTCTCCCATCTCTTAGATCTCTCAGGTAGTTTGGGCAGCTTCGTCTCCAATGCCCCTTCTCTTGGAAATAAAAACAAATGGACTCCTTTGGTACATAGCAAGGGACAATCTCAGTCTTTTCTAGACTTCCAATGTAGCCAGTGTCCAATGAAGTATGGGAGTTTGATCGACCAATCAAGTTTGCTTGACCAGTGCGCCAAATCATCGCTGATTCAGCAACAATAAGCAAATAGGTCAAATCATTGAGGGTCACGTCATGGATCATCATATAGTACTCTCTAACGAACTCACTATATGATTCAGGAAGCGACTGAAGAACCCAGTCAACAGCCAACTCACCTGAAATCTCGACACCCAACATCCTTAACCTGTCAATGTGTGACTTTATCTCCAAGACGTGTGCACACACAGGTTTCCCATTTTCGTGTTTACTTGCCAATAGGGCTTGAGTGAGCTTGAACTTTTCAAGCCTTTGAAATTGTAGGTTAGGGAGAATAATTGGAGGAGGTGGAGGAAGTGAAGCATGACTCTCATTTCCTTGATCGTATCGTGGAACATCATCTTCATTTGGAAAGCTTGTTCCAAGGGACTTGGGAAGACCATTGTAAGATTTAGACATCTACAAAACGGGAGAAATTCAAGTCAAGTTGATTAGAATCCTTGATGTAACACCCAAACGAAAAATCAAGGCTAGGATCCAACACAATACTCTATAACCTAGAAGAGGGATGCCGTAATCTAGTTGCAGAATATTTGAAGGTAGGTAAATGACGATTTACCAATTTCCACCATGAAAAACGAAAAAGAAATTTAAGTTTTAAATGAATTGAAACTCCTAGATCTTTTGAGATTCATTGAACTTTTCAATGGCATCTTTAATCTCGATTATGCCCTTCAGGTTTGCGACTGGGATACCGAGGATCACAAACAAGGTGTGAATAACCATACGAATCACGTGGTGCACCCAATTGCTACTATCACCTAATCAATGTGCCGGTTAGCCACACACACTCCATTGATCTATGATAAACATCGAGCCACCCTTCGCCACCAATGCCAAACCCAAATTAGTGTGCCGGTTAACTACACACGCTCCACTAATGTTTCGACAAGGGTACAAAGTGTAATTCCATGGATTAGCATACAATTCCATATTTTTCCTAAAGTAACTATGATTTGGGAATTTGTAAAAGCATGTAGTTACTTTGTACTTCATTATACTTATAATGGAAGGTTTCGTCCTATCCTACCCGTTCGGCTAACGACCCTCCACTAGTCAAGAGTGCGGTGGGTAAGAGTGGATACCCATTCAATCGCCATTTTATAGGCAATTTCCTTAAACACCCCTTATAGACCAGCTTCGTGAATGAGGCCTACTAACGGTAAGACTGAGTCTTTACTCATATATATAATATTAGAGTTTTAATGTTACATATATATAGTATAGGGTGTATTTTACACTTTTAAAATACTAGGTGGTTCAATTTAATAAATTATACTTTTAATTTAATCAAATGTAAACCCAAAACATTATGGATTTATTAACTCTCTCTTAATTATACACTTTAACTAATTAACAAAACCATAAGGGTGTAATTTGAACTTTTCAAAATGCGAGGGTTTTAGAATTTAACATTTCAAAATTAAACTTTTAATTAACTTTTAAATTCCAAAACTTGAGGGCAAGTTTTGAAACATTTCAAAACATTAGAGTTTAGAATTTAAATATTTCAAAATTTAACTTTTAATCAAAAAATTTAAATTCCAAAACTTGAGGGCAAGTTTTGAAACCTTTCAAAACATTGGGGTTTAACTATTTAATTTTCAAAAACAAAACTTTTAAGTTCAAATTTAAACTATAAAACCTAAAGGGGAAAATTGAAACTTTTTCACAAGATAATTCAAATCTAAATTACAAATAATCAATCTTTATATAATAAAACAAAAGATTATCTAAATTTTGACAATTATCTTCTATTTTGGCAAGGATAATCACCCAATATCAATAAAAATCAGATCTTATGAATTAAAAACGTTTATGGTAAGTATCCCAAGCCAAAACAGCAAGAAAATCGCCAAAAAACACTACCAGACTCGCTGACTCGTCGAGTCAGCACTGGACTCGTCGAGTACCCAGTGGACTCGGCGAGTTCAGTCATGGACTCGGCGAGTCCAGCCCCAAAATTCAAAAAAAATCGTTTTTCAGCCAATTTTCGATCAAGCAAGCATCAAATTCACTAACAAACAGCCCTAGGCTCTGATACCACTGATGGGTTTCGAGCAATACATCATTCCTATGGTGTACATGCAAACCCTAATAGCTTTTGGATCTAGTTTGTCTAATGAACATGCAATTGAATATCCAAAGCTATAAACCCTAGATCTATCATATAAGAACTGAAATAAGGGTTTAGTAATTACCTTTGATTGTTATATAGTAATAACAATCAATTCCTTGCTTTGATTGGCTTCAGAAAGCTTAGTGCCTCAAGTGTTGCACCTCTAATGGAGTCACAAACACCTCTAATGGAGTCATTCTGATTGTTTTTAGTTCACATCAGCTTCTAATATTTTGGTGTACCAGACGATTTTTTTTTGATAATAAAATCGTGTGCATTGAAGATTATTTCGTGTTCTTGAATCTCTATTTGGTTTACATTCCGCATTCACTGAATAGATTGATTGATATCATATAAGATCCATAGTTTTGGGACTTACAATTGGTATCAGAGCAAAAGCGAGTATCAATCGCATTCAAGGACTTTGGAATCAATTCTAGCTGTTTTTGGGATTGTTGACTTTTTCTAAAAATTATAATTCTAAGAAACCTTAGATTTTTTTTTTGATTATTCTTCCTGTGTTCTTTGTGAATTTAATTTTGGTGTTCTTCGTGTTCATCGGAATTGAAGATATATCCTTTTAATTTATCGGTATTATACTTGATCTGATATATCTAATTTACGAGTTTTAAGGGATTCAGATAAAATTTCAAAACAACAAATCAAGGTTTACGGAGGCTATTTGATCAACTTTGGAGTTTACGGTTAACGTTTATCGTAAAGGGTTTACGGAATTTATTTGGTTGAAAATTGGAGTTTACGGTCAACTCTTAACATTTACGGTCAACGCCAAGACTAAAGGATTTTCGGATACATTTACGGTCAAACTTTGATTATTCTTTGACGTTTTCATAATTCTAATTTAAAATGGAATACACCAGTTCAATGCATCAAGAGTTAGACTCTATTATGGGGACTACCACTCGTATTCCTCGACTCTTGTCGGCTGATGGATTTCCAGAATGGAAATTCAGAATTGAGAAATACATTAAAATGAAGGATCCCAAGATATGGAGGAGCATTCTCAGAGGTCCAGTCAGGATTACGACTGTGGATGAAAAAGCTAAAACTGTGACGGATAAGAAGATAGAAGACTATACAGATGAGGACTTTGAAAAACTTGAAGAACATGACAGAGCTCTTGCTACTATTACTATGGCCTTATCTACTGAAATTGCTCAAGGCTTTAGAGAATATACATCTGCAAAGGATTTATGGGAAGCCTTGATTGAGGTTTATGAGGGAAATGAGGACATGAGACAGAGCAGACAAGATTTACTTTGGAAAAAGTTCAACTTGTTCAATCATGTTCTAGGAGAGTCTCTGGAAGTTCAACTGCAACGGTTTATTACCCTCACTACTGAGATGAGCACCGCTGGAATTAATCTACCTCGCTCAGAGATTAACAAGAAGCTGTTGAACTCTCTTTCACGAAGTTAGGACATGAATGTGGCAGTGATCAAGAAGACTAGAGATCTGAGTAGTCTCACTCTTGCTGAAGTTATGGCCATTATTAAGGCATGTGACATGGATGATAAGCAACGTGAAATTAACCATGTGAATTCCTTCTCTACTGCAAATCTAGGAATCTCATCAAATAATGCCTTCTCAACTCAACAAAAGTATATTGCTCATCCTGTTGTGCCTTATTAATCTCTGGCACTCTGAAGTTCTTCTGGCTCAAATTCTAAAGTCACAGCCACAGCTAAATCTTCCTCAACTCATAAAGAGGCTGAAGAGAACTTAACTCTAGTGGTTAGGTTTATTAATTGTTACAATGCTCTTCTAGCAGGGGATTTGGCCCCTCCAATCATGGTTGGAGAACTGGATCAGATTCATCCTGAGGACGTGGAGGAAATGGACATCACGTGGTAAATAGCTATGGCTGTGTTTAGGGCAAAGAAATTTACTCAACGTACAGGAAAGAACAATTGGGGAATGAATGTGGAGAAGAAGGTAGGATTCAATAAGAGCAAACTTTGATGCTTCAACTGTCATGAGCCAGGTCACTTTGCTCGTGAGTGCACCAAGCCAAATACCAAAGAAAACTCCGATATGACATTGGTGCCTGCAGGGAACAACAGAGCAGCTGCAGTCAACAATGAAACCGCCAACTTGGCAATGGTGGCACAAAGCTTCAACTGGGAGGATCAAATGCAAGTGCTGAATTTGACAGGACATGAAGCAGCTAACTTGGCTCAGATCAGTGAAAATTCAAAGGTGGAAGAAGCTGAAGAGGAGATGATGGAACTACAATTTGCTTTCATGGTCTCTACAACACCTGACACAAAAGAGGTTAGTGAAACTCCCTACTCTCAAGCCTGTAGTGATATAATTAAACTTTATCGTGATCAACATGATTTATTAATTAGGGAAATTGAGGACCTTAAATATGAAGGATACACTCTCAGAAAGGCCCAAAAGCCATTAAAAGAAAAATTAGAGGCCCAAACCAAAGACCTGAAAAGAATTAAAGAAGAATATAGCAATAAATGTGAACTATATAATTATGCTCAAGTAGAGATTGCCAGTCAAACTGCCGAGCTTGACACATTAAAAAAATAAGTTTGAAAACGTATATTTTAATTTTAAAAAATTTTATGTGTCAAGTAAGAAGGTTGAGACGATGATTGAGAAACAACTTAGATGGCAAGGTAAAACGAATGTAGGTCTTGGTTATGATAGTGTTCCTCCCCCATTTAATGATAATTACACCTTCTCTCCTCTGACTGAGGAAGAAATAGCAAGAGAAGCACATATGCAATGTGGCAAACCACCTGTTACTGAGACAATGGATAATGAGAGGGTGAAAGATAATAATGTTTCTACCTCACATGCAGATGAATCCCTAGTGCAAGACAGGAAGGAAGATGGAAAAAGTGCTTGTGTTTTAAAAAATGACATTGCTTTTAAAACTGATGTTTTGAAAACTGATACTGCTATTTTCGTTGACTCTGTTGATTGTTTAGACAATGTTTTTTTGAAACCTGATGTTTCTTTTGTTTCTAATGTGTGTGATGATGTGATTATTAATCCAAATTTTGATGGGCCTGCCATTAGTAAACATAGTCCACCAAGACAAGTCAAACAGACTATCAATTGTAGGTGTACTTATGGACATAATCTGGTATCGTAACCAGGGACAAGTAATAATCATTTCTATATGAAGAAGCAAACATCTTTCCACTGTAGAACTCCTGGACACATTGCCAGAAACTGTCCGAATCATGCTTATACTCCTTATTATACACAAGGTAGGCAGGACGTATCGCGAGGAAGATCTGTTAAAAGAAATTCCTCGAGGTCACGTTCTAGTGATGGTGATTGGAATGCAAACAAGGACATAAAGCAGGTCATAAAAGAAAATAAAGACAAAATGATTTTGAAGAAGAATTCAAGAGATAATTTGATGAAACCGAATTTGATCAAATCAAGATCGGTGTCACCAAAGTCATCTCATGGGTCTTCATCTAGCTATAGATGGATACCCAAAAGGTCAAACATAAAATGCAAAAAGACTCCAAAATCAAATGAAAAAGCTTCCATCTATGTCAGCAATAAATTTTTCAAACATAATTATAGATGGGTGCCCAAAGGTCCCACAGCCCAATCATCTCACTATCCTTGAAATTCTTCGAGTACATTATTTGATTCAAAGGATATGGTATGGAAAGAAGTTAAATGTATAGATGGACTTGGTCAACCCAGTGTCTCTATGGACTGCGTCCCCAAATCTAACTAATCTCGCACGTTGTGTAGGAACAGCTATGGAGGAATTTCATCAGACCTTGGTATGTTGATAGTGGTTGTTCCAGGAACATGACAAGAGACATCTCTCAGTTGCATGACATTCAAAATTTTAATGGAGGGTATGTTTCCTTTGTGGGTGGAGAAGGAGGAAAAATCACTCAAAAGGGTACAGTTACTAATGGAGTTTTGAGTTTTAAAATGTTAATTATGCTCCAGAGTTGAAACACAGTTTGCTAAGCGTCTCTCAGATCTGTGACAAAGGTTTTTCAAATCATTTCACAAACAAGGAATGCTTAATCTTGAAACCTGGCGTCATCATACCAAAGGATTGGATTTTGGTGAGATCTGCGCGAGAAGGAAATGCATACATTATCGACATGAACCATAATGTTTCTGAGCAAGTAACATGTCTATTCTCAAAAGTCTCAGAACACAATGTTATGCTTTGGCATCGTTGTCTCGGTCATGCAAATGCTAAGAACCTAAATCGTCTTGCTAAGAATGATATTGTTCGTGGCCTACCAATAAAGGACTTCATCACCTTTGAGAAATGTGTGGCCTGTGCTCAAGGAAAACATCATCGCAAACCACACAAGCCCAAACTGGTCAACACAATAAAAAAAACTCTTCAACTACTTCATATGGATTTATTTGGACCCGTGAATGTTCTGAGCATCAGTAGGAGCTCCTACTGCTTGGTGATAACTGATGATTACTCTCATTTCACCCGGGTTTTCTTTTTGTCTAATAAAAGTGAAACTGCTGAACTTATCAAGAGGTTTATAGTACTCATTGAAAATCAAAATAACGAGAAGGTGAAGGGGTTTCGAAGTGATAATGGCACAGAATTCAAGAATGCTGTCCTGGATCATTTTTGTGCTGAAAAGAGTATATTACGTCAGTACAGTGCTGCTAGGACACCTCAACAAAATGGTGTAGCAGAGCGATAAAATCGCACTCCGATTGATGCTGCAAGGACCATGCTTTGTGACTCTAAATTACTAGTATTCTTCTGGGCTGAGGCCATAAATACGGCTTGTTACGTTCAGAATCGTGTTTTGATTAACAAACAGCACATGAAGACTCCATATGAAATTTTATATGGTCACAAGCCAACTGTAGCTTACTTTAGGATATTCGGATGTCCATGCACACTACTTCACCTGGAATCAACTCCAAAGTTTAACTCAAAAGCTGATGATTGCTATTTTATAGGATATGTTGGGCGCACTGCTTTTAGGGTCTACAACAAATCCACTAAACAGATTGTGGAGTCTTTCGATGTGCGCTGGCTGGAAGAAAACACGACTGATTCTCGAGTTGGACCAGATTGGTTATTTTATTACACTTCATTGTTTAAATCATTTAATGTGTTTTCAGATGACATTTCAGGTACATGCTCAGGTTCACGTGCAACTGTTGGAGATGATGAGGAAGATGTTATCATTGGTTCGTTCAAACCATCTATAGTGGTTCCTAAATCCTCTACGACGAATGCAACTACATCTAACACATTTTCTTCTTCACCAGTCCAAAAGTCTATATCTGTCACTGAAGATACCACCATTACTCACGAAGAAGCTAAGGTTCACTGAAAGGATTCAACACCATCAAGTGAATCTGCATCATCAAGCGATTCCATGTATGCTACACAAACTTACATGGAATTTCTCTTTCCAGATCCATTCGCAGATGAATTTGTGGCAAGTACTTCTCATGATCACAGACAGTCTGAGGGAGGTAATTCGACAGCAGGCAGTTTTGACAACATCACAAATCTTCCAGTCACTGTAAGTGATATCAGTAATCCAATTCCAACCAGTATTCAATGTGATCATCCTATCCAGAGCATTATTGGTCCACTAGAAAGCGGGGTTCAGACTAGAAGTCAAAGTGGAGATGTAAATGAGTGTCTTTATTCGTGCTTTATATCCCAAATTGAACCTAAAAGTGTGGACATGGCTCTAAATGAACCAAGTTGGGTAGATGAAATGCATGAAGAGTTAAATCAGTTCGAGAAATTGAAAGTATGGCAGTTGGTGGAGTTACCGAAGGGCATGAAATCTTTGGATACACGTTGGGTGTTTAGAAATAAGCAAGATGATAGCGGGGTGATTGTGATAAACAAAGCTCGTTTGGTCGTTCGTGGATTCAGGCAAATAGAGGGTCTTGACTACACTGAAGTATTTGCTCCCGTAGATCGTTCGGAAGCTATTCGTATATTTCTGGCTTATGCTTCCTTCATGGGATTTACAGTTTCAAATGGATGTTAAGACATCCTTCTTGTATGGTGTAGTAAAGGAGGAGATTTATGTTGATCAGCCTCTAGGGTTTATCAATCCAAAGTTTCCTAATCATGTTTTCAAGTTAGACAAGGCTTTATATGGTTTGCATCAGGCTCCTAGAGCTTGGTATGCTACTCTAACTGAACATCTGCTCAAGCACGGATACACAAGAGGAACGATTGATCAGACATTATTCATTTGGAAAGTGGATGCATACTTGATTGTCGTCCAGATATATGTAGACGACATCATCTTTGGTTCGACCAGGTCAAAGCTATGCAAAGAGTTCAAGGATGTTATGAAGAAAAGATTTGAAATGAGCTCGCTAGGAGAGATGACAATGTTCCTAGGGTTACAGGTTCGACAGGATTCGACCGAAATCTTATTTCATCAAGGAAAATATGTGGAAGACATGTTGGAAAAGTTTGGTTTTAAAGACTCAAAAATTGCCTTGACTCCAATGGCAGAAAGACCATTGTTGGCTCCAGATCCAGATGGGGAATCCGTAGATCAAACAGAATATCGATCGATGATCGGATCTTTAATGTATCTAACTGCCAGTAGACCTGATATGATGTTTGCCGTCTGTCAATGCGCTCGTTATCAGGCTAACCCTAAACTGTCTCATTTAATTGTTGTTAAAAGAATTTTTAGGTATCTTAAAGGTAGCCCTAAACTGGGTCTTTGGTATCCTAAAAATTCCGATTTCGATTTATATGCTTTTCCTGACAACAATTATGGAGGGTGTGATCTTGACAGGAAATCTACATCAGGTGGATGCTTGTTTTTGTGGGACCGATTGGTGTCATGTCAATGCAAGAAACAGCAAAGGGTGTCAACCTCAACGGCTGAGGCTGAATATATTGCTGCCTCAGCCTGCTGCTCTCAGGTTATCTGGATTCAACACCAATTGCAGGATTACGGTTTGAACTTTCTTGAAACTTCCATTCTTTGTGATAATGATGCGGCCATTCAAATTGCTAAAAATCCAGTTCAACATTCCAAAACCAATCACATTGACATTAAGATTACTTTTATTAGAGACTGTTATGAGCGTAAACTCATTCGTTTGGAACAAATTCACACTGATAACAACGTGGTGGATTTGTTTACCAAACCCTTCAGTAAAGCTCGTTTCGATGTGCTTGTGGGATTTTTAAAAATGATTTGTTTCGAAGATTAAATTATTTTTCATTTGTTTAACCCTTCAGTAAAGCTCGTTTCGATGTGCTTGTGGGCTTTTTAAAAATGATTCGTTTCGAAGATTAAATTATTTTTCATTTATTTTTCTCATGCACATCTTTAGGGGGAGTAATTATCTAAAAAAAATCGTTCGTAGTTATCTTTGGGAAGTGATATAAAGTCTAGTGCTAAAGGTCAATTTATTATGCATGTAATGCATTGAAACTAAATCGCTTAGACTCTATGCTCAATGCGCTGGTAGGCACGAAGGGTTCAAAAGGACTCGACTAGATGTAGGTTGACAATGAAAGGACTTGACAATGTGAACTTAGATAGTTTCGTTTGGTCTGACAATACGACGCTCGCGTAGATTGATCAGTGAGATAAACATGGGAACTTGCAGGATACACTAAAAGTAATATGTATCTAGAACTGTGGATTAACATTTCCACGATGTATGGAATCATGTCCTTAATTCCAGTACTGATAGGGCGACTGGGGGGTTCTGATAAAGTAGGTCTGTAGGAAATTATGTTCTTGCTTTCTATCTGTCAGCCATATGTTGCCTCCTCTATGTGATTGGAACATATCCGACCTGGACTGCAACATATGCAACTCTATTTTCTATGCATATCCTTATCTATGAAATTCTTTCTCTCTGTTAGTCATATGTTGTCCCCTCTGCGTGATCGGAAGATCCGACCTGGGATACAACATATGCACTCTACTATCTCTCTAACCCCTCATATATGTTAGTCATATGTTGTTCCCTCTGCGTGATTGGAAAACATCCGACCTGGGATACAACATATGCATTTCTATATCTATCTTCTCTCTAAATGATTGAATACTCACCTAAAGTAAGGAGTTCTTTGGAAGTTCTTGATTACCGGGGTATGTCGGGAAGCGGGGAACACGTTCTAGTGCATCTAAAATTGAACCATTTAATAGGTTGTCTGTAGATATTGCTGCTGAATTTAAGTGGACAACAATATATGTGGTCGTCATCAGCCAAATGGTCTATTTAGGAATAAGATCACAATGACTTGTCACTTATAATCTGTCCAATTTGTCAATATCCTTTGTGTTTAAGTGTACCACAATACCGATGATTGACCAGATCTAAACATGCAGGTGTGTGCAGATAAACGATATTGAATTTTTTGACAACTTTGATCCCAAATTAGTTTTGAATTTAGTTATCATTTTGTTTTTGTTAAATTTGTTCATAGATTTCCTCTACGCACAAATTTAGGGGGAGAACTAGAAAAATCAAACAAAAATCATAAAAAATACATAAAAAGAATTAAAAATAAAAAAATTGTTCTTGACTTTACTCTTTTGTCAAAGTTTTTTTATTTAAATTTTTTTATCGTTTTGCAAAATATTGTTTTTATTTCTACTCTCATTAAAAGTCTGTTTATTTCTTTTCTAAGTTTATTTATTTTTATTTTGCTTTTTTTTTTTGGATCATTTTTTTGGCCTATGGACCGTGAACCCAATTTTTAATATAAAAGGTTTGATTTTTCTTTTTCACCTCATTTCACGAAAACCCTCTTTGTAATCAAACCTCTCTAGGCGAAAACCCTAGGCGAAAACCCTCAACAGTTCATCGAGAAAACATTCCTGTTATTTCGAAAATCTTCATATTTCACTCAAGCTATTTAAATTTTCTCTAGGTATGCTTTGATCGAACATCTTGTTTCAAGTCTTACTGTGTTTTTGAGTTACTTTCAGGCTGGTAATGGCGGTTTCCGATCCGCTAACGGTAGTTTCCGGCGGAGGTTGTACAGTACGAATCGTCGGGTTGTTTCGAGTTCTCAGACTGATTCGGACCCTTCCATAACCCACTTGTCTTTGTCCGTAAACAATAAGTCCATCCGTAAACGTGGTCAAACCATAATCCATCCGTAAACGTCCTTGATCAAACGTAAACGTTCTTGGTCAAAATGAAGTTTTTCCGTAAACTCTAGACATTTGACTTGAAAATTAATTTTTGACCAACCGTAAACAACCTTAGACTCAAAATAAAATTTTTATAAATTTGGATTTTAGAGAAAATAAATTTTAATTTTTAAGATTTTATATATTCTTATCTGATTTGTTTGGTGCAGATAAATGGAAAATCAATTAAAGTTTTTCGAAAATCACAATGTTGCTGGATTTCTTATGGATCCTCCTGCTGCTCATCAAGAGTTTAAATCCATGATTATGGGCTTGAATAACTGCAAAATTTCTCACGCGTTACGTTCAAATCCAGTCGTTTTTAAGGACCTAATCGCTGATTTCTGGAAGAATGCCTTTGTCAATGACCAGGGTGCAGATGGAACTGGCACTATTGAATCTGTGGTGAAGGGAGCTAACATAGTTATCTCTGAGCAAATTATTCGAGAAGTACTTGAATTTGGTGATACTCCTACATTTCCAACTGAGTACCCTGTTAGTAAAGTGAAGGAGGTACTTGAGAAAATGGGCTATGAAGGAACTTATCCTCCTACTCTCAAGAAACTGTTACCACCTTACTGGAGGTTTTTAGCACACTATTTTGTGAGCTGTATTTCTGGAAAGAATAGTGGACTTGATGAGTTGAGTCAGACTGCAACCTCAGCCATTGTTGCATTAAAAATGAATTGGGATTTTAATTTTTCAAAGTATGTTTTTGGAGAATTGAAAAAAATCTCCATGGGAAGAAGAAGGATCAATTCTTAATGTATCCCAGGTTTCTTCAAATGATCTTCAATGAAAAATATTCCAAAATTGAGAGGTCATCTGACACTTTAGATATGAAGGCTGTGGGTCCCAATACCTTTGGACTCATGAAGCAATCTAGAAAATCTACCAAACTCGCTTTTCAAGGATTAAATGAATTGGTTAAATTTGGAAAGTTTGCAGAGACTGAAGGTATTCAAGCTTCTAGTATTCCAATTGCAATGGTAGCTGAAGAACATGTAGCTCCAGCAAGACCAAATCTCATTTCTTCGTTTGAGGTTGTTGATGATTCTGATGATGATGATGCTAATGATGATGATGATATTTCTGATGATGATAATAATGATAGTGATGATGAAGGAATGGATTTTCGTATGTATGTACCACCGAAGGAGCCGATCAGTAAGGATGTGGATACTCCAGCTAAGACGGCAGAGGATGTTAATATTTTCAAGCAGTCAAACGATCCCACACCCGAACAGATGGATTCTCTTATTGCTCAACTACAGTCAACTGCAAGGAAGCCTTCCCAAACAGTTCCTTTTATTTCTGATTCTCCATCTGAGAGTGATAAAATGGATTCAAACGCCTCCTTAGCGCCAAGAAAGCAAAAACGTAAAGATCCAAGGCCGGGAGTGCTTTATGATGAGCCAGTACAACAGCCCTCTCCAATTACTGAGCCTACTCAAGTTGCTCATGATGCTCAAAGTCAAATTGTTGAGCCCGTTCAAGTTATTCAATATGTTCAAAGCCCAATCATTGAAACGGCCCCTGTCCAAGAAAATGTTCAGAGTCAAATGATTAATGAAGAAACATTTCCTTCGGTAAGTTCTTCTGCTCCACCTCCTCCAGAGCACGATGCTGCATCTGTGAAGTTATCCAAGTTACTTGCTTTTCAATATTCCTTCTCTCAGTCCAAAGGCAAAGGAATTTCTATTGGCTCCAAGCAAGGAGGTGATGAAGACTCCCATCCAACCGTCTCTGAGCTTAACCAAGAGATTATGCTTTTGAAGCAGGAGTCAATTGAGAAGGATCTTTTGATTGGTAGTCTGGATGTGAGAGTTTCTAGCCTTAAACAGGAGAACTCTGTCAAAGATGCAAAGATTTCTGAACTTCAAGCAAATCTTGGTGGTATAACTGATGGGGTTTGAGCATTCTAACACTTCCTAAGTGTACATGCAACCCTAATAACCTTGAATCTATGTTTTCTCTATATACATGCAAATTTCTTTTTCAAGGTTATTTCCTAACTAGCATGGCATGGGGATTACATAAAACATAAAAACTAGTAGAAATACATACCTTGTTGTTGCTTGGATTCCTTCAAGACTTTGTGAGCCTAGCACCCCAAATGTTGTGCCTCAAATGCTTCACACAACACCACAAGACTTGGAATAACTTGAGAGAATACTTCTAGCACTCAAAATCGGTTATGCCCTCTCTAGTAACACTATGTCCACTAGGTCACCATTTTGCTAGCCATAGGGTTCCTTTTATAGTGTTGTCACAATTAGGGTTTACACATGAATGCCCTTACTTGTCATGACTCTTGATTTCTCATGACCCATGGGTTTGTAACTCCCATAGACTATCCATGGAGCTCCATATGGTTATAACCAAACCCATAAACCATGGATCATTAATCCACCATAAAAGAATTGATGATTGTCATAATCAACCCTATATATTTAATTAGTCTCACTTTGATCACTAGATTAATACTAGATTAATACTTGATCAATACTAATTAAATAATACTATTATTAATATATTAGAACTTATAATATATTAATAATCATAAGTGCCTTATTCTCTCATTTAGTCTATCCAAGTATTGCAATGCCATGCAACCTAAATGGACCATGCCGGGTCGGGTCAAGTACATACCAAATAAAGTTATGGACTTAGACACTATATCCAACAGTCTCCCACTTGGATAAGTCTAATAACTATATTTCCAAATATGACTTCAAAATCCGACTAGCAATCGTAGCTCTTTCAAAGTCTCTCGGAACTGAGATGATGATGATACGCCATTTAAGATAAGTGATCATATAATCCTCTGTTCTCATGATATCAGCCGGACAAACACATGGAACATGGTCTTACTTATTGTCCAACATTTGTTTCTCGATCTCTGATTTGTTTCGACATAGAACTAAATTGAACACATCAATTAGGTTCTGACCGGGCCCGGTACATAGGTCAAAACCAAATCATCGAGGGGCCCATATATCGCTTCTATTTCTAGAAGGAGCAGATAAACTTCGACTGATATGCTTGTACTAACTACTTGTTGAATTATTCACAAAGGCACGTTTTATAACATCGAGTTACCAATGCGTTCTCGTACAATCAATGAATAACCAATTCATAGTCAACAACTCATATCTCTAGGTTTGAAGATTAATATGATATTACCGTCTCACGATCACTCGAGATAAATTCCATGAAGTGATGCAAGTGAGCGTGGGTTGGATCCAATACTCAGCCCTTATGAGTACTCATGAATGTTGTAGCAACCATTGCATTCTCCAAAGCACTTTTAGACAAATCATACAAGCCAAATTCATGACAGTCTTAAATCAATACTTACTTCCAAAGTTTGACTGACTGTGGATGGTTTGAATAATAACATAATTATTTTGGAAGTAAAAACATGCAAAATTGAAACATAGTAAACAATCAACACAAGATAGTAAGACCTTACTCATAAATAAATAACAACTTTTGTTTATCATCAAATGTCAATTACATTTTACAAGTTTCAGGAATCTAATTATTGAAACTAATATCATCCTTCAGCCCAATGCGCCTCGCATGCTGTAAATGCTTAGCCCTGCTCAGTCCCTTCGTGAGGGGATCTGCCGGGTTCTCATCTGATGATACCCTCTTAGCCACGAGGAGTCCTTCTTCTATTCGATGTCTGATGAAATGGTATTTTCTGTCAATGTGCCTAGATCTCCCGTGATCTCTTGGTTCCTTAGCCAAAGCAACCGCACTTTCGCTGTCACAGAAAATTTCCATTGGCTCCTTTATAGCTGGTACAACTCCAAGATCTCCGATGAAGTTCTTTAGCCATATCGCCTCCTTAGCTGCTTCACTTGCTGCTATGTACTCTGATTCACAAGTAGAATCAGCTACTGTCTCCTGCTTGGAACTTTTCCAAGTAATTGCCCCTCCATTTAGGATAAAGACCCAGCCTGACTGAGAGCGGAAATTATCCCTATCAGTCTGGAAGCTAGCATCGCTATATCCTTCCACTCTCAAGTCATCACTGCCTCCGAGGGTAAGGACCCAATCCTTAGTCCTCCGCAGATACTTGAGAATGTTCTTTACCGCTGTCCAGTGTGCCTTGCCAGGGTTCCCTTGATATCTACTGACCATGCTCAAAGCAAAGGCCACATCAGGGCGAGTACAAGTCATAGCATACATGATCGAGCCCACAGCGGAAGCATATGGTATATGACTCATTTCAGCTATCTCAGCCTCTGTACTCGGACTCTGAGTCTTACTCAGCTTGGCATTACTCTGGATTGGTAATTCTCCTTTCTTGGATTCTTGCATGCTGAACCTCTTCAGCACCTTATCCAAGTAAGTAATTTGACTAAGTCCAATTAGTCTCTTACTCCTATCTCTCAATATCCTTATCCCTAGGATATAGGCAGCTTCTCCAAGGTCCTTCATAGCGAAACACTTCCCAAGCCAGGTATTAACCTCCTGCAAGGTTGGGATGTCGTTTCCTATGAGAAGTATGTCATCCACATACAACACCAAGAAGCTAACTATGCTCCCACTAGCCCTGACATACACACAAGACTCATCCTCACTCCTAGAAAAGCCAAACTCTTTGACTTTCTCATCAAAGCAAAGATTCCATCTGCGAGATGCTTGTTTCAATCCATAAATGGATTTATCAAGCTTACACACTCTATTAGGGTATCTTGTATCGACAAAACCCTCTGGTTGAGCCATGTAAACATCCTCAGCCAACTTTCTATTAAGGAAAGCGGTTTTGACATCCATTTGCCATATTTCATAATCACGAAATGCAGCTATGGCTAACAATACTCTAATAGACTTAATCTTAGCTACTGGTGAGAAGGTCTCATCATAGTCAACTCCCGGAGTTTGAGTAAAGCCCTTCGCAACCAGTCGCGCTTTGTAAGTATGTACCTTCCCATCCATGTCGGTCTTCTTCTTGAAGATCCATTTGCACCCAACTGTCTTACGACCTGGTACATTGTCAACCAAGTTCCAAACTTGATTGTCATACATGGACTGAATCTCGCTGTCCATAGCCTCCTTCCATTTAGCAGACTCAGGGCATGCCATGGCTTCCTTGTAATTATTAGGTTCATCCAAATCTATTAGTGTACTATCACTAATAAATGTATCACCTTCAGTGGTGATGTGATAACCATAATAAAAATCAGGTGTGTTCCTCACCCTAGTGGAACGTCTTGGAGGTACAGACTCATCTATCGGATCAACAGGAGTTTCCTCCTCAGGTTGGTCGATAGCATTTGAGGTTCCTTCACCACTTGACTCTTGAAGCTCTTCAAGGTCAATTTGCCTCCCACTGTCCCCTTGGCTTATGAATTCTCTCTCACGAAAGACTCCTCTTCTTGCTACAAAGACCACCTTATCACTGGGTCTGTAGAAGAGGTAACCAAAGGATCTCTGTGGGTAGCCGATGAAAATACACCTCTCACTTCGAGGTTCAAGCTTATCATGAGTCTCACGCCTCACGAAAGCTTCACAACCCCAAATCTTGATGTGGTCCAAATTGGGAACTTTCCCAGTCCATATCTCGTGAGGTGTTTTGGCAACCTTTTTAGTAGGGACTAGATTAAGGATATGGGCGGCAGTCTCTAAGGCATACCCCCAGAAAGAGATTGGTAACGAAGCTCGACTCATCATGGAACGAACCATATCCAACAAGGTTCGATTGTGCCTCTCAGCTACACCATTCAACTGTGGTGTTCTGGGAGGTGTCAATTGTGAGACAATCCCACATTCCTTAAGATAGTCAAGGAACTCAATGCTAAGATACTCTCCTCCTCGATCGGATCGGAGCATCTTGATGTTGCTGCCCAATTGATTCTCCACTTCCTGCTTAAACTCTTTGAACTTTTCAAAGGTTTCTGACTTATGCTTGATTAAGTAAATATATCCATATCTACTGTAATCATCAGTGAAAGTCACATAATAGCGATTAGCATCCCTTGTAGCAACTCTGAAGGGCCCACGCACATCCGTGTGTACAAGGTCCAACAAACCTTCACCCCTATCACAAGTACCTGTGAAGGGTGACTTTGTCATTTTTCCAAGTAAACAAGACTCGCAACTATCATTTGACTTGAGGTCAAATGATTCCAAGACTCCAGCCTTTTGGAGTTGGCCTATGCGCTTCTTGTTAACATGTCCAAGACGACAATGCCACAAGGATGCTTTATCCAAGCTATCTGAAGAATCAATATACAACACATTATTTCCTAGATTGTCTACAACATTCACGGCTTCATATACACCATCACAAGGTAATGCTTTAAAGTAAAATACATCATTGTAATAAACATTAATAGCACCATTTTTATTATCAAATGAAAATGTAAAACCTTGTTTGTACAAGCCATGAAAGGAAATAATATTTCTCGCCATTTCGGGCGAGTAACAACACTTATTAAAATCTAACATTAACCCATTATTAAGCAATAAAGAATAAACTCCTATCTTGGTAACAGGTGATGCTTTCCTGTTGTCCATGACTAAGTTTATCTTCCCGTGCTCCACTTGCTCACTTCTTCTTAGTGCCTGCAAATCAGTACAGATGTGAATACCACAACCTGTATCAAGCACCCAAGAATTAGCATTAGATGAGTTATTAGACAATATTGTGTAAATACCTGCATGGGTGGGTTTAACCTTCCCATCCTTTAGATCTTGCAGATATTTGGGGCAGCTTCGCTTGAAGTGTCCCTTATCCTGGCAATAGAAGCACTGTGCTTCCTTTGGGTTTGAAGAAGGAGTAATGGGACCTTTCTTTGTCCCACTTGAAGAGGAACCATCAAGAGTCTTACCCTTGGTACCCTTCGAAGGGCTTTTCCTCTTCTTACCCTTTCCCTACCCAATAGCCAGAACAGGGGCTGTTGAAGGAGTAGAAGTAGCAACCGCTTTACCCTTAAGGCCATTTTCAGCTGTCCTTAAGAGTCCTTGAAGTTTGCTAAGTGTGACTTCCTCCTTGTTCATATGATAAGTCATACGAAACTGATCATAACTTGGAGGTAAGGAATGGAGAATGATGTCAATCGCCATTTCCTCAGGAAAGTCAACATTTAGCTTCAGCAACCGGTCAACGAACCTTTGCATCTTCTGCAAGTGACCGGTGATGGGTTCACCATCCTTCATCCTTGCGGTTATCATGGAGGAGATGATTTCATACCTCTCCTGACGCGCGCTCTGATGGTACCTTTCCATCAGATCCAGGTGCATCTCATAGGGGTAGAAATCTTCATAGGATTTTTGAAGTTCAGGAGTCATGGTGGCCATCATGATGCATGCTACTTTAGTAGCATCCTTTTCATGTGCAACAAACTCCGCAAACTCTTCAGGAGTAGCAGTGGCTTCACTCACAACCTTAAGCTCCCTATCGAGGACATATTCTTTGTCCTCATAGCGGGTAATCATTCTGATGTTTCTGATCCACTCATTAAAATTGGATCCATCAAAGATGACCTTACCACACAAGTTCATAAGGGAAAAGGAGCCTGTTGGGTTTGAGCCAGAAGCATTGTTGGAAGACATCTAAAAGGAAAGAAAGACAAGTTTCATTAGATTAGGAATCCTTAATAATTCACCCAAATGAAATATTAAGGCTAGGATCCAACAAACTATTTATAGTTGGAAGAGGGATGCCGTAATCCATACTATAAAATATTTGAAGGTAGGTAAATGACGATTTACCAATTTCCACCATAAGAACGAAATATTTTATTATTAGGTTTTATTGGTTTTGAAACTCCTAGATCTTTTGAGATACATTGAACTTTTCAATGGCATGTTTGAATCTCGATTGTGCCCTCTCAAGTTTGTGAATGGGATGCCGAGGATCATAAACAAGGTGTGAATAACCATACAAATTGACTTGGTACCCTCAACAATATTACCTAATCGATGTGCCGGTTAACCACACACGCTCCACCGATCTATAATAAAGTCAAGTTACCCTTTGCCACTCTTACTAGTCCATGTTAGTGTGCCGGTTAACCACACACGCTCCACTAACGACTTGGTAAGGTACAAAGTTAATTTTATGGGCTAGCACCAATTTCACATTTTCCTAAAGTAACTAAGATTGGGAATTTATAATGTATAGTTACTTTATAATTCATTATACTTTTAACGCGTATTTAAAGTCGTATCCTACCCGTTCGGCTAACGACCCTCCACCGATCAAGGAAGCGGTGGGTGAGAGTGGACACCCATTAAGTCACCATTTTATAGGCAACAACCTTATACCCCCCTTATAGACCGGCTTCGTGAATGAGGCCTACTAACGGTAAAAATGACATATTCTTATACATATCTATATAATAAAATTATAATAATAGTATAAGTGTTGATTTTTAAACTTTTTAAAAATCTAAGGTTTAATTTGGAATTAAAGTATTAAAGTGTAAGACTTTTCAAATTCCAAAACTTGAGGGCAAGAATTGAAACTATTCCAAGTCTCTTCAATTTGTAACTTATGAGTTTTAATGGTTCATAAAAATGAAGACTCTTCATTTTATGAAACCTCTTTAGTTCTTTAATCACAAATAAAAGAAGTGACTTTTGGTTATCCATAACTTGAGGACAAGTTATGGACACCATCATAGCCATTAAGATCATGAATTAAACACACATGGTGGTTACACATAATTCCTATGATCTTCTAAAAACTCATAAGAACACAAATTCATGTCAAGCAATTTCAAGAAATCATATAACTATATACAATACTTGAAAATTGATAAAAGTCATGCAAAAATGGGTTAACATAATCATTATCATTTTGAAAAACAGATTTTACAAGTCCAAAACAGATTGGGATAATGATCTTAATCCATTTCCAGCAACAAAACTCGAAAAAACTGCCCAGCACGCTCCTACTCGCCGAGTGCATTATTCTACTCGGCGAGTAGAATGAATTTGTTCATGGACTCGGCGAGTCCTCCCCATGGACTCGGCGAGTTCAGTCGTCAGAGTGCAGGATTTTCGATTTTTAAGCAGTTTTGCATCAAGTATACAGAAAACAATCCTAGGCTCTGATACCACTGATGGGTTTTGAGCATTCTAACACTTCCTAAGTGTACATGCAACCCTAATAACCTTGAATCTATGTTTTCTCTATATACATGCAAATTTCTTTTTCAAGGTTATTTCCTAACTAGCATGGCATGGGGATTACATAAAACATAAAAACTAGTAGAAATACATACCTTGTTGTTGCTTGGATTCCTTCAAGACTTTGTGAGCCTAGCACCCCAAATGTTGTGCCTTAAATTCTTCACACAACACCACAAGACTTGGAATAACTTGAGAGAATACTTCTAGCACTCAAAATCGGTTATGCCCACTCTAGTAACACTATGTCCACTAGGTCACCATTTTGCTAGCCATAGGGTTCCTTTTATAGTGTTGTCACAATTAGGGTTTACACATGAATGCCCTTACTTGTCATGACTCTTGATTTCTCATGACCCATGGGTTTGTAACTCCCATAGACTATCCATGGAGCTCCATATGTTTATAACCAAACCCATAAACCATGGATCATTAATCCACCATAAAAGAATTGATGATTGTCATAATCAACCCTATATATTTAATTAGTCTCACTTTGATTACTAGATTAATACTAGATTAATACTTGATCAATACTAATTAAATAATACTATTATTAATATATTAGAACGTATAATATATTAATAATCATAAGTGCCTTATTCTCTCATTTAGTCTATCCAAGTATTGCAATGCCATGCAACCCAAATGGACCATGCCGGGTCGGGTCAAGTACATACCAAATAAAGTTATGGACTTAGACACTATATCCAACAATAACTGCTTTATTCTTTGACCTGAAGCAGCGCTTACATCAGAGGTTTGGTGATGATTTTCAACCTTTAAGCGCTGAAGGCGAAAAGATTTCTGTATCTAGTGCTGATCCAGTCAATCCGTCCTCTCAACGTGTGAGCGAAAGAGTTGTTAGACCTGCTCCGGACGCGAATCTTGACACCTTTTTATCTTTTGGTCCTTCTTCTGCTCAAGAAAGAAGAGAAAAAAAGCTCGAATTGAGAAGTTGAAAGAGAATATGTTAGTGTTGAAACATTCTGATCAGAATGGTCCCAGAGATCATTCTGAAAGGTTTTTAAGGGAAACTGGAAAGAAATTTACTGACAAGTACGAAGATCGTTCTGGCATTTTGATGTGGGGATACGATGCCGACAAGAAAATGTGGGTCGTGAAGCGTAAGAGTCATCGAATTGAGTATTATGAGAAGTCAAATAAGTTTAAGTCCTGGACAAAAGTTGATCTCGTTGAACTTATTCATGCTCCTTTCAAAAATCCAACAAATGACTCTGTGGCCTGAGATTTTAAGAGGTTTCTTGAGGCTCAAGCTCGAAGTAATTTTGAAGGTATGAAGACTGCTTCATCGTTCACGAAAAAGGCCGATGATGTTATTGATCCTCGAACTAATAAAACCATGGTGAATGTTATGTGGCCACCCACAAAGCAAGCTAAAAGAATTCCACTTCCTAAACGCTTACCAGAAGGCACGTTGGATTCAATGCAATTCTCGGTTTATGATGAGGCTACCACGTCGGCGGTGATCAAGCTGAAAAAGAGCCAATATCGCATTGTTGATCCCAAGGATTTGTTGATGTTTGGAGAACGTGATATTCATACTCTGTCACACTTTCAACTTATTGTAGAAAATGAATTGTTTGAAGCTGCTGGCAAAGACTTCACTAGAATGGTTGCTACTATTATTGAAAGGAAGTTGTGGGCTGGGGCGTTCGATCAATCTGATGTTCATCTTGTAGATAAGCTGTAATAGCAACCAGCAATAAACCACGGGGGAGATTGTTCGATTATATTTTTGTGGTTTATGCTGGGTTAATAATGTTTCTATTTATTGTGCTTAGTAAGTTAGTATGTTATTGGGCTTGTTTATGTTCACGGTTGGGTGAACCGTAAACACTTAGTGTTTACGGACTTAGTGGATTGGGCTTTTGAGGCTTTGTTTTGGCATATATATATATATATATATATATATATATATATATATATATATATATATATATATATATATATATATATATATATATATATATATATATATATATATAGCCGTGTAGGGGTGGGTAGTCATTCTGATTGTTTTTAGTTCACGGCAGCTTCTAATATTTTGGTGTACCAGACGATTTTATTTGATAATAAAATCTTGTGCATTGAAGATTATTTCGTGTTCTTGAATCTCTATTTGGTTTACATTCCGCATTCACTGAATAGATTGATCGATATCATATAGGATCCATAGTTTTGGGACTTACACCGAGTGTTATAGATTATTCTCAAAATAATATGTTAGACTAAGGGAGCCTACCAAATAATATCGAAATAGAAGTATGGAATAGAATTGGGGATGACAATATCCAATTCTTAAGTTGAGATTCAAAAAATCTTTAGAAAAACCTTTTTATACCTTCCATTGTATCATAAACCATTACCGAAACATTTCAATATAGTAATGGTAAAAATATTGAGTTAATATACATTCATAAACGAAAGAAAGAGTATGTATATGCCATGGCGGAGGTTATATAGGGCCAGGGGGGCTGTGGCCCCCCCTATTTTTTTTTTATAATTAGTCCTTATACATTAAAAAAAGTTACATATTATGCCTAAAACTATAAAATTTGACTTTGGCCCCCCTGTTCTTCAATTTTTATACATATTTTATTTTCGGCCCCCCAAATCAAAACTTCAAGCTCCGCCACTATGTATATGCAACTAACCCAACTCAATTCATTACTCTCCAAAAAGTCCTTTCAACCTAAGGGTCCAATGGTCTCACATATTCCAAACAAGTGTAATGTCTCGCTTCCGTTTAAGTATACTCCTTAACTGATAAATCTCATTTTAACTAGTTTAATCCTTTAAGGTATTATATTCCCTCTTTTAAGTCATTTAATTCATCAAGATGGTCAGTTCCGATATTTTTATTTTCAATTATAAATTCCTCTCTATATAATGTTTTTTTATTTAATTCATTATCCAAGACATAAAAATATTATTCTTAATTATATAATTATCCGCATTATTTATCAACTCTATTTTGAAATAATTAAACGGAAACAGGTCGTGGCAACACTCCCTCACTTATGAGAATTTCATCCCCGAAATTCAGTCAATTATTAACTGATTAGCTCCAACGCACACTAGATTTCATCATCACTTTTGTCGCATTACTCCTAAAGCTAGATACGGTTCATCATCTTGATTAACCCTTTTTTTCTTCGGTGGCTATTGAGAATTTTAAACCGGGCTTAAGCTGAATTAAATCTATGAGTACGTTGGGCGTACTGGCTCAGTTGTTGGTCGCGGAGGCGTCCACGTACGGCGTGTTAGCACCTTTGAGGTCCCTTGTCCATAAAAATGCAATCTTTATGAGTTATATTGGACCATGCATGTGTTAGGGTCCTTAATATGATTCTATTTGAGTTTTGGGTCCCGTTAAGTCATGCATGGGAGTAAAGTTGACAACTTTACGTGTTAAGACATCATTAGGGACCAGATCTGAGACTATGACGTGATGGCTTAATTAATTAAACACTTAATGGTGAAGTTTGGTCAACTGCGTCGTACATTGGGCGTACCCAGCTAGTATGATGCACGCACTGGCCACCGAGGTAGAACACATGGCATAAGCCTGAGTACGCCAGGCGTACTCAGCAGCCTTTACTTTTGGTTGACTTTCTCGGTTTTTGGCCATGTTGGGCCATTAGTCTTCTGACGTTGGGCCATTTCTAGGCTATGGGCCTTCTTGGATTTAGGCCCATGATAGGTTTTGGGCCCATTTAGGAAGTTGGGCCAAATTGGGCTTTGGGTGCCATTTAGGAATTTGGGCTTTTGGAGCAAATGGGTTGAGCCTTGGTTTAGGCCAAGTAAGAAAAGGGTAAAATGGTCTTTTAACCTGGATGTTGGACAAGTGATCTAGATTCCTGATTATGGGTTAAGACCCAATTAATAATTGGATATTATGGATGATGTTAGCACGGGGATTTTTCCGGATCAGCAGTCCGAGCTTTTATCGGAGATATTCAGCAGCTTGAGGTGAGTTTCCTCACTGTGTTTGGTGCGTCGAAGGAACCAATGCCGACCCATGGTTTATTATGATTAGTATGCTAGTTGTCTATGTGACTCTTGCATGTATGATATCTGATATGTATACCGGGCAGGGCCCGATGCCAGGCGGGGCCTGGTGACTATATTGTATGTTTTTTATCTTTGTGATTCTTGCATGTGTTTATATGTTTGTATGTATACCGGGAGGGGCCCGATGCTAGGTGGGGCCTGATGAATGTGATGAGGCGGGGCCCATCTCAAGTTACTGACATATCTGTTCTGAGCGGGGCTCTATATCAGGCGGGGTCCGATGTCGGGTGGGGCCCATTAAGTAATTGATATGTATGGTATGTGGTGTTTTGGGGAACTCACTAAGCTTCGTGCTTACAGTTTTCAATTTACGTTTCAGGTATTTCCGGATCGAAGGGGAAGCTCTCAGGATGATCGCATCGCACACACCATGATTGTTTAGCATTTTATTTTACTCTGATGTAACTGGATTATTTGACATACTCTGATTTCCTTGTGGTTTTTATGAAAATGTTTTGGATAATGGTTTAATTGTTATAGAAATGAAATTTTTAGTCTTAAATTTTGGGACGTTACAAGTTGGTATCAGGGCCTTAGTTTGAGGGATTCAGACATACTCTCGGGTGTGTCTAAAGTCAAACTGTGGATTTGGTAGATTTTACGAAAAGAAAATGTTTTTATAAAAAGAGTTTCTAATAAAAGAAACGGGTGTGGTACATGCAATCGACCGAGCTCGAGTAAGTTTTCCTAAAATACCCATACATGTTTATGTTATGCTTTGAATTAGGAATATGTGAATCGCAAGCTAGATTAGGGCTAAGGATCTGCTCATGATTACATGATAGAATGCTAGGAGAGATGTCTTTGTATGCATGTTATATGAGCTTGTAGACTTGCATGCTAGTACTGTTCAGTCAGTGATAGGATGGCATGTTTAGGTTATGCTTTATTCTGATTACTCAATGCTCGAATGATGCTTGCTTTGTGCTTTTTAGGAGTTCTCATTAACTTCATCTAACTAGTAAGTGAATATGCTCAGTTATATATTATTGAGACTAAACAATTTTAGAAGGTTAGGTATTAACTCTAGAGCATAGCTCTTGTCCGACTCCAACTGTTGTAGGGTGAGACCTTTTATTCAAAGAATTATCTGGTGCTAGTGATATGTAATTGTATGCGTGAGCTAGTTAAAGGGAGTTAGAGGGAGTTCTTTCAGCAGCTGATGGCAGAGAGTTGTGTGATGATTGCCCTAGGAAAACCTAGGAAGAGATTCAGTGCTGGGAACATTATCTGGTTGAGGGTTGTATGTATAGATAAGGGAGTGACTTGGAGGATCGGAGTGATCCTTAAGGAAAGTACAGATATATGTGAAAGGTAGTATGAGCCCATAGTACTGAAAGCAGAGGATCTGTACTCGAGTCAAGGAAATCTGCGATGATACCAGGCATATGTAAATATGGGATTCATCGATGTATATGTATTTATGTGTTCCTGATGGTTTGAATGGTTTATTTTCAGTATGGTGGACACTCGAGGAAGACCTGGTAGTAGTTTTGGTGATTGTGAGGGTTCAGGCTCTGGGGTCGGACAGTTGGATGAGCAAATGCGAGAGTTCATTTCGTTTGAGATTACGTGCAACATACTCGAGCAGACTCTTGTGATATTTGGTATGATCAAGGAGTGTATCATGGAGGTTTTGGAGGAGCACTTGGGCTTTATCCATTCCGAGATAATGGCATTGATAGGAGCATGCTCGTTGACTTTCCGTGAGTTCCGGGCATGTCGGGCTCTGGAGTACTTCAAGGAGAAGGACCCAATCGCGAGTAGACTTTGGTTAGCAGATGTCACTAATTCCTTCCGCACTAATAGTTGTTCCGAGGGGGCAAAGGTCAGACTCGCTTCCTGTCTTCTGAAAGACAAAGCTCGAGATTGGTGGGAGGAGGTTGGGCATGCCGTAAGGGACACTACAGTTGAGGTGCAGTAGTTGGTGAGGGAGTTTCAGGACCTTCGCCAGAGTAATGAGACGGTGGCTGAGATCATCGCTATGTTCTGCGAGAGGGCGTTGCTGGTTCCATAGTATGTGGCAGATGAAGAGATGAAGAAGGCAAGATACCATGAGATGTTAAGGAGTGATATACGGTAGTTTGTGAGCCAATCTAGTTGCGGGACACTGGAGGATATGATTGCGAGAGCCAGAGAGATGGAGATTGATTTAGAGATGGAGAGGAAGATGATGCCAGATCAGGCTCAGGGGTCAAGGAGTTCGGGCAAGAGGCCCAAGGTATTTGATTCGAGATCAAGAGGCCAGCAGAGCCAGAGCCGCTGTGGCAAGATGCACGATGGGGCATGTAGGGTGTATGGCTGCTTCAAGTGCGGCATGATGGGTCTTATTAGCAGGGATTCAAATGCTACTACCACCACCACCCATACATTTGACCTGATTTGCTTCCATTGTCATCAGAGGGGCCATAAGAAGGACAATTGCCCGAGTTTGGAAGTAGTAGGACCATTGGTAGCACCCGCTCTAGCGAGTCTACAGATTACTTATAGCCACCAGGGCAAGG
This sequence comes from Lactuca virosa, assembly GCF_052849685.1. NCBI lineage: Eukaryota > Viridiplantae > Streptophyta > Magnoliopsida > Asterales > Asteraceae > Lactuca > Lactuca virosa. Next base: position 299,063,978 of record NC_136426.1, on the reverse strand, counting down.
TGGACACGCCTTTTATGAGGAGCAAGGTTTTTCAACTTACAACCGAGGAGGATCGGGTATGTATCTTCTCCTTATATCTTTATTTATGTTGATTTTTCTACTTGTATTTGTGTGTTTTGTTTTAGGATCGTTCCTCATGAACGGTATCTTTGCCTTGGTATTGTTTGATTCGGGGGCTACCCGATCTTTTGTATCTCTTGGCTCAACAAGATGTTTGTTGGTGCTCCAGGGGAGCTAGATTTTCCATTAGAGGTTGAGATTGTAGATGATAGATCTGTCCTGGTATCGAGGGTTCATCGGGGCTGTGTTCTAGAGATGTTCAGTGGGCAGTATCCGATTGATTTGGTTCCTATTCCTTTACGTGGGAACACGGTTATTATAGGGATGGAGTAGTTGAGCCCCAATAGGGCAGTGATTGATTGTGAGCATCAGCTGGTGCATATTCGAACCTCAAGTGGGGGAGAGTTAGTGGATCAGGGAGAGAGAGCTCAACGTGGGTCGATTCTATGTTCAACATCTAGGGCCAGATGCTATCTTCACCGGGGTTGTTTTGGACTTGTTGCCTATGTTATGGATACCCGGGAAAAGGGTAAGGAAACTGTGGATGACGTGTCGATTGTTCGGGAATCCCCGGATATGTTCCCGGAGGACTTTCCTGGAGTGCCTCTGGAGAGACAGGTGGAGTTTAGGATTGACTTGGTTCTGGGTGCAGCTCCGATATCCAAAGCACCGTATCATTTGGCTCCTCTAGAGATACATGAGTTGTCTACACAACTGTAGGAGCTGTTAGACAAGGGGTTCATTCGACCGAGTAGTTTTCCATGGGAAGCACCGATCCTGTTTGTGAAAAAAAGGATAGGTCACATCGGATGTGTATTGACTATCGGGAACTAAATAAGCTAACGTTGAAGAACCGTTATCCACTCCCGAGGATTGATGATTTTTTTGACCAGCTTCAGGGTGCATCTTGGTTTTCCAAGATTGATCTTCGTTCGATTTATTATCAGATGAGGGTCAGAGAGGAGGCTGTACAGAAGATGCCTTCCAGACTCGTTATGGTCATTAGGAGTTCGTGGTGATGCCCTTTGGGCTCACCAATGCTCCAGCCGTGTTCATGGATCTCATGAACTACGTATGCCAACCCATGTGTGGATCGGTCTGTAATTGTGTTTATTGATGACATCCTGGTCTATTCTAAGGCCCATGAACTGCATGAGGAGCATTTGAGCGAGGTGTTAGAGACCTTCAGGAGGGAGAGACTTTATCTGAAGTTCTCCAAGTGTGAGTTCTGGTTGCGCGAGGTGCAGTTTCTGGGGTATCTTGTCAACCAGAACAATATTCTGGTCGATCCGACCAAGGTCGAGGCGATGATGGGATGGGAGGTTCCGAAGTATCCATATGATATTCAGAGTTTCCTTGGTATGGCAGGTTTCTATGAGAGATTAATTTAGTATTTCTTAAAGATAGCAGTTCCTCTAACTCGATTGACGAAGAAGACTGTCACTTTTCGCTGGGGACCTGAGCAGCAGACAACTTTTGAGACCTTGATACAGAGACTATGTGAGGCACCGATCTTGACCCTGCCTAAGGATGTTGAGGATTTTATCACACCCCAAAACTGGAACGGCGGAAACGTTCGGGGGTGGAGGACGTCATGTACAGTATCACAACAAAGCATAGTAGTAAACAAGCAACAACATCATCCATTGCATGAATAATATAATTTAATACAAGTGTGTTCTGTGAAGTTTATAAGACACTCAAAAATGTAAATCAAAATAAGAGATGAGTCTTGAACGAGCTCCATCTTCTCAAAACCTGGCATCTGTACCTGTCTACTGATGACCTGAGAATACAAGTTAGTTTGAAAGAGTTTATCACCTTTAAAGCTGGTGAGTTCATACGCATTTTAGTGTCATTGTTTGTATGAAAATGTTTGTAAGTGTTTGATGTATAAGTTTGTAAATGTTTGTAGTAAATGTTTGTATCTCCTAGAAAATCCTATATTTCCGACTAAACGTAGCCTATTACCAAGGCATCAAATGTTCTGTATGTTTGTTTCTTGTAAGAGTGTGTATTTTCCCAAGTGTGACTATCATTAACCAAAAATATAGTTTTTACATTACCCTTTATGTGAGTAGATCACAATGTGAATGCAATGGGGAAATAATAAAGTACTAGTGTTGTATTATAGTAACTACTGCTGTACTATCTACCTTAATCCGACCGTTAATTAAGGTGTAATGTGAAATGCTTGCACCATACTATCGACTAATAACACGACGATGAAAGACGTCAGAAGAAATGACATTTGGCACCCGTAGACTTGCAAGTCCCACTGTAGCGAACAGCAAGGTGTAGGATAGTCAATCCAGTATAGATCTATACACAAACTCACGCTCTCCCTCCAGGAGACTTTGGATACAAATCGGGCCATGGCTGTGATGCCATGCCCTGAACAATGGTTCACATTTATGTTATTGTATACTTGTATATGTATTGTATGTACTAATGTAATGTACGTTCTCTCTGTCTAGTATGTAGTATGTTCTCTTAGTTTCTCATAATAGTATGTTATCTTAGTTTCTCATAATAGTATGTTCTCTTAGTTTCTTATAATAGTATGTTCTCTTAGTTTCTCATAATAGTATGTATTGACTCATGTATGAACTGACTCTTTGTATGTTTCCTTGTACTAGAAGTAATGAGCAGTATCTTCCTAAACTATACCTATTATAGTTTACTAGTAGAATTGTTTGTATAACTGAATGTATTGAACTGAGATAAAAGCTTTTATGTCTTATACATATATACATAATATATAACTAAGGATCAAACGACACTCGGACAAACAACCGGGTAGTCTAAGTCCACAACCAAACGAGGAACAGGAAATAAAGTGAGTTATCAGTCCTAAGTCCTTCAAACCTTACTTATATAACTATATATGCATTAGACATTATTTTGACTATATATATATATATATATATATATATATATATATATATATATATATATATATATATATATATATATATATATATATATATATATAAGTTTATAAAATGATTTAAAAGCAGTTTGACATATAGAAACAAGTTTGATAAAGAGTTTAATGTGTAAAACAAGTTTGGTAAACAGTTTGAAGTAGTTTGTTTGATAAAGCAGTTAAAAGTATAGTAAATCCATTTGTTTGATAGTTATTAATCACATGTGATTGATATAATAACTATAATGTTTCAACTTGTACCCCCACCATAAAAGCATTTAAAATCATTTAAAAGATAGATTAAGGGGTATGAACTCACCTATAGTGAGTGAGGTGAATGAAAGATCGGTATAGGATGCTAAGTGTCAAGTGAAGACTTGAGCACACACGGATCCTATTTAGCATATAATGACACACATATGCATCTAAGTAGTGTTTATAACAACTAATCATGAAATGGAACAACCTTAGGGACTAGTAAACACTTGTAATGAAGTGTTAAACCACATAGGGTTGCATATAAGGGATGTAGGGCCTCATATAGGAGTTTATGGCCCATATGGTATTAACCACATGTGTTTACGGCCCATGGGTTTACAACCCAATGTGTTTACGGCGGTAAACTCATGGTAATTTGCACTTATGAGTGTTTTAAGGTCCAACAAGTCATTAGAAGGTGTTCTAGGTTCAAGTCTAAGCCTTAGGAAGGAGTGGTGGCACAAATGCACCACTTATTAGTGTTTACGGCCCAAGGTGATTGCCTTGGCCGTAAACACCATATGTTCTTGAGTTTCTTGATGTTTTCTAAGTGTTTTAACAAGTGATTCAAGCATATAACAAGCTAAGAGTCGTGTACTTACTTAATAGAAGCTTGTAAGGGTGTTTAAGGTCCAAAAACACTAGTGTGTGTTCTTGGTGAAATGAAGAACACTTGAAGATCTATCAAAATGAAGAGATTTCATGGATGAAATCATGTACAATCACTAGATAAGGAGATGTAACAACAAATCAAGAGAAAGAATTCTTACATTTTTGGAAGATCGGGATGAAGATCTTATGATACTTGAGAGAGAAATGGGGTTTCTAGCCTTGAAATGGATAAGAAATGAGGAAAATGATGTAAACTCATGTATCTAACATGAGTTCACGGCCAAACACATGTGTTTACGGCCCAAACATGAAGGTTTGGCCGTAAACACCTTTTAATGGGTTTAAAGCTTAATTTAGGTACAATGGACTCAAGCAGATACTTCCTAACACCCGTTTCTTGAATATACTAGGCTTAGAACACTCAAACATACTCTAAACAGTGCTAAAAGATAGCAGAAACAATTCTGAATTTGATTGAATTGATTGACTGTACAAGATAGAAATTTCGGGTTGTCACATCATCCCCCGTTAGAGAGAATTTCGTCCCGAAAATAGAGTTTAAGCAAATAAGTAGTTACAAATAACTAAGAAAGGAGATGAGGATATTTCAATTTCATTTTATCCTCGCGCTCCCAATTGAATTCAGGTCCTCGCTTGGCGTTCCAGCGAACCTTCACTATCGGGATACGGCTTTGTTTCGTTTGCTTGACCTCTCGGTCCATGATCTCTATTGGTTCTTCCAAGAAGTTGAGGCTCTCGTTTATCTCAATCTCGTCGAGTGGGATTATGTCACACGCCAAAACCAAGAACGGCGGAAACGTTCTGGGGCGGAGGACGTCATGTAAAGTATCACAACAGTGTAAAGTAGTAAACACGCAACAACATCATCCATTGCATTAATAGTAGAATTTTATTACATGTGTATTCTTTCATAGTATAAGACACGATAACAAGAAATCAAAATAAAAGACGAGTCTTGACTGCTCCGTCTTCTTAAAACCTGGTCATCGTACCTGTCTACTAGTGACCTGAGAATACAAGTTATTTTGAAAGCGAGTATCAGCTTTAAAGCTGGTGAGATCATAAGTATTTTAGTGTCATTGATTTGTAAAACTGTAAAGAAAAGACTTGTAATTGTTTTACGAAAACTTTGTATAAGTATGAAAAACCCTAGAAATCCCATATTTCCTATTAGTATAAAAGCAATCTTCTATCGAGACCCGACTGTTTTGAAGGTTTGCACCTCTGTAAAAATGAAGGTTTTTCCCCGAGCATAACTATTATTATCTAAATATAGCTATACATAAACGTGTATGTGATAAAATCACAAGGTAACTGTAATAGGGAAAATAATATTTTTACCTCAACAGTGACACTACTGGATATAAAGTGAATAAAAACATAGACTCCAGGTGGTATCGAATGAACAATACGCCTCGAAAAGTCTAAATGAATGAAGTGTAGACTCCAGGTGGTATCGAATGAACAATACGCCTCGAAAAGTCTAAATGAATGAAGTGTAGACTCCAGGTGGTATCGAATGAACAATACGCCTCGAAAAGTCTAAATGAATGAAGTGTAGACTCCAGGTGGTATCGAATGAACAATACGCCTAGAAAAGTCTAAATGATGGAAGTGTAGACTCCAGGTGGTATCGAATGAACAATACGCCTCGAAAAGTGTAAATGAATGAAGTGTAGACTCCAGGTGCTATCGAATGAACAATATGCCTCGAAAAGTCTAAATGAATGAAGTGTAGACTCCAGGTGGTATCGAATGAACAATACGCCTCGAAAAGTCTAAATGAATGAAGTGTAGACTCCAGGTGGTATCGAATGAACAATACGCCTCGAAAAGTCTAAATGAATGAAGTGTAGACTCCAGGTGGTATCGAATGAACAATACGCCTCGAAAAGTCTAAATGAATGAAAAGCAGACTCCAGGTGTAGGATGGTTAGTCCCGTGGGGAGTAGTGTATGTACTAGTGCATCTTCATATAGTATACAATAGTGTCTCTATATATAGTATGTAATATATTTGTATAGACTCATGAATGAACTGACTCTTGTGTGATTCATTGCACTAGGAATAGTAAATAGTATCTCCTAACTATACCCATTATGGTTACTAGTAATATATGTATATGAATAAATGGAAGTATGCCTTTGCTACCCAAAGGTACTGAACTGACTGATAGAACTTTTATGTCTATATATGTATACATAATATATAACTAATATTTAGACGACCTTCGGACAAATAACAGGATACCCTAAGTCCACAACCAAACAAGGAACAGGAAATAAGGCGGGTTAGCAGTCCTAAGTCCTTTAAACATTACTTATATAACTATACATATATAGGCATGCATTTGACAATATAACAGTTTAAAAGAAGTTTTGTAAAACATTCGAAAAGTTTAAGAATAAGACTTGATGACTTGATGTCAATTTATAAAACGATTTAAAAGCAGTTTGTTTGATATAAACAGTTTAAAGTATAGGAAATCCCTTATTTGGAACATAGTTTAAAGTACATGAAAACCTTTGTTTGAAACATGGTCATAACAGAATTTGAAAGGAAAGATGTAGTTTAGAAAACAAGTTTGATAAAGAATTCAACGTGTAAAAGCATTCGAGAAATCATTTGGAAGTAGTTTGCTTGATAAAACAGTTAAAAGTGTAGTAAATCCATAGTTTGATAGTTATTAATCACATGTGATTGATATGATAACTATCATGATTCAACTTGTATTCCCCCCTATAAAAGCATTTAAAAACATTTAAAAGGTAAATTAAGGGGTATGAACTCACCTGCAGTGAGTGGTTTGGATGGGAGTGCAGGATAGGATGCTAAGTGTCTAGTGAAGACTTGAACACACACACGGATCCTATTTAACATGTAGTGATACATAAATGTATCTAATTAGTCATTTAACCACTAATTAATCAAGTAAAGACACCCTAATAAATGGAAACACTTTGTTTCAAGTGCTAGGAGTACTAAACGGTTGTATCTAAAGAGAGTATGGCCTCACATTGGAGTTTACTTCCCATTTGGTGACCACACATGAGTTTACGGCTCATGGTCATTTCCCCCATGAGCTTACGGTCGTAAACTCATGGTCATTTGTACCATTGTGTGATTTAAGGCCTTATACCCCTCAAGGAAGTGTTCTAGGTTTGTATCAAAGGCTTAGGAAGGGACAAGGGCTCAAAATGACCCTTCATTTGAGTTTACGGTCCATGGACCACTCCTTAGAGTTAACGGTCGTAAACCCTTGACTTTACGGTTGTAAACCCATGAGTTTACGATCGTAAACTCATGGTCACTCCAACCATTTCGTTTTTTGGGGTTTCTAGCTCATGCATGCAAGGTTCTAGTCCAATATCCAAGCCCTAGAAGGTGTTGGTGGTATTTATGCACCACTTGACAGTATTTACGGTTCAAGGAGATCCCTTGACCGTAAACCCATGTGTTCTTGAGGGTTTTTGATGTTTTCCAATGGTTTAACAAGTATACTAAGCAAACAACTAGATAGGAAGAGTGTACTTACTTATAGGAAGCTTGTAAGGGTGTTTAAAGTCCAAGAACACTAGTGTGTGTTCTTGGTGTTCTTGGTGAAATGAAGAACACTTGAAGATCTACACAAATGGAATGATTTCATGGATGAAATCATGTAAGATCACTAGATTAAGGTAGAGAACAACTAATCAAGGAGGAAAACACTTACTTTCTTGAAGATTTTGAAGAAAAGTCGGATGATACTTGAGAGAGAAATGAGTTTTCTAGGCTTGGAATGGTAAAAAAGTGATAAAAATGACTAAGTGTCATATTTATACTCCTTGGGGTTTACGGCCGTAAACACCCTGTTTGGGCCGTAAAATCCAAACTCTTGGAGTTTTGAGACTTTATTGATGCACAATAAACCCTAGGGTATCCTCTCTCCAGTTATCTCCTGAAGTACTAAGCTTTAATATACTCAGACAGACTTTAAACCGGCTAAAATTTAGCAGAAAAGTATTTGACTTTTATTTGAAGTGCTTGACAGTAGGGTTTGTACGAATAGAAATTTCGGGTTGTCGCAGATTACAAGAGTCTCATCGGACAGACACTTTTTCAAGTTCGAGACGTGGAAATTAGAATGTACGTTACTGAGTTCACGAGGTAGATTGAGTTTGTAAGGTACAGGTCCGACTCTTGCGAGAATCTCGAAAGGCCCTAAGTATCTTGGATTTAGCTTTCCACGCTTTCCGAAGCGTATCAAGCTCTTCCAAGGTGAGACTTTGGAAAGAACGCGCTCTTCCACCTGGAATTCCAAAGGTTTCCTTCTCTTGTCAGCGTAGCTTTTCTGTCGGTCTCTAGAGGCTTTCAATCGTTCACGAATCTGAACCATCTTCTCTGTCGTTTCCCGAATGATCTCCGGGCCTTCGGAGCAATTACCACTGCCCCTAACTCCAGATTGTGTGTTGTGTACCTAGCTTTGAGTGTCTTTAGTTGACAGGAGGCATAGGCATTGACCTTACCTCGTTGCATCAGAATACAACCGAGCCATTGATTGGATGCATCGCAATAGACCACGAAGTCTTCTATACCTTCTGGGAGGGATAGTATCGGTGCGGTGCATAAGGCTCGCTTCCGCGTTTGGAACACTTTCTCTTGCTCCTCTTCCCAGTCAAGGGCCACGCCCTTCTGGGTCGAAGTCATATGAGGCTTCGCGATTTGAGAGAAGTTCTGAAAGAACCTACGATAGTAGCCAGCGAGACCTAGAAATTTACGAATTTCTGTAGGCATCTTCAGAGCTGACCAGTTCTCAATGGCCTTGATTTTGGAAGTGACCACATGAATTCCCTCTTCACTAAAGTGACCACATGAATTCCCGTCAGCGCCAGAGTTCTTTGTTATTGGGCAATCCCTCTTGAGATGTCCTATCTCACCGCATAAATGACATATCTGGCTTGTACCAGCATTGGTGGTGGAAGTGATGTGTCGGGTCGGAGTGATGTGGACGCGAGCGATTTCATTGTTCCTCCCTTTTGGACAATTCCTCTTATAGTGTCCGGTTTCACCACAACCATAGCAAGCCGGACTGACCCCGCTACTAGTGGATTGGAAGATGGTTCGTGCCGGCGCTCTACAGACACGAGTAGTGTGCCCCATTCGGTTGCAATTGTTGCATTGCAAATCACGGCAAACTCCGTGATGATGAAAATTACACTTGGCACACTTCGGGAGTGTTCCCTCATATGGTTTGATTTGTGCTGAAGTGGTAGGGGTCGCCACTTGTTGCTATTGCATGGCAAGTCTTTGAGATCGCTTGTGCTCCTTTTGGGCTTGACGCTTTCGTTTCTTATACTCAGATTTGTGGCTGTGGGTGTTTGTAACAGTTATCATTTGTTGATTTCCCGGATTGTTACAACAATTTGGACTGTCAACACCTTTCATAGCCTCGATTGCGTTACCAGTGTTGAAGTGTGCATGGACAGCTGCCACGGCAGCTGTTACCGCGGCTTGGAAGGTGGCGGCATCTATATGAAGGATCGGGGTTTCGTCGTTCGGCTGACTCTTTCTAGATGACGACATGATTCTGTTATATGACAAGAAAAGGAGTTCATGAGTGATTATGGTCGGTCCTAGATGTATTCTACTCATTCATGTAAATGTAAATTTTTCGTTTTGATAAACTGTTCTCGGTGGTTTGACCTACATCCCTATGATGCAGTATTGGTAAGGAGTTGAAGTAAGTTCGTAGAATGGTCACTAGACGATTGCTATTTCGAACTAGGCAATCATTGGTTGGTGGATAACATGATCCAACCTTCGACAAGAATTGGAAGTGATCCTTGAGCTAATTTACCATAGCTCAATAATTTGACGAAAGTGAGGTTTAGATAGAATTCTAACGATAGTAGAATGAAAGCATTTGAACAAGGATTGTCACAGAATTTAGCCGACTGCCAATATCATTGATATTTAAGATGTAATAAGTTTGGGAAAAATAACCTTGGAGTAGGTCTTACATCATATCCGAAGTAGAAAAGTTTTGACAGCATAAAGGCCTAACTAAAAGTACTTACAGTACATGGATAGTTACTTAGAAAAGTGCTACTTGGAGCATAGATAGGAAGACTATTCCTTAAACCAAGGAAAGAAAGGTAGGATAGTCTCCTACTGGTGACGGGTATCCCTCGGGTGAACCCTTAGTTCAGCCAGCTGGCGCTCCATGTCGAGAAGGTGTCATTCATAAACTCTCTGGCGAACCCGGAGTTCTATGACTTCAGCCCGTGTTTCAGCTAGCTCTTGCTGTAGGGCCTCGTGGTCTCCCCTAGATCTCTCACGGGCATCTTCCAGATGAATAGTGTGGAAGGTATGCATTCTCGCATTGGCGTCAACTTCCGTGATTCGAAGGATAGCTGTCCTGCTCTGAATTTCGTTTCGGGCAACTCTGCGGACCAGGATTGGCAAGACTCTGTCTGCTGAACCTCCTTCGCTCAGGTCATAAAAGCTTCGGTCTCCATTGAATGGCGCAGGCTGATTCTGTTCTTGGCTCCATGCTTCCAAGATTTCCACCCATGAAGGCGTCGGGCCTTGAAAAGTCGGACGAGGGTTAGGATTTGGGACAGGTGCCACCGGGGGTCGGTCATTGACCTCAGGCTTGGAGTCTGAACCATCAGAAAAGCCTTCAGCCTGGTGATCATCCCAAGGGATTGGGTGATCCTCCTCTGGCTCTTCTTCAAACCATTCTCCATTACCTTGGTTAGGGAAGTACGGGTCGCCGTGGGGATGGAATCCAACCATGTTATCTACGCGAGAACTAGGGATAAAGAAATAATTAATAGACGTACTAGTTAGAGAATTAGAAGATGATCTTTATTAGTTACTTCAATACTTGTACAGTGCATACCGGTTATATGTAATCAAAACAGGATAGTCCTTCGAATAAGTGACCCTAACTCCAAATCCGCAAGGGACAGGGAGTAAAGCAAAGGTCACAAATTCTAAGCCTATGACATCCTAGTTACATATAACCTTAGCGTATCCACTTAGCAACTATTGACCTACTAATGAAGACCTTTAGTTCTCAGATAAGTAATTATGGTAGCACAAAATACTCTTATAGTATTTTAAGTTTATGTTATGTTCTAATGTTTTCATTGTAGTAGTATTGGTAAGTTTTTAGACTTGTTGCCACATCACAACCATTCTCGGGCATATGCTAATCACTTCTCGGACCAACATAGTTGATCAGGCTATGTCACTCCCAGAACTGATCATACATCCCCGAGTCTACTTGTGATGTTCAAGAATCGTAATACTTTTGTTCTGTCCTAGTGACACTGATTTTAGTATGAATGCAGGTATGTATACTTGGTTAAATATTTTAGTATTTAAAAGTATAAACTCTTGATCAGAGTATTTTAATCCCGTTGTGTTTATAGTTTGTATATCTTTTATGGGTTGATACACTCGATTCACTATAAACAATGCTCTGATACCAATCTGTCACACCCCAAAACCGGAACGGCGGAAACGTTCGGGGGTGGAGGACGTCATGTACAGTATCACAACAAAGCATAGTAGTAAACAAGCAACAACTTCATCCATTGCATGAATAATATAATTTAATACAAGTGTGTTCTGTGAAGTTTATAAGACACTCAAAAATGTAAATCAAAATAAGAGATGAGTCTTGAACGAGCTCCATCTTCTCAAAACCTGGCATCGGTACATGTCTACTGATGACCTGAGAATACAAGTTATTTTGAAAGAGTTTATCAGCTTTAAAGCTGGTGAGTTCATAAGCATTTTAGTGTCATTGTTTGTATGAAAATGTTTGTAAGTGTTTGATGTATAAGTTTGTAAATGTTTGTATCTCCTAGAAAATCCTATATTTCCTACTAAACGTAGCCTTCTACCAAGGCATCAAATGTTCTGTATGTTTGTTTCTTGTAAGAGTGTGTATTTTCCCAAGTGTGACTATCATTAACCAAAAATATAGTTTTTACATTACCCTTTATGTGAGAAGATCACAATGTGAATGCAATGGGGAAATAATAAAGTACTGTAGTGTTGTATTATAGTAACTACTGCTGTACTATCTACCTTAATCCGGTCGTTAATTAAGGTGTAATGTGAAATGGTTGCACCATACTATCGACTAATAACACGACGATGAAAGACGTCGGAAGAAATGACATTTGGCACCCGTAGACTTGCAAGTCCCACTGTAGCGAACAGCAAGGTGTAGGATAGTCAATCCAGTATAGATCTATACACAAACTCACGCTCTCCCTCCAGGAGACTCTGGATACAAATCGGGCTATGGCATTGATGCCATGCCCCGAAAAATGGTTCATATTTATGTTATTGTATACTTGTATATGTATTGTATGTACTAATGTAATGTATGTTCTCTCTGTCTAGTATGTAGTATGTTCTCTTAGTTTCTCATAATAGTATGTTATCTTAGTTTCTCATAATAGTATGTTCTCTTAGTTTCTCATAATAGTATGTTCTCTTAGTTTCTCATAATAGTATGTATTGACTCATGTATGAACTGACTCTTTGTATGTTTCCTTGTACTAGAAGTAATGAGTAGTATCTTCCTAAACTATACCTATTATAGTTTACTAGTAGAATTGTTTGTATAACTGAATGTATTGAACTGAGATAAAAGCTTTTATGTCTTATACATATATACATAATATATAACTAAGGATCAAACGACACTCGGACAAACAACCGGGTACTCTAAGTCCATAACCAAACGAGGAACAGGAAATAAAGTGAGTTATCAGTCCTAAGTCCTTCAAACATTACTTATATAACCATATATGCATTAAACAATATTTTGACAATATATATATATATATATATATATATATATATATATATATATATATATATATATATATATATATATATATATATATATATAAGTTTAGAAAGAAGTTTTGTAAAACCTTTTGAAGAGTTTAAATAAATATTGATGACTTGATGTCATTTTATAAAACGATTTAAAAGCGGTTTGACATATAGAAACAAGTTTGATAAAGAGTTTAATGTGTAAAACAAGTTTGGTAAACAGTTTGAAGTAGTTTGTTTGATAAAGCAGTTAAAAGTATAGTAAATCCATTTGTTTGATAGTTATTAATCACATGTGATTGATATAATAACTATAATGTTTCAACTTGTATCCCCCCATAAAAGCATTTAAAATCATTTAAAAGATAGATTAAGGGGTATGAACTTACCTGTAGTGAGTGAGGTGAATGAAAGATCAGTATAGGATGCTAAGTGTCAAGTGAAGACTTGAGCACACACATATCCTATTTAGCATATAATGACACACATATGCATCTAATTAGTATTTATAACAACTAATCATGAAATGGAACAACCTTAGGGACTAGTAAACACTTGTAATGAAGTGTTAAACCACATAGGGTTGCATATAAGGGATGTAGGGCCTCATATAGGAGTTTACGACCCATATGGTATTAACCAAATGTGTTTACGGCCCATGGGTTTACGGCCCAATGTGTTTACGACCGTAAACTCATGGTAATTTGCACTTATGTGTGTTTTAAGGTCCTACAAGTCATTAGAAGGTGTTCTAGGTTCAAGTCCAACCCTTAGGAAGGAGTGGTGGCACAAATACACCACTTATTAGTGTTTACGGCCCAAGGTGATTGCCTTGGCCGTAAACACCATATGTTCTTGAGTTTCTTGATGTTTTCTAAGTGTTTTAACAAGTGATTCAAGCATATAACAAGCTAAGAGTAGTGTACTTACTTAATAGAAGCTTGTAAGGGTGTTTAAGGTCCAAAAACACTAGTGTGTGTTCTTGGTGTTCTTGGTGAAATGAAGAACACTTGAAGATCTATCAAAATGAAGAGATTTTATGGATGAAATCATGTACAATCACTAGATAAGGAGATGTAACAACAAATCAAGAGAAATAATTCTTACATTTTTGGAAGATCGAGATGAAGATCTTATGATACTTAAGAGAGAAATGGGGTTTCAAGCCTTGAAATGGATAAGAAATGAGGAAAATGATGTAAACTCATGTATCTAACATGAGTTCATGGCCAAACACATGTGTTTACAGACCAAACATGAAGGTTTGGCCGTAAACACCTTTTAATGGGTTTACAGTTTGATTTAGGTACAATGGACTCAAGCAGATACTTCCTAACACCCGTTTCTTGAATATACTAGGCTTAGAACACTCAAACAGACTCTAAATAGTGCTAAAAGATAACAGAAACAAGTCTGAATTTGATTGAATTGATTGACTGTACAAGATAGAAATTTCGGGTTGTCACAGATTTTGTGGTTTATTATGATGCATCGATCATGGGTTTGGGTGCAGTCCTGATGCAGAGGGTTCGTGTTATTGCTTACGCTTCGAGACAGCAGAAGCCTCATGAGGCGAGTTACCGTACGCATGATTTGGAGCAGGGGGCGGTGGTGTTCGCCCTCAATATTTGGCGATATTACTTCTATAGGGTCTGTTGTACTATTTACACGGATCACAAGAGCTGAGGTATTTGATGGATTAGCTGAATCTCAACATGAGGCAGCGCCAGTGGTTGGATGTGGTGAAGGATTATGATTGTGAGATCATTTACCATCCGGGGAAGTCCAATATGGTGGCCGATGCTCTCAGCCGCAAGGCGGTCGTAACTCCGATCATGGATATTTGTTTGAGGATGACAATGATTACTCCACTCTTGGAGCAGATTCAAGAGGCTCAGGTTGAGGCTATGAAGGAAAAGCATCGTAAGAGTGAGCTCATAGTGGGTCAGGTGGCTTCCTTCGATTATGATAGCCGGGGATTACTGAATCTCCATCGGAGAGTGTGGGTTCCTTATTTGGGTGGTGCACGTCAGGTTCTGATGGAGGAAGCATACAAATCGAGATTCTCTATTCATCCTGAGGCGACGAAGATGTATAGAGATCTCCGTCCTGATTATTAGAGGAAGTAGGCTACGATGCTGAGCCACACTACTACTACATGGCAACAAAAGATCCACCTGGCCGAAGTATCGTCTAGTAGGTAAAATCTATGATTACTGATAATAATTTTGATTTATATGTTTGTGAACCTTTTCTAACTCAAATTCAAACAGATACTTCAGCACCAGACCTACTGAACCTGACCATCGAATGTTTTGCCTATTATCACTACTTTACCCTCACCATTTCCGAGCATTTAAGGGGAGATTGTTGGAGCATGAAAACTTTCTACAATGATGAGTGGTTTATTAGGTTAGAATATTCCCTTGTTTGAGAAAACATATTCCCTCTGCTAGTAAATAAAGTGGAGGTGAGTGGTCATTTATGTATGAGTGCACTTATCTAGACTTTATACTAGAGAGAGTTTGGATGGGGTCTCTCCCCATCCATGAGTGTTCTTCATGTAATATGTTGTTTCTTTCTATCTATTCATCACAGTTTACTCACATATTTTGTCCATCATTGTTCATACGATTATCTTCTTGATATCAGTGATTCCAAGTCGTTATACTGACTGATCTACTTATGGGAGAGGTGACTAGGATGGAAACATTAGCGTGGTTGTTGGATTTCAGAAAGGCTATATGTCAAAATGATCCTACCTCCCAACTGTCTATCCTGGCTAATACTTATTTTATATAACTATTAGTATTCATTGGATTGATTGATATGTCACACCCCCAAACTAGAACGGCGGAAACGTTCGGGGGCGGAGGACGTCATGTACAGTATCATAACAAATGAATAGTAAAGAAAGTACACACAACCATCATATACATAATTGAAAAGTTTACACGATTGTTGTATTACATGTTTGCAAAAGTAAATTACAATATGATGTCCAAAATATTAAACTAACGCCTGAGCGTAAGTCTTCAGAAGCAATTGCTATCTTATTGTACTTAAAATACTCCTATAGTATTCTAAATGTTATGTTTAATTTCTAAGGTTTATAAGTTTGGTAAGTTTTAGACTTGTTGTCCACTATAGCTATCCCCTGGCATATGCTGGTCGGTTCTCGGACAAATATAGTTGATCAGGCTATATTCATCCCAGTCCCGATCACATGTCCCAAGGCATACATGTAGTGCACAACTCATCTATAATACTTCTATGTTGGTTTTTATTATGATACTGACCCTGTTATGTAATGTATGCATGTATACTTTTGTAAAAATTCTATTTTAAAAGTATAACTCTTAATCAGAGTGTTTTTGCCCAGTTGGGTTTATAGTTGTATATCAAAAATGGTTTTGATATACTTAGTTCACTATAAACAATGCTCTGATACCAATCTGTCAGACCCCCAAACAAGAACGGCGGAAACGTTCGGGGGCGGAGGACGTCATGTACAGTATCATAACAAATGAATAGTAAAGAAAGTACACACAACCATCATATACATAATTGAAAAGTTTACATGATTGTAGTATTACATGTTTGGAAAAGTCAATTACAATATGATGTCCAAAAGATTAAACTAACGCCTGAGCGTAAGTCTTCAGAAGCAATTGCTAACCTGGTTTAGCGATTTCCTGAGAATAAAAGTTATTTCAAAGAAAAAGTTTCAACATTTAAGTTGGTGAGTTCATAAGTAGTTTTTTGATAAAATTTATGCCATTCGAAAGTTCGTGTATGTTTTCCAGAAAATCCGATATTTTCTTAATAAAGTGGGTTGTGAATCATTGTTGTATAAAGTGAATGTTTGAACCAGGAAAATCCTATATTTTCCTAAATGAGATGCAGTCTTAAATGACCAAGAGTGTAACCTGTAAGCAAATATGCCATGCTTAGAAATGAAGATGTATAGTTTTATTATTAAGTAAAACTAGTTGTGGAAGTGTTTATCCTGAATTTCGAACATGCTGATAATACCCTATAATATAGTTATTACCCCCCGAGCATGATTGAGTTATGTATTACTACGTGCATGAGTCATTGTTTCCGCGTGTTGTGAGTTCCTCATAACCATACTAGACGCAGTACCTAATGTTGACATTTGTCACCCCGGGGACTGTAGCTAACAGTCATGGTGCGGAGTCGTCAGCCCCGTATAGATCTATATACACTTGTCACGCTCTCCCTCCAAGAGACTCTGGTTATAGGTGGGGACTTTCGTTTGGTACAAACAAAGCCATATGACATCACATGATTGCTAACAAGTTCACGAGTAATATGATGAAAAATCGTTTGTATGAAATGATTTCCTTTTCTACCGTGTTACAAAGGCGTAATGATGAGTTGAGTTCTCTTGTAAAAGCATCATGTTATAGTTGGAATGGTTACCCTTGATATGATGTAGTATGCAAACGTATAAATAAAACATATTTCTATTTATAAAACATATTGTATCCCAAGAGGGTAAAGTTGTGTTGTGAGGTGTTTTGCATGATAATAACTTCATAAGGTAGTTAAAACAACAGTATGGAAAGTATAGCAAAAGATCGATGTTTCACACGATTTTAGAGGTGTGTTTACTTGTATTCCCCCCCTTAAAAGTGTTTAAAAGCAGTTAAAAATGTATTTAAAGTGTGTTGGTAGGGGTATGAACTCACTTGACAGATTGAAGAAGGTGAGACGAAAACCGAGCAGAACTTTGACTTGAGAAAGCTGATTTCTCGGGATTCTCGGGAATCTCGGGAGCGTAAAACTTCCTTCAGGACTTAAATATGATAACAGGGGCTTCGGGATGGCTTCGAGGGTTTAAACGCAGAGCTTCGGCACAAGAAAGAAGAGAATTGAGCAATGAAACCCGGAACCCCTTTGGGCTCTATTTATAACCCAATTATTGGGTCCCACGCCATGGCCATAAGGTTGTCACGTCGTGGAGTCGATCCTATCCTCTTCCATGGACGAGACGTCTGCTGCCAAGCCTGAAAACCTATCAGTCACTGTGCCACGTCGTGGCCTACTGTGCCACGTCGCGGCCAGCCTGACAGCCTCGAATTTTGTGTCCCGAACTTGTAAAATCCGTAACTTTCACCTACGAGCTCCGATTTCGACGTTCTTTATATCCACGCGTAGGTGAGATTATGCTCTACAACTATCGTTTAGAATTCGTTGGCAAATTTTGAATTTATTTTTAATTAATTATTTTTAACAGGTCGGGACACGAAAACTCCGTCATATATCCATAACTTCTTCATCTGACGTCCGTTTTCGCCAGACTTTTCACCGTTGCACTACTATGGTTGAGATCTTCGATTCTCATTTAGGTTGTTTCAGCCAAAAGTCTTTCGATCTCTATTTCGAGTTTTTTTAGCTGTCTACTGCTATATCCGGAACTTGGAAAAATCATAACTTCCTCATACGAAGTCAGATTTGGACGTTCTTTTTATGTTTGTTTACGGTTTAATGATATCTACGACTTTCATTTAGATACCTAAGGTTAAAAAGTATTTTGTTAAAACTTCGCGTTTTAGGCTTAACAGTGTTTTACCGGTTTTGTTGCGGATCTTCGATTGGTCATAACTTCTTCGTTATAACTCGGATTTTAGTGTTCCTTATATTTTTAGAAACCTTGTTACGATATCTACCACTTAGCATACCCAATTATGGTTACTGAACAAATTTATTTTTGACCTAATTTTTGCTGGTGCTACATTATCCCCCCGTTAGAGAGAATTTCGTCCCGAAATTCGCATTTCGACTGGGACTTCAATTGTTTGAGGGAGGATATGGGCACTTCTGTTCCATTTGCTTTTCTTGTTCTCTAGTGAATGTAGATTCTAGTGTGGGTGTTCCAGCGGACCTTCATTATCTTGTCTGTGGTTTTGATCGGTATAGGTTATGTGGATTCAGGTTTATTTACTTATGTTCATCTAAATGTTAGCATGTTTACTCGTAGTATATGTCGGCTTCATCTTGAAGTTCATGGTTGAATTCTTACCTGGTTCGCCTATCACCGCCTTGTGTACACAAGTCGCATACACACTTTGTAGTGATAGGTTAGCCGTAATCATTCCTAGTCTCTGCGTTTGAACTTGAGTCGTCGTACGTGGGCTATTCCTAAATAGTCTGTTGGTAATACTTCGTGAAGGTTGAAAATGATATAGTACTGCTCACATGAGTGCTACGGGAATTTGAAACTAGAAACGGTTTGGGAGTTGTGTCGGGTTTGTCGTTATAAATCGATAGAGTTTCGTTAGCCAACGGTGAAAGTGAAGGGTCTTTTCATAGCACATGCAATTGGTATGGTGAGGACTAGACCAATCCATGTCGAATGACGATGTCGGAACTTCTTATCGTAACGGGTGTTAAGATGATTAGGAAAAAGTGTTCGTTAACGCGATAGTGCATTCTGTGTATGTGTTTTCAGTGCATTTTAGTTTATCCTTGTAATTACTACTGCGAAAATTGTACTTCGTTTAGAGATTGTTTGGACGTGAATGTAATTTATAATTACTTTTTATTTGGTACAAGATTTTAGTAAAAAGTTAAGCTTTATATATATTTTACTGGGCAAAGCATACCGTTGTTCATAGGGGTTCTGGAGTAGTCTCTCCTGTGGTGATCATTAGTATTATTCCATCTCCGCCAGAGTTCCTTGTTATTGGACAATCCCTTTAGAAATGTCAAGTTTTGCCACACCGGCACAACCAATCTCTGTGCCGGTACTCTATAGAAACGAGTAGTGTGTCCCTTCCTATTGCAGTTATTGCAATTCATTCTACGACAAGCTCCCGTGTGATTAAAGTTACACTTATTACATTTTGGAAGGTTTCTAGCATACCGACTAGTTGGTGCTGGAGTGGCAGATGTTGTGGCAGTGGTTATAAATCGAATGTCATAAGACCCAGGATATCTTAGCTTAGAAGGTATCATGACCCGAAAGTGTTTTGTAAACAATTCATAACGGAGGTTTATTCAAAATAAACCAATGAATTTTTAATATTGAATATCCTCAATTGAAATTCCGTGATTCGATTTACTGTTATTAGTCATGTCGAAAAAAAAAACATTAAGCCTAACACGTAGTGTGAGTAGTGTAATCACTAACTCAGTAGGTTATATTAGTTATTAGTATGACGCATCAGGTCCTTGATGATTTCTCTATTTCTTTGATCCTCGTCTGTTCCCTTCTCGGGATTCTCTTTATGAGTCACTTTTTTTTATCTTCCTTGACTCCTCTGTTGACTGATGTAGTGGAGTGGTTATATCTAACTATGTTGTCGTGCGAGAATGGGGATGTCTAAAGAATATTAATAGATTTTATGGTGATCCTCATTGGGTCCTCCTATAATTATGCAGCGTACACCAGTTGTATATAATTGAGATTAAATACACTTTCGATTAAGTGATCCTACTCTAAAACCACAACCAAACAATGAACAAGTAGTAGAGCGAAGATCACTACTTCTAAGTCTATGAAATCTTAATTATATATAACCTTGGAGCATACACTCCGCAATTATAGACCTGCCAGCAAGGGTCTTTTAGTTTTCACATAAGTTATCTTATTGTACTTAAAATACTCCTATAGTATTCTAAATGTTATGTTTGATTCTAAGGTTTATAAGTTTGGTAAGTTTTAGACTTGTTGTCCACTGTAGCTATCCCCTGGCATATGCTGGTCGGCTCTCGGACAAATATAGTTGATCAGGCTATATTCATCCGAGTCCCGATCACATGTCCCAAGGCATACATGTAGTGCACAACTCATCTATAATACTTCGATGTTGGTTTTTATTATGATACTGACCCTGTTATGTAATGTATGCATGTATACTTTTGTAAAAATTCTATTTTAAAAAGTACAACTCTTAATTAGAGTGGTTTTGCCCAGTTGTGTTTATAGTTGTATATCAAAAATGGTTTTGATATACTTAGTTCACTATAAACAATGCTCTGATACCAATCTGTCACACCCCCAAACCAGAGCGGCGGAAACGTTCGGGGGCGGAGGACGTCATGTACAATATCATAACAAATGAATAGTAAAGAAAGTACACACAACCATCATATACATAATTGAAAAGTTTACATGATTGTAGTATTACATGTTTGCAAAAGTCAATTACAATATGATGTCCAAAAGATTAAACTAACGCCTGGGCATAAGTCTTCCGAAGCAATTGCTAACCTGGTTTAGCGATTTCCTGAGAATACAAGTTATTTCAAAGAAAAAGTGTCAACATTTAAGTTGGTGAGTTCATAAGTAGTGTTTTGATAAAATGTATGCCATTCGAAAGTTCGTGTATGTTTTCCAGAAAATCCGATATTTTCTTAATAAAGTGGGTTGTGAATCATTGTTGTATAAAGTGAATGTTTGAACCAGGAAAATCCTATATTTTCCTAAATGAGATGCAATCTTAAATGACTAAGACTGTAACCTGTAAGCAAATATGCCATGCTTAGAAATGAAGATGTATAGCTTTATTATTAAGTAAAACTAGTTGTGGAAGTGTTTATCCTGAATTCCGAACATGTTGATAATACCCTATAATATAGTTATTACCCCCCGAGCATGATTGAGTTATGTATTACTACGTGCATGAGTCATTGTTTCTGCGTGTTGTGAGTTCCTCATAACCATACTAGACGCAATACCTAATGTTGACATTTGTCACCCCGGTGACTGTAGCTAACAGTCAGGGTGCGGAGTCGTCAGCCCCGTATAGATCTATACACACTTGTCACGCTCTCCCTCCAAGAGACTCTGGTTATAGGTGGGGACTTTCGTTTGGTATAAACAAAGCCATATGACATCACATGATTGCTAACAAGTTCACGAGTAATATGATGAAAAATCGTTTGTATGAAATGATTTCCTTTTCTACCGTGTTACAAAGGCGTAATGATGAGTTGAGTTCTCTTGTAAAAGCATCATGTTATAGTTGGAATGGTTACCCTTGATATGATGTAGTATGCAAACGTATAAATAAAACATATTTCTATTTATAAAACATATTGTATCCCAAGAGGGTAAAGTTGTGTTGTGAGGTGTTTTGCATGATAATAACTTCATAAGATAGTTAAAACAACAATATGGAAAGTATAGCAAAAGATCGATGTTTCACATGATTTTAGCCGTGTGTTTACTTGTATTCCCGCCCCCCCCCCCCCTAAAAGTGTTTAAAAGCAGTTAAAAACGTATTTAAAGTGTGTTTGTAGGGGTATGAAGTCACTTGACAGATTGAAGAAGGTGAGACGAAAACCGAGCAGAACTTAGACTTGAGAAAGCTAATTTCTCGGGATTCTCGGGAATCTCGGGAGCGTAAAACTTCCTTCAGGACTTAAATATGATAAACGGGGCTTCGGGATGGCTTCGAGGGTTTAAACACAGAGCTTCGGCACGAGAAAGAAGAGAATTGAGCAATGAAGCCCGGAACCCCTTTGAGCTCTATTTATAGCCCAATTTTTGGGTCCCACGTCGTGGCCATAAGGTTTCCACGTCGTGGAGTCGATCCTATCCTCTTCCATGGACGAGACGTCTGCTGCCAAGCCTGAAAACCCGTCAGTCACTGTGCCACGTCGCGGCGAGCCTGACAGCCTCAGATTTTGTGTCCCGAACTTGTAAAATCCGTAAGTTTCACGTACAAGCTCCGATTTCGACGTTCTTTATATCCACGAGTAGGTGAGATTATGCTCTACAACTATTGTTTAGACTTTGTTGGCAAATTTTGACTTTAGTTTTAATTAATTATTTTTAACAGGTCGGGACACGAAAACTCCGTCATATATCCATAACTTCTTCATCCGACGTCCGTTTTCGCCAGACTTTTCACCGTTGCACTACTATGGTTGAGATCTTCGATTCTCATTTAGGTTGTTTTGGCCAAAAGTCTCTCGATCTCTATTTCGAGTTTTTTTAGTTGTCTACTGCTATATCATGAACTTGGAAAAATCATAACTTCCTCATACGAAGTCAGATTTGGACGTTCTTTTTATGTTTGTTTACGGTTTAATGATATATACGACTTTCATTTACATACCTAAGGTTAAAAAGTATTTTATTAAAACTTCGCGTTTTAGGCTTAACAGTGTTTTACCGGTTTTGTTGCGGAACTTGGATTGGTCATAACTTCTTCGTTATAACTCGGATTTTAGTGTTCTTTATATTTTTGGAAACCTTGTTACGATATCTACCACTTAGCATACTCAATTATGGTTACTGAACAAATTTATTTTTGACCTAATTTTTGCTGGTGCTACATGATAGGTATAAACTATATTTAGTCACGTAGAATATTAGACTAAGACTTAGTGATAATGATATTAGGTCATGTAAAAAGAAAGGTTAACTGCTAGAATCGAAGCTCTATTCGAATATCAAATCGTCACTTTAGCAAGTAAGTGCATAGTTACTTTCATCTTACTCATAGATATAAAGTATCTAATTAATTAATTGCTATATGTGCTTAAGTGCAAAGAATTTATGTGTTAGATGAAATGTTATAAAGATAAGTTTATATGATTTATTCCATATATGTATTTTTATAAATATAATACATTGGGTAATGAAGGGTAGTAAAATATGCCATAGTACGACGAAAGATAGGATGCCATAGTATGATGAAAGATGTAGGCAAAGATAGGATGCCACAACTTTAGGAATGGTACTACTGTACCGATGATGTAGTCACTTAGCAAAGCATAAGTGACAACTACCATACTAATTGATGACAGTCCTGTAGAACGCAAGTGGCGATGGAATTCGTGCCTATTAGATAAACTCAGTCAACGATGGACTTCCTGCCTATTAGATGGACTTAGACAACGATAGATTTCGTGCCTATTTGATGAACATAGATAGCGATGCACTTCGCACCTATTTGACAGTCCCCTGGAACTTAGGCAACGATGGACTTCGTGCCTATATCCTAAGACAAACCCTTAGGAATCAAAATATAAAAAGAAACCTACTGACATGTATTGCAGAGAAATCCCTGTAACAGTACTGTCAGCAACGATGACTAAGATGACCCTTAGGTAGAACCTTAGTTAAGAACAAATAAGAAAACGGGGATGGATAATCGGGTAAATTATTTGATAATTAAACATATTAACTATATCATTGTGGGTTGAAAGCCCTATGTACTCCCCAGGTTTCCCAACCTGACCCACTCAGTTTCTTTGTATCACAAGTAGCGCTACAATGTTACATGTAAATACCTATCGAGAAGTTCAAGGAAATATAGACCGTTAGTGTAAGGAGATATTGTAAGTCTTCATTTATGCTTATGTTTCTTGTATTAGTTATGGAATCCCAAATTTTAAGCATCAAGGAGAAATATTTCTTCGGAAATTCTTCTTGTGGGAAAAAGTTCTGCATTTACAAATGAAAACTCTGACTTTAAAATAAGAAAAAAATGGTCTTTTTTTGGCCTTGAAAATGGGGATGTTACATGAAGCAACTGGACCACCATTGCAGTCCATTGAGCTTGAGTTGTGGGTGAAGAAAGCTGAAGAAGTCGTTTCAGGTTCATATTTTATCGAGTTTTTGTTCCACTTTTTATCCAATTCTATTGATTTTTGCCATTATTTTGTGGGTTTCTGTTCAGTTTTGGATTTCACTTTCTGATATTTGAGAACCTAGGATTAATGGTTGATGATTTGGAATTGGGGATGAATGTTGAGTTTATAATTTGAATAGTTAATCGATAATCATGAGTAATGCTTGTGATGGTTCTCAATTTGATCGATTTCTTAGGATCTAGTTTACATAGCCTGATGATCTGAATTATAATTTGATGATTCACCTATCGAACTCATATTTATGTTTAAATTCAACAGTTTTTTCCTTGGTATATCTTTTTATATGGAGATGGGGTGGAAGAGAATGGGTAGGGAGAGAGGCAGATTACCGGTGTCCAGTGGTATCACCGACGATGAGAGGGGTTAAGGAGATATGTATGTGAAAGAGAATGGTTTGGTCCTTAAGTAATTTACTCTATTTTAATAGTAAACAAATAATGAAAATAAAAATAAAAAATAGATGTAAGGGAAAAAATAGTCTATTTACGTATACGAAAGACTAAATGTGACGCAAAAACAAAACTCAAGGATGGTCCGAGTTAGAAAAATAAGTTAGGGACCGCACACACAAATTATCCCAAACCATAAGGACCGTCCGTGTAATTTACTCTTTAATTTACTTGTTTGGTTCGAAATATATATGTTTAATATATATTTGTTGCTGTGAGCATAACTCTAAAAAATTATAAAGTAAATAGTTCTTTAACACATCATATAATAGACAATAAGGTATATATTACGTTCCTCTTTAAAAACTTGTACTATCAAAATTCAACCAGTGGCGAGGTGACCCTATCACACACTAATACGAAGGCTACCTCAAACATCATAAGACAAATCCAAGGGACCAGGTGATCCTACGCCACAAGAACCATACAAATGAAGATTGAGTGTTTTTGTCGGAATAAGTTCTGAATTGATTTCACAATTCTTAAGATGTTCTAAGAAGACTTGGTTTACAAAAATCATTTTTTATCACAATGAAAGGTTAATGATGGTGTCATTAAGTTGTATTTCAATCTTCAATATGAAACAATTTGAGAAAATCAAAAGATTCAACAATAATGAATAAAAGTCGTCGGTGAAATTGACTAAGAATCTATCACCAAAACTATTCATGGATTGAAAAGATTACATACATCACTTATGTATAATTCTTTGTCAAGCCTTTTGTTCTTTAAATACTAATAGATAAATACACTTGCGAATCATCTTCCCATATAAATAGGTTTTACATATATCAAATGAATCAAGCTCATATGCCTTCAAAAATTCCATCCTTTTGAAGTTGGTATATGTGTTTCACAATTATATAGTCATGATGATTATAACATAGATAAGTTTCAATCAAATATCATTTGATTATTTAGGTGTTATCTTTAGAAATATTAAATTAGTGAAAGCTTATAGATTTACTTCATAAATATCATTATGAGAAAGTATTCTTAACACATAATACATTGTTTCATATCATGAATATGAACATCCATTAAATGATAAGTAAATCAAGATTTATTCATCAATTTCTATTGTTACATGTTCCTATAAAATAGGTACTGAACATCGATTGTTCAAATACAGACTCTAACAACACTTGTTATATCTTCAGCACGAAATACCATTCGTTTGTAATCAGTTGATTATTTCTTCCAATCATCAGCACATAATATGAATTATTAGTGTCACCTGAAGTATAACATACTCAAGTGAATGATGGAAAAAAATAGTTCTATCATAAATATCTGAAGTCTTTATTAAGTCATACTTCCTCAGCTCGATGAGATTTAGAGGAGCAGTTCCTCTTTAAGGTATAGTTTCTTCCATAATAGAAACAACACTAATCATTTTGGGCCTTTTTTGATTTTTGGGTTTATGTTGTATTTCCCTTAACTAAACTATCTATTAGAGTGCACAATCTCTTAGACTCCTTTATTCAATTGTTGAACATGTTTGAAGCACGTTCTACTATTTTGATTGAATATATGCTTTTCTTCATGAGACATCTGACATGTTTCATAATTATCCAAGACTTTCCGCAAGTTAAGGTTAATTGTTCCAGTATGATGTGAGAGACATCAACATCATCACAATAATACTTCCATCAAAGTATCATGATCAGACGGACTGGTTTGTAGAGGTTGTTTAGGTATGGGATCTTTCATTATATATAATTTCTATTTATCATTAAGGAATAACCTTAAGTTATTATACCAGTTATAGAAATTATAATCATCAAATGTTACTATCTCTTGAAACTCAACAAGAGAATGGGTTTACCGGGGCATACAAATATTAGCAGTTATATATATAATTTAACAAAATTGCATTTAGTACTTTCAATATTAAGTTTTTAAAAATTAATACATTTTATTGTTTCTAAAACATTAATTTATTAAAGTCTAGGATCCAAGTAACGAAACAAGCAAATGGTTAGGCAACCTGTATCTTATCCAATTAACTAAACTCGGTAGGTAGCAATTACTAATTGCATAAAATATGTAATTCCTAGATAATGGGATCCCAAACAAATTTTGTTTAACTTGGCGTGTTTGATCTCATCTATGCCTTAGACCTCTCATGCTTAGGTGACCTTTATCACACAATATTATGATAAAATCTTCCTACTTGAAACAACTTGTAGCATTGTAACTAACTAGTGACTAGGTGACCCTTATGTCACAAGAAAAATACAAAACTGCCCCAAACATCATAAGACAATCCTAGTGGTTAGGTGACCCATCGCTCACTAATACCATACAAATGATACCCAAGTGTTCATCAAAAGGACGGCAATGACTTGCATTTTAAGATATATATATATATATATATATATATATATATATATATATATATATATATATATATATATATATATATATATATATATATATATATGTTTAAAAATATAGTTATAAAAAACATGGTCTCTTAAATATTGCATGCATCCAACAATTCATGTATCCTTTTGTAAAACCATATCACTTGTTTTAAGGTTCTTTAGGTACCAAATAAAACTTCATTTTATTTACCATTAGTCGCGATCAATTATAAACTAAAATCTGATATTTACAGTTTAGTCGTAGAATGTGTAACATCCGAATTCAGGTAATTCCCTTTTAAGCTTTTGTTGAATTTTTAATTAGCACGGAGGACCCCTCGTACGCTGGGCGTACATGCATGTACACTTAGAGTACTGAGCTGTGCATGATCGAGCAACTAAGCCTCGTACGCGGGGCGTACGAGGAGGTACGCGCGGCGTACGTGGCCTGTCTCTAAAACCTTAATCTTCAGACTTGTTCTCTATTTAAACCCATTTATGGCCTTCAGACCTCACCTTTATAAGCCACCTTGCCTTTAAACATCCCTAAAAATCCTAAATAGCCATTAGAGGTGATTTTGAGCTTGAAGTAACAAAAAGGAGCCATTTTTGGTGTGTTTGCAAGACGAATATGTTGTGGTGCAGGTCTTGGTCGTGGTGGAACTTCTAGATCCAATATCTACATCATCTTAGGGAGATTATGGAGGTATAAAGTTCATACCTTGCTTATCTATTGCATAGATCTCTTCTTAAGCTTGTTTTGGTCCTTTTTGGCCCCTTTAGTTGCTCTTGAAGAGTTAAGACCATTTGAGATGCCCATCTTGTAGATCTTGACGTTTAGAGGACTCCTTTAGCTTAAAGGTACAAACGTTTTGGTGTTTGTGATCTCCATGCAAGTATTAAGTCACTTATTAAGCTCTTTTGAGCTTTAGGACCTTGTTGATCCTTGCATGCATGTGAAGTTTGCAACTTTACATGATAAAACACTTCAAGGAGATCAGATCTGAGTCTTGGGACTAATGTCTTAACCAATTAAGAGATAAAATGCAAAAGTTGGAAAACCTAAGGAGTACGTTAGGCGTACAATCTCGTATGCACATCGTACATGCCGGTAAGCGTATACGCTCAGCGTACAAGTTGAGTACGCCCGCGTACTCAGCAGTGGGCTGCGGTGTTGGGCCTTTGGTGGTGAGCTTCATTTTTGGACCCTAGGAGTTTAAGGCTGCTTTGTGGACATCCAAAATATTGATTTGGGCCTTGGCCTGGTTAGGATAGGTGGGCCCAGGTTTTTTTGGGCCTTGTGTGTCATGGGTTGGGCCTTTTGGGCCTTAGGGCCGTTATTGTAATGGGCCAAATATGGAATGGCCCATCAAAGGGAAAAATGCTTTGGGCCTTATTTGAAGAGTTTGGACTTAGGGATCTTTTGGCCCATGATTGGGTTTGTGCCACAATTCTAATTAGAGTAATTTATATATATATACAGTGTGAGATTTCTGGATCGGTAGCCGAGCAGTTAGTACTTATCAGCAGACTGAGGCGAGTCTCTTTCTGGTATTACGATTCGAAGGCACCAAAGCTGATCCATTATCTGGTTATGTAGTTTGCTAGTTGATGTGTAATACATGTTGTGATCGGGTTGAAACACACCCCAGGGCGGGGCCCAATATTACATGATAGGTTGAAATATACCCTAGCGCGGGGCCCAATGTGATATGTCTGGGTTGAAATATACCCCAGGGAGAGGCCCCATGGCGGGGGCCCATATTTGTTTCGGGTTGGAATTGTAACATCCATAAATTTTACGCCAAATTTAAACTTTTAAATCATAAATAGAACCCAATAGTATTGTTTACAAATATGTTTTCAAATCATTATTCAATCAGAGTGTCCCAAAAGCCAGATTGTAAGGATGAGGAGCGGTACGGTCACGCCTTCACCTTGCCATGATCTCCTGAAGTACCTGAAACAATAAACTGAAAACTGTAAGCCCGAGGGCTTAGTGAGCTACCCCCAAAATACCAATACTCCACAAATAATACCATATCAATAACAGATAAACAACAACGGGCATACTGGGCCTTCGGCCTGACTGGACTGCCCTGTAGGGCCTACAGTCTATCTAAATCTGTCCCGAGCCTTCGGCATAACTGGACCGCCATGTGGGCCTACAGTCTCCCCGGACCGCTCATAGGGTGTATTGGCCTTCAGCACAAAGCAGGACCGCCTCAAACCAACCAAACAAGGAAATAACCTTGTGCGCATAACTAACATATACAGGCATGTACAAACATCAACATATCTCTCTCACTGATCACAAATCATAGCAATCTCTCATAACTAGGGCACTGACCTAGCAGGTCACTAACATATCAATCCATATGGATCATAAGAGCATAACATACTGTCTATCCTGATTCCGATCTAACAGATCATAACCACACGTAGCATACCATACAATAACAACTAAAGGGCCGACCTTGGTGCCTTAGACCCTATTGATATAGTGAGGATAACTCACCTTGCAGATGTCGACTCGGTAGATAAACTCCAACTCTCGGATCACTTGCCAAAGACTCCACCACCTATTACCATAATACGAAAATACCCATAAGCCCTTGACCTTACAAGGTACTCCTTAGACCAACTAGTCAACCCTTGGACAAAGTCAAAGTCCTCAGTCAAGGTCAACAGTCCATGTTGACCCTAACTCGCCGAGTTCCTTGAAGTACTTGCCCACTCGCCGAGTCACCGGGGTGACTCGCCGAGTTCCTTCGGTTTATGATCGAAACCCTAAGACCACTCGTCGAGTTTCCTTCTTGCAACTCGACCGTTACACACGTGTACATAAGTTGGGGGAAACCGCATCCAATTCGCTGAGTTGTTCATCCACTCGTCGAGTCTACGACAATCTTCATCGGACTCGCCGAGTTGTTCATCCAACTCGTCAAGTTCAATGCCTATCTTCATATGACTTGCCGAGTCGACCATGCGACTCGCCGAGTCCCTTCAGTCCTTTTTGCCATACAGACTCATTTGAGCCATGCAGCGGCTCCAAGCTATAGATCTAAGCTTCTAAGGCATGCTTTTCACGTAAAGTTGCAAACTTTACGTGCATGCATAGCTACAAAGGCTCTAAATGTCAAATCCAAGCTCACAATGGGGTTTCCCACCCAAGGAAGGCTTCATTCACGCCCAAACCAGAAACTTTATGACTCTAGGACTTAATAAGGGTCCAGATCTGAAGTTACAACTTCAGATCTAGACCATAGTCCACCATATTAACTCAAAGATCCATAAAAGCCCCAAACTCAACCAAAAAGAGATCTAGAAGGGAAAGGAAGTAAAGGTGGCGACTTGATACCTCTGGAAGATGCTAACTGAGGTAGATTTTGGTTCCCACACTTTCCTTGCTCCAATTCCCTTGCCTTCCAAGTTCCTTTTCTCCAAGGATCTTCCTCCCAAGCTTAACACACACAAGAATGAAACACCACACGAATTAGGGTTTTTTGGGCTCTCAATGGATTGCAAAGAGGCCAAAGGAGGCTTATGCTTCCTTAAATAGGGTGCAAAACCCCGGGATTTAGGGGCGTTACAATTCTCCCCCACTTGAACTTCATAATTAAATAATACCTGAGAATCGGGGCGTTACAATTCTCCCCCACTTGAACTAGAATTCGCCCTCGAAGTCTGCTGGAATAAACAACGCCGGGTAATGCTCTCGCATTTCCGCCTCTGGCTCCCATGTCCACTCGGATCCCCTCCGATGTTCCCACTGCACTTTCACCAAAGGTATTTCTTTGCTCCGTAAAATATTCTTCTTCCTTTCCAAGATGGCCACAGGCCTCTCTACGTAATTCAGGCGCTCATCGACCTGAATATCATCCAGCGATACCACTGCCTCCTGATCCATAATACACTTCCGCTGCTGCGAAACATGGAAGGTGCTGTGGATCCGACTAAGCACCTCCGGCAGCTCTAGCATGTAAGCCACCTTGCCAACCCTGGCAATGATCCTGAACGAACCAATATATCGGGGACCCAATTTTCCCCTCTTCCTGAAGTGGATCACACCCTTCCAGGGCGAGACCTTCAAGAGTACCATATCACCAACCTGAAACTCTAGCTCAGATCGGCGCCGGTCGGCGTAACTCTTCTGCCGACTCTGAGCGGTCTACAGCCGCTGCCTAACCTGCTGAATCTTCTCGGTAGTCTGCAAGACTACCTCCGTCCGTCCCATCACCCTGTGTCCGACCTCACCCTAACAAACTGGGGTGCGGCATCTCTGTCCATACAACCACTCGAAAGGCGCGGCGCCAATACTGGAATGATAGCTGTTGTTGTAGGCGAACTCTGCAAGTGGTAGTTGAGAATCCCAGCCCCCACTGAAATCAATAACACACGCCCTCAACATATCCTCGAGGGTCTGAATGGTCCGCTCACTCTGACCGTCGGTCTGCGCATGGAATGCTGTACTAAAGTGCAGCCGCGTGCCCAACTCCTCGTGGAACTTCTGCCAGAAACGGGAGGTAAATCTAACATCCCGGTCGGAGATAATGGAGACCGGAACTCCATGGCGAGCAACGATCTGGCGGACATATATGTCGGCCAGCTTCTCGGACGACGAACTCTCCCGTATTGCCAAGAAATGGGCACTCTTGGTTAATCGATCCACGATGACCCATATCGCATCAAACCCCTTCGCCGTCCTCGACAATTTCGTAATGAAGTCCATCGTGATCTGTTCCCATTTCCACATGGGAATCTCCAGGGGCTGCAGCTTACCATGCGGCCTCTGATGCTCGGCCTTGACCATTCTACAGGTCAGGCATCTCTCAACATACCAAGCGATTTCTCGCTTCATACATGGCCACCAGTAGCTCAAACTCAGACCGCGATACATCTTGGTGGCCCCTGGGTGTATAGAAAAGTGAGACTTATGAGCCTCCTCCATCACTGTTTGCTGGACCCCTCCAGACATCGGAACTCAAACCCGACCATATCGGGTTAACAATCTGCGGCTATCCCAAACAAACCGGGCGCTCTCTCCCTTAATCCGCTCCATCTTCCAGTTCTCTGGTCTCATGCCCTCAACCTGAGCATCCCTAATCAAGCTCACAAGCGGGGAATTCACCGCTATCCTCATACACCTTGCTGGGGTAGAAGACCCAGCTGTCTTGCGGCTCAAGGCATCTGCAACCACATTCGCTTTACCAGGATGGTAAAGGATCTCACAATCATAGTCCTTGACTACATCCAGCCACCCATGCTGCTTCATATTCAGGTTCGGCTGATCCATGATGTGCTTCAAACTCTTGTGGTCCGTGTATATAGTACAGCGGACCCCATAAAGGTAATGTCTCCATATCTTGAGGGCGAACACCACCGCCCCCAGCTCCAAGTCATGCGTAGGGTATCTCGTCTCATGCGGCTTCAGCTGCCGCGATGCATAGGCTATCACTCGTCCCCTCTGCATGAGGACTACCCCCAGACCTGTGATGGACGCATCACAAAATACTACGAAATCTTTGACTCCCTCGGGGAGCGTCAACACTGGCGCCTCACATAAACATCGCCGGAGGGTCTCAAATGCCCTCTGCTGCCCAGGGTCCCACCCGCAATCCACCCCTTTCCTCGTTAGACGAGTGAGGGGTACTGCAATCTTGGAAAAATCTTAAATGAATCTCCGGTAGTACCCTGCTAATCCCAAGAAACTCCTGATGTCTGAGGGAGATTTCGGAATCTCCTACTGCATAACCGCCTCGACTTTGGCCGGGTCGACCAAAATCCCCTCCTGGTTAACGAGATGTCCGAGAAACTGGACCTCTCGTAACCAAAACTCACACTTCGAGAACTTGGCATACAGCCGCTCTCGTCGCAGAACCTCCAGCAGCTCCCTGAGGTGCTCCTCGTGCTGCTCTCGGGTCTTGGAATACACCAAGATATCATCTATGAACACAATGACCGAGCGATCGAGCATCAGTCGGCAGACCCGATTCATCAAATCCATAAACACTGCCAGCGCGTTGGTGAGCCCAAACGGCATCACCACGAACTCGTAATGACCATAACGAGTCCGGAACGCGGTCTTCTCCACGTCTTCCTCCCTCACCCTGACCTGGTGATACCCGGATCTCAAATCGATCTTGGAAAACCAAGATGCACCATGCAGCTGATCGAAAAGATCATCTATCCTTGGGAGTGGATAACGGTTCTTCACCGTTAGCTTGTCTAACTCCCTATAGTCAATGCACATCCTGTGCGAACCGTCCTTTTTCTTGACAAAAAGGATCGGTGCTCCCCATGGGGAACTACTCGGATGAATAAACTACTTACCCAGCAGCTCCTGCAACTGAGATGACAACTCCTGCATCTCTGGCGGTGCCAGACGGTACGGCGCCTTAGCGATAGGGGCCGCACCTGCCTCTCCGGAGGCACTCCAGGTAACTCCTCTGGAAACACGTCAGCAAACTCTCTAACCACCGGGACCTCCGAATTTGGAGTCTGATCCCTGACCCGCGTGTCGACCACACATGCTAAGTAACTGGCACACACGTGTTGGATATACTGCCGAGCCCTAGCTGCCGAACAAAACCCTGATCCTACTCTGGTGCCCTCACCATATACCACCAGTTCTCCCCCTCTTGGGGTTCGAACTAGTACTCGCTGTCCCTCACAGTCGATCATTGCGCTAAACCGGCTGAGCCAATCCATCCCCACGATCACACACACTTCCCCCATGGGAATAGGAATCAAATATATCGGGAATGATACCCCGAATATCTCCAGCTCGCATCCCCGATAAACCGAAGAAGCAGAAATCCCGTGTTCGTTGGCGATAGAAACTCGCAAAGGACACTCAAGCTCATCTACCGGTACACTGAACCCCCTACTGAAAGTTTGGGATACAAACGACCGACTCGCCCCCGAGTTGAATAAAACCAATGCAGGCAAAGAGTTTACTAAAAACGTACCTAAACACAGGTACCAACGATAAGCAAAATATAGATAAAATAACTAAAACAGAAAATAGAAACATACCAGCAACCATATCCGGTGCTGCCTTGGCCTCCTCGGCCGTGAGCTGGAAGGCGCGCCCCTGAGCCTTCGGAGGCTCCACCTTGACTGGCCTCCCTTGACTGCCTCACGGCTTCTTGAAGATCCGGGAGGGTATCACAACGCTGCGTAGCAACAAACTATCGAATATCAATCTTAAGCATACTCAGATAACGAGTCATCTGGGACTGCTCTGAAGCAAACTCCGGGCAAAACATAGCCCTCTCCGTGAACATACGAGTAATCTCCATCACAGACTCCCCATCCCGCCTCAATCTCAAAAACTCCTGAGCCAGCTGCTCCTGCTCAACGCGTGGAACGTAGCGGGTGCGGAACATATCCCGGAACTACTCCCAAGTAACAACAGCTCGTTGGTCATCAGTGTACGACCCTGTCGTCAATCTCTACCAGTCCTTTGCCCCAAGCTTCAGCAGGTTCAGGGCACACCTGACCTTCTGGTCAGCAGGACATGAACACGTGAAGAAACAGCCCTCCACGTCAGATAACCACCTCATAGCGCTGATCGCATCCTGTGTGTTGAATCATAAAAAGTGACCCTCTAGATTACTTTACTTGTCTTTTATTGTAATACTCTCTATTGTCCAGTATGCCTTGCATGGCTACTCTTAGAGATGTAATCTAGTGTACTTCGTGAGTCTCTATAAATAGAGCTCATTCTCTTGTATTCAAAGAGACGCATCTATCTATTCTGAATACACATCTCTGAAGTTATCTTTTCTATCTCTCTATCTTAGTACGAATCCCTTCTTACTCTCAAATCTTACTAGAATACAACTGATTATAACCTCTCTTCAGAGCAAGTCTTTTGTGACTTAATCACTAAGTTTGATCTTCCTTATTAACTTGGTTGGAATGCATTCCTTGTTATGAATCAACTTATGTGTATACTTGATATAACAATTGTTGAAATTTCTATTTCTTTACTTTTCCGCAACTAACTCTCTAACTATCTAATTCTAACTTATTAATATTATTGTTGAGCTTTTAGATCCTTCGAGATTAACTATTCCGCAATCTACTTGTTCTAACGTTTGTTAGAGTGTGTCTCTAAGTTTTTGTCTCAACAATTGGTATCAGAGCCATAGTGGTTGCTTATTGAAAACGGAACTCTGATTTTCAAAGGGCCTTCTATACCACTGAAGCTCATTTCTTAAAAAAAAACAAAAAAAAACATCAAAAATGGCACAATCATTATCTCTGAATGTTTCCAACAGTGTTGGTGGTTCTAATCGAGCCCCAATACTGGTAGCAAATGAATATCATCACTGGTCACAAAGAATGGAAAGATACTTAAGGAGACTTGGTAGAGATGTATGGCGATCCGTAGAAGAAGGACCACATGTCCCAGTCCTTACACCAGTCCAAACTGACGGCGCTACAACCAGACTAGGAGGAGGTCAACCAGTCATGAACCGTCCCACCAAGGATGATCTCGATAAAATGGAAAATGATGCTGTTGCTTTTTATGAAATCTCCTGTGGAGTTGCTCCTGACAACTTCGATATTATCATAAATTGCAAATCAGCAAAAGAGATCTGGGAAGTTCTCAAGAATTTGTACGAAGGCTCAGAACAAGCACAAGACAAGAAGCTTACTACCGCAATCAATGAGTTCAACAACTTCAAAGCTCATACTGGAGAAAGCTTGGAAGACTCCTTCAAAAGGTTCAACCTGATAGTCACCAAGTTATCCAATGCGGGAACCATCCGCAGTAACCATGAAACAAATCTTCAGTTTCTTAATGGTTTGGGAAGACATTGGACTATGGCTAAGATGATAGTCCAAGGCGATAGAAAGATTCATTCTTTGTCGCTCTACAAGCTCTATGGAGAACTACAAGCACAAGAATCCACCGTACTCAAAGACTGTGCTGACTTTGGAGGACCTCTTGCTCTCATAGCACAAGCTCCACATAATCAATCTTACTCTCCCTCGTATGACACTCCACCGCAGTCATACGAAGCTGATTCAGAGTATGACGATGAAGAAGAATTTCAGAAGGCTATTGCTGTGGTTAGCCAACAGTTCAACCGTCTACCACCCCCTTCCTTACGCAAGAATCAATAGTTCAACAAACCTCCATTCAACCGTAACTTCGGTTCCCAGAATAACCATCCTCGATATTCTAAAAGTTCTCATCTACCACCGCAATCTCAAAATAATCAACCAAAGGAGGTACCGCAGTCTACTCAAACCACTGACTCCGGTACTCCCTCAGAAGACAAGACTGATGTTGTAATTTGTCACAAATGCAACAAAGAGAATCACTTTGCAAGAGATTGTAAGGCCAATGTAGTAAAAGACAGAGCATTCTACCTTAGAATGGCTCAAGAGCTGGAAGATAAGGAAAAGGCAAGGGCATATGTAGCCCATGTCAAAAGAGACCATCAAGTTTGGTCATCCGGAGACGAAGATGAAGCCATCAGCAGTGTAAAAGGAAAAGGGAAAATTTGCATGCTGGCAACCGCGGATGATGATGGGTCTACAAAACTGGACAAGAACTACTGCTACATGGCAAAGGATGGAACTCTAAGCATCGTCGAACAGGTAAAACTTATGATCCAAACTCTAAACTATAGCATGCATGACTGTCAACCCTACATAGATGATCTTAATGCCACTCATGTTGCCGTCCTTACTGACTATAACAAAGCCTTAGATGAGAAGAACATTGCGTCCCAAGAGATGTTCCACGTGAGAGGACGACTGGATAACAAAAGACTCAAAATGGCTATGTTAGAGAAGGACTTAGAGTTAGAAAAAGATGCAAGAATGTTGAGTGAAACCCAATTATAAATAACTTTGAACCAAAGAGATTTAGCTCAGAGTGAAATTGTACGCTTAAATCTTTTAATCGAAAAATTGTTCAATGAAAGTGAAGCTATTGAAAATTTGTTAAACAATGGAACCATCGACAATACATACAATTGGGGTTGGTCAAATGGATATCCTACCGAAATGGATTCCTCACCCCGGTTGAACAAAGACAGACTATATGTCCCTCCAGACCGAGAATTTCATTTCCCAGTCAATGACAAGACCTTTCCTGAAGACATCAAAACTCACTTCGGTAGACTGCATAGTCTAAGCAATAATTGTGTCATTGAGGAAATTGTGCCTGAGGTTTCGGGTTACACATGTGATCAAATTCCTATCTGTGGCACCATTTACCCAAATTCTCAAACCTCATCCGTATTTGATGAAGAAATTGTCATTGAGGGCCCCGAAGTCTCGAAAGACTTTCCATCTCTGTCCTCAGACCGCAGTGTCTCACATTGTAGTCAAAAGTTCCACAAAAGTCCCACTGAAGTCCCAACTCAGACTTACTCTGCAGTAGTCAAGTCATCCCTACCGCAGTGTTCGAACAAAAGTTCTGCCACTCTTCAAACAATTCTTCACGAATTACCCATAGAAAACTTTGAAGTGGGTCAATGCTCTCAAATCCCTGAATCTTTAAGTTCTGATGACTCAAGCCCTCGTTTTCACAAATTTTCAAAGGGTTCTAGGAAACCGCAGTTGAACAACAAAGACTGCGGTTCACCAAAATCCTTAGCTAAAAAGGCTTTCAAAGAGGATTCGATCCCGTGGCACAAATAGACAAACTTTTTCGAAAAACAAGAAGCATGTCAGATTTCCAAAGTCCAAGAGTCCAGAAAAATTTGTTTTCTCAGACTATTTTTCAAAAAACTCTCCTATCAAGAAAACACACAAAAAAGAATGTCAAGTTTCATCAGTCATCCCTAATTCATCTGACAAAACCCAAAAAGGTGCAAAGTCTTTTCAAAACAATGGTTTTCAAGTCTATTCCTCAGATGACCCAAAATGGTAGGGTATCTTACCCACTCCAACACTTTTAAAGTCATGTCAAAATTTCAAAAAGTGGAAGGGTATTTTACCAACTCCACCAAAAAGAACTCAAAGACCTACACGTGCTAAACCGTTTCAAAAACAAACTTTTTCAAAACCCAACACCACTCATGTCGGGGATTACCAACCTTGGACCGGTAACAAGTCCAATTCATCCTATAGACCGCTGACCAAGCATAGTGACAGATCAAAAGACAAAATCTCTTTTTGTAAATGTCAGTGTAGTTTTCAAAAGGATTCATCTTATGTCAAATCTAGTCGGAGTCAGAAACCTCGTACTTTTTCAAAAACTAACAACACTCCAAATCTGCACAAACACCCAGGACTAGGATTAAAAGTTGACAAGAGACCCGTCCCTGCAACCTCGGTCCATGCATCATTCAGAAATTCACCATTTGCCCCAGGCTCCAAACTAGTTTGGATGCCTAAACTAACCGTGTAATTCTCAGGCTTTGTGCAAGGAGGAACAAGAAGATAAATGGTTAATTGACAGTGCCTGCTCCTTGCACATGACCAGAAGGTTAGAATACCTTCAGGATTTCAGGCCAATATGCAATGGTGGAAATGTCACATTCGGCAACAATACGAATGGAGTCATCCGAGGTTACAGTGTTCTCACTACGGGGAACTTCTCTATTCAAAAGGTTGCTTATGTCGAAAGCCTTAAACAATATCTCATCAGTGTTGGCCAACCATGTAAGGCAGGCCATCGAGTTGAATTTGATGATCAATTTTGCTATGTAATGACAAGTGATAGGAGCACATGTTTGATCAAATCTCGATCCGAAGGTACTATGTATCCTTTGGATGTCTCTCTGATCATTGGTAGACCGCAGTTGTGCTTCCTATCCAAAGCCGTATCCGAAGTTAGCTGGCTATGGCACCGCAAGCTAGCTCATCTCAACTTCAGGTATATCAACAATTTGGTCACCGGGGAACTAGTCAGAGATCTCCCTATTCTCAAATTCAGCAACGATACTCTTTGTCGGGTGTGTGAATGTGGGAAGAAATACAAAGCAAGTCACCCCATGGTGATTGATTCTTCAATCTCTGAACCACTAGAGCTCTTACATGTTGATCTCTGCAGTCCATCAACCGTAGCCAGTCTCCATCACAAGAAGTACATACTGGTTATTGTAGATGACTTCACACGCTTCATATGGGTCTTCTTCCTTAGACTCAAGTCAGAAACACCGCAGATTTTCATCAATTTCATCAAGGAAATAGAACTTCAGATCAAGCTTCCAGTAAGACGTATCCGCAGTGATAATGGAACCGAGTTTACTAATCATCTTCTCAACAGTTTGTTGGTTTCCAAAGGCATCACTCACAACTTCTCAACTCCTTATACACCACAACAAAATGGAGTAGTAGAGAGAAGGAACCGCACTCTAGTAGAAGCAGCCAGATCCATGCTCAACTTCGCACACCTTCCTCTCTACTTCTGGGCTGAAGCTGTAGCAACCACATGCTTTGTTCAAAACCGTAGCATTGTGTGTAAACGTCTCAACAAAACACCGTATGAGGGCCTTAACAACCGCAATCCAAATGTTCGCTTCTTTCATATCTTTGGGTGTAGATGTTTTGTGATCAACAACCGCGATCATCTTAACAAATTTGCACCGAAGTCTGATGAAGGCATCTTCCTCGGCTATTCCACTAACAAAGTTGCTTACAGGGTCCTCATCAGACGTACAAGGCTAATCATTGAAAGCTTCGATGTGAAATATGATGATTCTCACATCCGCAACGCCCCTCCATCGACTGAAACCACCGCAATCATGGAAAGTGATATTCCTACCTCTTCAGGTCCTTTAAATCTAGTTGAAGTCAATTATGATGATCTTTTCGACCCTGTTGAAACGGCGAAACTATCCGAAGTTCTTGTGTCACCGGCAGCTCAACAACAACACGCTGATGTTTCTGGTCCATCACTATCCGAAGTAGCATCTCTCAATACTTCCACCTCTCCGGTTGAGGGGGAAAGCTCTACTCCGGATATAGCAACAACCGTTGAGGTTCCAGTACTTGATGTTGTTCAAGTTCCTATCCGCAGAGAATCATTACCATCAAACGTATCTTCGGATTCGGATGATGAACTCATAGAGAACATTGACACAAGAACCGATTCAAGGATTATCACTCTTCCATCCGCAGTCCAGGGGGAACCTTCTCAGGTTCTAGAGGAACTCCCATCAGCAATCCAGGGGGAACCTCTTCCAACTGCTCAAGAAAATTCCATTCTCGTTCCAACAAACCAAGATGATTCCGCAGGATGTTCTCAAGTTTAGGGGAACTGCCATCTCCAACCGCAGAATCTTCTGATATTGAAGATATTCCCTCTATCGCAGCTGTTGATCATCTACAACCTCGTCTACACATATGGACGAAGGACCACCCACCAGGTCAAATCATTGGCAACCCATCCGCAGGTATCCAGACTCGATCTTCCAAGGACTTATCTGATCATTGTCACTACGCAGCATTTATGTCCTCGGTCGAGCCCCGAACGATCAAAGAAGCATTACTAGAACCTGATTGGATATCCGCAATGCAAGAAGAGCTAGAAGAATTCAAAAGAAACAAAGTGTGGAAGCTCATCCCGAAGCCACATGGTCACACCATTGTTGGTACTAGATGGGTATTCAAAAACAAGCTGGATGAATCTGGTGCGGTAGTCAGAAACAAGGCAAGGCTAGTTGCAAAGGGCTATAGTCAACTTGAAGGTGTTGACTATGATGAAACGTATGCTCCGGTGGCACGAATGGAAGCCATCCGAATCTTCTTAGCATACGCAGCCCACAAAAATGTCAAGGTACACCAAATGGACGTTAAGAGTGCATTTCTCAATGGGGAATTAAAAGAAGAGGTTTATCTTCAGCAACCTCCAGGGTTTGAAAGTATTGAATTCCCAGACCACTGCTACAAACTTGAAAAGGCAGTCTACGGTCTAAAGCAAGCCCCAAGAGCATGATACGAGACTCTCTCTGAATTTCTTATCTCGTCCGGATACAAAAGAGGAGTGATTGATCCCACTTTATTTAGAAAAGCAAATGGTGACCACCTTATGCTTGTACAAATATATGTGGATGATATCATCTTTGGATCGACTGATCAAGGAATGGTGGATGAATTTGCTAAGCTCATGACCAACAAGTTCAAAATGAGCATGAATAGAGAGATTAACTTCTTTCTAGGACTTCAAGTGAAACAAGTTCCGCAAGGGATATTCATTCATCAAGAGAAATACACCACTGAACTGTTAAAGAAATATTCTATGGACAACTGTTCTTCGGCTAAAGTCCCCATGGCCTTCGGATATAAGATCTCTGCTGATCCCTCAGGCGAATCTGTGGATCACAAGACGTATAGAGGTATCATAGGCTCTTTGATGTACCTCACCGCAAGCAGGCCAGACATTGTCTTTGCAACAGGTGTATGCGCAAGGTATCAGGCTGACCCAAAAGTGTCACATATGACCGCAGCCAAACAGATACTACGGTACCTGAAAGGAAGCAAATCTCTTGGATTATGGTACCCCGTAGGCAATGATTTCAGCCTTCAAGCATTCACAGATGCGAATCACGCCGGATGCAAACTAGATCGAAAAAGCACTTCAGGTGGATGTCAATTTCTGGGTGGAAGACTCGTCAGCTGGTCGTCAAGGAAACAAAGTTGTGTATCTCTGTCTACTACAGAAGCTGAGTATGTGGCCGCAACCAACAGTTGTTCTCAAGTTCTTTGGATGAAAACTCAACTATTGGACTACGGCTATAGAATGCTGCGGATACCGATCTATTGTGACTCTGAAAGTGCTATTGCTATTTCTCACAATCCAATTCAGCACTCCAAGACTAAGCATATTGAACTACGGTATCATTTCATCAAAGACCACATCTTGAAAGGTAACATTGAACTCA
This sequence comes from Lactuca virosa, assembly GCF_052849685.1. Classification (NCBI taxonomy): domain Eukaryota; kingdom Viridiplantae; phylum Streptophyta; class Magnoliopsida; order Asterales; family Asteraceae; genus Lactuca; species Lactuca virosa. The sequence continues at coordinate 299,021,938 of NC_136426.1, read as the reverse complement.
TCTTTGTCCATTCTCATGAAGAGATTGCTGATGTGTTCACAAAAGCGCTCGACTCCACAAAACTTAACACCTTCCTGTAAATGTTAGGAATGATGAATCCATACCCGCAATTCTTTTTGAATTGATAGATACCGCAGACCATCCTTGGTCTCCGTTGCAGTTCTAACTGAAAATTACTTATGATAGATGGTCTTGGTACCGCAGTCTATGTACCGCAACCATATATCATACGTATCTTTCATGGGTCCTTATTGTTTGTTATTACTAACTTTTTGTACAAGTGCTCTCCTCAGTTTCTTCTACTGCAGTCATACATCTGTTCATCCGCAATAACATCTGTCCATCCGCAATGAAGTTTCCATCCGCAATCACATTGATAATTTCTCAACTGTTTCATCAACCCTTGAATCATGGTGTGCTATTTAATGATCATTCATTAAATAAGAAATCATTAAATAAAAAAAAACATTCCTTGAGAAACTGTCTCATTCTCTTTTGAATAAACCTTGTGTTAGACCTATTTTAGGTATGATGACAAAAAGAACGTTTTTCTATAAACACATCCTTAATCTGTCTTTTCCTCTTACCCAGCACGTCCCATCCATTACAATTTCTTTTCCCCTCACCACACGATCACCTGACGTAATGATGTACGTCTGACTTTTCATTAAATGCAAATCCGTTTTTGGTAAAATCTCAAAAACTTTTTTAAACCGTTTCGTCTTATGTGGCTGAGATTTAATTTCCAATTCAAAAGATTCCCCCCAAATGACCTTTTACCTTATCCTTTCTTTTACCTAGGGTAAAAAATAGTTACTGTTCAAATTCACCCCTATATAAACCCTTCTTCTTCCCTAAAATCACTTTACGCTTTCTGAACATTGAATCTTCCCTCTCAAATTCCACAAGCACTCTGTTTTTCTACTCTTTCTCTCAAGCTCGTACAATGGTGAAATCAGGTGTTTCCAAGAAACAATCCAAGGCATCTGGATCAGTGAACCCTACTAGTTCAGACTCTCCCACGATTGCTTCAAGCAAGTTCAGAGTTGTGTTCGAAGATCATTCATCCTACAATGCTCTGATCAAACTGATGATCAAGTTTCTGAATAATCACCCCCTGTTTGGCCTCTTCGATGCTTTCACAGATGTTGTCCCAATCTCAACCCTATTCAAATGTGCCTTCTCAGCCTATCGCCCACTCGAAAACCCACAAGAAGTTCATCTTAACCTAGTTAACGATTCTTTGGTCATTCTGTCCAAAGAAAAGTTTCTTTCTGCCATTAACCTCCTTGTTCATCCCTCCATCAAGATTTTCACCCCATCCATGGCGGATGTTACTTCTGCACTTTACCAAATGGGATATCAGAAGAAGATTAAAGGGATTGGTGAATTCAAGAAAAACCAACTGCCTGCGGTCTGGAAATTTGTTTGCCACTTCGTCATCCGCAGTCTGTTCAGCAGAACCGGAGGCACGGACAATATGCGACTCAAACTTCTGGAGCTGGTGTGGAGTATCTTCACAGGTCATGACGTGAACTACGGGAAGATCCTATGGGACGACTTTCTTCAATACATTCCCAAGGAGAGCCCAAGGGAGAACCCAACCGAACTCACTTTCGCAAGGTTCTGGTCCCTCTGCATTTCAGACCTCCATGCGGATGCAGGGATCGACATGGGCAGTGACATCAATTTCTTTGTCCCCAAGGATCTCAAAAGGTACAATCCCTCCTCTGATCAATCTATTTTTGGACCAATTCGAAGACTTCCTACCCACATTCTTACCACTTTTGGTCTTGAGACTGCTGATGTCTCAGATCATATTGAGGCTACGGAAGATATTGCCCCATACCTTCCTACCCCGCCTCTTCAAAATCCATCCGCAATCATCAACCCTGAAGGTACTGCAGTCCCTTCTTCCACTACTCTATCCAATCTTTCTCAAAGAAAAAAGCAATTGGCCTCCAAGAAGAAACAAAGAACTCCCAAAAAGGATGCTCCCAAAACAACCGCACCCTCCAAGAAACGTAAAACCAAACCAACCGCACCCACACCTGATAGTGATTCTGATGAGGATGCGCAACCAATTGCCATCCTTAAGAAAAGAAAAACCAATCCCACTGGCCATATGCGTGACCGGATTGATACCTCAGTCTCTCAAAAGGCTCCGGTAGTCTTTGGGGTGGCCGCAGACCCATTCAACACCACCATCGAATACCACTCAAGCTCAGAAAGTGAGTTTGTTTCATCACTTCGTGGAGACTCCCCCCTGGTTCAATCCAAAGAGGATGACACTGGTGCACGCCCTAAGGTCTCCAGGGCTTCCCGACTGCATTTCTTTTCACTTGAGGAGTTGCGCTCCATCCTCTTGAACGTAACCCAAACACTTCAAACATCTCCCCAACCGCAGGGCACTTCTTCCGCCCGTGCCAGAACTGAGCCGATGCCAAACTTGACTACGGGTCAAGGAGACCAAGGAAGCTCAGGAAATCCTACTCTGCTTACATCCGCAGTAGGTGGTTTAGGCACGGTGAGCACAAATGTGCAAGGATCCGTGGACCCGAAGGACACTTCGGTGCAATTTCAAGGATTTGACGGGGATGAATCAAATGAATCATGGTTGAACTATACTCCGGTGACTGAGTCAGACATCAAGAAATATGCCGCTTTCAGGAGGGCATTCCAAGCACGCAAGGAACAACAGATCAAGCAACAACAACAAAAGGAACAAGAAATCCAGTCAGTGGCTAAGTATTGGGCAGATGCAATCAATAATGCCAATACCGTAGCCACCATTCTGAAGGTTCAAGACTGGATGACCGAGATGGCTGAGACAATCCTCAAAGCTCAAGCAACAGGTGAAGGTGCAAGCCCCTCCCGAGTAACTCCAACTCCAACTCCAACTCCAACTCCAAATCCAATTCCAACTCCAACAGTTCATGAATCACAAGACGAAGGAACCGCAATAGAAGTCAGTTCTGCTCCCACCTTCGGTCGTGATGATGATACCATTCAGGAGGTAAACAAACCCTCTCCCTCTAATGATGACCTTATGATGTTCGATGAAGAAGAGGAATCCAGTGGCTCTCACCATTTAACTTCTAAACCCAAAGAGAAAAAGAAAAAGAAGAAGAATGATGTCACAAGAAAAGAATTTCTAAGCTTACAAGCAAAAGTTGATCAAATTCTAGCTGTGGTCAAGCCAACTCAACCGCAACAAGAAGACACCCCCGGACCGCAGTCACTAATCGAACGGATAGAGCACTTGGAAATGCGTGAGCGATTGGCTGCTGAGAGAATTTCTCTCAAAGTTGAAATGGGAATCCGGTCCCTTGACAACAATCGCAAAGCAGATCACAAGGACTTCATGGCTGCTGCGGAACGCCTCATCTCTGAGGTGACCGCAATCAAAAAGGATCTCCAAGCAGCCATTGCGGATCAAGCCACACAGTCTCAAAAACTGATAGTTGAGACTCACACTGCGTATGAGTCCACTATCTCAATTCTTCAAGCCAGAATCAATAGACTGCAACGATCCCTGCCCTCCAACTTCCATGGTCCCGAGATTCTTCAGCTCACCAAGGAAATTCATAGACTGCTCTTCAACTCCTCCATTCCCAATAATCAACAGTTTGCCGATGCCCTCAAAGCTCAATTTCAAGACGTTTTTGCCAAAGTTGATGGCCTTCGACAATGGCTTGAGGAAGCTCCTGGGTTGCGTTCCTCAAGAGGGGGAAGTGAAGAAGAAGTCCATCATTCACATCACTCCATCTCACAGCATCAAAGTCCCCCCATCATCACCGAAAAAATTCCTACACCGCAACCCTCACCGCAACCATCTGATCATACTCCACCTCATAACACTCCACCTCAAGAGGAGATCAATCCTGACAAACCAGAGACTCCCCCTCACTTCAAAAACCTGGTTGAGCACATGTCCTCTCCAAGCTCAAACGACTCTCCTGCCACCTCCCAAAGGAAAAAAGATTGGAAGGCAGCTAAACTGGCAGAGCTCATATGGAGAGAATGCGGTTTTGATACCATCATGGACGAATCCTTGATAAACCCTTGGATCAATCCTCACTGCAGACTGTTGGATGAAGACTACAGACCTCACCTCACATATGCTGAACCTCCTTCGTATGGCTACTGGGATGTTCCAATCTCCCCAAATGCCAAATACTTCACGGTGTTCGAGCAATTCGACCGCAGCCTTCCAGACCACAAAAGACTGCCAATGGAATTTGAGAGACTTAGTCTTTTTTATGCTAAGCATGCCTCTCCCATTAAGAAAATATGTTCTAACGATAGACCATCCGCAATCAAGAACTACAAGATCCGGAAGTTCATGAAGGCTGACTTCATCTAGTACACCCTCACTAGAAGGGGACACGACTATGTCCGCACCCAAGCTGACTTCCCCTGTATGAATCCGAAAGAAGTCTTTCTCATTGCAAAAGTGTTCCGGAAGAAGTTGGAGAAGCATCCGAAGATGAAGATTGCGCTTGAAAGGGCTAATACCTTTTTGTAGGAAACGGTCTGCTATTTTGCTAAAATCGACGTAGACATCTACGCCACCATTGCCAAGAAATTTGATCTGCCTCCACTCGATCCTGCACCAATGCCTACCGAAGGCTATCAAGAAAGATCCTTAGGTGCAACCAATTTTCCTGAACTTGGAGTCATTTTCAAAAGGAAGATCGATAATGTCAAATACTTCATTCCTATGACTGCCATGTATCGCCTCACCAGGAAGCAACTTGATATCTGCCGAACCGCAGTTGAAAAATCGAAGCACACTACTGCAGAATTCAAGTTCGATATTTTAAGGAGAATCATCTGGTTGGAAAACATCAGGAAATTTTTGGTGGATCCTGATCAAGTTTCTTAAACTTGATAGCTGAACAAAAGTTAAAGAGGTCACTTAGGGGGAAATTGTTGAATCATAAAAAGTGACCCTCTTGAACTTCAGCTAGCGCAGCCGACAAGCACCCGCAGTCAAGCTCCTTCATCAGCAACCGCATCTGGAGTCTCTACCTACCGCAGTCACTTTACTAGATTACTTTACTTGTATTTTATTGTAATACTCTCTATTGTCCAGTATGCCTTGCGTGGCTACTCTTAGAGGTGTAATCTAGTGTACTTCGTGAGTCTCTATAAATAGAGCTCATTCTCTTGTATTCAAAGAGACACATCTATCTATTCTGAATACACATCTCTGAAGTTATCTTTTCTATCTCTCTATTTTACTACGAATCCTTTCTTACTCTCAAATCTTACTAGAATACAACTGATTATAACCTCTCTTCGGAGCAAGTCTTTTGTGACTTAATCACTAAGTTTGATCTTCCTTATTAACTTGGTTTGAATGCATTCCTTACTATGAATCAACTTATTTGTATACTTGATATAACAATTGTTATCATTTCTATTTCTTTACTTTTCCGCAACTAACTCTCTAATTATCTAACTCTAACTTATTAATATTATTGTTGAGCTTTTAGATCCTTCGAGATTAACTATTCCGCAATCTACTTGTTCTAACGTTTTTTCAAGTGTGTCTCTAATTTTTTCTCTCAATACTGTGTACCATCAAACGTCGGGGGCTTCGTGTTATCAAAGTACCGGTACTGGAAAGCCCTGGCGGCTCCTCCTCCAACCCCTGCCGCGGCTACAGCCGATGTGGCTGCAGCGGCGGCTGTCTCTGCCAGAGCTGCATATCGCTCATTAAAATACTCGGCCATCACGGTCTTAATCGACCCAAACATCTCCGGTAGCTGCGCTCGAAAAGCCGTAGCAACCTCATCGTGCAGAATCTCCCGGATCCGAGCATCCAACTCCTCCGTCCCTATCTGTACCACGGGCGCTGGTGCTACCGGCACCTCTGACCCTCCATCTCCCAACCCTGACCCTGATCCGGATCCCGATCCTTTTCCGGACCCACCAGCAAAACGTCTCGTCACCACCATACTGAAAATATACTCAAGTCATTAGATAAATAACATAATATTGGGAGACCAAAACCCACAAACCCTAGGGGTTGTGACTTCCTTGCCACGCGTATGGGTCCTGTGCTTTCAGTAGTACGGGCCCATACTACCTTCCACACCTACCCATATTTGTCTCAAGTATCACCACAACACCCTAACACTGTTATCAACATAATATGCTCTCAACCCTCTCTCTTAGGGGAAACATCGCCTATCTCGCAACTGATATCACAGCTCCTCCCAACTCACACATCCATGAAACTTTCATCAACCCCTGCAGTGCTAGTGCATGCTGGCCGCGCATAACACTGGACCCAATAGACTTTTGAATATCCAATCCTATCCGAAGACTGAATCCAACATTCTCAGGCTATAAGATCTTGATTACGCACAGCCGTGATGCATACACTAACAACTACAGTAATGATGTCAATTCCATATACAAGAAACCCTAGGCTAGTAGGCATCATATAATCAGGCAAGTCTATCATGCGATTCCTGAAGATCCCTAGCCTAGTTCTAGCATGCTGTTCTAACATATCACAATATCAAATAACTGTATGGTATTTTGGGGTTTACTTACAGGCTCTGGTTGATCGTACCCTCTGCATCCTCCATTCTTTAATTTTTTTTTGAAAACCATTTAAAAAAAAACTTATTCTCAGAATATTCCCTTGGTTTGAGACTGGATTCACACGGATGTTCCTCCAATTCACTCAAATTAAGGCTCTGATTCCAACTAGTAACATCCATAAATTTTACGCCAAATTTAAACTTTTAAATCATAAATAGAACCCAATAGTATTGTTTACAAATATGTTTTCAAATCATTATTCAATCAGAGTGTCCCAAAAGCCAGATCGTAAGGATGAGGAGCGGTACGGTCACGTTTTCGCCTTGCCATGATCTCCTGAAGTACCTGAAATAATAAACTGAAAACTGTAAGCCCGAGCGCTTAGTGAGCTACCCCCAAAATACCAATACTCCACCGATAATACCATATCAATAACAGATAAACAACAACAGGCATACTGGGCCTTCGGCCTGACTGGACCGCGCTGTAGGGCCTACAGTCTATCTAAATCCGTCCCGAGCCTTCGACATAACTGGACCGCCACGTGGTCCTAGAGACTCCCCGGACCGCTCGTAGGGTGTATTGGCCTTCAGCACAAAGCAGGACCGCCTCAACCCTAGCAAACAAGCAAATAACCTTGTGCGCATAACTAACATATACAGACATGTGCAAACATCAACATATCTCTCTCACTGATCATAAATCATAGCAATCTCTCATAACTAGGGCACTGACCTAGCAGGTCACTAACATATCAATCCCTATGGATCATAAGAGCATAACATACTGTCTATCGTGATTCCGATCTAACAGATCATAACCACACGTAGCATACCATACAATAAAAACTAAAGGTCAGGCCTTGGTGCCTTAGACCCTATTGATATAGTGAGGATAACTCACCTTGCAGATGTCGACTCGGTAGATAAACTCCAACTCTCGGATCACTTGCCAAAGACTCCACCACCTATTACCATAATACGAAAATACCCATAATCCCTTGACCTTACAAGGTACTCCTTAGACCAACTAGTCAACCGTCGGAAAAAGTCAAAGTCCTCAGTCAAGGTCAACAGTCCGTGTTGACCCTAACTCGCCGAGTTCCTTGAAGTACTTGCCCACTCGTCGAGTCACCGGGGTGACTCGCCGAGTTCCTTTGGTTTATGATCGAAACCCTAAGACCACTCGTCGAGTTTCCTTTATGCAACTCGACGGTTACACACCTGTACATAAGTTGGGGGAAATCACAACCGACTCGCCGAGTTGTTCATCCACTCGTCGAGTCTACGTCAATCTTCATCGGACACGCCGAGTTGTTCATCCAACTCGTCGAGTTCAATGCCTATCTTCATAAGACTTGCCGAGTCGACCATGCGACTCGCCAAGTCCCTTAAGTCCTTTTTGCCATACAGACTCATTTGAGCCATGCAGCGGCTCCAAACTACAGATCCAAGCTTCTAAGGCATGCTTTTCATGTAAAGTTGCAAACTTTACGTGCATGCATAGCTACGAAGGCTCTAAATGTCAAATCCAAGCTCACAAAGGGGTTTCCCACCCAAGGAAGGCTTCATTCACGCCCAAACCAGAAACTTTATGACTCTAGGACTTAAGAAGGGTCCAGATCTGAAGTTACAACTTCAGATCTAGACCATAGTCCACCATATTAACTCAAAGATCCATAAAAGCCCCAAACTCAACCAAAAAGAGATCTACAAGGGAAAGGAAGTAAAGGTGGCGACTTTATACCTCTGGAAGATGCTAACTGAGGTTGATTCTGCTTCCCACACTTTCCTTGCTCCAATTCCCTTGCCTTCCAAGTTCCTTTTCTCCAAGGATCTTCCTCCCAAGCTTAACACACACAAGAATGAAACACCACATGAATTAGGGTTTTTTGGGCTCTCAATGGACTGCAAAGAGGCCAAAGGAGGCTTATGCTTCCTTAAATAGGGTGCAAAACCCCGGGATTTAGGGTTTCATCTGCCAGCTCCTACTCGTCGAGTCCCTTCATGGACTCGGTGAGTAGGTCACTAAAACACGTGGACCAACCCGGTGCTACTCGACGAGTAGGGCAACCAACTCGTCGAGTAGACGTTGAAATCAAAGAACTTCTTAATTAGACAATACCTGAGAATCGTGGTGTTACATGAATGAACCGCAGGGTTGGGCCCATTTGTATGATTGGTAAGTGTTATATTGGGTAAACCCACTAAGCGTTAGCTTACTGCTTATACTGTGATTTTAGGTACTTTTGGTTCTAAGGGGAAGGGCCCGGCTCGATGGCGCAACATTCACTTTCCACTATTTTCCGCGTTCACTGTTATTGACACTCTGATTATTTTATATGATGATGATTATTTATTGGATTTTTGGTAATAAACTTAAGATTGTAAACCTTAATTAAAAATGAAAATTTTTATCTGGTTTTTTGGCTGTTGCAAGTTAGTATCAGAACCTTGGTTTGAAGGATTCGGAAACACCCTCGGGTATGTCAGAACTCAAACTGAGGAAATGATAACCTTCTTAAAAGAAAAAGAATCAGGATTTTCTGAAAAAGGTTTTCTGAGTATACTCTTAGCTTTCCAGGCGGGTTGGTGTTCAACCTTCATTCAATAGGGCTATCTATCCGAAAGGTCTTAATAAAAGAATCCCTGTAATAGAAGTTCATTCCTTAAAGACCTTCCTAATCAGTAATTTGATGGTCTTCCGTAAAGACTTTCATGTGCACCTTCCTTCATAAGGACAGGTAACCAGGCGGGTGACTCACTCGTAGGTAACACTCTCCGATGCTTTAACTCCTTCTTTTAGTAGTTCCTTTGAAGCTAGTAACTAGAATATAGGACCCGGAAGGCGGGCTCTTATTGCTCAAAGTATGGGTGAAAGCCCGCTTTCACCTACGACTTTATCATCAGAGGTTTAAAGAGGTAGTGATTCTAGGACTAGAGGGAAGTTCAAGTCGACCAATGTGATAGGCGAAGAACTAACTTCTCTGGTCTCCGTCAAAGGATTCAGAGGTAGGGGATGACCTGTAATTAATCTGGATGTTCGGGTTAAAGGGAAGGGCCTCGCCGAAATCATCGGCTTTCTGCCCAACGCCACGGCCATGGCCCTCTTATTTAAGAAGATTCACGGATGTGACCAACCAAGATGTATGTCATCCAACCCAACCTCAGACTCTTTCTTCCCAACATATTTGACTCTCTGGCCGCAGTTATAGTTATTTAGGTGGTATCCCAAGATTGAAGAGATCGAATTCCTCCGGGGAACACACGAAACAAAGATATGAACTGGGTAAATAGAAATGGAAAAGAGATGTTTCCAATTCATCAAAATGAGAAGCTTTTTCTACATCCATATGATATACTAAAGTAGATCGGTATTGCCCATATAATAAAAGCAGATCTTGGTCCATGGAATCCCAAGAAGGTAAGAACTCCAACCTGTCCCATGCTTCTTCGACCAAATACGATATACAAGTGGGACCTGAACTATGCGCAAGCTGTGCGAAAAACCGCCTCTTTTTTCCGGTTCTGAAACAACTTGGGCGAAATAGGGTTCTACCGGGAAACCATGGATTTTTTAGTTTTCGCCATTTGTTACTGGTTGAGCCACTGAAATGGAATGAGATAAGAATCTCTGGAGATCTTTCCTCTCCACTTACTCGTAACAGGCTTTCCCTCTGTAGAAGACTTCTTCCGAATGGCATAATTGGGAGATTGATTCCTCGATCTTCAAAGAAAACTGACTCCTCCTACTCCAACTATAGAACAATGTGATTGATCAGACAAGTACCAAGGCTTTCGGTAGACTTCTTTCATTTCCGAATTTGCTTGCGACAAGTCCTAGTGTAACGCTGCAGTTTTTCAAACATATTTTTCATTTTTAAAATCACATACTTTTCATAACATATTGTAGAGAAATATCGTTTATTCATATTACAAGCACAACTTCATTAATAATCCAGGATCCTAAAAATATAACTCTTTCTCTGGTGTGTACAATCAAGCCGGTGCCGTCCCGCGATCCTGAGAAAACCTAAAACACATAACACATAACATGGTAAGCACAAGGCTTAGTGAGTTCCCCAAAATACCAACACATATTAGCCACTCGAGGCTATAACTCTGTGGACCATCTGGTCCTAACTCTGTGGACCCTCTGGTCCTAACTCTGTGAACCTTCCGGTTCTAACTCTGTAAACTCTGGAACATACACAGCATAACTCACATAGAAATAATGCAGTGCATCACAATCACATAAATAGCATACAAGATACTCTGTCATATAACTCTAATTACCACTCTAGGTAAAGTATAGTGAGAAGACTCACCTCGGGTAAGTCGGTAAATCTCGAACTCGGTAAAAATCTGGTCTAGCCTCCGCCTAATCACATGGAATAAGTTCTCTAATCAATACAACTCTCAAGGCTAGACTAATCCCTCTCTTAGCACTCTCAGAAGGGTAAAAGACCATTTTACCCCTCTCATGGCTCAAAGACCCAAACATTGACCAAACCCTAAAAGTCAACGAAAGTCATCTCTCCGGGTTACGCTGCGCGTACCAAACCTGTACGCTGGGCGTACCCGGCAACCTCACAGAATCGTGGAACGCGACCCCCTACGCTGCGCGTACTGGGATTACTCCCCGCGTAAGTCCCAGTTTCATGCTCCTTTGCTTTTGGGGTCTTAAACGGTTAAGACACACGTCCAACTCCCAGATCTGACTACCCCTAAGCCTCTTAATCCATAAAGTTGGTGACTTTAAGCCTTTGCATGGCTGTAAGAGTCACCAACACCCAAATCATTCTACTTCCAACACTTTAAAGCCCATAACTCAAACATGACTCCCTAATGATGACCAAGCTGGGATTTTTATGGATCTACAACACACATATCACTGAAATGGGACAGATCTAGGTCCACGGAGCCCCTTTTCCTCATAAAGTCTCCACCTTTGGGACTTAAACCCTAGAAATGGACCATGAAACACCAAACCAAAATAAAGAGGAAAGTTCTGAGCTTTTTACCTCTAAGTGAAGCTCCTTCCTCTGAAGAACTCAGATCCAAGCTTGAACTCCAAACCCTAGCCTCCACAAGCACCTCCCCTTCTTCTTCACTAACACACGAAGGCACTTTTAGCTCAAAACACTCACACACAAGCTTTAGGACGAAGGAAATGCTCTCTTAGGGTTTCTCTCTGTGAAATGGTGGCTGAGGATAAGGCCATATTATTCCTTATATAGTGCACAAGTCTCATTTAGGGTTTGCATCTGGACCAGTTACGCCCAACGTAACGTTGGTACGCCCAGCGTACCTTAAAGAGTCCGCGTCCATTTCAAGCGCATGAGTGCAGCGTACTCATTTGCAACATTTTCCACTTAGGAACCAATCTTGACAACTTGACAAAAGAGATGGGTTAAATAGTTGTACCTAAATTTCGGGATGTTACACCTAGCATTAGTATGAGTTCATTGACCGCGTAAGGGTGATCCATCTTGATGACGAATTCCATGATAACAAGAAATAGAAATTAATCGTTCGTTGTCTGCTCGTTCTCCCCTCTTCAATTCCCAATGAACAACATGATCTTGACCTATCATTCCTTCAATTTGGTCGAACAAAGGTGAGTGCAATGCGTGCGATCGGTCGAGCTCAAGTAAGTGTTTCCCAAAATTAAACCATTCTTATGAATTACAACTAGTATGTTAATATGTGAAGTGCCTGCTAGAATAAGGCTAAGGATACCTTCAGGAATTATGTAATAAAATGGCCTGATTTGTGTGTAATGCCTTGTAGCCTAGTAGAATTTGATGCTATGTATTTCTTGGAATCGATGTTGACTTTGTTATTTGCTAAGTGTATGTTTTCAAAGTAGTATATGTTTAGGATTGCATACCCCTAGAATGATGGATTATGCCTTATTTCATGTTCGTTGTTTGGTTGTGGACTTAGGGTAGAAACTTAATTTGACAGTCTATGTGATTCTATTTATGTATAACTTGCATGCATAAGGCAACCGCGGTATTAATTGAGGTTCTAGTTCTGTGAGGATTGAGAAATCCTAGAAGAGTCTAGGATATGTGTATGTGCTGCATTATTTGGGTCATGTTATGAATATGGTTGGATGAATTAGAGGTATCAGGTATGGCCTTGGGGAAGGTACATGTAGGTGAGGATGTAACATCCACAAAATTTTGAAAATTTTAAAACTTTAACATAAATCCAAAAACCATCATTTATTACATATTGTTTTCAAAATGAGTTACACATCAAAGTTTTTCCCAGAAATCATAACACAAAACATGAGGAGGTGCACGATCAAGCCTTTGCCTTCCCGCAATCATCTAAAGTACCTGAAACATAACCAAAAACTGTAAGCCCAAAGGTTAGTGAGTCTTCCCCAAAATAGCATCACGTAAACATAACCAATAACAACATGCATAATGAGCCTTCAGCCTGACTAGACCGTCACGTAGGGCCTTCATTCTATCTGGACCGCTCCAAAGCCTTCGACATGACTGACTGCCTCGCAGGTCCTACAACCTATCTGGACCGCTCGTCGGGCCTTCGGCCTAACTGGATCGCCTCGCAGGCCTTCAGTCTATCCGGACCGCCCTGGGTCTGTTGGCCTACAACAACAAGTAGGACCGCCTCAACCCAACTACACAAACACATGTCAACATATATATATATATATATATATATATATATATATATATATATATATATATATATATATATATATACATATATATATATATATACATATATATATATATATATATATATATATATATATGTATATATACATACATACATATATATATATATATATATATATATATATATATAGCAATTAAACACATAACCAATCTACATACAAACAGTACAGATCACTAAGCATGACATCATCCTATCTATCAGGATGCAGATCTAACAGATCATAACAACATCGCAACATCATATCTACTAGGATACCCATCCAACAAGGGCTGACCCATAAGCATGGCATCATCCTATCTATCAGGATGCAGATCTAACAGATCACACTGACGTATCAAACAGAACCTCCGGCCGCTGGCTCTCGAAAACCTCGAACTATCATAATAAATAAACCTCCAATTAATAATTGGACTATCACTTCATATCTCTTAACTCCTAATTGTCCATTAACTCTTCAATAACTTGGCCAAGCCCAAGTCCAACCTTGATCCAAAGAGGTCCAAAATTTACAAGGCCCATAATTGGCCCAATTTTCCAAATTAGGCCTAACTCCCTAATAGACCTCATCTTAAGGCCCAATTCCCTTAACTGGCCCATAATACTTCTACTCAGAAAGTCCATTAAGGGCCTAAGCCCAAACTGGCCCAAAGATGGCCCAAAACCGAAGCCCAACTCGTAAAATCCCAACAGAGAGCGTACGCTGGGCGTACTCCGAGGCTACGTGGGGCGTACGCGAGGCGCATATTGACTACAAACGGGGGCGTTGATTGTGTACGCGGGGCGTACCCTCGCAGAGTTTAAAACTCTAATAAGTGCTTAATGGCTTAAGAACTTAAGCCGACATTCCAGATCCATCGACCAAATGTATCTCAGAACCATAAAGTCTCAAACTTTAAGACTTTGGACGTCCAAAAAGTCCTTAATGCATGATCTTAATCCATTAAGACCTCCTATAAAAAACATGAAGCCAAACTAGCCAAAGATACCTCATTTTTATAACTTAGAACCCTTCTTAGGGTCTGAAAGGACAGCTCAACACTTCCAAAACAACTCATGCACAATATTGGGACTTTTGGGACAAGAAGAGTACCAAAAACCTAACAAAACAAGATATACACAATACAAGCACAAAGGCAGAAGCTTTTTACCTTCTGGAGCTTCTAAATGACAAGATGACCTCAGATCTACAAGCTTGCTTCGCTCTCCAAACACCTTGATGCAACTTCTTCTTCATCAACCACACAAGAAACACACTCTTAGCTCACACACACAAAAGAGAAGCTTGGGTTGCGAAGTAACGATCTCAGGACTTGGAGGCTGAAAGGATGGGGGTAAAGGGTCCATAATGTGGTTTAAATATCCAACAAACCGTAAAATTTAGGGTTGCGCTCGGACATACGTATGCCCTACGTACTAGGGTACGCCCTAGTATGCCTAGCGTACTCATATGTATACCTAGCATACTCCCCCTCCGACCAAAATTACCAATTTGCCCTTCGGGCCTCTTAGGGTTAAATTCCACCAAATTCAAAGAAACATATGACATATTAATTTATCGAAGGCAGGATTTGAAAATACCTGGAAACACGGGATGTTACAGTGGAAGGTAGTATTAGGCCCGTACTACTGAAAGCACAGGATATGTACCCGAGACAAGGGCATACCAGGAAACTCTAAGGAGTACGGTGGGGAGGAATCCATTCGAACTTCCTTATCGATTGTTTTCTATGTTCAGTTGAGGATAGTGATGGCTACACGATGAGGTTCAGGTTCGGGATCAGGCACAGGATCGGGTTAAGGTTCTGTTGCAAAGCCGATTGATGAGAGGTTGCACGAGCTTATCGCAGCCGAGGTTAATCGCGACATCCTTTATGCTACCCTGGTGATTTTCGGTACCGTCAAGGAGGGGATCATAGAGATTATGGAGGAGCAGTGCAGGTCTTTCCGAGCTGAGATCGTTGCGGGTCATATTGGGACTCGAACTCCCTCATTCTAGGAGTTCAAGGCGTGCGGAGCGCCTGAGTTCTTTGGGGCTAAGGACCCCTTCGCTAGTCATTGTTGGACCCCTGACAAGGAGAATGCTCAGCACATGAGCTTTTGCCCCAAGGCGGCAAAGATCGGATTTACATCCGCTGAGGGATCGGGCGCGAGACTAGTCGAAGGAGGTTACCCATGAGGTAGGGACGACGGTTGTGACAGTGATGACATGCGAGGATTTTGTGCGGAGGTTAGATCGGGAGTTTGCACCGGCCATTGAGGTACAACAGCTGGTGAGGGAGTTACAAGACCTTCACCAGACTAAGAAGACTATGGCGGAGATTACCTCCAAGTTCAGGGAGAGGGATTTACTAGCTCCACAGTACGCTGTGGATGAGAAGATGAGGAAGACGATATATCATGCTATGCTGAGGGATGATATCCACGAGTTTGTGAGCTTTTCAGGGTGCAAGACCCTGAATGACATGATTGAGAAGGCTTGTGAGCGGGAAATCGAGTCGGAGCTCCGAACGAAGCAGAAGCCAGAACCGGTTCAGACGCCACTGGGTTAGGCTAAGAAGCCTAAGACCTTTGATGTTCACAGCAGGGGCCAATCGGTTCGGGGCCGATGCACCAAGTATGGTAAGCAACATAGTGAAGCTTGTCGATCTGTGGGCTCTGGATGTTTCGGTTGTGGTCAGGCAGGCCACATGAGCAAGGACTGGCCCAAGAGGGCCTTGATTTGTTTTCACTACAACCAGATCGACCATAAAAAGGCCAATTTTCCGAGGTTGTCTGGTGGAGCAGTGGTGGCGCCTGCACCCACCACTTTGAGGATTAAAAATGGCCGTCATGGCTAGGCAGAGGCTCATGCGGTGAAGAGAAGAGCATTTCGGCTAACCAATGATGAGACCCGAGCAGCGCCGGATGTCGTTACTAGTATGTGACTCATCTCTGTCTTTTATTGTTTTCTTGTTATGCTTATGTTGTATTGATCTTGTATATGGACCTTTTTGGTCAATGGATTGTCGGCTCATGTTATTTTTGATTCGGGGGCTACCCGATCCTTTGTATCTCTTGCGCTCAGCAAGAAGTTTCGAGACGCTCCGGGGACTTTAGATTCCCCTCTGGAGGTGGAGATCGCGGATGATCATACTGTGAGCGCTGCGAGGGTATTATGTAGATGTATTTTGAACATGTTCGGCGAGAGGTTTCCCATCGACTTGGTACTGATTCCCTTGAAGGGATTGAAGGTGATCATCAGGATGGACTAGTTAGGCCCAATGGGGTCATGATTGATTGTGAGCGGCAGTTGGTTAGAGTTCGAACCCCAAGTGGGGGAGACCTAGTCATCACTGGTGAGAGAGCTTCGCATGGGCCAGCTCTCTACTCAGCCGCAAGGGCTAGGAGGCTTCTTCAGCAGGGTTGTTCTGGGTTTCTAGCTTTTGTCTCAGATTCACGGGTTGAGGCAACATCAGAGTTGAGCAGTGTACCGATCATGCAGGATATTCCTGATGCCTTTCCCGAGGAGTTTCCGGGAGTGCCTCCTGAGAGGCAAGTTGAGTTTCGAATTGATTTGATGTATGGGTCGACTCCGATAGCCATGGCGCCATATCGCCTGGCATCGCCTGAGATGCAAGAGTTGCCTACGCAGGTACAGGAGCTCCTAGACAAGAGTTTTATTCACCCAAGCAGTTCCTCGTGTGGAGCACCGATACTTTTCGTGAAAAAGAAGGATGGGTCACATAGGATGTGTATCGATTATCGGGAATTAAACAAGCTGACGATGAAGAACCATTACCCACTTCCGAGGATCGACGACTTATTTGATCAGCTGCAGGGTGCATCTTGGTTCTCCAAGATTGATCCCCGGTTAGGGTACCATCAGATGAGTATCACGGATAAAGATGTACAGAAGATGGCATTCAGAACTCGTTATGGTCATTACGAGTTCGTGGTGATGCCTTTCGGGCTCACTAATGCACCTGTAGCATTCATGGATCTCATGAACCGGGTTTGTAGGCCGATGATCGATCGGTCTGTAACTGTTTTCATTGATGATATTATGGTCTTTACGAAGACCAAAGAGCAACATGAGCAACAATTACAGGAGGTGTTGGAGACCTTGAGGAGTGAGAGGCTTTATGAAAAATTCACCAAATGTTAGTTTTGGTTGCATGAGGTGCATTTTATGGGGCATATCATCAACCAGGGCGGTATCTTGGTAGTCCCTTCCAATATTAAGGCAGTGATGTATTGGGAAGTTGCGAAGAACGCATCCGAGATTCGGAGTTTATGAAGGGTTTTGAGCACTCTCACAACCTTATGGTGCACATGAAACCCTAGATGCTTTGGATCTATGTTTTCTCTAATTATACATGCATATCGTTTTTCCAAAGCATTCATCCTAACTAGCATACATTTGAACAGAATAACTAGTTAGATAACTTACCTCTTAGTAGGAATTGTAGTTCTTAGCCTTCAAAAGCTTTAACACCTCAAGTGTGATGCCTCTAATGTGTCACAAACACCAAGTGCAAAAGGAGGGTTGAGAGAATAAGTTGCTTAGCTCAAAATCAATATCAAACTCTAAGAATGATAGGTGTAGCCGATTTTGGCTCTAAGGTTGTCTATTTATAGTGTGGCAAGTGCTAGGGTTACATCCCTGTAAACCCTAATGCACCATGACTCTTCATCTTACTTAGGCTCCATGGTTTAACCTCCATGGACTATCCATGTTGGTTTAGCCCACCCAAATAACCATGGATCATTGGCCCACACAATAAGAATCATTCATTTACCAAATTAATCCCCGTATATTTAATTAGTCTCTTTTGATCACTAAATTAATTCGAAATTAATTCTTGATAAATACTAATTAAATAATATGATTTCATATTAATATATTATACTTCTAAAATATTAACAAATCATAAATAACCCTATTCTCAAAAGTCCATCCTATCAATTTGAATTGATGAAGGAAACCCAAAAGGACCATGCTAGTCTCGGGTCAATTACATACCAATTATAGTTATGGGCTTAGACACCTAATCCAACAATATCCCACTTGGATAAGTCTAATAACTATAACTGCAAGTACGACTTAAAACACTGACTAGCAATCGTAGCTCTTAAAATCACTGTCGAACTCTGACCCAGTCAGTGACGTGTCCTTTAGATAAAGGATCATACAATCCTCTGTTCTTCAAGATATCATCCGGACAAATACATGGAACAAGGTCACACTTATTGTCCAACAGTTTGTTTCTCGATTTCCAATTTGTCTGACAGAGAACTTGAACAGATCAATTTAGTCCCGACCGGACCCGACACATAAGTCAAAACAAAATCATCGAGGGGCCCAAGATATCGCTTTTAATCCTCCAAGAATTAAAAGGAACAGATAAACTTCGACATTATATGCTTCTACTAACTATTCATCAAATCATACACAACAGTGTGTTTTATAACATCAAGTTATTAATGCGTTTTCGCACTATCAATGTACAACTAACTCATAGTCAACACCTCATATATCTTGGTTTGAAGACTTATATGATATTATCGTCTCACGATCACTCGTGATAAATTCCATGAAGTGACTCAAGTTTGCGTGGGTTTAATCCAATACTCAGACCTTATGAGCACTCATGAATGTTGTAGCAAACTTTTCTATGTCTAATACACTTCAGACAATCTACAAGCCAAAATTCATGATAGTCTTGCCTCAATACCTACTTCCAAAGTATGATCGACTGTGGACGGTTTGAATAATATAATTATTCTGGAAGTCAAAACATGCAAAATGAAACAATAGTAAACAATTGACACAAGACAGTAACCTTACTTATAAATAAAAAACACCTTTTATTTAATCATCAAATGTCAATTACATTTTATCTATTACAAGTTTCAAAATAGCTATCTAATAATTAAAACTAATATCATCCTTCAGCCCAATGCGCCTTGCCTGCTGCAAATGCTTAACCCTACTCAGTCCCTTCGTGAGGGGAACTGCTGGGTTCTCATCTGATGATACCCTCTTTACTAAGAGGAGTCCTTCTTCCACCCGATGTCTTACGAAGTGATATTTCCTGTCGATGTGCCTGGATCTGCCATGATCCCTTGGTTCCTTGGTTACGGCAACTGCACCCTCATTGTCACAGAAAATCTCCATAGGCTCCTTTATAACTGGTACAACTCCAAGGTCTCCGATGAAGTTCTTCAGCCACATTGCCTCCTTTGACGCTTCGCTTGCTGCTATGTGTTAGGTTTTTGAGCATTCTAACACTCCTAAGTGTACATGCAACCCTAAATACCTTGGAACTATGTTTTCTCTATTATACATGCAAATATGAATATTCCAAGGTATTACCCTATCTAGCATACAATCCTTGATACTTGGGTAATATAACAAGTTAGAATACATACCTTTTAATGAAGCTTGAAGTCTTGAACTTTAAGAGCTTAGCCCCAATAATGTGGAAGCCTCAAGTGGAATCACAAATCACCAAAACACCTTGGAAAACCTTTAGAGAATATGGATACTTGGCTCACACTTATGAAATCGGTTATTGCCCTCTTTAGTGTATCCACACTAGCCACTAGCCTAATTTCATGAACCATAAGACCCTTTGTATAGTGTGGAGGAGTAGGGTTAAACCCTAATACCCATGACCTTTCATTTCCTAGGATTCATGGGTTAAAGCTCCATGGACTATCCATGAAGACTTAGCCCAACCTAAATGAACTTGGCCCACTACACACATATATCTAAGAGTCCATATTTAATTAGTTCCTTTTGATCACTTAATTAATTATTAATTAATTCTTGATCAATACTAATTAAATAATATGATTATATATTAATATATTAGAACTTATAATATATTAATATAAATCATAAATATACTATTCTCAAAAGACTATCCATATAAATTGTGTCGGTGAAGTGCAACCCAAATGGACCATGCCGGGTCGGGTCAAGTACATACCAAATATAGTTATGGACTTAGACATTAATCCAACACTATGTACTCTGATTCGCAGGTTGAATCAGCTACAATCTCCTGTTTGGAACTTTTCCAAGTTATTGCTCCTCCATTCATGGTAAAAACCCAACCCGACTGAGAGCGGAAATTATCTCTGTCAGTCTGAAAGATGGCGTCACTATACCCTGTGACTCTTAAGTCATCACTCCCACCAAGAGTAAGGACCCAGTCCTTAGTCCTGCGTAGGTACTTAAGAATGTTCTTTACCGTAGTCCGGTGAGCTTTACTAGGATTCCCTTGATATCTGCTTACCATGCTCAAAGCAAAGACCACATCAGGGCGAGTACAAGTCATAACATACATGACCGAGCCAACTGCGGAAGCATATGGTATTCGACTCATCTCAGCTATTTCAGACTCTGTACTCGGACTCTGAGTCTTACTCAGTTTGGTATTGCCTTGGATGGGTAAGTCACCTTTCTTGGAATTCTCCATGCTGAATCGTTTCAACACCTTGTCCAAGTAGGTAGTTTGACTGAGTCCAATTAGTCTTTTACTCCTATCTCTCAATATCCTTATCCCCAGGATGTAAGCAGCTTCTCCAAGGTCCCTCATAACGAAACATTTCCCAAGCCAAGATTTAACCTCCTGCAAGGTTGGAATGTCATTTCCTATGAGTAGTATGTCATCCATATACAACACCAGAAAGCTAACTATACTCCCACTAGCCTTGACATACACACAGGACTCATCCTCGCTTCTCGAAAATCCAAACTCTTTAACTTTCTCATCGAAACAAAGATTCCATCTACGAGATGCTTGTTTCAATCCATAAATGGATTTCTCAAGCTTACGCACTCTATTAGCGTACTTTGCATTGACAAAAACCTCTGGCTAACTTATGTAAATATCTTCAGCCAACTTCCCATTAAGGAAAGCGGTTTTGACATCCATTTGCCATAATTCATAGTCATGAAATGCAACTATGGCCAACATAAACCTTATAGATTTAATCTTCGCTACTGGTGAGAAGGTCTCAACATAGTCAACTCCATGAGTTTTAGTAAAGCCCTTTGCAACCAGTCGTGCCTTATATGTGTGTACATTCCCATCCATGTCGGTCTTCTTCTTGAAGATCCATTTGCACCCGACTGTCTTACGACCTGGTACATTGTCAACCAAGTTCCAAACTTGATTGTCATACATGGACTGAATCACTCTATCCATAGCCTCATTCCACTTTGCAGACTCGGGGCCTGCCATAGCTTTATTGTAATTATTACATTCATCCAAATTTACCAGTGTGCTATCACTGATAAATGTATCACCCTCAGATGTTATATGGAAACCATATAACACAGAAGGAACACTAACTCTACTAGAACGCCTCAGAGGTACGGATTTGTCAACTGGTTCAACAGAAGTTTCCTCCTCAGGTTGATCGCTAGTGTTTGAGGTTCCTTCACCGCTTGACTCTTGAAGCTCTTCAAGGTCAATTTGCCTCGCGCTGTCTCCTTGGCCTATGAGTTCTCTCTCGCAAAAGACTCCTCTCTTTTCAATGAAGACAACATTGTCACTCGGTTTATAGAAGAGATATCCAAAGGATTTCTGTGGGTAGCCGATGAAAATACACCGCTCACTATGAGGTTCGAGCTTTTCGTGAGTCTTGCATCTCACGAAAGCCTCGCAACCCCAAACCTTGGTGTGTGCTAACGAGGGAACCTTCCCTGTCTACATCTCGTGAGGTGTTTTGGCAACCTTCTTAGTTGGGACTAGATTAAGGATATGGGCGGCAGTCTCTAAGGCATACCCCCAGAATGAGATAGGTAATGAAGCTCGAGTCATCATGGAACGAACCATGTCCAACAAGGTTCGATTGCATCTCTCAGCCACACCATTAAGCTGTGGTGTCCTAGGTGGCGTTAATTGTGAAACTATCCCACATTCCTTAAGATAGTCTAGGAACTCGATACTAAGATACTCACCACCTCGATCGGATCAGAGCATCTTTATCTTCCTGCCCAACTGATTCTCCACTTCTTGTTTAAACTCTTTGAATCTTTCAAAGGTTTCTGACTTATGTTTGATTAAGTAGATATAGCCATATCTGCTGTAATCATCAGTAAAAGTCACATAGAAGCGGTTAGCATTCCTTGTGGCGGTTCTGAAAGGTCTACACACATTAGTGTGTATAAGATCTAACAAACGTTCACCCCTTTCACAAGTACCAGTGAAGGGTGATTTGGTCATCTTTCCAAGTAAACAAGATTCGCAAGTGTCATCCGATCTTAAGTCGAATGACTACAAGACTTCACCCTTTTGGAGTTGGCCTATGCGCTTCTTGTTGACATGTTCAAGATGACAATGCCACAATCATGCCTTATCCAAATCATTGGAATAATCAATGTGCAACACATTATTTCCTAAGTTGTCTACAACCATCACAGTTTCATATACACCATTACAAGGTAATGCTTTAAAATAAAAAACACCATTATAAAAAGCATTAATAGTACCAATTTCATTATCAAATGAAAAACTAAAACCTTGTTTGTACAAACCATGAAAAGAAATAACTTATCTCGCCATTTCATACGAGTAGCAAAAATTATTCAAATCTAACTCTAACCCACTACTAAGCAATAAAGAATAAACTCCAATCTTGGTAACAGGTGAAACCTTCATATTCCCCATGATCAAGTTCATCTTCCTGTGCTCCACATCCTTACTTCTTTCTAGTCCCTGCAAATCAGAACAAATATGAAATCCTCAACCTGTATCAAGGACCCAAGAACAAGAATGTGATGAGTTATTAGATAGAATAGTATAAATACCTCCATGGGTGGCCTTAACCTGACCATCTTTGACATCCTGCAAGTATTTGGGTCAGCTTCGCTTCCAGTGCCCCTTTTCATGACAATAGAAACACTCTGCTTCCTTAGGAATGGTAGAGGGAGCAGCAGAACCAACTTTGGTCCCACTGGAAGAGGATCCATCAAGAGACTTTCCCTTGCGGCTCTTAGAGGGAGCCTTCCTCTTCTTCCCTTTCCAATGTCCAATTGCCAAGACAGGGGTAGTAGCAGAAGGAGTAGAAACAACAGATTTACCTTTGAGACTACTTTCAGCAGTCCTCAAAAGCCCTTGAAGCTTGCTAAGAGTGACCTCCTCCTTGTTCCTATGATAGGTCATACAGAAATGATCATAACATGGAGGTAAAGAGTGTAAAATGATATCTATGGCCAACTTTTCATCGAATTTCACATTCAACTTCAGCAAGCAGTCCACAAACCTTTGCATTTTCTGCAAGTGGGTCGTGATGGGTTCTCCATCCTTCATCTGTGTTGTTATCATGGAGGCGATGATTTCATACCTCTCTTGACGAGCACTCTGATGGTATCTTTCCATCAGGTCTTGATGCATCTCAAAAGGGTAGAAGTCCTCATAGGACTTTTGGAGTTCATCTATAGTGGCCAACATGATACAAGACACCTTGGTGGCATCCTTCTCATGAGTCCTAAACTCAGCGATCTCCTCAGGAGTAGCAGAAGACTCAGCAATTTCCTAAATCTCTTTGTCGAGGACATATTCCTTGTCCTCGTAACGAGTAACCATCCTGATGTTCATGATCCAATCATTAAAGTTGGAACCATCAAAGATAACTCTCCTACACAAGTTCATTAGGGAGAAAGAGCCAGTAGGGTTTAAGCCAGAAGCATTGTTGGAAGACATATGAAAAAGAAAGACAAAGTTTAGATTAGATAAGAGTCATTAATATAACAACCAAATGAAATATTAAGGCTAGGACCCAACACAATATTTTACAATTTGGAAGAGGGATGTCGTAATCCAATTGCAAAATATTTGAAGGTAGGTAAATGACGATTTACCAATTTCCACCATGAAAAACGAAATTGATTATTAAGTTTTAATTGGATTGAAATTCCTAGATTCCTTTGAGATTCATTGAACTTTTCAATGGCATGTTTAAATCTCGATTATGCCCTTCAGGTTTGTGACTGGGATGCCGAGGATCACAAACAATGTGTGAATAACCATGCAAATTGTTACACCCCCAAACCAAGGATGGCGGAAACGTTCAGGGTGGAGGACTTCATGTATAGTATCACAACAACGAGTATAATAGTGTGCATAGTAAATACAACCATCATAAATATAATTGAAAAAGTTACACCATAGTATGAGTTTACATGTTTCAAAATCAATTACATTATGATGACAAAAATGTATAATTTGACGTCTTGCGTCCCATCCTCAAAAGCAGTTGATTACCTGTTTCACTGGTTTCCTGAGAATACAAGTAGTTTTGAAAGAGTGTCAACAATTAAGTTGGTGAGTTCATAAGCTTTTGGGTGAAATGTTGGAAAAAACCTTTATTAGTAAAATGTGATGTATACACAAGAAAAATCCAATATTTTCCTTATAAAATATTATGTAGTCTTAAATCCCAAGACCGAGTGCATGACCGTGTGTTCGTAATTTAAACGAAGAAATGCAGTTTTAAAATAGATAAAACCCCTTTTTGTTTTCCTTTTTAAAGTAGAATTTCCCGTAAACTTTAGATGATGTTAACTCCCTATGTGAGTCGCTATAACCATACTACAACCGGATGACCTGTTACAACGTTTTTCAGACGTTAAAATTTGTTATGACTTTTGTCACCCGTAGACCTGCAGGTCCCGCTGTAGCTAGCAGCAAGGTGTGGAGTGTCAATCCCAATATAGATTTATACACAATTATCACGCTCTCCCTACAAGAGATTCTGGTTACATCTTACAGGAATTTTTAACCCGTACTCTAAGAGTACATTTGAAGTATTGTCTCACAACTTACGTTAACGAGTTTACGTGTAGTGTTTGAGTAAAAACCTTTTCTGTGGTGGGAGTGAAATCCCCCTTTATTATGTAGTAGTTGAAAATCCGATAGTATTGTGGTGAGACCCTTCATGTATATGTAACAGTTTAATCAATGCATAACTATACTTATTATAATTTCATCTTGCATTATTTGTAATTACAAAGGACCCTTATAATTTATAGAGTATTTTCTGCTATATAACATATCACAACAGATAAACACATGCAAAATACAAAGTCATCAAAGGTTACACTTTGCTTAACATGTTACAAAGTGTCATGACTAGTCTAAACTGTTAACTTGTTTTTAACTTTCCTACACTGTTTTAGAAAAGTCATAGAAAAATCATACGAAGTCAAAAACCAAATTCGTAAACTCTGAGAGTTTAGAAACGTGTCTAGTTTGTTCATAAATTTTATTATGATTTTTGGAAGTCTCTAACTTGTGTGAAAATGTCCATATTCACAGACTGGTCTGAATTCGTTTATGAAATGATAGGCAGTTTTGTAAAAATCACCATAAATTGTAGAAAAATCGTATGGAGATGTGCAAGTAGTCATTTTAAAGGTATGAACCCGAACTAATTGCCTATTAAACAGTTTTGAAAGATATTTAGTTTAAGATGACCAAAACAGTCCGTGAATAGGACACAACGTTTCTGATGAAAGCTGTTGTTTGAATGTAGTTGAGTTTTTTGCATTTTAACTTGTATTCTCCCCCTAAAACTTGAAGAAAACATGAAAATGTGGGGGTATGAACTCACCTTGAGTGATCTCTTAAGATGGATTATGAAAAGAAGAAGTTTCCAAGTCAAGAACACTTGGGAGATACTTGGAGATTCGAAGATCCTAAGCACAAATATGATGATATTTGTATAAGAGATTCATAATTTGAGTGAAAGAGTGTAGTGTATTCAAATGTAGGATGAATTTACTTACCAAGACTGAAGTGAAAAGCTCAAGAGCAACCTTGAAATCTCGAGTTCTAGAGAGGGAAAGAGAGAGAGAGAGAGAGAGAGAGAGAGAGAGAGAGAGGTGTTTGCTTTTTGGGTGAGAGTGAATGAGTAAAGTGGGGAGTGATTTGAGTGTTTCTAGCTTTTGATGAAGCTATGCAGCCGGAGGAGGGGTGTCAAAGGACAAATAGTAGACTAGGTAAGGAGGAATAGTGACTGAAGGTTGTCCTATGAGAGTATGGGTGTTAACTTGTGTCATACTCTAGATAAAGTCAACACTCTATCACAAAATGTAACTTAATAGATTTTATTATTGGATAAGGATTTCCCCCAAAATAGGATTAAAAAAAGAATATTTAGGGTCTCTTATGTTAAAATACGAGTTTGGGTGAAAATTCCGCATTAAAATCACGAAAAACGAGCTTAAAATGGAGTCGGGGTCGAAAACCGGGAAGAAAATGGAAAATTCCGAAGTCTGGCCGAAGATTCGGTCCTTAGAGGGTTAGAAACGAAGGCTGGTTCGGTTGATGGATTAGAACCGAGAGGGGGGTTTCGGTCCGAGCAGTCTCGCAGGCGAACCATGGAAGAAGGACCAAAGGTACACTGAACCGAAGGTGAGTTCGGCCCTATAAGAGGAGTTCGGTTCTATGAGGGTTCGGCTCCTTAAGAGGGTTCGGCTCCTTAAGAGGGTCCGGCTCTTTAAAGCTGTTTTTCGCATAAACTTCCGTTTTCGAGTGGTTTTTGACTAAATCAAGGGTCGGGATGCCCCGGGTGATTATAAAAAGTTGAGAGAGATTTTGAGAGAGATTTGGGAGAGATTTCTCAGACTTAGAGAGATTTGGAAGAGATTTCACATACTTAGAGAGATTTGGGAGAGATTTGAGGTAGAGAGAGATAGAGCGAGAGAGATTTGAGAGAGACTTCGTTTGAGACCTTTTTGGATGTTTAGCTTCGCTACGCAAGGTGTGTAACCCTCGTTAAGCCTCATTATGAATGTTATGCGTCCCCGAGGGGTACAGGATAGTGTTTTACCAAGTAGTCTCATCACTTACCTTGATTAGGGTTTGAGAATTCGGAACATATGAATTTTTAAAGTGATAACTTCTTATTAAAATAACGAGTTGTACAGTAATGACATAATGTAAACCCTAATATACAAGGTTAATTGAGTTGACCGGTTTGACTTGTTGAGTTTATTTGACTTTGACATGACCAGAATTTGACGGTTGGTACATCATCCCCACGTTAGAAGGAATTTCGTCCCGAAATTTGCATTTTGACTGGGACTTCAAGAGTTGGGGAAAAGATGCGGGTATTTTTGTTTCATTTGATCCTCGCGTTCCCAGGTGAATTCTGGTCCTCGTTTTGCGTTCCAACGGACCTTCACAATAGGAATACGACTTTGTTTCGTCCTCTTGATCTCTCGATCCATGATTTCTACCAGTTCTTCTATGAAGTGAAGACTCTCGTTGACCTCGATTTCCTCGAGTGGGATCACGAGAGCCTCGTCAGATAGACACTTCTTTAAATTTGACATGTGGAAAGTCGGGTGTACGTTGTTAAGTTCCTGGGGTAGCCGAAGTTTGTATGCCACCGGGCCAATCCTTGCAAAGATTTCGAATGGCCCGATATACCTTGGGTTCAACTTACCACGTTTACCAAAACGTATCGTCCCTTTCCATGGTGAGACCTTCAGTAGCACCCGGTCCCCAACCTGGAATTCCAAGGGTTTGCGTCGCTTATCGGTGTAGCTCTTTTGTCTATCTCGAGATGCATTCAGTCTTTCTCGAATTTGAACAATCTTTTCCGTAGTTTCCCTTATAATTTCAGGGCCAGTGAGGGTGTTATTAGGGACTTGCCCTTTTGCTAACTGTGTATCTCCCACTTCAGCCCAGCACAGTGGTGATATGCACTTGCGGCCATAAAGAGCTTCAAACGGCGCGACCTTGATGTTGGTATGATAGTTGTTGTTGTATGAGAATTCAATAAGTGGTAAATGGGTATCCCAAGCTTTACCGAAGTCTATTACACACGCTCTTAGCATATCTTCCAGGGTTTGAATAGTTCTTTCGCTCTACCCGTCAGTTTGAGGATGGTAGGCCATACTCATGTCCAGCCTGGTCCCTAGAGCTTTCTGTAAGGACTGCCAGAACCGTGAAGTGAATCTACTATCTCTGTCAGAGATAATGGATATCGGCACACCATGTAGTCATACAACCTCTTTGATGTACGTCCTAGTCAACTTCTCCATCTTGGTGGTCTCCTTTATTGGCAGGAAGTGCGCGGATTTAGTCAATCTATCGACGATCACCCAAATGGTATCAAGACCACCCGTTGTCTTAGGCAGTTTGGTTATCAAATCCATGGTTATTCGTTCCCACTTCCATTCGGGTATCGCAGGTTGCTGTAGCAAACCCGAAGGCTTTTGGTACTCTACCTTAACCTTGACACAAGTCAAATACTTGCTCACGTATGTAGCAATTTCGGCTTTCATGTTCGGCCACCAGTAGAGTTTCTTCAGGTCCAGGTACATCTTATCTGAGCCGGGATGTACGGAGTATCGCTTTTTGTGTGCTTCATTCAGGACGACGTCCCTGAACCCGCCAAATTTCGGTGTCTAAATTCGGTTCATGAGATAACGAGCTCCGTCGACCTTGACTTCTAGATTCTTATCCATTCCTCTTAAAGCCTCACCTGCCACATTCTCAGGTATCAAAGCTTCCAGTTGGGCCTCTTTGATTTGCATGGACATGTGTGAATGAATTGTCATTGTTAATAACTTTACTCGGCGACCTGAGTATTCTTTTCGACTTAAGGCGTGAGCTACCACGTTGGCCTTGCCTGGGTGATAACGAATCTCACACTCGTAATCATTCAGTAATTCTACCCACCGTCCCTGCCTCATGTTGAGCTCTTTTTGATTGAGGATGTGTTGAAGGCTTTTGTGATCAGTAAAGATGGTACACTTTGTTCCGTAAAGGTAGTGCCTCCAGATCTTAGGGCGAATACCACTGCTCCCAATTCGAGGTCATGCGTGGCATAGTTGACCTCGTGCGTTTTTAATTGCCTTGATGCGTAGGCAATGACCCTTCCTCGTTGCATTAACACAAACCCCAGACCCTGGTTTGATGCGTCGCAGTAGACCACAAAGTCTTCAGTTCCCTCGGGTAGGGACAAAATCGGGGCGCTGCACAGGGCTTGCTTTAATGTTTGGAAAGCGATTTCTTGTTTCTCTCCCCATCTGAAGGCCACACTCTTTTGGGTTAGGGTGGTAAGTGGTTTGGCAATCTTGGAGAAGTTCTAGATGAACCTTCGGTAGTAGCCAGCGAGGCCTAAGAATTGACGGATTTCTGTAGGCGTCCTTGGTACTGACCAGTTCTCAATTGCCTTGATTTTGGAGGGATCCACATGTATCTCTTTCTTGCTAACCACATGACCGAGGAATTGCACTTCTCTTATCCAAAATTCACACTTCGAAAATTTTGCATATAATTTCTCCGCCCTTAGAGTCTCCAATACCTGTCGTAGATGTTGGCTATGCTCTTCCTTACTCCTGGAATAGATCAGGATGTCGTCTATAAAGACAATCACGAACTTGTCTAGGTTAGGCCGGCACACCCGGTTCATTAGATCCATGAACACTATGGGTGCGTTGGTTAGTCCGAAGGGCATTACTACAAACTCGTAGTGACCGTACCGAGTTCTGAATGCCGTTTTGGGAGCATCCTCCTCCTGAACTCGTAGCTGACGGTACCCCGACCTCAGGTCGATCTTTGAGAAGTGAGATGCTCCTTGAAGTTGGTCAAATAGGTCGTTGATTTGGGGCAAAGGGTATCGGTTTTTGATGGTAAGCTTATTTAGTTCGCGGTAGTCGATGCACATGCGAAACGATCCATCCTTCTTTTTCACAAACAGAACTGGTGCTCTCCAAGGCGAGAAGCTGGGTCTAATGAACCCTTTACTCAACAGTTCGTTTAGCTGGCTGGATAGTTCTTGCATCTCGGCTGGCGCTAGACGGTAGGGCGCTCTGGCTACGGGAGTAGCTCCGGGGATTAGGTCGATTCGGAATTCGACTTGTTGTGCGGGTGGAACTCCGGGAAGGTCTTCCGGGAATACGTCAGAGAAATTACAGACCTCCAGAATAGCCTTGATGTTTTTCACCTTTTGTTTCTTATCCACGACGTGGGATAAGAAGGCGTAGTATTCCTTGCGGAGGTACTTTTGGGCTTTGACGCAAGAGATGATTTGTAGGTTCGCACTGGGTTTGTCGCCGTAGACGACAAGAGTTTCGCCACTCGGCAGATTAAGGCGTACAGCCCTTTCGTAACACAGAATGTCAGCACGATTTGAACTTAACCAATCCATGCCAATGATGATGTCAAAACTTTTTATTGAGACTGGTACTAGATCGATTTTGGATGAGTGATTGTCTAGAGTGACGGTACACCCTGAGTATATGTCATTAGTGCTTTATGTTTTTCCATTAGTCATCTCTACTACGTATGTATCTTTTAGTGACTGGGGATTTTGTTTTAATAACTGTTTGAATTTGTGGCTAACGAAACTCCTCTCCGCTCCACTATCGAATAATATGCATGCATATGAGTTATTGAGGAGAAACATACCGGTAACCACCGCGGGATCCTCCCTTGCTTCTCCTTGCCCTATGGCCAAAATCCTTCCGACACCGTCGGCGTTTGCATTTCCAGCCCTTGGGCAATCCCTCTTGTAGTGCCCAGTCTCCCCGCAACCATAACAGGGTCGGCTTGCTCCGGCGTTGGCGGTTGGGTTGGCTTGTTGGGCAGACGCCCTGCAGAAACGGGCGGTATGCCCCTTCTTGTTACAGCTTTTGCAGTGCATTTCTCGACAAGGACCGTTGTGGAGAAAGTTGCACTTGTTGCACTTGGGAAGGGTTCCAATATATTGTCTCAGTGGTGCTAGAGTGGAAGGAGTGGTAGCAGCATGGATAGCAACAGTCTATTGCTTCTTTACGGGGCCCTGCGCAGGTTGCTTCTTTTTATTATCCCATAATTTCCTCTTGTTGTTCCCTCGTCATGCTTGATCGGAGGTAGTTGGCACAGTGGCATGGCTGGCCCGATGATCAATGAGTTGTTGTGCCAACTCCTTGGCACTCTCGAAAGTAGTTGGTCGTAGGCCACACTATCTTGAATCTCGGAAGATAATCCCCAGATATATCGCTCCACCTTCTTGCTTTCCGGAATGACCATCGCCGGGCAGAGAAGTGCTAGATCATTGAATCGGGCGGTGTAAGCGGTGAGGTCAGAGGCCGTCATCTTGAGACTCCAAAGTTCCTGTTCTAATTTCTATACTTCACCCCTTGGGCAATACTCCTTCAGCATCATGGTTTTCAAATCTTCCCAGCTTATCGAATTAGCCACGGCGAGAGTTAGGGATTTTACGTGGCCATTCCACCAAGTAAGGGCCCTGCCTGTGAAAGTGCGAGCTGCGAATTTGACTTTGTTTGCCTCGGGGCACGCATAAATTTCGAAGACAGATTCGGTCCTCTCGAACCATTGCATCAAATCCATGACTCCCCCGCTTCCATTGAACGAATCGGGTTTGCCATTAGTAAAGTCCTTGAAGGAACACTCTCTCAAACGCCCTTGGCTATCTCCTTGAGTGGAGTTATTAGTACAGCTCCCCGTGCTTCTGGCACCGTCGGTGCTGATTTGGGAGATAGCAGCTGCCACCGCAGCTGTGACCGCAGCTTGGAACATTACCGGGTCATACTGGGGAGGCGGCGGTGGTGGATTTGTTTGCGTTCCGCCGGTGCGCCTAGCAGATCTACGAGGCGGCATTTTTCTGTTACAAAATTTCAAAGACGAAATGAGTATATGTCTTTTAGAAATGGTTATCAGTCCGGAGACGCAAAACTAGGTTATTAGTTTTCAAGTATAGTATTTTCCCGATTTTTCGAATGTTGGAAACAATTCATAGCAGAAGTCTATATAAATAAACTTATGAATTTAGTAGTAATGATTCAAATAAAATCTTGTAATCTTTGTTCCTTGCCTGGCCCACTCATAAGACCACCTAATGTATACTAGTTGTGTATAACTAAGATCCAACAGACCGTCGAACTTAATGAGTCTGCCCTGAGCCCACAACCAAACAAGGAACAGGATCCAAGGCGGACTCACCATTTCTAAGTCGATCTCCTCTTGATTACACATAACCTCGGGGTATATATTAAATAATCTCAGAGTTACCATAAACAAATCGTTTGTTAATGCCATGTTATGCAATTTGAGGTGAAATCCCAATAAAATAAAATGCATGCCAATTTTCATTGATATAATTTAGTACATGATTTTAGGAAAATTTGACCTTATAGAAGGTCTACATTATATCAACGTAACAGAGAATTTTGACAGCACATAGACCCTTTGACTAGTGTAATCACTTAGACGCAGGGTCAAACCTACTTACAAGAAAGAGTAGTCCCAACACATACTCGTAAACCTAGTTTATAACAATATGTGAGTAGTGCAAGCACTACTCGAGGCGGGTGGTATCAGCTGGTCCATCGTGGCCTTGAGACGAGGTCGAGGCTCCCTGAAGCTCTGCAATCCGTCGTTCGGCCGCGATCACACTCTCCTCGAGAGCCGCGTGCCTTAACTGGTACTCCCTTATTTCCGCCCGAGTGTTGGTAAGGTCCTCGATGAGTTGGTCCATGGGGTAGAAGTCTCTTTCCGGGTCCCGGGTACAAGCATCGGATGCATCCACTACAGCGTTGAGGTCCCGAACTTGATTCGCCATATCTCGATTCTGGTCCCCAAGATTTGTGATCTGCTGGATCACGACTGGGAGGGCTCTGTCAACTGGTCCCCCATGTTTGAGGTCGTAGTAACCCCGTTGATCGCCAAATGGTGATCGTTGTCTTTGTTGACGGCTCCACTTCTCGATCACTGTTGCCCAACGGGGCTCGGGCCCGTTGTAGCCAAATCGGTTCGCAGGCACCCTGGCCATGTAAGGAGAGTTGATGACTTCCTCCTCTGGCTCCTCTTCTTCCTCTTCGTCCTCCAATTCTTCTTCTTCTTCGTCCTCTTTGGGGTCTTCTTCGGGTTCCTCCTCGAATACTTCCTCGGGATCCTCTTCTGGTTCTGCTTCCAACCAACCACCGTTCCCCTGGTTCGGAAAGTAGGGGTCTCCGGGTAAATGAAATCCTACCATGTCGTGTGTACAAGAAGAGGGGGGGTGTAAGAGGCACATAATGGATCTAGAAATATTGTGCTTAGATAACAAAAATACTCCTATAGTATTTTAACGGTTGTTTTTGATTCTGAAAGTGTTTCTTGTATGGGTGTTGGTAAGTTGATAGACTTGTTGTCCACTATGACTATCCCCCGGCATATACTAGTCACTTCTCGGACGAATATAGTTGATCAGGCTATATTTCTCCTAGACTTGATTTCATATTCCAAGGCATATTCACATTGCACAACTCCTCTATTTTTAACTTTTGCATTTTCCTTAGACGTGACACTATATTGGTATGCATGTATGCACTTATACTTTCTCATAAAAATAACGCTTTTATTATTTTAGAAGTATACTTGTAGGGGAAAACTTTTAAATCAGAGAGTCTTAGTCCCTTTGTGTTTATAGTTTGTATATCTTATGTGGTTTGATATACTATGTTCACTATAAACAATGCTCTGATACCAATCTATCACACCCCCAAACCAAGGATGGCGGAAACGTTCAAGGGTGGAGGACTTCATGTATAGTATCACAACAACGAGTATAATAGTGCGCATAGTAAATACAACCATCATAAATATAATTGAAAAAGTTACACCATAGTATGAGTTTACATGTTTCAAAATCAATTACATTATGATGACAAAAATGTATAATTTGACGTCTTGCGTCCCATCCTCAAAAGCAGTTGATTACCTGTTTCACTGGTTTCCTGAGAATACAAGTAGTTTTGAAAAAGTGTCAACAATTAAGTTGGTGAGTTCATAATCTGTTGGGTGAAATTTTGGAAAAAAACTTTATTAGTAAAATGTGATGTATACACAAGAAAAATCCAATATTTTCCTTATAAAATATTATGTAGTCTTAAATCCCAAGACCGAGTGCATGAGCGTGTGTTCGTAATTTAAACGAAGAAATGCAGTTTTAAAATAGATAAAACCCCTTTTTGTTTTCCTTTTTAAAGTAGAATTTCCCGTAAACTTTAGGTGATGTTAACTCCGTGAATAGGACTCAACTTTTCTGATGAAAGCTGTTGTTTGAATTTAGTTGAGTTTTTTGCATTTTAACATGTATTCTCCCCCTAAAACTTGAAGAAAACATGAAAATGTGGGGGTATGAACTCACCTTGAGTGATCTCTTAAGATGGATGGTGAAAAGAAGAAGTTTCCAAGTCAAGAACACTTGGGAGATACTTGGAGATTCGAAGATCCTAAGCACAAATATGATGATATTTGTATAAGAGATTCATAATTTGAGTGAAAGAGTGTAGAGTATTCAAGTGTAGGATGAATTTACTTACCAAGACTGAAGTGAAAAGCTCAAGAGCAACCTTGAAATCTCGAGTTCTAGAGAGAGAAAGAGAGAGAGAGAGGGAGAGGGAGAGAGAGAGAGAGAGAGAGATAGAGAGAGGTGTTTGCTTTTTAGGTGAGAGTGAATGAGTAAAGTGGGGAGTGATTTGAGTGTTTCCAGCTTTTGATGAAGCTATGCAGCTGGAGGAGGGGTGTCAAAGGACAAATAGTAGACTAGGTAAGGAGGAATAGTGACTGAGGGTTGTCCTATGAGGGTATGGGTGTTAACTTGTGTCATACTCTAGATAAAGTCAACACCCTATCACAAAATCTAACTTAATAGATTTTATTCTTGGATAAGGATTTCCCCCAAAATAGGTTTAAAAAAAGAATATTTAGGGTCGCTTATGTTAAAATACGAGTTTGGATGAAAATTTCGTGTTAAAATAACGAAAAACGGGCTTGAAATGGAGTCGGGGTCGAAAACCGGGAAGAAAATGGAAAATTCCGAAGTCTGGCCGAAGATTCGATCCTTAGAGGGTTAGAACCGAAGGCTGGTTCGGTTGATGGATTAGAACCGAGAGGGGGGTTTCGGTCCGAGCAGTCTCGCAGGCGAACCATGGAAGAAGGACTGAAGGTACACTGAACCGAATGTGAGTTCGGCCCTATAAGAGGAGTTCGGTTCTATGAGGGTTCGGCTCCTTAAGAGGGTTCGGCTCCTTAAGAGGGTTCGGCTCTTAATAGCTGTTTTTCGCATAAACTTCCGTTTTCGAGTGGTTTTTGACTAAATCAAGGGTCGGGATGCCCCGAGTGATTATAAAAAGTTGAGAAAGATTTGGGAGAGATTTCTTATACTTAGAGAGATTTGGGAGAGATTTCACATACTTAGAGAGATTTGGGAGAGATTTGACGTAGAGAGAGATAGAGCGAGAGAGATTTGAGAGAGACTTCGTTTGAGACCTTTTTGGATGTTTAGCTTCGCTACGCAAGGTGTGTAACCCTCGTTAAGCCTCGTTATGAATGCTATACGTCCCCGAGGGGTACAGGATAGTGTTTTACCAAGTAGTCTCATCACTTACCCTGATTAGGGTTTGAGAATTCGTAATATATGGATTTTTCAAGTGATAACTTCTTATTAAAATAGCGAGTTGTACAATAATGACATAATGTAAACCCTACTATACAAGGTTAATTGAGTTGACCGGTTTGACTTGTTGACTTTATTTGACTTTGACTTGACCAGAATTTGACGGTTGCCACACAAATGTACTTGGTACTCTTAACTTCATATATCACCTAATCAATGTGCCGGTTAACCATACACGCTCCATTGATCTTTGATAAACATCAAGCCACCCTTTACCACCCTTACTAGTCCATGTTAGTGTGCCGGTTAACCACATACACTCCACTAACGACTTGGCAAGGTGCAAAGTGTAATTTCATGGATTAGCATCAAATTCACATTTTTCCTAAAGTAACTAAGATTTTGAATTTAATAAAAGTTTAGTTACTTTATAAGTACCATTATACTTTTAACGAGAATTTATGTCCTATCTTACCCGTTCGGCTAACGACCGTCCACCAGTCAAGGAAGCGGTGGGTGAGAGTGGACACCCATTAAACCACCATTTTATAGGCAGTAACCTTATACCCCCCCTTATAGACCGACTTCGTGAATGAGGCCTACTAACGGTAAGACTGACTTGTCTTATACATATATATATATATATATATATATATATATATATATATATATATATATATATATATATATATATATATATATATATATATATATATTATTAAACTTATAATACTATAAAGTATAAGGGTTGAATTTTAACTTTTAAAACTCTAGGGTTTGGAATTAAAGTGTTCATAAGTGTGACTTTACAAATTCCAAAACTTGAGGGCAAGTTTTGAAACTCTTTAAAACTTTTCATTTCCATAACTTATGAGTTTAATGACTTTTAAAGAAATGACTTTTCATTTTCCATAACTTGAGGACAAGTTATGGAATTCATTAAATGCATTTAGATCAATATTTTAATTAACAAAATGATCAAATAATTTATCTATGATCTAGTTAAACTCATAAGTCAAGATAATTCATATCAACAATTTGCAAGAAATTAGTCTAATGATATAAACCAATACAAATCTTGAAATTTTGAAAATTATCTTTTAATTAGATAAGCATGATCACTACCATATCAAGAAAACAGATTTCATGTTTCAAAAAAAAGTTTGTGGTAATGATCCTAATCCAATTCTGGCCAAAAACTCGAAATTATGCACCCAGAGCCATCAACTCGGTGAGTGCATGAACATGACTCCTCGAGTTGGTCATTTACAGAGTGAACTCGTCGAGTCAGCCAGTGGACTCGGCGAGTTCATCAGAAAGAAGCCAGAAAATCAAAATTTTTCAACTTTGAAAAGCAATAAGCATCAAGTATAATAGAAAACAATCCTAGGCTCTGATACTACTGAAGGGTTTTGAGCACTCTAACAACCTTATGGTGCACATGCAACCCTAGATTGTTTGGATCTATGTTTTCTCTAATTATACATGCAATTTGTTTTTCCAAAGCATTCATCCTAACTATCATACATTTGATCAAAATAACTAGTTGGATAACTTACCTCTTAGTAGGACTTGTAGTTTTTGGCCTTCAAAAGCTTTAGCACCTCAAGTGTGATGCCTCTAATATGTCACAAACACCAACTGCAAAAGGAGGCTTGAGAGAATAAGTTGCTTAGCTCAAAATCAATATCAAACTCTAAGAATGATAGGTGTAGCCAATTTTGGCTCTAGGGGTGTCTATTTATAGTGTGGCAAGTGATAGGGTTACATCCATGCAAACGCTAATGCACCATGACTCTTCATCTTACTTAGGCTCCATGGGTTAACCTCCATGGACTATCCATTTTGGTTTAGCCCACCCAAATAACCATGGATCATTGGCCCACATTATAAGAATCATTGATTTACCAAATCAGTCCTCGTATATTTAATTAGTCTCTTTTGATCACTAAATTAATTCCAAATTAATTCTTGATGAATACTAATTAAATAATATGATTTCATATTAATATATTATACTTGTAATATATTAACAAATCACAAATAACCTTATTCTCAAAAGTCTATCCTATCAATTTGCATTGATGAAGGCAAACCAAAAGGACCATGCTACTCTTGGGACAAGTACATGCCAATTATAGTTATGGGCTTAGACACCTAATCCAATAGTTTATTGGGTCTTGTGGGATATTATTGGAGATTTATTCAGGACTTCTCCAAGATTGCAGTGTCGTTGACCCGCATGACCAAGAAGAATGTGACCTTTCGGTGGGGTTCGAATCATCAGTTGGCTTTCGAGACTTTGAGGCGGAGATTGTGTGAGGCCCCGATTCTGGCGTTTCCTGAGGGATTGGATGATTTTGTAGTTTATTGCGACACTTCTATTTCCAGTTTGGGAGCTGTCCGAATGCGGATGGGGAATGTTATTGCTTACTCCTCAAGGAAGCTAAAGCCTCATGAGGCGATTTACCCCACTCATGGGGTCCGATGCACTATCTATACCGATCATAAGAATTTGAAGTATTTGATGGATCAGCCGAACTTGAATATGCGGCAGCGATGGTGGTTAGTGTTGGGTTATGAGCATTCTAACACTCCTAAGTGTACATGCAACCCTAAATACCTTGGATCTATGTTTTCTCTATTATACATACAATTATGAACATCCAAGGTATTATCCTAATCTAGCATACAAAATAATAAATATAACAAGATAGAATACATACCTCTTTGATGTAGAATGTCTTCATGAAGCTTGAGTGCCTAGTGCCTCAAGTGTGACACCTCAAATGGTTCACACAACACCAAATACACTTGAAATAACTTGAGAGAAACTTGAACACTCCTTAAAATCGTCTAGCCTCACACTCACACATTAGTGCACGATTTCTTGATCCATGGGATTCTTTTATATGGTGGCTATTAGGGTTACACCATGTAACTCATAACTTTACCCATTCCTTATGCTCCATGGATTTTAACCTCCATGGAGTATCCATGGGTCACCCCATGGACTTAGTCCAACATAAGTAATCTTGGATCACAAGCCCACATATATAAGAATGAATGATTTACACAATCAACCCATATATTTAATTAGTCTCCTTTTGATCACTTAATTAATTCTTGATCAAGACTAATTAAATAACCTTATTAATATATTAGAACTTATAATATATTAACCAACCTTAAGTGTTATTTCTCTCATTATAGTCTATCCAAATGCATGATGCCATGCAACCCAAATGGACCATGTCGGGTCGGGTCAAGTCTTACCAATTATAGTTATGGACTTAGACATTAATCCAACAGTCTCCCACTTGGATAAGTCTTAAACTATTACTGCGTATGACTTCAGGAACCGATCAGCAATCGTAGCTCTCAAAAGCTTCTGTCGAACTCTGACCTTGTCGATGAACTCTGACCTTTGTCAATGACTTGTCCATTAGATAAGGGATCATATATTCCTCCATTCTAGATATCATATGGACTGAGACATGAATCATCAATCATTCTCTCTGTCCATTTGTTGTTTCCCGATTTCCAATTCATGATGAGTGACTGATTGAACAAATCAAATCAGTCCTGGCTTGGCCAAGCACTCACATGTATCATCTTTAAATCATCGAGGGGCCCACAGATATTGCTTTTATCCCGAAGGTAAAAGGAATGGATAAACTTCGACTCATATGGCTTGTTCTACTACTTGTTGAATCATACACAAAGGCACGTTTTATAACATCGAGTTACCAATGCGTTTTCGTGCAATCAATGTATAACCAACTCATAGTAACAACTCATATCTCTAGGTTTGAAGAATATAAGATATTATCGTCTCATGATCACTCGTGATAAAATCCATGAAGTGATTAAAATGAACGCGGGTTGAATCCAATACTCAGAACTTATGAGCACTCATGAGTGTTGTAGCACCACTTTGTCCACCAACTTGGACCTCTACAAACCAACCCATGACAGTCTTGATTCTTATCTACTTCCAACATATGACCGACTGTGGATGGTTTAAATAACTTAATCATTCAGGAAGAGCGACTTAGTTATTCTGGAAGTCATAACATGCAAAGTGAAACACAAGAATAAATAAATCAAATATGGTATCAAACCCTATGAATATAAATAAACACTTTTATTTATCACCATACTGATTACTCATTATTCATGGTTTCGGTTTTATCAACTTTATACTTGAATTAAAAACACTAGTTGTCCCATGCTCCAAGCATGTACACTATGTTTTTCTTAAACAATAGTCATGCCATACACCAAGTATGCATACTATGTTTGTCTATGATCTTTACTTTGTAAAATAGATCAATTGAACATCACTCCAATGATCCTCTTTTCACAGTCCCAAATCCTTACTGCAAATGCAAGGATTTTAAACTTATATGCATTGATCCTCTTAATGATTATGCACAAAGTCAGAAAGACTTGACAACAATCATTACAGAGCATTCCAAAGGAGATCAGCTCCTTGGAAACATCCTTCTTTCATTAAGTTTCCTAATCTTACACAGATTGAATAATTTCTAACTTTGAAACATTTCCATATTCCATTTTGACTATCACTTCTGAACAAGAGTTGCCTCCTTACAGATTATGTCAATATGGTCCTTCCAGAATTAACATTATACTTCCAACTGTCCTTGAGCAACCAATCTTTGGCAAACCTTAGATTGTCCTCGACAATTGCTTAATCATTTTAGTCATATCCAATTCTAGACCTTTTCCCTTCATAATGCCCCAGGCATTTGGAAAATTTTAGAAAGGATGAATATAGCACATGTAATCGATCCTATATCTGAAGCGTATGGGACACGATTCATGATGTCTCACATAAAGACTAAACCAGTCTTTTGCTATAATATTTCCATTCCAATTTGCCAAGTTCTCAAAATTCAGATTATGAAAAGGGATGCCGTAATCATAATCGAATTTTAGAACGCAAATAATGGACCCATATATAGAATTTCCTTATGTTGAGCCATTCCAACATGAAATTCATATATATATATATATATATATATATATATATATATATATATATATATATATATATATATATATATATATATATATATATATATATATCCTTGATTAAATACGATTAAAATCTCAATCTAAGCTTTTTAGAATTGAAATGAATTATAATTTCCTCTCCCTTAATTATAGCAGAACAACTTTTTCAACCCCTGCAACCTCACGAATTGAAACTTTTGTTTTCTATAATTAACATTGCTAACTTGCAACCTTTATCATAATTATCATGCTCCCACTAACATGATGATTATTAGCATAACACTTTTGCTCCCACTAGCTTTGACATGTACTCAGAAATCAGCTGACTTTCTTACCAAAGTTCAGATTTCTGATACTAGATTGTTTTGATAAAACTTTATCAAAATCATACACCTCTCTTAGATATCTCACATGTGTGTCTAAACAATTTTAGAACTATGAAAAGGGATGCCGTAATCATAATCTCAATTGTTCAGACCTTTGCCACTTCTCACAAGTCCATGTTAGTGTGTCGGTAAACCACACACGCTCCACTAACGACTTTGAGAATGCAAATATCACAATTGCTATCTAGCTAAAATCTACTTAGTGAAAGTGTTTCCTCACCATCATTTTCATGAATCGGAGAGAAACCTTATGACACTTAGATTTAATAGTGTATGTGTTCTTATCCATGTGAATTTGTCAAAACCATAATCACAAGACAAGGTTAGCAACAAATCCAAACTCATATTGATTAAACTTGTGCAATCTTAAATTCTTGCCATTTGGCAGCTTAGGTGTCTGCCATTGCTTCCAAGTAGTTGTGCAACCAATTGAGAACTCTCAGAACTCCTATGCAAAGCCAACTTGAATAGGCACAAAAATTTCAACACGATAGGTTATAAACCTCAAGTCGTGTGCTTGTGAAGGACTTTAGGTTTTATTCTTGATTAAGTCTTGAAACTTTCAAGAGCTTTAAGACTCCCACTGTCCTCTTGACATATAAGACTCCCTTCTTAAATATTCAAGAGATAGTGCGGATTCTTTATCAAGACTAACACTTTACACAATTGGCCTAAGTTGGTCTCTGTTTTATCCAAAACATCACAACTTACCAATTTTAAATGTACAAGAGTAGATAACCTTTTACTCTTACATTTGACTAGTGTTAACAAACCCTCTTTAAGATATGTCACTCAAGTTACAATCTTGGTGTATGACTCTAAGAATTGTTTTGGAACGAAGTATGACTCATCTTTTTGATTTAACCATTTCAACAATTCATGACTCCTCTTCTTAGTCATAAGAATGCACTAAGATGACTTTAGAGGACCAATTGTGATATGGTATCTTAATCATTAAGATGATCATAAACATGATACTAAAGTACTCTCCCATCTTTTCAGATTTGAGAAACTTTTATCTTTCTGCCATACTTTGATTCTTCTTATTCGTTCTGTCTCACATTGAAACTTCTCCAATACTACAGACTTATACTTAAACTTATAAGTATAACCATATTTACTGAACTTAAGTAAATCATGACGAATAGTCTTCTTGATCTTTTGTGGTGGACTTGACCAGTGCACAAGAATGTGTACTCGATCCCTTAGTCCTTTCCTTATTCACATAAGGAATTAGTCTTAATTTTCCAAGCTGAAAGTTCTCATTCATCATACTATACAACTTGCATGATTCCAAGTTTCATTCCAATTGAACCTTGGGTGATGAGAATCTTTCCTTATTTGGTAATATTAGACACTACCACAACCGAAAGAATCAAATCCATTTTTCCAATATTGCTATCAATGGAATCTTATAAGCAACAACTTTTCACAAATGCCATTGTAAGGATACTTAAAATAAATAAAATCAAAACCTTTTTCTTTTATTTTAAAACTTTGCGGAAAAACTTATCCTTACAATCCATATGAAAACCTTGTTGTTATCTATTCCTAAGCAATATAAATATCATAACTCTTAAGTAATAGCCCAAAATTCTGATCACCGAACCATGCGATTGAAATCCATA
Source organism: Lactuca virosa (assembly GCF_052849685.1). NCBI lineage: Eukaryota > Viridiplantae > Streptophyta > Magnoliopsida > Asterales > Asteraceae > Lactuca > Lactuca virosa. Next base: position 298,979,206 of record NC_136426.1, on the reverse strand, counting down.
TTCGCGATCAGAATCAGCATGTACTTAATAGAGTTACCCAATGGACTTTACCTGAAGTAGAGCCAAACTTATTGACTTTAACATCCTTAGGTAAATTTGGCAGCTTCGTAACCAATGCCCCTTCCTTTGGCAATAGTTACCTGTGGACCCTTGATAATGGGAGTATCTCAGACTTCGCCTCTCTATTTACCATTGGGTCAACCGAGTTGACTATGGCCGATCCCTTTCCATTAGGAAGAGAGAGCTTTACTGGATATCCAATGTCATCATTGTCAATGTCCATAGCGTTTTAGGAAGTTGATCTTAGCAAATAGATAAGATCATTAAGGGTCTTGTCTTAGTCTGTTTCATAGGATTCCCAAATGAACTCACTATGTGACTTAGAAAGTAGTTGAGCCACCAACTTTCTCAAGACTTTGACACCCAACTCTCTCGGCTTGTCAATATGTGACTACATCTCCAAGATGTTATCACACCTAGACCTTGCCTTGCCAATAGGGCTTGAGTGACCTTAAACTTTTTAGGAACTTGTGGGTTAGGCAGAATAATTGGAGGAGGTGAAAGAAGTATGATATCCATGGGACATCATCTTCATTTAGGAAAGCTTATTTCAAGAGATTTGGGAAGATCATAAATGTCTAGACCAGACATCTTTTTGGGAGATATTCAAGATAGTTGATTTAAAGTCCTTAATATGACACCCAATATGAAATATTAAGGCTAGGACCCAACAAACTATTTTATAACTTAGAAGAGGGATGCCGTAATCCAAGCTATAAAATATTTGAAGGTAGGTGAATGACGATTCACCAATTTCCACCATGAAAAACGAAATAATTTATTAGGTTTTAATTGGATTTGAAAGTCCTAGATCTTTCAGATTCATTGAACTGTTCAAAGGCATGTTTCAATCTCGAGTGTGCCCTTCAGGTTTTGTGACTGGGATGCCGAGGATCACAAAACAAGGTGTGAATAACCATGCAAATATACTTGGTACCCTTAATATTTACCCCTTAATCAGTGTGCCGGTTAACCACACACGCTCCACCGATACTATGATAAATATTAAGTTACCCTTTGCCTACCTTGTTAAGTCCAGGTTAGTGTGCCGGTTAACCATACACGCTCCACTAACGACTTAAGCAAAGTGCAAAGTGTAATTTCATGGGTTAGCACCAAATTCACATTTTCCTAAGTAACTAAGATTGAGTATTAATAAGAGCTTAGTTACTTAGTATTTATCATTATTACTTTTAATGAAAGAAGAATTATAGTCCTTGTCCTACCCGTTCGGCTAACGACCCTCCACCAGTCAAGGAAGCGGTGGGTGAGAGTGGACACCCATTAAACTGCCATTTTATAGGCAGTAACCTTATACCCCCCTTATAGACCGGCTTCGTGAATGAGGCCTACTAACGGTAAGACTGACTTTACTCTTATACATATATATAAATATTATTAACTTATAATATTATAAAAGTATAAGGGTTGAATTTTAACTTTTAAAATTCTAAAGGCTAATTTGGAATTAAAGTATTCATAAGTGAAAACTTTTCAAATTCCAAAACTTGAGGGTAAGTTTTGAAACTATTCAAAACTAATTAATTCCATAACTTATGAGTTTAAAGTAGTTTTAATTAAAAATAAAAAAAAAAACTCTTCAAGTTCCATAACTTGAGGACAAGTTATGGAAGACTTTAAACTAATTAATAAAAAAAATAACTTTTTTTATTGTAACTTATGGAACTAATTAAGGTTACACTTTTTTTTTAATTTAATGAAGAGACTCTTGAACCTCCATAACTTGAGGACAAGTTATGGAGTCATAAAACCATTTAATTAGAACTAGACTCTTCATTTTGTAACCTTTGCCAACTTTTATGAGTTTTATGATTCTTAAATGTGACTTTTCATATAACTTGAGGACAAGTTACAAAAACACACTTTGGAATCAACTCTTAGATTAAAATGGATTGAAAACAACTATTTCACACAACTTTTCTATTAATCTAAGAACCTCATAAGAACAAGATAATTCAAATCATCAATCTTCAAGAAATTAGCATGAACATACAAACTAATACAAATCTTGAAATTATGACAATTATCTTAGAAATTGGATTAGCATGAACATTACCACATCAAAAACAAGTTTATAAGTCCAAAAACATGTTAGGGTAATGTTCCTAGTCCAATTCCAGCCAAAACAATCGAATATATGCATCCAACTCGATTTTTCAGCTACTTTTGCAAGTATAACAAGAAAACAAGCCTACGCTCTGATACCACTGTTGGGTTATGAGCATTCTAACACTCCTAAGTGTACATGCAACTCTAAATACCTTGGATCTATGTTTTCTCTATTATACATACAATTATGAACATCCAAGGTATTATCCTAATCTAGCATACAAAATAACAAATATAACAAGATAGAATACATACCTCTTTGATGTAGAATGTCTTCATGAAGCTTGACTGCCTAGTGCCCCAAGTGTGACACCTCAAATGGTTCACACAACACCAAATACACTTGAAATAACTTGAGAGAAACTTAAACACTCCTTGAAATCGTCTAGCCCTCACACTCACACATTAGTGCACGATTTCTTGAGCCATGGGATTCTTTTATATGGTGGCTATTAGGGTTACACCATGTAACTCATAACTTTACCCATTCCTTATGCTCCATGGATTTTAACCTCCATGGAGTATCCATGGGTCACCCCATGGACTTAGTCCAACATAAGGAATCTTGGATCACAAGCCCACATAAATAAGAATGAATGATTTACACAATCAACCCATATATTTAATTAGTCTCCTTTTGATCACTTAATTAATTCCAAATTAATTCTTGATCAATACTAATTAAATAACCTTATTAATATATTAGAACTTATAATATATTAACCAACCTTAAGTGTTATTTCTCTCATTATAGTCTATCCAAATGCATGATGCCATGTCGGGTCGGGTCAAGTCTTACCAATTATAGTTATGGACTTAGACATTAATCCAACAGTTAGATGTGGTAAAAGATTATGACTGCGAGATTTTGTATCACCCCGGGAAGGCCAATATAGTGGCTGATGCCTTGAGCCGTAAGGCGGTGTGCTCACCGCTCCGGGATATTTTCATAAAGATGACCATTATTTCACCCTTGTTAGACCTGATCAAGGAGGCCCAGGTAGAAGGATTGTAAAATGAAAATTGGAAGACCTAGTGGATTAGAGGGCATATTCCGTTGTTTGTTAGAGACAGTCGGGGATTATTGACTCGTTGTGTTAGGGTTTGGGTTTCGGTATTTGGTGGGGTGAGACAAAAGATTTTCGAGGAGGCACATAAGTCCATGTTTTCTATCCATCCGGGGGCCACGAAGATGTACCGAGACTTGAGGTTGAGCTATTGGTGGCCCTGTATGAAGAGGTAGGTTGCTTGGTTTGTTGAGCGGTGTTTGACTTATAGGAAAGTTAAAGCCAAACATCAGAGATCTCATGACAAGGTGCAGTCGTTACCCATCCCCATGTGTAAATGGGTAGAGATTACTATGGATTTTATCACCAAGTTACCCAGAACGGCGCGAGGTGTTGATTCTATATGGGTTATTGTGGATAGCCGGACCAAGAGTACACATTTTATTCCAGCCGGACCAAGAGTGCGCATTTTATTCCGATTTCCTAGAGAATATCCGCGGAAATGTTAGCGGATATTTATGTTCGAGAGGTAGTAGTCAGGCATGGGGTGCCGATATCCGTGGTCTCGGACCGTGATGCTCGTTTCACCTCCAGATTTTGGAGGAAGTTCCATGAGGAGTTGAGTACTCAATTACACTTCAGTACAGCTTACCACCCCCATATCGATGGGCAGAGCGAGCAAACAATCCATATTCTCGAGGATATGCTTCGGGCCTGCGTACTAGACATCGGAGGGAGTTGGGATACTTACATCCCACTAGAAGAGTTCTCCTACAACAACAATTATCATGCTAGTATCGACTAACCTCCATTCGAGGTATTATATGGAAGGAGGTGTAGGACTCCGATTTGTTGGCGGGAGGTTGGTCACCGAGTCATGGGAAGCACGGAGGTGGTGCTTAAGACCACTGAGTTGATTCAGCAGGTAGGTGACAGGCTGTGGGTCGCACAGAGTCGTTAGAGAAGTTATGTTGGCCAATGTCGTTCGGATCTCGAGTTTCAGGTGGGGTATTTTTTATTGCTGAAGGTGACACCTTGGATAGGTGTCATCCGATTTCGGAAGAGGGTCAAGCTGGGCCCCCGATTTATTGGTCCATTCGAGATTTCTGCCCAGTTTGACAGAGTTGCGTATCGGCTGGATCTTCTGGATGAGCTTAGTCAAATCCATAACACTTCCCATCTATCTCTTTTATAGAAATGTGTCGCCGATGAGTCTATAGTGATCTCATTGGACGACATTCAGGTGGATAAGCGCCTGAATTATGTAGAGAAGCCCATTACGATTCTTGATAGGAAGACAAAGACTCTGCGTAATAAGGTGGTAAATTTGGTAAAGGTGCAGTGTCAGCACCGAAGAAGTTCCGAATGAACCTGGGAGCCGGAGGACGAGATGAGAGGGCAATACCCAGATTTATTCGCATCAGAGGACTTCGGGGACGAAGTCTAATTCAAGTGGGGGGAGAGTTGTAACATCCGAATTCAGGTACTTCCCTTTTAAGCTTTTGTTGAATTTTTAATTGGCAAAGAGGACCTCTAATACGTTGCGCGTACATGCATACGTTGGAAAAAATCTTTTTATCCAATGAATAATACAATTTCAACCTTTCACAACAACTTGCAATTTTTTTATTTGATTTTCTTCAAGTGCCAAATAAAAACTTACTACATTTGATCAAGCCATTTACTATTTTTATCGGTCCTCCTATCTAATGAGAACTTCACTACATAAGCCATTAACACAAAAATGATTAATCATGTTTAAAACTCAAAAAATTCGAAACGAAATAGGTCTGCCATTTTATAAAGCATAATCATAAAATAAAAAAAAATATAAATATTATAATTTACAAAACTTATGAAGAGAGAAAAATTTTAAAAATGCAGCATTGATCCACATTAATTTTTCTTGAAAAAAAATCTTCGATTTATAACAATTTGTAAAATTTATTTCCTTTATTAAGATTATGTTTTGATGCTTACCTTTTTCAGCATGAGAACCCTATCTTGCAGCCCATTAATTTCTCTATCATTCCCCTGTTCATCAATTTCATGGGAAGGGTAAGAAGATGAGGCTCTAATACCATCATCTTCAATTTCATCAAACAAAGAATATATCTTTTCCACACACATCTCTTCATTCAAACAATGCTAGTAAACAACTTATGCATGCTTAACCAAGACTTTGCTAATTTGAATAACATAAGATCAAATTGATGCGAAAATGATAGAATTCTTGTGAGTTGTGATATCATAGAAAGTGATGTGACTACCAATGTGACACTATTTTTTTCTAAATGTTTGCAATCTGTAATAACATATGGCTTGGTATACTTGCATAAGACCCATTTTGTTTAAATTTTCAATCTAGAAACGAAGGCATGTTGATTAATGTATTTATCTTAGGAAACTAAGATTTAATCAGGATGTGGATGGACAAGTAAGACATATGATTATCATTATCTATCTATCCCTAAAACTAATCAACTTAGTATCTTCATCTTGTATGATTTTAGTTATACGCAAAAAACGCTTACAAAACAGGAGTTCAAACAATACCTAAACTAATTCCCATAAACAACAAAGGAAGCCAAAAAAAGGAAGAAGAATACTAACAATTTCATAAGAATCGAGTAAAATGTTTACTTGAATATAATATCTACCGACAATATTAAGCATTTCATCGAGCAGGTGGTTGGCGAATCTTGAAATAGAAATTTTGATAAAATACAACATACATAATGTAATTTCTATATAAGAACATCACACAAAGATATAATTGAAGTCAAAATTTTAAAAAGATATGATTGCAGGGGGCTAAATCTTCAAATAAACCACAATAATTGCATATGATAAAAATGAATCCTCCATTGACAAAATTGGAGAAAGAAGACGAACATACAAATGAATCTCCGATTCCATCTGAGATCATAGGACACATCTGTTGGTAAAGACGAATTTTTCAGATGGAGGAAACACCAAGACGATCATAGGATGGTCAAAAATATCACCGGTAATGATGATGTCACACCCCCAAACCATGATGGCGGAAACGTCCGGGGGTGGGTGACTATCATGTATTGTATCATAACATAGAGAATAATAGTGACCAAAGCAAACACAACCATCATAAATATAATTGAAAAGGTTACATTGTTTCATGAGTTAGATGTTTCAAAATCAATTACAGTATGATGATAAAAATGATTTGTCTAACGTATTAGTGTCTCATCCTCAAAAGCTGGTAGTTACCTGTTTTAGTGATTAGCTGAGAATACAAGTAGTTTTGAAAGGGTGTCAACAATTAAGTTGGTGAGTTCATAAGCATTTGTATGTAGAGTTGAAAGCCTTTCTTTATAAAAATATAGTGTTCGTTCCAGAAAATCCAATAATAATTTCCTTTTAAAAATGAGTTGTAGTCTTAAAACCCAAAGACCGAAATGTACAAGTATTTTCCATACTTATAATAGTATATGAAGTTTTAAATTATATAAAACCGTTTGAGTGAATGTATCCCCATAAACTATATGTATCGTTGTTTCCCCATGTGAGTTATTATAACCGTGCTAATGTCATATATGGCCTGTTACGACATTCTTCAGGCATCAGAATATTATGACATTTGTCAGCCCAGACATACCGGTCTAGCTGTTGCAAGCAGCTTAGGTGCGGGATTGTCAGTACCAATATAGATCTATACACAACTATCACGCTCTCTTACTTGAGACTCCGGTTATAATACATGAATTTTGTAGGTACACTGATTTGTACGTGAAGATTTTTGGCTCACAAAATTTGATTCAACGAGTTTACGTATAGTGTAATGAAAACCCTTTTCTAAGTGGAATAATAAGTGTCCATAGTAAATTTCATAGGGTAAAAGACCCATAAACTATACCGATTATAGTTTATTATAAATGTTTTATAGTGATGAGAAACCTTTATATGTATGATTATCAACTTTTCATGGAAATAAAATAGCATGAAAATAGTCAATATATATTTCCTTAATATTATACACTTTGCTCAACATGTTACAAAGTGTTGATGATTCATAAACCATTCTTAAAGAGTTTATTTTAGTATTTGGTTTTCGTACCCATATATAAATATATGAATATATATATTTATACTTACATAGGGTCTAGTATACTTAGACATTCACAACCAATTATTATTTTACATCAAACATAAATATGTGAGTCTTTGGTACAAAGATATTCATTTTTCTAGTCTTTAACTTTTCTGTTCACGTTTTTAGAAAAATCATAGAAAAATCTTCGTAAGTCGAAATCTGGATCCGTAAACTCTCAAAGCTTAGAAAATGAGTCTACTTTGTCCATAATTTTTACCCTGACCTTTAGTGGTTCCTAACCAGCATATAAATGTTCATTTTCACAGACTGGTCTGAAACTGTTCTAAAATGATAGGTAGTTTTGAAAAGGTATAGACCTGAACTATTTGCATACTGTACAGTTTTGAAAAATATTAAGTTTAAGATGGGTAAAACAGTCCGTGAACAGATCACAACTTTTTTGTAAAAAGCTGATCTTTAAGTTTAGATTATGTTTTTGTGACATAACTTGTATTCCCCCCCCCCTCCCCCGTAAAACTTAGAAAAACTCAAAAATGTAGGGGGTATGAACTCACCTTATGTGTTTTCTTGATGAGTGGAAGGTTGAGGATGAAGAGTTTCAAGTCAAGAGCACTTGAAAAATGCTTCGAGATTTTCATGATCCTATGGACGTGAATATGTGAATATGTGTGTAAATGATTTAAGATTATTATGGAAGTATGTAGAAATCGTAGAAGTTGTAGGAAATACTTACCAATAAGGAGGAAGGACCCAAGAACACTTTTTGGAAAGAAAACATGGCTATAGAGAGAGAGAGAGAGAGAGGGTGGGAGCTCTTTTGTGGAGAGAAAAGTGGAATTTTGGAAATAATAGTGAAGTGAGAGTTAAATCTCCTGATCACTTATTTTAAAGGAAAAATTAGGCAAGTGGATGGGTTGTTGGGATGTGTAATGGATAATGATTTGACCAATGGAGACTAGAGAAGTGACATAAAGGTGACATTGGGTTTGATGGAGGGATCCACTTGATCCACTTATGCTATATAATATCTTTTTAACTTTACATATTATTTTATGTAAATGTGTGATCTATATTTAATAAAGCTTCAAGATGTGCATAAAATATGAGTTTAGGAGGTCTAGGATGTGAAAAATATGAGTATGATGGAAATCCGGCTTCAAAAACTCTTTAAAACGACGAAAATTACGAAACTGCCAAAACTCTGGAGTGGTGTCCGAGAGGGTTCGCTGCGAGAGGGTTTGCTGAGAGGATTCATTGCGAGAGGGTTCGTTGTGAGAGGGTTCGCTGAGAGGGTTTGTTGCGAGAGGGTTCATTGAGAGAGGGTTTGTTGTGAGAGGGTTTGCTACGAGAGGGTTCGCTGAGAGAGGGTTCGATGTGAGAGGGTTCGCTGCGAGAGGGTACGCTGCGAGAGGGTTCGCAGTGAACTTTATGTTTCCCATTTTTTCCTCCTATTTCAAGTGGTTTTTCAACAAATTGAAGGGTTGGGATGGTATGGGTGTTTATGGAAAAGGTTGGAAGTGTGATTCTTGTTACTAAGAGAGATTTGGGAGAGATTTGAGAGAGATTTGGGAGAGAGAGAGAGAGAGAGAATGAGAGAGATTTTGTTTGTAGTCTCTGTTATGGTTTTGGCTCGTAGTGTTTAGGATTATGAACTCCACTACATCGTGGTATGAGTGTTATTTATCCCCGAAGGATACATAATTGAATTTTATCGGGTTGTTATGTTTCCCACCCTACTTAGGGTTTATAATGACAATTGGTAAATTCCGAGTGATACTTCGTATTAAAATAGTAAGTTGTACATTAGGAAACATAGTGTAAACCCTAACATACCAGTATTGGTCGAGTTGACCGGGTTGACTTGTTGACTTTGTTTGACCCAAAGTTGACGGTTGTCACATCATCCCCCCGTCAGAAGGAATTTTGTCCCGAAATTAGCATTTTGAGTGGGACTTCAAGGGTTGGGGAAAGGATGTGGGTATTTTTGTTTCATTTGGTCCTCGCATTCCCAAGTGAATTCAGGTCCTCGCTTGGCGTTCCACCGGACCTTCGCTATAGGTATGCGGCTTTGCTTTATTCTCTTGATTTCCATGTCCATGATTCCCACTGGTTCTTCGATGAAGTGGAGACTCTCGTTGATTTCAATTTCGTCAAGTGGGATGACGAGAGTCTCATCGGACATGCATTTCTTTAAGTGGGACACATGAAAGGTGGGATGTACGTTACTAAGTTCCTGAGGTAATTGAAGTCTGTAAACTACCGGGCCAATCCTGGCAAGAATATCGAATGGCCCGATATACCTTGGATTCAGTTTCCCACGTTTTCCAAAACGTATCATTCCCTTCCAGGGTGAGACCTTCAATAGTACACGGTCGCCAACCCGAAATTCCAAGGTTTTTTGTCGCTTATCCGCATAGCTCTTTTGTCGATCCCAGGAAGCCTTAAGTCTTTCCGGAATCTGAATGGTCTACTCCGTAGTTTATCATATGATCTCAGGGCCGGTGAGTGTGCTATCAGGTATTTGTCCTCTTGCTAGCTGCGTGTCACCCACTTCAGACCAACACAGCGGTGATCTGTATTTGCTCCCATATAGAGCTTCGAATGACGCGACTTTGATGCTAGTGTGGTAGCTGTTATTGTATGAGAACTCAATGAGTGGTAAATAGGTATCCCAGGCTTTACCAATGTCTATCACGCAAGCTCTCAACATGTCTTCCAACGTCTGTATGGTTGTCTCGCTTTGCCCGTCAGTTTGAGGGTGATAAGTTGTACTCATGTCGAGTTTGGTCCCCAAGGACTTTTGTAGTGACTTCCAGAACCATGAGGTGAATCTACTATCTCTATCGGAGATGATGGATATTGCCACCCCATGTAGTCGTACAATTTCTTTAATGTACGTCTTTGTTAGCTTCTCCATCTTGTCGGTCTCTTTTATTGGTAGGAAGTGTGTGGATTTGGTTCATTTGTCTACGATCACCCAAATGGTAGCGTGTCCACCCGCAGTCCCGGTAAACTTTGTCATGAAGTTCCTGGTATGACCCATACTTGGTCCCTCTATAAACGCTTTTTGTATATAAGTCGTATATAATCAAGATTGAAAAGACAGTAGAATAAGTGATTCTACCCTAAGTCCACAACCAAACAAGGAACATGAGTTAGAGAGGAATCACAAATCCTAAGTCTACAGAATCTTAATTATATATAACCCTAATGTATACACTTTGTAATCATAGATTACCATCACGGGTCCTTACTTTCTATGTGACTGATGTGATTAATATGGGTGAGAAGGTAATTACGAATACTTTTTCCATAGCTACTGCGTTTAAGTCGATTTTGAACTCGACTTGTTGTACGAGTGGTATTCCCGGAAGATCTTTTGGGAATACATCGGGAAGGTTACAGACTTCTGAAATATCCTTGATGTCTTTCTAATTCTGTCACACCCCCAGCCGGCGGCGGAAACACCGGGCGGTGTAACGTCATTCCTTGTATCATAGTTATCAAATATATATATTGAACAGTACAAAAGAATTATTGTAAACTACGTACCTTTATTGATAATAGAAAGTTATATTATTCCAGCTTATCAAGTTCCTGAAAACACATGGGTTTTGAAAATACGTCAACATAAAGTTGGTGAGTTCACATGTTTTGACTCTGAGTAAAAATAGTACTCTTTCCGAGTTCAAAAAGTATAGAACATAGTTCAAAAATATTATTCTGACTCATACTTGTTTCTATATAGTATATATAGATCCTAGGTATAATTGTTTACTTAGTACTATACCTATAAGTTTCATATACTATGCATATAGATGTTTGTAATTCCATACAAACAAAGGTTGCTATGTATAAATCTTATTTCAATTCTATACGAGTAAAAACGGCTACGTATAAATCTTATTTCAATTCTATACGAGTATGTAGGCTAGTTATAGTTGTCTACTTAATATACAAGTAGTATACCTACCAGTTTCTTGTACTTATAGTATAAGTGTTTGGGAAACTTATACTTAACACTAATACTTGTATAACGACAAAATATAATGCTTCTAACAATTTGCTACCATGAGTCCGTAACCGCTGCTATGACATACAAAGCCTCTGATACCCACTCATGCTTTCCATGAGGATAGCCCACTGATGATTTCCATGAGGATTTCCATAACATATAAACAATACCGCGTGCTTCATCAACGCTGAAACAATAAACAAATAAAAGGACAATTTGTCACTCGCTTATGTTGGGTTGTAGCTAGGAACCACGAGTGGGGTTGTCAACCCGTATATAATTCATACACGATTTCCTCGCTCACACGGGATTAACTGTTACGGGTCAGAGGACTTTCACTAAGATCCCCAATCTTAGTTGATGAATACAATAACTCATGTAGACTTTGTCGGCTTCCTATAGATCTAACAACAAAAGCATTTTCGTGTCTAAAACCCTAAGTTACTAGACTATGCTTTTAAACATTACTCCTATGTTCATAATACTTTAGGCAATATAACTTGAGGAAAAACCAGGTTTTATCTTAACATAAAACCAATAATAACAACATATAACATACAAGGTTTTATCTTGACATAAAACCAATAACAACAACATATAACATACGAGGTTTTATCTTGACATAAAACCAATAATAACAACATATAACATACCTGGTTTTATCTTGACATAAAACCAACAATAACAACATACTTATCAATTAGCATATAGAACTTCCGAGTATAACTCTGGAACTATATCACACACAACATATATATAGAATCCTAAGTATAACTCAAGATCTACATTAGTATACTACTATAACAATAACATGCTAACAACTTTACGATAGTTGTATATTTTCATATACGAAATAACTATATCCCGGTTAATATAACTATCTATCTTGATACGAATATACTATCATATAGACATAATATTAACTTATATATAATATTTAGCATGCGTTTTACCCTGAAAACATTAAAAATTGGGGTCGTGAAACTCACCTTAGTAGCGTGATTTTATGTAATCTAACTAAAAACGATCGGTAGTTAGAGATCGTCGGGCTCGGGATGCAAAATGGCCTCAACAAACGAGAGAGAAGGAAGAGATTTAGGTGTAAGGATGGATGAGGTCGAATTTGCTATTTATACGCAGTTTTTGGCTCTCTCACATCGTGAGAATCAAGACTCACATCGTGAGCCATGGCAAGAGTCATCACGTCGTGAGAAATAAAGCTCACGTCGAGAGTCCAGTCAGATTTCTGACACGTGTCGCGCTCTCAGACAGCTTCATCTTTGGAAAGTCATAACTTTTGCATATGAACTCCTTTTTTGACGTTCTTTATATCCACGCGTAGGTATTTACGAGTACTACAACTCTCTTTTAGACTCCAATAGATAATTCTAATTCTATTTTAAATTCCTCTTATTATAGAGATTTATAGTGTTAGGGTTTATCATAACTTCTTCAGGCGAAGTCAGATTTAGACGTTCTCTATATTTTTGGAATCGTATGGACTTATACTTTGAGTTGTATCATAAATTATGTATGAAATTTCATACTTGTATTAGAATTAATAGTAATTTTATCACATTGCTAGTTTAACAAAATCACATTACATGACTGGCATAATCACATGTGATTGTTATTGACCTATTTTGACCGGTGTTATATTCTCCCCCTGTTAGAATAATTTCGTCCCGAGTAAATTCAGGTCCTCGTAAAGAGTTCCATCAAACTTTCACTATGGGAATACGACTTTGTTTTAATCGTTTGGCTTCTCGATCCATGATTTCGACAGGTTCTTCTACAAATTTGAGTTTGGTATTGACTTGTATCTCGTCGAGAGGTATAACAAGAGTGTCAACGGATAGACATCTTTTGAGATTTGACACGTGAAAAACATCGTGTACATTGCATAGCTCTTGAGGTAACTTGACTTGATATGTGACAGAACCAATTCTTGCTAGAATTTCAAAAGGTCCTATATACCGTGGGTTTAGTTTGCCTCGTTTCCCGAATCGAATTAGGACTTTCCAAGGAGAGACCTTCAACATTACTTTATCTCCAACTTGGAATTCTAAAGGCTTACGTCTTACATCAGCATAGCTCTTCTGACAATCATGTGCTGGCTTTAATCGATCCTTAATTTGCACGATCTTTTGAGTTGTCTCATGGGTTATTTCTAGCTCGGCACATATGGTATCACTTATATGTTCTTTGGCCAATTGTGTGTCTCCAACTTCTCAGTGCAAAAACTACAGCTCCCAATTCAAGGTCATGGGTAGTGTAATTATTCTCATGCACCTTAAGTTGTCGAGATGTGTAAGCAATAACTTTGCCCTTTTTGCAACAACACATATCCCAATCCTTGATTTGATGCGTCGCAGTATATGACAAAATCTTCTGTCCCATCTGGGAGGAATAGGATTGGTGAATTACCTAGCGTTTGTTTTAGTTTCTGGAAAGCATCTTCTTCTTTGTCTTCCTAGTTGAACTTCATATCTTTCTGTGTTAATGTTGTAAGCGGCTTGGATATTTTGGAGAAATTCTCTATGAATCTATGGTAGTAGCCAGCAATCCATAAGATATGACACACTTCTGTTGGCGTCTTCGGTGCCTCCAAATTCTTAATTTTTCAATCTTGGAAGGTTCGACATGAATCCCTTTGTTACTAACTACATGTTCTAAAAATTTGTACTTCTCTAATCCAAAATTCACATTCGGAGAATTTGACGTACAACTTTTCTTTTGTTAGCAGTTCCAATATTATTTGCAAGTGTTGACCGTGTCCTTCCTTGGTTCGTGAATATATCAATATATCATCGATAAATATTATCACGAATTTATCCAAGTAAGGTTTGCAAATATGATTCATGAGATCCATGAACATTTTTGGGGCGTTGGTCAATCCAAAAGGCATAACTAAGAACTCTTAATGACCATACCAAGTCCTAAATGTTGTTTTGGAACATCGTCTTCTTGTACTCTGAGTTGATGGTATCCTGATCTGAGATCTATCCTGAATCTTCTAAAATCTTCAGGTGTTTTAGTCTATCAAACACTGTATCCAATTTTAGTTGTGCATCAGTCTAACAATAATTAAACATAGGTGATCAGTCTACGTTTATTTGTGGTTCGGCCCATGTACAATAAAACTAGATTATGGAGTTAGACCTAAAACATTGCATTGTATTGCTATCGAGCGTTTAGGTTTTCTTTATTATTGGGTTATACATGTGTTCTCATCGCGGGACTGAGTTCATACATAACTCTATATCTTTGTGTTTGTTATGTTCATGGGTATTATTAATTATTGTTTGTTACTTCAGGTCTAGCTGATAAGGCACCGGCCAGTCAGGACAGTCGGTGGGCAGGATCATTTTAGCATATAGTCGTTCTGAAATCCAGCAACCCAAGCGACATGTCTATCCTGTCACCGCTCTCGTAAGTAGTCCCTTAGTAGTATAATTTAATAATACTTTTTATTGTAGGTTAAGGGATATACCTAAACTTAAAGAGTAAGCCCTAGACTATAGTCGTGCTTTCCTAAGAAAGTATTAGTTCACTATAGTCAATAGCTCTGATACCAATCTGTCACACCCCCAGCCGGCGGCGGAAACACCGGGCGGTGTAACGTCATTCCTAGTATCATAGTTATCAAATATATATATATATATATATATATATATATATATATATATATATATATATATATATATATATATATTGAACAGTACAAAAGAATTATTGTAAACTACGTACCTTTATTGATAATAGAAAGTTATATAATTCCAGCTTATCAAGTTCCTGAAAACACATGCGTTTTGAAAATACGTCAACATAAAGTTGGTGAGTTCACAGGTTTTGACTCTGAGTAAAAATAGTACTCTTTCCGAGTTCAAAAAGTATAGAACGTAGTTCGAAAATATTATTCTGACTCATACTTGTTTCTATATAGTATATATAGATCCTAGGTATAATGGTTTACTTAGTAGTATAACTATAAGTTTCATATACTATGCATATAGATGTTTGTAATTTCATACAAACAAAGGTTGCTACGTATAAATCTTATTTCAATTCTATACGAGTTAAAACGGCTACATATAAATCTTATTTCAATTCTATATGAGTATGTAGGCTAGTTATAGTTGTCTACTTAATATACAAGTAGTATACCTACTAGTTTCTTGTACTTGGAGTATAAGTGTTTGGGAAACTTATACTTAACATTAATACTTGTAGAACGACAAAATATAATGATTCTAACAATTTTCTACCATGAGTCCGTAACCGCTGCTATGACATACAAATCCTCTGATACCCACTCATGCTTTCCATGAGGATAGCCCACTCATGATTTCCATGAGGATTTCCACAACATATAAACAATACCGCACGCTTCATCGACGCCGGAACAATAAACAAATAAAAGGACAGTTCGTCACTCGCTTATGTTGGGTTGTAGCTAGCAACCACGAGTGGAGTTGTCAACTCGTATATTATTCTTACACGACTTCCTCGCTCACACGGGATTAACGGTTACACGTCATAGGACTTTCACTAAGATCCCCAATCTTAGTTGATGAATACAATAACTCATGTAGACTTTGTTGGCTTCCTATAGCTCTAACAACAAAAGCATTTTCGTGTCTAAAACCCTAAGTTACTAGACTATGCTTTTAAACATTACTCCTATGTTCATAATACTTTAGGCAGTATAACTTGAGGAAAAACCAGGTTTTATCTTAACATAAAACCAATAATAACAACATATAACATACGAGGTTTTATCTTGACATAAAACCAATAATAACAACATATAACATACAAGGTTTTATCTTGAACTAAAACCCATAATAACAACATATAACATACCTGGTTTTATCTTGACATAAAACCAACAATAACAACATACTTATCATTTAGCATATAGAACTTCCGAGTATAACTCTGGAACTATATCGCACACAACATATATATAGAATCCTAAGTATAACTCAAGATCTACATTAGTATACTACTATAACAATAACATGCTAACAACTTTACGATAGTTGTATATTTTCATATAGGAAATAACTATATCCCGGTTAATATAACTATCTATCTTGATACGAATATACTATCATATAGACATAATATTAACTTATATTTAATATTTACCATGCATTTTCCCCCGAAGAAATTAAAAAGTGGGGCCGTGAAACTCAACTTAGTAGCGTGATTTTATGTAATCTAACTAGAAACGGTCGGTAGTTCGAGATCGTCGGGCTCGGGATGCGAAATGGCCTCAACAAACGAGAAAGAAGGAAAATATTTAGGTGTAAGGATGGATGAGGTCGAATTTGCTATTTATAGGCAGTTTTTGGCTCTCTCACGTCGTGATCCTTGGAAAGAGCATCACTTCGTGAGAAATAAAGCTCACGTCGTGAGTCCAGTCAGATTAGGGTTTCTGACACGTGTCGCGCTCTCAGACAGCTGCATCTTCGGAAGGTCGTAACTTTTGCATACGAACTCTGTTTTTGACGTTCTTTATGTCCAGGCGTAGGTATTTACGAGTACTACAACTGTCTTTTAGACTCCAGTAGATAATACTAAGTCTATTTTAAATTCCTATTATTATAGAGATTTATAGTGTTAGGGTTTATCATAACTTCTTCACGCGAAGTCAGATTTAGACGTTCTCTATATTTTTGGAATTGTATGGACGTATAATTTGAGTTGTATCATAAATTATGTATGAAAGTTCATACTTGTATTAGAATTTATAGTAATTTTATTACATTACTAGTTTAACAAAATCACATTACATGATTGGCATAATCACATGTGATTATTATTGACCTATTTTGACTGGTGTTACACTTTCGCTTCTTGTTTCTCATCCACAACGTGGGCTAGGATGGCGTGGTACCTCTTGTATGGGTACCTTGAAGCAAGAGACAATTCAGAGGTTTGTGTCGAGTTTGTCACCGTAGATGACATGGGGAGAACCTAGCCAACCCAGGCCAACGATGACGTCAAAAGTTCTTATTGTAACAGGCATTTAGTCGATTTGAAAGGAGTCACTGTTTAGGGTTAGAGTGCATCATATGTATACATCTTTAGTGCTTTCAGTTTTACCATTTCCCATTTCTACTATGAATATTTCGTCACGCAATTTAGTAAGTATTGGTAGTACAAGGGCTTTGATAAATAGTAATGAAATTTCGTGGTATGATCCACACCAGGTCTTTCTATAATCGCTTGGTGTATACAAGTCGTATATAATCAAGATCGAATAGTCAGTCGAATAAGTGATTCTACCCTAAGCCCACAACCAAACAAGGAACATGAGTTAAAGCGGAATCACAAATCCTAAGTCTATAGGATCCTAATTATATAACCTTAACGTATACACTAAGAAATCATAGATCACCATTAAGGGTCCTAAGTTTTTACATGAATGATGTGATTTATTCGGGTGAGAAGGCAATTTACGACTACCTTTCCATAGCCACTGCGTAGATTTCATGCTTTGTCGCGTTTCGAAACCTATGGTCGATAAGCTTTAATTGGCACTAGTTTTAATAAATATCGAGGACTAAACATTGTTGTTATGAAACGCACCGATAACCGCAAGTGGTTCTAGAAGAGTCTCTCATGCGGTGATCATAAGTACCCTTCCATTGCCTTCATCATTCTTTGCTTTTGGACACTCCCTCTTGAAATGCCCCGTTTCTCCACATCCGTAGCAAGCCTGGCTCACCCCGAAATTAACGGCTTGGGTGGTTTGTTGTGTCGACGCCTTACAGAAGCGGGCGGTGTGCCCCTTCTTGTTACAGTTATTGCAGTGCATCTCTCGACAGTCACCATAGTGATGGAAGTTGCACTTGTTGCATTTTGGGAGAGTCCCAGCATATTGTCTGGAGGGTGCTGGAGCGGCAGGGACAGTAGCAGCATGGACTTGATGGGTTTTGAGCATTCTAACACTCCTATGGTGTACATGAACCCTAGAAACCTTGGATCTATGTTTGACTAAGATACATGCAAATAATTATTTTTCCAAGGTTCTTATCCAAACTAGCATGGCATGGGGTACTTGAATAAAATAAAACTTGTAGAATTACTTACCTTGTAGTAGTAGTTGATTGCTTGGAGTTTGAGAGCCTAGCACCAATAATGTGGATGCCTCAAATGGAAGTCACAAATCACCACAAACTTGGAAACTTGAGAGAATAGTCACAAACTTCTTGAAATCGGCCCTCTTAGTTTACACACATCAACTAGTGTTATTTCAAGAACCAAAGCCTCCTTTATATAGTGTGGTGGATTAGGGTTACATCCATGTAAACCCTAATACCCATGTCTTTTCATTTCCATGAGATCCATGGGTTAAAGCTCCATGGAGTATCCATGGACTTTCCATGCAAGCCTAGCCCATTCCAAATAAGCATTAGCCCACACTATATAAATACAAGAGCCCATATTTAATTAGTCATACTTTTGATCTCTAAATTAATTCTAAATTAATTATAGATCAACACTAATTAAATAATATGATTTTATATTAATATATTAGAACTTATAATATATTAATAAATCATAACTTATACTATTCTCAAAAGATTATCCGTAAATTGTTCGGGTGAAGTGCAACCCAAATGGACCATGCCGGGTCGGGTCACGTACATACCAAATATAGTTATGGACTTAGACACTATCTCCAACAGGACTGCCATAGTTACTTGTTTCTTTGAGGGCTCTTGTGTAGGCTGGCCCTTCTTCTTGTTCCCGAAATGGATTTCTCGAGCTTACACACTCTACTGGGGTACTCTGTACTGACAAAACCCTCTGGCTGAACCATGTAAACATCTTCAGCCAACTTTCCATTAAGGAAAGCGGTTTTGACATCCATTTTCCATATTTCATAATCTTGAAATGCAGCAATGCCTAACAGAACCCTAATAGACTTAATCTTGGCCACTGGTGAAAAGGTCTCACCATAATCAACTCCCGGAGTTTGAGAATAACCCTTTGCAACCAGTCGTGCCTTATAAGTGTGTACATTACCATCCATGTCGGTCTTCTTCTTGAAGATCCATTTGCACCCAACTATCTTACGATCAGGTACATTGTCAACCAAGTTCCAAACTTGATTGTCATACATGGACTATATCTCGCTATCCATAGCCTCTTTCCATTTAGCAGCCTCAGGGCCTGCCATGGCTTCCATGTAGCTGTTAGGCTCATCCAGATTTACTAGTGTGTTATCACTGATAAGTGTCTCACCTTCTGCAGTAATATGAAAACTATAATAATGCTCAGGTGCATTCCTAACTCTGGTGGAACGCCTCAGAGGTATAGATTCTTCACTCGGCTCAACAGGAGTTTCCTCCTCAGGTTGGGGGCTAGGGTTTGAGGTTCCTTCACCACTTGACTCTTGAATTTCCTCAAGGTCAATTTGCCTCCCACTGTCTCCTTGGCTCATGAATTCTCTCTCTCGAAAGAATCCTCTTCTTGCTACAAAGACCACATTATCACTGGGTCTGTAGAAGATGTAACCAAAGGATTTCTGTGGGTAGCCGATGAAAATACACCTTTTGCTTCGGGGTTCGAGCTTATCGTGAGTCTCGCGTCTCACGAAAGCCTCGCAACCCCAAATCTTGATGTGGTCTAGATTGGGAACTTTTCCAGTCCACAACTCGTGAGGTGTTTTGGCAACCTTCTTTGTAGGGACTAGATTAAGGATATGGGCGGCAGTCTCTAAGGCATACCCCCAAAATGAGATTGGTAGCGAAGCTCGACTCATCATGGAACGAACCATGTCCAACAAGGTCCGATTGCGCCTCTCAGCTACACCATTCAACTGTGGTGTCCTAGGAGGTGTCAATTGTGAGACAATCCCACATTCCTTAAGATGGTCAAGGAACTCAGTACTAAGATACTCACCATCACGATCAGATCGAAGCATCTTAATGTTCCTGCCCAACTGATTCTCCACTTCTTGCTTAAACTCTTTGAATTTCTCAAAGGTTTCTGACTTATGCTTGATTAGGTAGACATATCCATATCTACTAAAATCATCAGTAAAAGTCACATAGAAACGATTAGCATCTCTTGTGGCGGTTCTGAAGGGTCCACACACATTCGTGTGTATGAGGTCCAACAAACCTTCACCCCTAGCACAAGTGCCAGTAAAAGGTGACTTTGTCATTTTACCAAGAAAACAAGATTCACAACTATCATCTGACTTTAGGTCAAATGACTCCAAGACTCCATCCTTTTGGAGTTGGCCTATGCGTTTCTTGCTTACATGTCCAAGACGACAATGCCATAAGTATGCTTTATCTAAGCTAGTGGAAGAGTTAATACACAATACATTATTTCCTAGATTATCTACAACAGATACAGTTTCATACACGCCATCACAAGGTAATGCTTTAAAATAATGAACATTATTAAAGAAAGCATCAATACTACCATTATTATTATCAAAATAAAAGGTAAAACCTTGTTTATACAATGCATGAAAGGAAATAACATTTCTTGCCATTTCTGGCGAATAATAACATTTATTCAAATCTAATGTAAACCCACTATTTAGCACTAAGGAATAAACTCCTATCTTGGTGACAGGTGCAGCTTTCCTGTTTCCCGTGATCAAGTTTATCTTTCCCTGCTCCACATTCTCACTTCTTTTTAGTCCCTGCAAATCACAACATATGTGAATACCACAAAGTGTATCAAGGACCCAAGACTTAGAATGAGGTGAGTTATTAGACAATATAGTGTATATACCTGCATGGTTGGGTTTTACTTTCCCATCCTTCAAATCTTGCTGGTACTTTGGGCAGTTTCGCTTCCAGTGCGACTTTTCATGGCAATAGAAGCATTCAGCCTCATTAGGGTTAGCAGAAGGAGTGAAAAAACCTTTCTTGGTTTTGCTTGAAGAGGAGCCTTCAAGGGTCTTACCCTTAGTACACTTAGAAGGGTTCTTTCTCTTCTTCCCTTTGCCATGCCCGATTGCCAAGACATTGGCCGCAGTTGGAGTAGGAGTAGGAGTAGTAACAACCGACTTACCCTTTAGACCACTTTCGGCGGTCTTCAAGAGTCCTTGAAGTTTGCTGAGGGTGACTTCTTCCTTGTTCATGTGATATGTCATGCGGAATTGATCATAACATGATGACAAGGAGTGCAAAATGATGTCTATTGCTAACTCCTCAGGGAAGTTCACATTCAGCTTCAGTAAACGGTCCACATACCTTTGCATTTTATGCATGTGGCCCGTGATGGGTTCACCATCCTTCATTCGGGTTGTTATCATGGAGGAGATTATTTCATATCGCTCTTGATGAGCACTTTGATGGTAGCGGTCCATCAAGTCCTGGTGCATCTCAAAAGGATAATAGTCCTCATAGGACTTTTGGAGCTCGGCTGTCATGGTGGCCATCATGATGCATGCCACTTTTGTAGCATCTCTTTCATGTACCTCATATTCAACAAGCTCTTCAGGAGTAGCACTTGGATCGGGTACCTTCAGCTCCTTGTCGAGAACATATTCTTTGTTCTCATACTGAGTGACCATCCTGATGTTTCTGATCCAATCTGTAAAGTTGGACCCATCAAAGATGACTCTCCCACAAAGATTCATGAGAGAGAAGGAGCTAGTAGGGTTTGAGCCAGAAGCATTGTTATTGGAAGACATCTGAAAAGAAAAGGGAATAGATTAGATTAGATATAGAGATAGTCCTTAACAAAACACCCAAATGTAATATTAAGGCCAGGACCCAACATAATATTTTATAACTTAGCAGAGGGATGCCGTAATCTAAGCTATAAGATATTTGAAGGTAGGTGAATGACGATTCACCAATTTCCACCATGAAAAACGAAATATTTAATTAGGTTTTAATTGGTTTAGAAACTTCTAGATTCTTTGAGATTCATTGAACTTTCTTCAATGGCATGTTTCAATCTCGAGTGTGCCCTTCAACTTTTGTGACTGGGATGCCGAGGATCACAAAACAAGGTGTGAAGTAACCATGCAAATTACTTGGTACCCTTAATGTATTACCCCTCAATCGATGTGCCGGTTAACCACACACGCTCCATCGATACTATGATAAACATTAAGTCACCCTTTACCTACCTTGTTAAGTTCAAATTAGTGTGCCGGTTAACCACACACGCTCCACTAACGACTTAAACAAAGTGTAAAGTGTAATTTCATGGATTAGCACCTTATTCACATTTTCCTAAAATAACTAAGATTGGGAATTCAATAAAGTTTAGTTACTTTAGTATTATCATTATACTTTTAATGAGAATTTATAAGTCCTTGTCCGACCCGTTCGGCTAACGACCCTCCACCGATCAAGGAAGCGGTGGGTGAGAGTGGACACCCATTAAGTTGCCATTTTATAGGCAACAACCTTATACCCCCCTTATAGACCGGCTTCGTGAATGAGGCGTACTAGCGGTAAGACGACTTGATCTTATACATATATAAATATTATTAAACTTATAATATTATAAAGTATAAGGGTTGAATTTTAACTTTTAAAATTCTAGGGGTTGGAACTAAAGTTTTTAATATGACTTTACATGTTCCAAAACTTGAGGGCAAGTTTTGTAAACTTTCAAAACTTTTCATTTCTCATAACTTATAAGTTAATGGTTATTAAAAATGAAGACTCTTCATTTTTTGTAACCTATGTGTTCTTTTAATGGTTATTTATAAATGTGACTTTTGGTTATCCATAACTTAAGAACTAGTTATGGACTCCATTAAAACACATAAAGATCAAGAATTAATCTAATCAATTATTAGCACATAATTTCTATGATCTTCTAAACCCATATATTTATGAATGTTCATATCAAAAATTTCAAGAATCGTAAGTACATATACAAAACTTGAAATTTTGATACGAGCTTTTGAACAAAACTTCGATTTTCAAGTTTTTTTTTTTTTTTTTTTTTTTCTGCATCAAGTATCAAATAAACAAACCAGGCTCTGATACCACTGATGGGTTTTGAGCATTCTAACACTCCTATGGTGTACATGCAACCCTAGAAACCTTGGATCTATGTTTGACTAAGATACATGCAAATAATTATTTTTCCAAGGTTCTTATCCTAACTAGCATGGCATGGGGTACTTGAATCAAATAAAACTAGTAGAATTACTTACCTTGTAGTAGTAGTTGATTGCTTGGAGTTTGAGAGCCTAGCACCAATAATGCGGATGCCTCAAATGGAAGTCACAAATCACCACAAACTTGGAAACTTGAGAGAATAGTCACAAACTTCTTGAAATCGGCCCTCTTAGTTTACACACATCAACTAGTGTTATTTCAAGAACCAAAGCCTCCTTTATATAGTGTGGTGGATTAGGGTTACATCCATGTAAACCCTAATACCCATGTCTTTTCATTTCCATGAGATCCATGGGTTAAAGCTCCATGGAGTATCCATGGACTTTCCATGCAAGCCTAGCCCATTCCAAATAAGCATTAGCCCACACTATATAAATACAAGAGCCCATATTTAATTAGTCATACTTTTGATCTCTAAATTAATTCTAAATTAATTATAGATCAACACTAATTAAATAATATGATTTTATATTAATATATTAGAACTTATAATATATTAATAAATCATAATTTATACTATTCTCAAAAGATTATCCGTAAATTGTTCGGGTGAAGTGCAACCCAAATGGACCATGCCGGGTCGGGTCAAGTACGTACCAAATATAGTTATGGACTTAGACACTATCTCCAACAGGACTGCCATAGTTACTTGTTTCTTTGAGGGCTCTTGTGTAGGCTGGCCCTTCTTCTTGTTCCCGAACATTCTCTTATTGTCACCCCTCTTGTTTCCTCGGGGGTGGGGGCCATTATGCCTTGGCGAACTCCATGGTCGATGAGTCTTTGGGCCAAGCGTTTGACACTATTGAAAGTGGTTGGGTTTGAAGCTATCACCATTCCTTGGATCTGGGGAGATAGTCCCCAGATGAAACGTTCTACCTTCTTGCTTTCCGGGGTAATCATCTCGGGACATAGTACTGCTAGGTCGCTGAACCTGGCAGTATAAGGTGCGATGTGAGAACCTGTCATGGTGAGGTTCCAAAGCTCCTATTCCAACTTCTGTACTTTGCCCCTCGGGCAATATTCCTCCAGCATCATAATCTTTAAGTCCTCCCAGCTCATCGAGTTAGCCACCGGGTGGGTTAGTGATTTGACGTGGCCATTCTGAAACATCCAATAAAATACGGTCCAAAAAGTTCGTTTTAAATCATTATAAAATCATAGTAATCCAATCATCACATCAAAACAAATCAAATCAGATCAGATACAACAGTGGTGGTGGTGGTAGCAGTACAATCCCTGCTAACATGTCCAGTTCGGCCGCACTTAAAGCAACCCGAACTACCTGTGTTGCACGCCCCATCATGTATCGTGCCACACTTGCCACAACGGCCTCAGCCCTGTTGGCCCTTCCCTCGGGAATCTACCTTGGGCTTCTTTCCCGAACCCTCTACACCAGACGCAGCATCCGGTTTCCTCTTCCTCTCCATCTTTAAATCAATCTCCCCCTCTCTAGCTCTTGTTGGGTTTTGAGCATTCTAACACTCCTAAGTGTACATGCAACCCTAGAAAACCTTGGATCTATGTTTGTCTAAAATACATGCAAAATACTTTTTCCAAGGTTTATAACCTATCTAGCATGGCATGGGGTACTCATAAACATAAAAGAAACTAGAAGAATTACATACCTGTGGTAGTGAGTTGATTCCTTAGGAGTTTGAGAGCCAAGCACCAATAATGTGAATGCCTCAAATGGAAATCACAAAACACCACAAACTTGGAAAACTTTATGAGAGAGTATGTTTGCTCTAGAAATCGGCCACTCTTATGAACACACACTTAGTGTCATTTCAATCATCACAAGCCTCTTTATATAGTGTAGATGATTAGGGTTATGAACCATGTAAACCCTAATAACCCATGTCTTTTTCTTTCCAAGGATCCATGGGTTAAAAGCTCCATGGATCATCCATTGACTCCCATACAAGCTTTGCCCATTTCGTAATGAGTGTTAGCCCACCCCATATAAATATAATAGCCCATGTTTAATTAGTCACCTTTTTTATAACTAAATTAATTCATAGTTAGTTTAAGATCAATACTAATTAAATAATACGATTTCATATTAATATATTATAACTTATAATATATTAATAAATCATAAACTTACTATTCTTATAATATTATCCATATAAATAGTTCGGGTGAAGTGCAACCCAAATGGACCATGCCAGGTCGGGTCAAGTATATACCAAATAAGTTATGGACTTAGACACGTTGTCCAACAGTCTCCCACTTGGATAAGTCTAATAACTGTATTTTCTTATATAAATTCAGGAACCAACCGGCGATCGTAGCTCTCGAAAACTCTGTTGAACTATGAAGCGCCATTTTAGATAAGTGATCATATAATCCTCTGTTCTCATGATATCAGCCGGACAAATACGTGGAACAATGTCTTACTTATTGTCTATCAGTTTGTTTCCCGATTTCCGATTTGTTTGACAAAGAACTTAATCGAACACATCAATTTTGTTCTGACCGGGCCCGGTACATAGGTCAAAACAAAATCATCGAGGGGCCCAGATATCGCTTCTAATCTAAGAAGAAACAGATAAACTTCGACTCATATGCTTGTTCTACTACTTGTTGAATCATACACAAAGGCACGTTTTATAACATCGAGTTACCAATGCGTTTACGTACAATCAATGTATAACAAACTCTTAGGCAACAAGTCATATCTCTAGGTTTGAAGACTTATATGATATTACCGTCTCACGATCACTCGAGATAAATTCCATGAAGTGATACAAGTGAGCGTGGGTTTATTCCAATACTCATAACTTATGACCACTCATGAGTGTTGTAGCAACCATTGCTATGTCTAAACACATTTAGTCATCTACAATCCCAATTCATGACAGTCTTGATTCATACATACTTCCGACATATGACCGACTGTGGAGAATTTGAATAAATTTATTATTCTGGAAGTCAAAACATGCAAAGCTGAAACAATAGTAAATAATTGACAATGATAGCAACACCTTACTCATAAATAAATCAGAACTTTTATTCATCATCAAACGTCGATTACATCTTACAAGTTTCAGTAATAACTATCTAATCTGTAAAACTAATATCGTCCCTCAGCCCGATGCGCCTTGCATGCTGCAAATGCCTAACCCTCGTCAGTCCCTTTGTAAGGGGATCCGCAGGGTTCTCATCTGATGATACCCTCTTTTCCACGAGGAGTCCTTCTTCTATCTTGTGTCTTATGAAGTGATATTTTCTGTCAATGTGTCGGGATCTGCCATGATCTCCTAGTTCCTTGGCTAAGGCAACCGCACTATTGCTGTCACAGAAAATCTCCATAGGCTTCTTAATAGCTGGTACAACTCCAAGGTCTCTGATGAAGTTCTTCAGCCATATCGCCTCCTTCGCTGCTTCACTCGCTGTTATGTACTATGATTCACAAGTCGAATCAGCTACCGTCTCCTGCTTGGAACTCTTCCAAGTGATTGACCCTCCATTTAGGGTAAAGACCCAGCCAGACTAAGAACGGAAGTTATCCCTGTAAGTCTGAAAACTAGCATCACTATACCCTACTACCCTCAAGTCATCACTCCCACCGAAGACAAGGATCCAATCCTTTGTCCTCCGCAGGTACTTAAGAATATTCTTTACCGCAGTCCAGTGAGCCTTGCCAAGGTTCCCTTGATATCTGCTGACCATGCTCAAAGCAAAGGCCACATTAGGGCGGGTACAAGTCATAGCATACATGATCGACCCAACAGCAGAAGCATGTGGTAGTCGACTCATCTCAGCTATCTCAGCCTCTGTACTCGGACTCTGAGTCTTACTCAGCTTGGCATTGCTTTGGATAGGTAACTCTCTTTTCTTGGAATTCTGCATGTTGAACCTTTTCAATACCTTATCCATGTATGTACTCTGACTAAGTCCAATTAGTCTTTTACTCCTTTCTCTTAATATCCTTGTCCCTAGGATATAGGCAGCTTCCCCAAGGTCCTTCATAGCAAAGCACTTCCCAAGCCAGGACTTAACCTCCTGTAAGGTTGGGATGTCATTTCCTATGAGTAGTATGTCATCCACATACAGTACCAAAAAGCTGACTATACTCCCACTAGCTCTAACATACACGCAAGACTCATCTTCACTTCTTGAGAAGCCAAACTCTTTGACCTTTTCATCGAAACAAAGATTCCAGCTGCGAGATGCTTGTTTCAATCCATAAATGGATTTCTCAAGCTTGCACACTCTATTAGGGTATTCTGCATTGACCAAACCCTCTGGCTGACTCATGTAAACATCCTCACCCAGTTTCCCATTAAGGAAAGCGGTTTTGACATCCATTTGCCATATTTCATAATCATGAAATGCAGCAGTGGCTACCATAACTCTAATAGACTTAATCTTCGCTACTGGTGAGAAGGTTTCATCATAGTCAATACCCTGAGTTTGAGTAAAACCCTTTTCAACCAGTTGCGTCTTATAAGTATGCACTTTTCCATCCATATCGGTCTTCTTCTTGAAGATCCATTTACACCCGACTGTCTTACGGCCTAGTACATTGTTAACCAAGTTCCAAACTTGATTGTCGTACATGGACTGTATCTCGCTGTCCATAGCCTCCTTCCATTCAGCAGACTCCGGGCCTGGCATGGCTTCCTTAATACTGTTAGGTTCATACAGGTTTATCAGTGTACTATCACTGATAAATGTATCACCTTCCGTAGTAATATGAAATCCATAATAAAACTCAGGTGTGTTCCTAACCCTTGTGGAACGCCTCAGAGGTACAGAATCGTCAGCTAGCTCAACAGGAGTTTCCTCCTCAGGTTGATTGCTAGTGTCTGAGGTTCCTTCACCAATTGACTCTTGAATTTCTTCAAGGTCAATTTGCCTCCCACTGTCTCCTTGGCTTATAAATTCTCTCTCTCAAAAGACCCCTCTCCTTGCCACAAAGACCACATTCTCACTAGGTCTGTAGAAGAGGTAACCAAAGGATTTTTGTGGGTAGCCGATGAAAATACACCTTTCACTTCGGGGTTCGAGCTTATCATGAGTCTCGCGCCTCACGAAATCCTTGCAACCCCAAACCTTGATGTGGTCCAAATTGGGAATTTTCCCAGTCCACATCTCATGAGGTGTTTTGGCAACCTTCTTTGTAGGGACTAGATTAAGGATGTGGGCGGCAGTCTCTAAGGCATACCCTCTAAAAAAGATTGGTAGCGAAGCTTGACTCATCATAGAGCGAACCATGTCCAACAAGGTTCGATTACGCCTCTTAGCCACACCATTCAGCTGTGGTGTCCTGGGAGGTGTCAATTGTGAGACAATCTCACACTCCTTGAGATAGTCGAGGAACTCAGTGCTAAGATACTCACCACCTCGATCGGATCGAAGCATTTTAATGTTCCTGGCCAATTGATTTTCTACTTCCTGTTTAAACTCTTTAAACCTTTCAAAAGTTTCCGACTTATGTTTGATTAAGTAGATATAACCATATCTACTAAAATCATCAATAAAAGTCACATAATAGCGATTAGCATCCCTTGTGGCGGTTTTGAATGGTCCACATACATCAGTATGTATAGGGTCCAACAAACCCTCACACCTTGCACAAGTACCAGTGAAGGGTGATTTTGTTATTTTTCCAAGTAGATAAGATTCACAACTATCATCCGACCTAAGGTCGAACGACTCCAAGACTCCATCCTTTTGGAGCTGGCCTATGCGTTTCTTGCTTACATGTCCAAGAAGACAATGCCACAATGATGCTTTATCCAAGCTAGTAGAAGAATCAATACACAACACATTATTTCCTAAATTATCTACAACCGACACAACTTCATACACACCATCACAAGGTAATGCTTTAAAATAAAGAACATTATTAAAGAAAGCATTTATTCCACCACATTCATTATCAAAACAAAAGGTAAACCCTTGTTTGTACAAAGCATGAAAGGAAATAATATGTCTCGCCATTTCAGATGAGTACACACATTTATTTAAATCTAACTTTAACCCACTACTTAGCAACAAAGTATACACTCCAATCTTGGAAACAGGTGAAGCCTTCCTATTCCCCATGATCAGGTTTATCTTCTCGTGCTCCACATCCTCACTTCTTCTTAGGCCCTGCAAATCAGAACATATTTGAATACCACATCCTATATCAAGCACCCAAGAATTAGAATATGGTGAGTTATTAGACAATATAGTGTAAATACCTGCATGGGATGGTTTCACTTTCCCATCCTTGACATCCTGCAAGTACTTAGGGCAGTTTCGCTTCCAGTGCCCCTTATTCTGACAGTAGAAGCAATCAGCATCCTTAGGGATGGCAGAAGGAGTGATAGAACCACTTTTGGTTCCAGATGAGGAGCCTTCAAGAGAATTTCCCTTGGTACCCTTCGAAGGGTTCTTCCTCTTCTTTCCTTTGCCTTGCCCGATAGCCAAAACAGGGGTAGTTGTAAGAGTAGGAGTAGTAACAACCGACTTGCCTTTAAGATCACTTTCGGCGGTCTTCAGAAGTCCCTGAAACTTGCTGAGTGTAACTTCATCCTTGTTCATGTGGTATGTCATGCGGAATTGATCATAACACGAGGGTAGGGAGTGCAAAATGATGTCAATTGCCAACTCCTCAGGGAAGTTCACATTCAATTTCTACAAACGGTCCACATGCCTTTGCATTTTCTGCATGTGGCCCGTGATGGGTTCACCATCCTTCATTCGGGTTGTTATCATGGAGGAGATTATTTCATACCGCTCTTGACGAGCACTCTGATGGTACCTTTCCATCAAGTCCTGGTGCATCTCAAAAGGGTAATAGTCCTCATAGGACTTTTGGAGCTCGGCTGTCATCGTGGCCATCATGATGCATGCCACTTTAGTGGCATCTCTCTCATGCGTCTTGAATTCAGCGATCTCCTCAGGAGTAGCAATAGACTCATCAAGCTCCTTTAGCTCCTTATCGAGGACATATTCCTTGTCCTCGTAATGAGTAACCATCCTGATGTTCCGGATCCAATCCATGAAGTTGGAACCATCAAAGATGACTCTCCCATAAAGGTTCATGAGAGAGAAGGAGCCAGTAGGGTTAGAGCCCGAAGCATTGTTGTTGGAAGACATCTGAAAAGAAGAAAACAAGTTTAGATTAGATATATAGAATCCTTAATAAGACACCCAAATGTAATATTAAGGCTAGGACTCAACACAATATATTATAACTTAGAAGAGGGATGCCGTAATCTAAGCTATAACATATTTGAAGGTACGTGAATGACGATTCACCAATTTCCACAATGAGAAACGAAATAAATTATTAGGTTTTAATTGGCTTTGAAATTCCTAGATTCTTTTGATATTCATTGAACTTTTCAATGGCATGTTTCAATCTCGATTGTGCCCTTCAGGTTTTGTGACTGGGATGTCGAGGATCACAAAACAAGGTGTGAATAATCATGCAAATTCACTTGGTACCCTTAATATTATCACCTAATCAATGTGCTGGTTAACCACACGCGCTCCACCGATCTATGATAAACATTAAGTCACCCTTCGTGATCCTTACTAGTCCAATTTAGTGTGCCGGTTAACCACACACGCTCCACCAACGACTTGGTAAGGTACAAAGTGTGAATTTAATGGGTTAGCACCAAATTCACATTTTCCTAAAGTAACTAAGATTGGGAATTATAAAATATTTAGTTACTTTATAATAATCATTATACTTTTAATGAGAATTAAAGTCATTGTCCGACCCGTTCGGCTAACGACCCCCCACCGATCAAGGAAGCGGTGGGTGAGAGTGGACACCCATTAAGCTGCCATTTTATAGGCAACAACCTTATACCCCCCTTATAGACCGGCTTCGTGAATGAGGCCTACTAACGGTAAAACGACTTGATCTTATACATATATATAATTATTAACCATTAATGTTATAAATAGTATAAGGGTTGAATTTTAACTTTTAAAATTCTAAGGGTTGGAATTGAAGTATATTAAAGTGTGTGCAACTTTACAAATTCCAAAACTTGAGGGCAAGTTTTGAAACTATTCAAAAGTTTTCATTTCATAACTTATGAATTAATGGTTCATAAAAATGAAGACTCTTCATTTTTATGTAACTTATGTGCTTTCAATGTGCATAAAAGAAAGTGACCTTTCGAAATCCATAACTTGAGGACAAATTATGAACTCCATTAAAACACATAAATGATCAAGAATTAATTAATAAACAATTTAGCAAGTAATTCCTATGATCTAATAATAATTCATAAGAACATGAATATCATATCAAAACTTCAAGAACATATGAACACATATAAGCATGGAATTTTGATATTGGCCATTGTAAATGGATTAGCACAACCATTACACCATCTAAAACAAGTTTTCTAACACCAAAACAGTTTAGGGTAATGTTTCTAGTCCATTTCCAGCAGCAAAACTCGAAAAACTGCACTTAGGGGCTCCCACTCGTCGAGTGCAAGAACCCACTCAACGAGTAGGATGAGTTTACTCATGAACTCGTCGAGGCCCCCCATGGACTCGGCGAGTTCATGATTCATAATGCATAAAAACGAGATTTTTTTCACAATTTTGCATCAAGTATCAAACAAACAAGCCTAGGCTCTGATACCACTGTTGGGTTTTGAGCATTCTAACACTCCTAAGTGTACATGCAACCCTAGAAAACCTTGGATCTATGTTTGTCTAAAATACATGCAAAATACTTTTTCCAAGGTTTATAACCTATCTAGCATGGCATGGGGTACTCTTAAACATAAAAGAAACTAGAAGAATTACATACCTTTGGTAGTGAGTTGATTCCTTAGGACTTTGAGAGCCAAGCACCAATAATGTGAATGCCTCAAATGGAAATCATAAAGCACCACAAACTTGGAAAACTTTATGAGAGAGTATGTTTGCTCTAGAAATCGGCCACTCTTATGCACACACACTTAGTGTCATTTCAAGCATCACAAGCCTCTTTATATAGTGTAGATGATTAGGGTTATGAACCATGTAAACCTTAATAACCCATGTCTTTTCCTTTCCAAGGATCCATGGGTTAAAAGCTCCATGGATCATCAATGGACTCCCATACAAGCTTAGCCCATTTCCTAATAAATGTTAGCCCACACCATATAAATATAATAGCCCATGTTTAATTCGTCACCTTTTTTATCACTAAATTAATTCATAATTAATTTAAGATCAATACTAATTAAATAATACGATTTCATATTAATATATTATAACTTATAATATATTAATAAATCATAAACTTGCTATTCTCATAATATTATCCATATAAATAGTTCGGGTGAAGTGCAACCCAAATGGACCATGCCGGGTTGGGTCAAGTATATACCAAATAAGTTATGGACTTAGACACCTTATCCAACAGCTCTCGCTATCATATCCTCTAGCGTCATGCAACCGGATCGGCTCACAAACTGTCGAATGTCACTCCGCAACATCTCATGATATCGGGCCTTTTTCATCTCCTCGTCTGCCACATACTGCGGAACGAGAAGGGCCATCTCCCCGAACATAGCGGTGATCTTGGTCACCGTCTCAGTCGTCTGCTAGAGAACCTGGAACTCCCTTGTAAGCTGCTGCACCTCAATCACAGGTGCAAACTCGGCCCTGAACCTGGACGAAAAGTCACTCCAAGTCATAACATCAAGAGTTGCATCATCACCAATGGCATGTCCGACCTCCTCCCACCAGTCATGTGTCATATCCTTCAGAAGACAGGACGCAAGTCAGACCTTGTCCCCCTCGGGACATCGGCTCGTACGGAAACTGTTGGTGACAACAGCTGTCACACCCCCAAACCAGGATGGCGAAAACGTCCGGGGGTGGATTACTTTCATGTATTGTATCATAACAATTGAATAATAGTAAAGAAAGCAAGCACAACCATCATATATATAATTGACAAAGTTACATCATTATTACATGTTTCAAAAGTCAATACAATATGATGTCAAAATGATTTGTTTGACGCCTTAGCGTCCCATTCTCAAAAGCTGGTGGTTACCTGTTTTACTGATTCCCTGAGAATACAAGTTGTTTGAAAAAGTGTCAACAGTTAAGTTGTTGAGTTCATAAGAGTTTATATGAAAAATAGTAAGCATTTCCGTGAAAAGATATCGTGTTTGTTTCCAGAAAATCCGATATTTTCTAATAAATGAGATGTAAGCCGTTCACTTGTAAAATGATAGTGTTTATTTTAGAAAATCCAATATTTTCCGTAGAAATGAGTTGTAGTCTTAAATGTTCCAAGACCGAAATGTACCAGTGTTTTCCACATTTAAAGTAGTAGTATGTATTTTTATTCATGTAAAAAACCGTTTGAAGAAATGTGTTTTCGTGTAAAATGTACGTATAGTCGTTTCCCTATGTGAGTTTTTATAACTGTGCTTTTAAGATTGAGTGCATGCCTCTTTGTTCTTCAGGCGCCAAGATATTTATGACATTTGTCACCCATAACCTACCGATCTGACTGTGGCTAGTAGTCAGGGTGTAGGATCATCAGTCCGGTATAGATCTATACACAAGTATCACACTCTCGTATCAGAGATTCCGGTTATAAACACATGACTTTCGTGTATACCTCAGTTAGGTACGATGAAGACAATGTCTCACAAATTTATTCAACAAGTGTACGTGTTTTTGAAATGAAAACGTTTGTATATGAAATTATCCCCTCTTTCCAGGATAATATCGAAAATGCCGTAAAACATTTATATATGCACTTTATATAATTTTACCCTTTGCTCAATGGGTTACAAAGGGGTAAAGTTTCGTAAACTATATTTATATAGTTTAATGAAATGAACGTTTCATAATTAATATATATATATATATATATATATATATATATATATATATATATATATATATATATATATATGTAGTGTATTTTGTAACCATTTTTCATATCTTTACGTTTTTATCAAAATGTTGTACGTAAAAATATACGCGTTTGATAGTAAATCCGTTTCGCGTATTTAACCCTTTTCGTAAAAATGGTAAAATAACGTATTTAAATGTTCGCGTTTTAACGTAAATATTCTTGTGTGTTTCTTCTATCCCCCCCCCCCCTAAAACATAGAAAAAGTCTTGAAAAATGTAGGGGTATAAACTCACCTTGAGTGTGATTGCGGTTAGATAACGAGATAACAACGATAATCTTCGAGTTTAGAATACGTGAAGGGCGTTGTATCCTAACAGTTTTAAACACATAATAATGTGTGAATTAGAATGAACTAATGACTTAAAGTGTTGAATAAACACTTGAGGAGATGGAAAGAACTTACAATCAAATATATAAGAGCTAGCTTGGAGAACTTGATCACTGGAATGTTTGAAGTTGAATTTTGAGAGAAAGGAAGCTTGGTTTCTACGAGAGAAATGTGAGGGATTTTGTTTACTGGAAAATGAGACATGAGAATGATCTCAAATCATGATTAAATAAGAAGAGAAGGATAATATTATGAGTTTATGTTTACATTGAAATGTGCAATTTTCATATTGGGAAGCTAAACTACCAATCAAGTGGCACCACTTGCCCACTTTAATGGTGATTTCGGCCAAAGTTAAACCAAAATCAAAAGGGTTTTCGGTCTTGGCAGTAAACACAAAGGATTTTTCGGTCCTAGCTTCATCTAAGAAGGGATTTCGGCCTTAATGGGCCTTAAACTAGTGTTTTCGGTCTTGTAGTTTCCCCTTGAATGTGATTTCGGTCATAATGGCCCATAATCTAGTGATTTCGGTCTTGTGGCTTGATCTTAGAAGGGAGATTTCGGTCACACTCAATCGAAATCTCAAAGGCATGGCACAAGTATGCTTTTATGTAATAACCATTTGATTTTTGTTTGACTTTCCAAGGTTTATTACAACATGGATTTCAAAATAATGCATTTAGTAACTTATATAAACACGCTTCACAACAATCATAGTTCTATTGCATCAAGTTACATTGTGAATTCACTGGTTCATGGTTAAAGTTTAGACCTAGTTTGCTCTAGAAATTTTTAAGTTGTCACATCATCCCCCCGTTAGAGGGAATTTCATCCTGGAATTTGAACTTTGAGTGGGACTTCAATTGTTGGGGAAAATATGTGGGTACTTCTGTTTCATTTGATCTTCTCGTTCCCATGTGAATTTAGGTCCTCGTTTGGCGTCCCAACAGACTTTTACTATTCTTATACGACTTTTCTTTGTTCTCCTGATTTCCCTATCCATGATTTCCACTGGCTCTTCGATGAAGTTGAGACTCTCATTTACGTCGATTTCATCGAGTAGGATTACGAGAGTTTCATCGGACAAACATTTCCTTAGATTGGACACGTGGAAGGTGGGGTGTGCGTTACTAAGTTCATGTGGTAGTTGGAGTTTGTAAGCTACCAGGTCGATTCTAGCAACGATTTCGAAAGGCCCTATTCTAGCACTATAACAATCCTATGGTGCACATACAACCCTAATGCTTTAGATCTAAGTTTTCTCTAGTTATACATGCAATTTTGTATTTTCCAAGGCATGAAGCCTAACTAGCATACAACATTGATATTTGAAACATAAAACCAAGTTAGATGATTATCTCTTTGTTGTAGCTTGTAGAACTTGTCCTTTCAAGAGATTAGTACCTCAAGTGTGATGCCTCAAATGGTTCACAAAACACAACCAACTATTGGAGGACAGTGAGAGAGAGGCTAGGAACCACTAAAATCGGCTAGGGTTTCCATATGGAAAAACAAGTGTCGATTTCAGGGTTGAAGGGGTTACATATATAGTGTAGAATTCCATGGGTCACTTGTAAACCCTAATTCATACACTTAGGCTTTTTATCCAATAATTCATTTGGACTAACATTTCATGGACTCTCACATAAGCTTAGTCCATCACAAATCAAACATGGATCATTAGCCCAAATTATATGTATCACTGATTTACATAATCATCCCCTGTTAATTTAATTAGTCTCTTTTGATCACTAAATTAATTCCAAATTAATTCTTGATCAATACCAATTAAATAATATGATTTCTCAATTAATATATTATTCTTATAATATATTAATAAATCATAAATAATCTCTTTCTCAAATATCCTTCCTATCAAATTGCTCCGGTGAATCCAACCTAAAATGGACCATGCTACTCTCGGGTCAAGTACATACCAATTATAGTTATGGGCTTAGACACCTAATCCAACAGTCTCCCAGTTGGATAAGTCTAATAACTAAAACTGCAAGTACGACTTCAAAAACCGACTAGCAATCGTAGCTCTTAAAAGTCGGTGTCGAACTCTGACGCGTCCATTATATAAGGGATCAAATATTCCTCCATTCTACAAGATATCGTATGAACTGAGATATGGATTATAATCATTCTCTCTGTCCATGTGTTGTTTCTTGATTTTCGATTTATGATGACTGACTAATTGAACAAATCAAATCAGTCCAGGCTTCGCCAAGCGCTTAGGTGTCCTCACTAAATCATCGAGGGGCCCACAAATATCGCTATTATCCCTCTTAGGGTAAAAGGAAAGGATAAACTTCAACTCATATGCTTGCTTAATAAGTCATCAAATCACACACAACAATACGTTTTATAACACCAGGTTAATGGTGCGTTTACGTATCATCAATGTGCAACAAACTTGTGTTATGTCTAAACACTTATACAATCTACAGACGGATTCATGACAGTCTTACCTCATTACTTACTTCCAAAGTATGATTGACTGTGGATGTTTGAATAACCTAGTTATTCGGGAAGTAAAATATGCGAAGTGAAACACAAGAATAATCAAATCCAATATGGTCTCAAAACTTTTGAATATAAATAAAACACTTCTTATTTAATCACCATATTGATTACACATATTCAATGTATAATGTTTTGACTAATCAACTTAATACTTGAATTAAAACAATAGTTATCCCATGCTCCAAGCATCCACACCATGTTTACCTATGGTCCTTACTTTGTGAAATAGATCAATTGTAAATATTTCCAATGACACTCATTTCACAATTCCAAATCCTTATCGTAATTGTAAGAATACGAAAATTCTTGCCACTATTAGAATGTGTTAGATTCTAAACTATCATGCATTGATCTTTTTCTAATGTCAATGCACCAAAGTCACAGAGACTTGGACAATGATATTACAAATTACTCCACTGGAGATTGTTACAGGACAATTCCACAGATACGAAGTCTCATATTCAAAGTGCATTCCTTTGAACATCCTTCTTGCATGAAAGTTTCTAACTTACACATAGATTCTTAATATCTAACTCCCATTATGGAAACATTTCCACATTTTCCATGTGACAATCCTATCTATTCATAATCAGGTCAATATGGTCCATCCATTACTATACATCCAACTGTCCATAAGCAACCAATCTTTGGCGAACCTTCGATTGTCCTTAACTGTTGTTTAACAACTTTGGTTATATACGGTTCTGGTCCATTTTCCTTCTAAATGCTCTAGGCATTTGGAAAATTCAGAACACACAAATATTAAAGCATATGCAATCGATCCTATACCCGAAGCATATAGGACACGATTCATAATGTCTTACATAAAGACATGATACTTTACCAGTCTCTCGCTATAACATTTCCATATATAGAATTTCCTTATGTTGAATCATTTCATCATAACATTCATATATGTTCATGACTAAATTCTATTAAAATCTCAATCTAAGCTTTTAGATTTGAAATGAAGTATGAGTTCCTCTCCCTTAACTATAGCAAAACTATTTTTTCAAACTGTGCTACTTTGCAAACTTTTGTTTTCTATAACTAGCATTGCTAACTCGCAATAATTAACGTAATAATTGTGCTCCCACTAGCATAATAATGACATTCTTACAAGCATAACACTTATATTCCCAATAGCTTTGACATGTACCCAGAAATCAGCTGGACTTCTAGAAATCAATACTTATTGACTTTATTTCCAAAGTTTAGATTTATGATAATTGGTGCTTCGAAAAGTCTTTTATTTAGACTTCACAAGCTGATACACCTTTCATTAGGAAGCTCACATGTTTGTCTAAACAATTTAAGCACTTACAGCAGTAAGTCCCGAATGTTCAAACTTTTTTCAATTTCTCATAATTCAAACTATGAAGAGGGATGTCGTAATCATAATCGAATTTAAGAATGCAATTAACACAACTGTAATCTCTTTAAAATCTACTTAGTGAATGTAACATCCCAAAAATACCAGCTAAAAATTTCATTTTTAAATTAGGTTAATTCATAAAAACATCGTTACAAAACATTCATAATATTAATTTATGTCTGAGAACCGGTAACATCATAGTAAAATATTCAGAGTACATCCCAGAAAATCCATAGTGCGGAAAACATGAGAGTGTGTGATATGCCGCTACCGCGCCGGCTCCTGTCCCCTAGCTGAAGAGGTACCTGAAAACAAAACTATAAAACGTAAGCACGAAGCTTAGTGAGTTCCCCCATAATGCCATATACCATGCGATCGTATAATGAACAACTAAGAGATACGGGCCTCGCCCACACCCATTAGAGATACGGGCCTCGCCCACACTCTACTAGCTAGGAGATACGGGCCTCGCCCACACTCTGCTATCCATGGAGATACGGGCCTCGCCCACACTCCGCTACTAAACCATAACATACAAGTATCACACAGACAACAAGTATAAGCAATTCTATCATACTGGCATATATCACAATCAAACTCAGCTATGAGATACGGGCTCCGCCCACACTCCGATACTAACATATCGTCTATACGGGCCGGCCTTGGTGCCTTAGACCCGTCCCTACGGGAAGGAAACTCACCTCGAGAGTAGCTGCTGAAAACCTGCTCAGACTACGCCTGGCTGCCGCACCGTTAATCCCTTCGGCTATAAATCCGTAAACATGGATTAGGTACTCATAAATACCCCTAAGGTCAAATGACTGGTCAAAGTCAACTCCTTGGTCAAAGTCAACCTTCTGATTGACTGGACTCGCCGAGTCCTTCTATGTCTAGCCCGACTCTGACTCATCGGGTCCCTGTTCCCACTCACTGAGTCAGCCCGACTCGCTAGACGGGGACAACTAACAAACCCGCGACTGGACTCGCCGAGTCCAAGGGGGTGACTCGCCGAGTCCGACGAACAGATCTCACAAATCGCTCCAATCTTCCATCAGAACATCAACCTTGGAGATTTGGAGATTCTGGGACAATAGCTACACGTTAAATTGTTAATTCCACGTGCGACTACGGAGGGTTGGACCTCCTATACTTAAACCCTTCTTATTCGAGTGATTGATCATATGACTCGCCGAGTTGGAATAACAACTCGTCGAGTTCAAGGCTATATTCAAGGGACTCGCCGAGTTGTTTATCCAACTCGCCGAGTCTAAGGCCATCTTCATGGAACTCGCCG
Organism: Lactuca virosa; assembly: GCF_052849685.1. Lineage (NCBI taxonomy): Eukaryota > Viridiplantae > Streptophyta > Magnoliopsida > Asterales > Asteraceae > Lactuca > Lactuca virosa. The sequence continues at coordinate 298,939,341 of NC_136426.1, read as the reverse complement.
AGTGCACTTTGGCACTCGCCGAGTACCCTTCGACTCTTCACCCATTCTGGCCAAAACTGAGACATGCAATGGTTCCAAACCATAAATCTAAGCTCCTAGGGTATAAACACACGGAGTTTGGGAGGTTTAAGGTCTTGAAATCCACATATAAGGGACAAAAAGGGAATCTATTTTACTAAAGATCAAGAAGGAGCTTTCTTACCTGGTTAGGAGCTTCTCCCAGGGTAGATTTCGGATCTACCACACTTCCTTGCACCCTCCAACTTCCTCCTTCTTCTTCTAAGCTTCAAACTTCCTTCACCAAGCCAAAATCACTCTCAAGGATCAAAATGGGCTAGGGTTTCGCTCTCTAGTTCTTTTGGAAGAGAATGGGACGAAATGGGTGTTTTAGAATGGGTAAAATAGGGTGCAATGTCTGAAAATAGAGTTTCATCCAGACAGGTGGACTCGCCGAGTTCACCGCTCAAATCCCGTGTCCACCCTGCTGCTACTCGGCGAGTCGGGACGCAGACTCGCCGAGTTCGTGGCAAAATTAAGATAGAAACTTAAATAAAATCATACCATGAACCCGGTGTTACAAATCTCCCTCACTTATTTTAGACTTCGTCCTCGAAGTCTGCCGCTCCCTTCCGGAACAGCTCCGGATAATGCTCCATCATCTCATCTGCGGGCTCCCAAGTCCATTCCGAGCCCTTCCGATGCTGCCATTGCACCTTCACCAGCTCCACCCTTTTGTTCCTCAGTTCCTTCGACTTCCGGTCTAGGATAGCCACAGGCCGCTCGATATAATTCAGGCTGTCATCAACCTAGATGTCCTCCAAAGGTACCACTGCTGAATCGTCCACCAGGCACTTCCGCAGCTGGGAGATGTGGAAAGTGCTGTGGATCTGACTGAGTTCGGCTGGCAGGTCCAGCTGATATGCCACCTTGCCTACCCGGGCTGCAACCCTAAACGGTCTAATATACCTGGGACCCAACTTGCCCCGTTTCCTGAATCGGATGACGCCCTTCCACGGTGACACTTTCAGGAGAACCATATCCCCGACTTGGAACTCCAGGTCTGATCGGCGCCTATCGGCATAACTCTTCTGCCGACTCTGAGCAGTCTGAAGCCTGCTCCGGACCTGCTGAACCTTCTCTGTCGTCTTGAGCACTACTTCGGTGCTCCCCATGACTCTCTGCCCAACCTCGCCCCAAGATATCGGGGTCCTACACTTCCTCCCGTACAACATCTCGAAGGGAGGACAGTCAATACTCGCGTGATAGCTGTTATTGTATGAAAACTCGGCTAAAGGAAGATAGGTATCCCAGCTACCACCGAAGTCTAAAACACACGCCCGCAACATGTCCTCCAGAGTCTGGATGGTCCGCTCGCTCTGGCCATCCGTCTGCGGGTGAAAGGCGGTACTAAAATGCAGACGAGTATCCAACTCGTCGTGGAATTTCTTCCAAAACCTGGAAGTGACCCGAATATCCCTATAGATCGCTTATACTTGGCCAATGCTCAGCTAGTTCCGCTGTGAGTGACTTGTTACTTTCTAATAAACCAGCTATCCTGCCCGAACTTGCACTTAGGGCACAATTACTAACATCGCCCAAACGCTGAAACTGCCCGAACACTGAACTGCCTGAAGCAGTATGCTGCCACATGGTTGCTTTCCAAAATCTAACGAGACCTCCCTGGTCTCAGTTCGTTCACCAGTTATCTGAAATACCAGGTTCCGGTCCGGTTGCAGACCCAAAGGACTCCCACTTAATCGCCTCACATTACTTCTGAACAAATTCCTTCTCTAGAACTAGTTGCCACTAGTTTCCATGCCACTGAGACTCTAACAACCTCCCGATCCAACCGATCGGGTTCGTACGTCGAATCCTGACGTCACCAAATACAGGCTAAAAGTAATTGCCTCCTAACCGATGGTAGCCCTATATCACAAGCAATCTTATATAGTCCATTGCTTCCCTGACGCCACAACTGCAGTGGCATTCCTGCAGTCGTATCACTGACTCAACCCGATCTAATCCTTTAGGGTAATTCCAAAATCCAATCCGTGGATTTCCATATCCTTACTGCTACACCCGAACTGGTGGGTACTACTGTTCCTTCCGCGTCCTAACAACGCGCTCACGCTATCTACCAACCAAGTGAAGGCTGCGGCTACACCCACAGACTTACATCACTCAAGCACTATCTGCTGCCAGTGAATGCTACGGCTACACCCGCAGACTTACAACACTCTAACGCTATCTGGCTGCTAGTGAATGCTACGGCTACACCTGCAGACTTACAACACTCTAACACTATCTGGCTGCTAGTGAATGCTACGGGAAAACGATCTCCTTATTGGCAAGTTTTTCCGAACTTCCTTCTCGCACTATCCTCTAACCATACAGCCGCTTGGACTGTCGTCCTTCCACACAAGCACGCGAAACTTATCCCCGTTTCAAGTCTGTTCCTACTTCTGATTCCTTGGATGATTCTCCCCAACTTTGATTCAACTAACGTTCCACAACACACAATACTGGAAGGATTCTCAATCCTTCTGATCACCCATGACCAACCTCCTAGAACCCACGCTTACCATTGCTAGGGTTTCAATACCAGCTAATCCAAAAGATCACACAACTTCTAAAATTCCGAATAAATCTCCAGTACTAACCCGCTAGACCCAGGAAGTTCCGAATCTCAATTGGAGACCTCGGAATCTCCCACTGCATCACGGCCTCTAACTTGGCCGGATCGACTTGAATATCCTTCTGATTGACAAGGTGCCCAAGAAATTGCACCCCGCGCAACCAGAACTCACAATTGAAGAACCTTGCAAAAATTCTCTCCCTCCTCAAAGCCTCTAGCACCTCCCTCAGGTGCTTCTCCTGATGCTCCTCAGTCTTGGAAAGGATTCCCCATCCTTCATATCATTTAAAGGCTCGATCCGCTGACAATCAACATTTATCTCTGCTGGCTCTTCAACTAACCCTTCATCAGATCTAAACCAGCCTTGTCAACTAGTCGAGCACCTTTCAATCCCCGATTGTTCCTGCTTCATTGACTGCATCCTGAGAACCTGCGCTTAAGGGGAAACATCTTCGAACTACTATCCTATCGTCCTCTGGTTACCCTACTGGGAACTCAAGCTTACCACTGCTGAGAATATAACCGATCTAAATACAAATAACACCTTCCTAAAAATAGTGAGACACTACCGAGTCCTATTCATACTTGCTACTAATACTGCATCCGAAGTAACCTACTCTACAGGGAATGTCCTCAACTATTATTCTAGTATTCAAGGTATGCAGATGGCATATAACTCAATCATAAGCAGGCCATAAAATTCCGAAATATTATTATCCTTACTGATGCAGAACTATAACAATAAAATCATAACATAAGCTGATAGGGAGAGGAAGATTCATACCCGCAACCTTCTCCAAACCCCCCCCCCCCCGAATTCTCCTTCCTTCTGAGGCCTGCGATGATACCGAGGCTGTCCCATCCGCTGAGCGGGGCAATTTGCCCTGACATGACCAGGCTGATGGCAACGATGGCATAACTCTACTTCTATTGTGCATTCTTGGCGTCTATGACCCCTCCATCCGCATCAGCCGCACTTAGGCTTGCTGCGCACGTCATCCCGTGCTCCCTCCTTCCTCGTACAACCATCTCGACCCTGTGGGTCCCTGACACCAGCTACGGCAGTGTCTATCTGCCCATCTTGCTGAACTAGGCCGGAATACCGCCTTCTCTTCCTTAGCTGACTATCTGAACCAATCTCATGTTCCCGTGTCACAGTGACCCTTTCACCTATCGCCTGGATAGCTGAGGCCCGCCTTTCCATCCCGGCGACCACTCTATCAGTGACACGCCCAATGGTGTCTGGTAGCTCTTCGCGGAGGGCCCGCGAAACCTCTGCAGCAATCCAATCCTGTAATTGACTCTCCTGGGGACAGGGTGCCCCACTCACTCCCGACCCCTGATGGAAAGAGCTAAGAATGGGATCCCCCTCCCTGATGGTTCCTTGGGATCCACAAGAATCGGGCTCTTGACGAGCCCCAACCTGCCTTGAAACTAATCCGGCCCTAAAGGCCTCAAGACGACTGTCCAAAAGCTCCACGACGGCCTCCTTGATCGAACCGAAGATCACACGAGTCTGATCAATGATGTTGCGCATAATTTCTGCTGAAATAAACTCTCTCATCCGACCATCAAGCTGCCCGGCTCCTGAGTCAGAGCCAGATCCCTCCCCGGCACCTGAACTGCCAACTGATATCTCGCGCAACGTCACCATGCTGAAAACATATCACAATAACTGTCAAAATACTCATCGTTGTTGAGGGTTCTCACACATACTCCACAATTTCCTTGGTTTCGTCTTGGCCCCTCTTGAGTCGGGTACGGATCCTCTGCTTTCAGTAGTACGGGCCCATACTACCTTCCAAATCTATCCGTACTTTCCTCAAGAGTTACCTTAACTCAACCAAGCCTTTCTACAAATTCTGATCTCTACTACTCTCATCATAGGCTTGCCCTAGGGAAATCTCTGACTCTACCCAAACCAGTCCTCAGCTGCTGAAGGCCTCCTTGTAATGCCAATTAGCCATCACCCGAATACCATCACATGTGACGAGGCTCAGATAATCCTTCGAGTAAGAGACTCGTCCCTATAGCGGTTAGACTCAAACGAGAGCTGCGCAATAGGTCCAAATCCAGCACTCTTAGATTATTCAACCCTGATCACATGTGACGTGACGTATTCACATAATGGCTAACTCCCATCACTTCTATCCGTACTTTCCCCAAGAATTGCCTCAACTCAACCAAGTCATTTCTACTAATACTGCGGTTCTCGTGCTACTCTCGCCCTAGGCTTGCCCTAAGTAATCGCCATCCCACTCTCTGCCATCAGCTGCACAAGAAGTCCCTGCCTTCTTTCCCTAACTAGCTCGCGAATACTATTACATATTACTCAGACTAGATAATTATTCGAATGAGAGGTCCTACCCTACAACGGTTGGACTCAAACGAGAGCTGCGAAATAGGGCTAGACCCAACTTTCTGAAATTATTTAATCCTTGCAATATGTAACTTAGCATATTCGTTCACTAGTTAGTGAAAGACGACTAGAACTCCTAATAGCACAAAGCAAGCAGCATTCGGGCATTGAGTACACATAATCAAGTATATACTACTCTGGCTATCATACTGACTGATCTGTACTAGCATGCAATTCAAAAAGCCGAAACACATAAAGCAGGCACATAAGGCATCATTCCTAGATCCTTAGTCCTATTCTAGCATGCTGTTCTACTGAAACTGAAGCTGATAATCATAACGTAAACTTGTATGGGTACTTTGGGGAAAACTTACTTGAGCTCGGCCGTTCGCGCACATCACACACTTTTTTTTTTCTTTTTAGAAATCCCTTTTACTTAGTCTTTAGAAAATCATTTCTTTATTAAAATCTTTTAATCCCTCGATTTGAGTCCAGACACCCCCGAAGGTGTGTCCGAATCCCTCAAACCAGGGCTCTGATACCAACTTGTAACATCCCAAAAATACCAGCTAAAAATTTCATTTTTAAATTAGGTTAATTCATAAAAACATCGTTACAAAACATTCATAATATTAATTTATGTCTGAGAACCGGTAACATCATAGTAAAATATTCAGAGTACATCCCAGAAAATCCATAGTGCGGAAAACATGAGAGTGTGTGGTATGCCGCTACCGCGCCGGCTCCTGTCCCCTAGCTGAAGAGGTACCTGAAAACAAAACTATAAAACGTAAGCACGAAGCTTAGTGAGTTCCCCCATAATGCCACATACCATGCGATCGTATAATGAACAGCTAAGAGATACGGGCCTCGCCCACACCCATTAGAGATACGGGCCTCGCCCACACTCTACTAGCTAGGAGATACGGGCCTCGCCCACACTCCGCTACTAAACCATAACATACAAGTATCACACAGACAACAAGTATAAGCAATTCTATCATACTGGCATATATCACAATCAAACTCAGCTATGAGATACGGGCTCCGCCCACACTCCGATACTAACATATCGTCTATACGGGCCGGCCTTGGTGCCTTAGACCCGTCCCTACTGGAAGGAAACTCACCTCGAGAGTAGCTGCCGAAAACCTGCTCAGACTACGCCTGGCTGCCGCACCGGTAATCCCTCCGGCTATAAATCCGTAAACATGGATTAGGTACTCATAAATACCCCTAAGGTCAAATGACTGGTCAAAGTAAACTCCTTGGTCAAAGTCAACCTTCTGATTGACTGGACTCGCCGAGTCCATATGGCGACTCGCCGAGTCCTTCTATGTCTAGCCCGACTCTGACTCATCGGGTCCCTGTTCCCACTCACTGAGTCAGCCCGACTCGCTAGATGGGGACAACTAACAAACCCGCGATTGGACTCGCCGAGTCCAAGGGGGTGACTCGCCGAGTCCGACGAACAGATCTCACAAATCGCTCCAATCTTCCATCAGAACATCAACCTTGGAGATTTGGAGATTCTGGGACTGTAGCTACACGTTAAATTGCTAATTCCACGTGCGACTACGGAGGGTTGGACCTCCTACACTTAAACCCTTCTTATCCGAGTGACTGATCATATGACTCGCCGAGTTGGAATAACAACTCGTCGAGTTCAAGGCTATATTCAAGGGACTCGCCGAGTTGTTTATCCAACTCGCCGAGTCTAAGGCCATCTTCATGGAACTCGCCGAGTGCACTTTGGCACTCGCCGAGTACCCTTCGACTCTTCACCCATTCTAGCCAAAACTGAGACATGCAATGGTTCCAAACCATAAATCTAAGCTCCTAGGTTATAAACACACGGAGTTTGGGAGGTTTAAGGTCTTGAAATCCACATATAAGGGACAAAAAGGGAATCTATTTTACTAAAGATCAAGAAGGAGCTTTCTTACCTGGTTAGGAGCTTCTCCCAGGGTAGATTTCGGATCTACCACACTTCCTTGCACCCTCCAACTTCCTCCTTCTTCTTCTAAGCTTCAAACTTCCTTCACCAAGACAAAATCACTCTCAAGGATCAAAATGGGCTAGGGTTTCGCTCTCCAGTTCTTCTGGAAGAGAATGGGACGAAATGGGTGTTTTAGAATGGGTAAAATAGGGTGCAATGTCTGAAAATAAAGTTTCATCCAGACAGGTGGACTCGCCGAGTCCATGCATCGACTCGCCGAGTTCACCGCTCAAATCCCGTATCCACCCTGCTGCTACTCGGCGAGTCGGGACGCAGACTCGCCGAGTTCGTGGCAAAATTATGATAGAAACTTAAATAAAATCATACCATGAACCCGGTGTTACATTGAAAGCGTTTCCTCACAATCATTTTCATGAAGCGTAGAGAAACATTTACCACTTAGATTTAATGGTGTATATGTTCTTATCCATGTGAATTTGTCAAAACCATAATCAAAAGACAAGGTTTGTGACAAATCCAAACTCATATGGACTGAAGTAGTTCAATCTTAATTTCCTGCCATCTAGTAGCATAAGGGTCCTACCATTGCTTCCATGTAGTTGAGCAGCTCACCCCTACAGATCAATGCACTTTCCATTTATCAAAGGTGTTTTGCCTTCGGCATTCAAATGAGAACTCATAGAACTCACATCCATAGTCAAACTAACTGGAATAGGCACGTAAACAAGAATATGTCAACACGATAGGTTATAAACCTTAGGTCGTGTGCTAGTGATAAACAATAGGTTTATTCTTGATTAGTTATTGAACCTATTCAGGAACATTAAGACTCCTATTAACCTCTTGACATATGAGATTCTCTGTCAAGGAACATTTCTCGACAATCAAATATTCAAGAGCTAGTGTGAGTTCTTATCAAGAAAAACACTTCACATAATTAGTCTTATTTGATCTTTGTTTTATCCAAAACATCTCAACTACCAATTTCAAATGTGCAAGAGTAAGACACCTTTCACATTTCATGATGTGTTATAAACCTACTTAAGATTATGTCACTCAAGGAACAATCTTGGATTATCACTCTAAGACTCGATTTTGGAACGAAGTATGACTCACCTTTTTGATTTAACCATTTCAACAATTCTTGATTTCTCTTCTTAGTCATGCAAGTGCACTAAGGTGTCCTTAGAGGATCAATTGAGATATGGTTCCATAATCAATAAGATGATCATAAAACACGATACTAAAGTACTTTCCTTTCCTTTCAGATTGGAGAAACCTTTTATCTTTCTGCCTAATTTGATTCTTCTTATTCGTTTTGATATACTTTGAATCCTTTCAAAGTGTCAGAATTATACTTAATCTTGTAAGCATAATCATATTTACTGAACCATTAGTAAATCATGACGAATAGCCTTTATCATTCTTTGTGGTGAATCTGATCAGTTCACATCAATCTGTACTAGATTCTTTTTATCTTTCACTTGACATACATACTTAGGTAAACAAGGAATTAGTCCCAATTTTCCCAAGTACCAAGATTTTCATACATCACATGATTCAAGTCATATGATTCCAAGTTTCTATCCAATTGAAACTTGGGCGATGAGAATCTTTCCTTGCTTAGAAAATTTGGACACTACCACAATTGATATAGCTAAGAATCAAACCTTTTTCAACATCTTTATTAATGGAAACACATATAATAAAAAATTTTCACAAATGTCATTGCAAGGAAACATAAAATAAGATAAAATCAAAATTTCTTTATTGATTAAAAAGTGCGGAAAAACTTTTCCTTACAATGCAATTACAAATGAAACTATGTTGCTATCTATTCCTAAGCAATCTATCATAACTCTTAACTAGCACCTCAAAAATCCGATCATCGAACCATGCGATCGATATCCATCTCTTCGCGATCAGAATCAGGTCATTCTTCCTTTAAGCTTCCTTTCTATTTTTCGATCCTACAAAACATCAAAATGCAATCTTATCACATCATGTATTAAGAATCTAAAAATGGGAACTTAATAGAGTTAGATAGTAGACTTACCGGAAGTAAAGTCATACATCTTGACTTTTCCATCCTTGCGATCTTTCAGGTAAATATGGCAGCTTCGCATCCAATGCCCCTTCTCTGGGCAATAGAAACAAACAGACTCTTTCGGAATGGTACATGGGACAATCTTATATTCAGCCTTTATCTTTACCATCTGGTCAATGGAAGTTTGGGAAGTAGATCTTCCAATCAAATTTACTTTACCAGTGCGCCAAATCATTGCTGATTCAGCAGCAATAAGCAAATAAGTTATATCAATAAGGGTCACGTCGTGGTCTGTCATATAGTAATCTTTAAAAAAGTCACTATATGACTCAGGAAGTGACTGAATAACCAAGTCAACAGCCAGTTTCCTTGGGAAGACGACACCCAACATTCCCATTCTTTCAATATGCAACTTCATCTCCAAGACATGAGCACATACAGACTTTCCATCTTCATGTTTGCTTGCCAATAGGGCTTGAGTGACCTTGAACTTTTCAAGTCGATGAACATGTGGGTCAGGGAGAATAATTAGAGGAGGTGGAGGAAGTGAAGTATGATTTCCATTTTCACGATCGAAACGTGGAACATCATCTCCATGAGGAAAGCTATTTCCAAAAGATTCGGGAAGACCATAGTTGTCAGAACTAGACATCTACAAGGGAGAGAAATTCAAGTGAGTTGATTTAATCCTCAATATAACACCCAAATGAAATATTAAGGCTAGGACACAACACAATAATTTACAATTCGGAAGAGGGATGTCGTAATCCAATTGCAAATTATTTGAAGGTAGGTAAATGACGATTTACCAATTCCACCACGAAAACAAAATTTTAAACGAATTGGTTTTTAAATGAAATTCCTAGATCTTTTGAGATTCATTGAACTTTTCAATGGCATGTTTAATCTCGATTATGCCCTTCAAATTTGTGATTGGGATACCGATGATCACAAATAAGGTGTGAATAACCATGCAAATTAGTTTGGTACTCTCGATTACATTAATCACCTAATCAATGTGTCGGTTAACCATACACGCTCCATTGATCAATGATAATTCACGAGCTACCCATTTCGATCCTTCGTTAGTCCCATATTAGTGTGTCGGTTAACCACACACGCTCCACAAACGACCAATAAGGTCCAATGTGCAATTTCATGGGTTAGCATCAAATTCACATTTTTTCCTAAGTAACTAAGATTGGGAATTTATGAAAGGTTTAGTTACTTTATATGTTCATTTTACTTTTAATGAGAGTTTGTGTCCTATCCTACCCGTTCGGCTAACGACCCTCCACTGGTCAAGGGTGCGGTGGGTAAGAGTGTATACCCAATCGCGGTCATTTTACAGGCCGCTTCCTTAAACACCCCTTATAGACCAGCTTCGTGAATGAGGCCTACTAACAGTAAGACTGACTTTTAACTTATACATTTATAATATATTAGACTTTTAATTTTATATAGTATAATGGTGTATTTTAAACTTTTAATATACTAACTGGTTTAATCTATTAATAAATTAAACTTTTAATTTAAATAAACTTTAAACCATTCTATTATGGATTTATTAATACTCTTTCAATTAATCTTTTAATTAATTAGGAACAAAGCCATAATTAAAACCTTTTAATTCTTAATTTAGGTTATGGAAACCAAGAGTTTTAGTATTTAATATTTCATATTTAAGACTTTTAATCAAATTTTAAATTCCAAAACTTGAGGGCAAGTTTTGAAACTTTTTAAAACATTTTCGATTCCAAAACTTGATGGCAAGTTTTGTAATTCTTCAAGAGCTTTTGAATTCCAAAATTTGATGGCAAGTTTGATACTCTTCAAAGCCATTTAGATCAAATTTTAAACAAGTAAAATAATCATATAATTTTATATTTTGCTAATTTGACCTAATCCAACTCATATAGCAAAATGATTCAAAATCAAATTCTACAAATAATTCATTTTTCACAAAAACAAGTAATTATCTTAAAATTTGACAATCATCATAGAATTGGATGACGATAATCATTACCTTATTATAAAAAAAATGATTCTTATTAGTCAAAACAGTTTGTGTTAATGATCTTAATCCAATTCTGGCCAAAAAAACCCGAAAAATTGCAACCTAATGATCCAACTCGTCGAGTTGGATATTGGACTCGTCGAGTTTGCTTGTATAATGCACGACTCGTCGAGTCAGTTCATAGGACTCATCAAGTCCACTGATCAGACAACAATTTTTCAATGTTCTTCAACTTTGAACAATTAACCAATGCATCAATATAACAGAAAACACCGATGGCTCTGATACCACTGTTGGGTTTTAGCACTATAACACTCCTATGGTGCACATACAACCCTAATGCTTTGGATCTAAGTTTTCTCTATTTATACATGCAATTTTTTATTTTCCAAAGCATGAAGCCTAACTATCATACAACATTGATATTTGAAACATAAAACCAAGTTAGATGATTACCTCTTTGTTGTAGCTTGTAGAACTTGGCCTTTCAAGAGCTTAGCACCACAAGTGTGATGCCTCAAATGGTTCACAAAACACCACCAAAAATTGGAGGACAATGAGAGATAGGCTAGGAACCACCAAAATCGGCTAGGGTTTCCATATGGAAAAACAAGTGTCGATATTAGGGTTGAAGGGGTTACATATATAGTGTAGAATTCCATGGGTCACTTGTAAACCCTAATTCATACACTTAGGCATTTGATCCAATAATTCATTTGGACTAACACTTCATGGACTCTCACATAAGCTTAGTACATCACAAATCAGTCATGGATCATTAGCCCAAATTATATGTATCACTTATTTACATAATCAGCCCTTGTTAATTTAATTAGTCTCTTTTGATCACTAAATTGATTCCAAATTAATTCTTGATCAATACCAATTAAATAATATGATTTCGCCATTAATATATTATTCTTATAATATATTAATAAATCACAAATAACCTCTTTCTCAAATATCCTTCCTATCAAATTGCTCCGGTGAATGGAACCCAAAATGGACCATGCTACTCTCGGGTCAAGTACATACCAGTTATAGTTATGGGCATAGAAACCTTATCCAACAGGACTTTCCCTTGTGATTCTTTGAAGGAGATTTCCTTTCTTCCCTTTACCATGTCCAATTGCCAAGACTGGGACAGCAGCAGTAGGAGTGGGTACAACAGACTTGCCTATTAAACTACTTTCAATAGTTCTCAGAAGGCCTTGAAGCTTGCTTAGAGTGACTTCCTCCTTGTTCATATGATAAGTCATTCGAATCTGATCATAACAAGAAGATAAAGAGTGTAGGATAATATCGATAGCTAACTCTTCATCAAAATTGACATTCAACTTTAGCAAGCGGTCCACATATCTTTGCATCTTTTGCAAGTGGGTCGTGATTGACTCTCCATCCTTCATTTTTGTTGTTATCATGGAGGAAATGATTTCATACCTTTCTTGTGGAGCACTCTGATGGTACCTTTCCATCAAATCTTGATGCATCTCGAAAGGCCAGAAGTCCTCGTAAGACTTCTGATGCGCAAAAGTCATAGTGGCTAGCATGATGCACGACATGTTTGTCGCGTCCTTCTCATGAGCCCTATACTCAGCCAGCTGCTCAAGAGTAGCAGTTTCTTCATCAATCTCCTTTAGCTCTTTGTCGAGGACATATTCCTTTTCCTCGTATCGAATGGCCAAGCGAATGTTACGAATCCAGTCATTGAAATTCGACCCATCGAAAATGACCCTCACACATAAGTTCATGAGGGAGAAAGAGTCGGAAGAGTTTGAGTTTGAAGCGTTGTTTGAGGTAGATATCTGAAAAGAAAGACAAGTTTCATTAGATAGAGAAATTCCTTAACTTAACACCCAAATGAAATATTAAGGCTAGGACCCAAACACAATAATTCACAACTTAGAAAAGGGATGTCGTAATCTAATTGCAAATTATGTGAAGGGAGGTAAATGACGATTTACCAGTTTTTCACCACCCAAAACCAAAATTTAAAAGAATTAAGTTTTACGAAATTCCTAGATCTTTGAGACTCAATGAACCTTTCAATGGCATGTTTAATATCGATTATGCCCTTCAAGTTTGTGACTGGGATAGCGAGGATCACAAACAAGGTGTGAATAACCATGGAAATGTGCTTGGTACTCTCGATGTCATTTATCACCTAATCAATGTGCCGGTTAACCACGCACGCTCCATTGATCTATGAAAAACATCGAGCTACCCTTTTCCACCCTTGTTAGTCCAAATTAGTGTGCCGGTAAACCACACACGCTCCACTAACGACTTGGCAAGGTGCAAAGTGCAATTTCATGGAATAGCACCATTTTCACATTTTTCCTAAAGTAACTAAGATTGGGAATTTGTAAAAAACATTTAGTTACTTTTATAATTATCATTATACTTTTTAATGAGAGTTAATGTCTTATCCTACCCGTTCGGCTAACGACCCTCCACTAGTCAAGGGAGTGGTGGGTGAGAGTGGACACCCATTCAATCTCCATTTTATAGGAAATTTCCTTATACCCCCTTATAGACCAGCTTCATGAATGAGTCCTACTAACGGTAAGACTGACTGTCTTATCCATATATATAAGTATTAAGCTTTTAATATTATAATAGTATAAGGGTTGAATTTTACACTTTTAAAACTCCAGGGTTTAGAATTTAAATATTTCAAAATTAAAACCTTTTAATCAATTTTTTAAATTCCAAAACTTCAGGGAAAATTTTGAAGCTTTTCAAATCTTCTTGGATCAATTTGAAAACAATTGAATTAATCATATATTTAACTATATCACAAAATTGACCTAATCTAATTTCATATAGCAAGATGATTCAAATCAAATTCTACAAATAATTAGTTTTTCACAGAATCAAGTAATTATCTTAAAATTTGACAATCATCATTCAATTGGATGACGATAATCATTACCTTATCAGAAAAATTGAATTTTATCAGTCAAAACAGTTTATGATAATGATCCTAATCCAAACCTGGTCAAAAACTCGAAAAATCTGCCAACAGATGATCCAACTCGTCGAGTTCATGGCATGGACCTGTCGAGTTGGACCAACTCGTCGAGTTCCCTCATGGGACTCGTCGAGTCCAGCAGTCAGAGGCAAAAAATGAAAATTTTCCAGCTTTGAAAACAATACAATTGCATCAATATAACAGAAAACACCCTAGTCTCTGATACCACTGAAGGGTTTTGAGCACTATAAAAATCCTATGGTGCACATACAACCCTAGATGCTTTGGATCTAAGTTTTCTCAAGTTATGCATGCAATTTCATTTTATCCAAAGCATAAACACTAGCTAGCATACAATTGGAGATTTACAACATAAAAACTAGTTAGATGAATACCTCTTTTTGTAGCTTGTAGTTCTTGGACTTTCAAAAGCTTAGTACCTAAAATGTGATACCTCTAATAAGTCACAAACACCAAAAGTAAAAGGAGGATAGTGAGAGAGAGGCTAGGAGGCACCAAAATCGGCTAGGGTTTCTTGTTGGAAGTCTTGGCCGATTTTAGGGGTGCTAGGGGTTACTTTTATAGTGTGGAATTCCTAGGGTTTTAACTTGTAAACCCTAATTCATCATGACTCTACACATTTGATAGTCCCTTTGGACTAAACCTTCATGGACTCTCATATAGATTTAGTCCATCCCTAATCAACATGGATCATTAGCCCAAACTATAAGTATTACTGATTTACCTAATCAGTCCCCGTAAATTTAATCATTTTCTTTTGATCACTAAATTAATTCCAAATTAATTCTTGATCAATACCGATTAACTAATATGATTTCTCAATTAATATATTATTCATATAATATATTAATAAATCACAAATAACCTCTTTCTTAAAAAACCATCCTATCAAATTGCTCCGGTGAAGGCAACCCAAAAGGACAATGCTATTATCGGGTCAAGTACATACCAATTATAGTTATGGGCTTAGACACCTAATCCAACAAAACATAGTGTCTCCAGATTTTCAAAGCAAACACCATGGCTCCTAATTCTAGGTCATGCGTGGTGTAGTTAACTTCGTGAGTCTTAAGTTGTCTCGAGGCATAGGCAATGACTTTTCCTCGTTGCATGAGCATGCACACAAGACCCTAATTTGACGCATCGTAGTAGACCACATATTCGTCGGTTCCTTCTAGAAGAGACAAGATCGGGCCGCTGCATAGGGCTTGCTTTAGTGTCTAGAAAGCAGCTTCTTGTTTTTCCTCCCAGTTGAAGGTTACACCCTTTTGGGTCAAGGTGGTGAGTGGCTTAGCGATCTTAGAGAAATTTTGTATGAATCTCCTGTAGTAGCCAGCAAGGCCTAAGAACTGGAGGATCTTTGGCGGTGTTCTTGGTGCTTTCCAGTTCTCAATTGCCTTGATTTTGGAGGGGTCCACATGTATTCCCTCTTTGTTGACCACATGACCCAAGAAGTCCACCTCTCGGATCCAACATTCACATTTGGAAAACTTGGCATATAGCGTTTCCGTCCATAATGTTTCCAGGACTTGTCGTAGATGTTGACGGTGCTCTTCCTTACTTCGTGAATAGATCAATATGTCATCGATGAATACTATAACAAATTTATCTAAGTAAGGTCGGCATACCAGATTTATCAGGTCCATAAACACAGCTGGTGCATTTGTCAATCCGAAGGGCATCACCACGAACTCGTAGTGACCATAGCGGGTCCGAAACGCCGTTTTGGGAACATCTTCCTCTTGGATGCGCAGTTGGTGGTAACCCAACCTTAGATTGATTTTTGAGAAGTAGCATTCTCCCTGAAGTTGGTCGAATAAGTCATCGATTCGGTGTAGAGGATATCGGTTTTTGATGGTGAGTTTGTTGAACTCACGATAGTCAATGTACATGTGAAAAGATCCGTCTTTCTTTTTAATGAACAGAACTGGTTCTCCCCAAGGAAAGAAGCTTGGTCGGATAAATCCTTTGTTCAGCAGTTTGTTTAGTTGACTAGATAATTCCTTCATTTCGGCCGGAGCCAATCGGTATGGGGACTTGGCTTTGATGGTGGATACAGGAATAATTCGATTTTGAACTCGACTTTTCGCATAGGAGGTATTCTCGGAAGGTCTTCTGGGAATACATCGGGAAAGTTACAGACTTCCAAAATATCCTTGATATCCTTTACGTCCTTCTTCTTGTCAACAACGTGTGGTAGGAATGCATGGTATTTCTTGCGCAGACAGGTCTGAGCCTTGATGTACGAGATGATTTTGAGACTTGTGCTAGGTTTGTCACCGTAGATGATTAGGGTCACGTTATTTGGTAAGTTGAGTCGGACGGCTTTTTCGAAACATAAGATATCGACGTGGTGAGGACTTAACCAATCCATACCAATGATGACATCGAAACTCCTTATTGTGACTGGCATTAAATCGAATTGAAAGGAATGATTGTTTAGAGTTAGAGTGCACCCAAGTACACGTCTTTAGTGCTTTCAGTTTTACCATTTGCCATTATTGGGTTTTGAGCATTCCAACACTCCTATGGTGTACATGCAACCCTAAATACCTTGGATCTATGTTTTCTCTATTATACATGCAAACTTGAAGTTTCCAAGGTATTACCCTAACTAGCATACAATCCTAAGTACTAGTATAACAAAACTAGATAGAATACATACCTTTTTAATGTAGCTTGATTCCAAGGAGCTCAAGAGCCTAGTGCCCCAAGTGTGACACCTCAAATGGTTTACACAACATCAAAACAACTTAGAATAACCATGAGAAGAGATACTTCACTTTAGAAATCGGCTTTCCCTCTTGTGTATGCACTAGTGCCGATTTCACCAACCAATGGGGTCTTTATATAGTGGGCACATTAGGGTTACACCATGTAACCCATGACTTTACACATTCCTTATGATCCATGGGTTTTAACCTCCATGGAGTATCCATGGGTCACCACATGGGTTAAACCCAACATAGTAATCATGGATCATAAGCCCACATATATAAGAATGAAAGATTTACACAATCAATCCCCATATATTTAATTAGTCTCTTTTGATCACTAAATTAATTCCAAATTAATTCTTGATCACTACTAATTAAATAATATGATATCATATTAATATTACTAGAACTTATAATATATTAATATGTCACAAATATCCTCTTCTCACAAAAGGTCTACCCAAATGTTCCGATGCCATGCAACCCAAATGGACCATGCCAGGTCGGGTCAAGTATATACCAATTATAGTTATAGACTTAGACACTAATCCAACAGTTTCCCACTTGGATAAGTCTAGTAACTATTACTGCAAGTACAACTCCAACCTGACCAACAATCGTAGCTCTTAAAAGCTGCTGCCGAACTCTGAACAAATCACTGACGCGACCATTAGATAAGTGATCATATATTCCTCCATTCTAGATACCATATGGACTGAGACATGGATTATAATCATTCTCTATGTCCATTTGTTGTTTCCCGATGTATTATTTATGACGACCGACTAAGTGAACAAATCAAATTTGTCCAGGCTTGGCTAAGCACTTAGGGGTGTCATCACTAAATCATCGAGGGGCCCACATATATCGCTTTTATCCCTTTAAGGGTAAAAGGAATGGATAAACTTTGACTCATATGCTTGTACTAACTACTTGTTGATGTTGGATTAATGTCTAAGTCCATAACTATAATTGGTAAGACTTGACCCGACCCGGCATGGTCCATTTGGGTTGCATGGCAGCACGCATTTGGATAGACTATAATGAGAGAAATAACACTTAAGGTTGGTTAATATATTATAAGTTCTAATATATTAATAAGGTTATTTAATTAGTATTGATCAAGAATTAATTTGGAATTAATTAAGTGATCAAAAGGAGACTAATTAAATATATGGGTTGATTGTGTAAATTATTCATTCTTATATATGTGGGCTTGTGATCCAAGATTCCTTATGTTGGACTAAGTCCATGGGGTGACCCATGGATACTCCATGGAGGTTAAAATCCATGGAGCATAAGGAATGGGTAAAGTTATGAGTTACATGGTGTAACCCTAATAGCCACAGTATAAAAGAATCCCATGGCTCAAGAAATCGTGCACTAATGTGTGAGTTTGAGGGCTAGACGATTTCAAGGAGTGTTCAAGTTTCTCTCAAGTTATTCCAAGTGTATTTGGTGTTGTGTGAACCATTTGAGGTGTCACACTTGGGGCACTAGGCACTCAAGCTTCATGAAGACATTCTACATCAAAGAGGTATGTATTCTATCTTGTTATATTTATTATTTTGTATGCTAGATTAGGATAATACCTTGGATGTTCATAATTGTATGTATAATAGAGAAAACATAGATCCAAGGTATTTAGGGTTGCATGTACACTTAGGAGTGTTAGAATGCTCATAACCCAACAGTGGTATCAGAGCCTAGGCTTGTTTTCTTGTTATACTTGCAAAAGTAGCTGAAAAATCGAGTTGGATGCATATATTCGATTGTTTTGGCTGGAATTGGACTAGGAACATTACCCTAAGATGTTTTTGGACTTATAAACTTGTTTTTGATGTGGTAATGTTCATGCTAATCCAATTTCTAAGATAATTGTCATAATTTCAAGATTTGTATTAGTTTGTATGTTCATGCTAATTTCTTGAAGATTGATGATTTGAATTATCTTGTTCTTATGAGGTTCTTAGATTAATAGAAAAGTTGTGTGAAATAGTTGTTTTCAATCCATTTTAATCTAAGAGTTGATTCCAAAGTGTGTTTTTGTAACTTGTCCTCAAGTTATATGAAAAGTCACATTTAAGAATCATAAAACTCATAAAAGTTGGCAAAGGTTACAAAATGAAGAGTCTAGTTCTAATTAAATGGTTTTATGACTTCATAACTTGTCCTCAAGTTATGGAGGTTCAAGAGTCTCTTCATTAAATTAAAAAAAAAAGTGTAACCTTAATTAGTTCCATAAGTTACAATAAAAAAAAAGTTATTTTTTTTAGTAATTAGTTTAAAGTCTTCCATAACTTGTCCTCAAGTTATGGAACTTGAAGAGTTTTTTTTTTTCATTAAAACTACTTTAAACTCATAAGTTATGGAAATAATTAGTTTTGAATAGTTTCAAAACTTGCCCTCAACTTTTGGAATTTGAAAAGTTTTCACTTATGAATACTTTAATTCCAAGTTAGCCCTTAGAATTTTAAAAGTTAAAATTCAACCCTTATGACTTATAATATTATAAGTTAATAATATTTATATATATGTATAAGAGTAAAGTCAGTCTTACCGTTAGTAGGCCTCATTCACGAAGTCGGTCTATAAGGGGGGTATAAGGTTACTGCCTATAAAATGGCAGTTTAATGGGTGTCCACTCTCACCCACCGCTTCCTTGACTGGTGGAGGGTCGTTAGCCGAACGGGTAGGACAAGGACTATAATTCTCCTTTCATTAAAAGTATTAATGATAAATACTAAGTAACTAAACTCTTATTAATACCCAATCTTAGTTACTTAGGAAAATGTGAATTTGGTGCTAACCCATGAAATTACACTTTGCACTTTGCTTAAGTCGTTAGTGGAGTGTGTGTGGTTAACCGACACACTAACCTGGACTTAACAAGGTAGGCAAAGGGTAACTTAATATTTATCATAGTATCGATGGAGCGTGTGTGGTTAACCGGCACACTGATTAAGGAGTAAATATTAAGGGTACCAAGTATATTTGCATGGTTATTCACACCTTTTTTTGTGATCCTCGGCATCCCAGTCACAAAACCTGAAGGGCACACTCGAGATTGAAACATGCCTTTGAACAGTTCAATGAATCTCAAAGATCTAGGACTTTCAAATCCAATTAAAACCTAATAAATTATTTCATTTTTCATGGTGGAAATTGGTGAATCGTCATTCACCTACCTTTAAATATTTTATAGCTTGGATTACGGCATCCCTCTTCTAAGTTATAAAATAGTTTGTTGGGTCCTAGCCTTAATATTTCATATTGGGTGTCATATTAAGGACTTTAAATCAACTATCTTGAATATCTCCCAAAAAGATGTCTGGTCTAGACATTTATGATCTTCCCAAATCTCTTGAAACAAGCTTTCCTAAATGAAGATGATGTCCCATGGATATCATACTTCTTTCACCTCCTCCAATTATTCTCCCTAACCCACAAGTTCCTAAAAAGTTTAAGGTCACTCAAGCCCTATTGGCAAGGCAAGGTCTAGGTGTGATCACATCTTAGAGATGTAGTCACATATTGACAAGCCGGGAGAGTTGGGTGTCAAAGTCTTGAGAAAGTTGGTGGCTCAACTACTTTCTAAGTCACATAGTGAGTTCTTTTGGGAATCCTATGAAACAGACTAAGACAAGACCCTTAATGATCTTATCTATTTGCTAAGATCAACTTCCTAAAACGCTATGGACATTGACAATGATGACATTGGATATCCAGTAAAGCATTCTCTTCCCAATGGAAAGGGATTGGCCATAGTCAACCCGGTTGACCAAATGGTAAAGAGAAAGGCGAAGTCTGAGATAGTCCCATTATCAAGGGTCCATAGGTAACTATTGCCAAAGGAAGGGGCATTGGTTACGAAGCTGCCAAATTTACCTAAGGATGTTAAAGTCAATAAGTTTGGCTCTACTTCAGGTAAAGTCCATTGTCTAACTCTATTAAGTACATGCTGATTCTGATCGCGAAGATGGATTTCAATCGCATGGTTCGGTGATCAGAATTTTGGGCTATTACTTAAGAGTTATGATATTTATATTGCTTAGGAATAGATAACAACAAGGTTTTCATATGGATTGTAAGGATAAATTTTTCCGCAAAGTTTTAAAATAAAAGAAAAAGATTTTGATTTTATTTATTTTAAGTATCCTTACAATGGCATTTGTGAAAAGTTGTTGCTTATAAGATTCCATTGATAGCAATAGTGGAAAAATGGATTTGATTCTTTCGGTTGTGGTAGTGTCTAATATTACCAAATAAGGAAAGATTATCATCACCCAAGGTTCAATTGGACCGAAACTTGGAATCATGCAAGTTGTATAGTATGATGAATGAGAGCTTTCAGCTTGGAAAATTAAGACTAATTCCTTATGTGAATAAGGAAAGGACTAAGGGATCGAGTACACATTCTTGTGCAGTGGTCAAGTCCACCACAAAAGATCAAGAAGACTATTCGTCGTGATTTACTTAAGTTCAGTAAATATGGTTATACTTATAAGTTTAAGTATAAGTCTGTAGCATTGGAGAAGTTTCAATGTGAGACAGAACGAATAAGAAGAATCAAAGTATGGCAGAAAGATAAAAGTTTCTCAAATCTGAAAAGATGGGAGAGTACTTTAGTGTCATGTTTATGATCATCTTAATGATTAAGATACCATGTCACAATTGGTCCTCTAAAGTCAAGAAGAGGAGTCATGAATTGTTGAAATGGTTAAATCAAAAAGATGAGTCATACTTCGTTCCAAAACAATTCTTAGAGTCATACTCCAAGATTGTAACTTGAGTGATATATCTTAAAGAGGGTTTGTTAACACTAGTCAAATGTAAGAGTAAAAGGTTATCTACTCTTGTACATTTGAAATTGGTAAGTTGTGATGTTTTGGATAAAACAGAGACCAACTTCGGCCAATTGTGTAAAGTGTTAGTCTTGATAAAGAATCCGCACTATCTCTTGAATATTTGACAAGGGAGTCTTATATGTCAAGAGGACAGTGGGAGTCTTAAAGCTCTTGAAAGTTTCAAGACTTAATCAAGAATAAAACCTAAAGTCCTTCACTAGCACACGACTTGAGGTTTATAACCTATCGTGTTGAAATTTTTGTGCCTATTCAAGTTGGCTTTGCATAGGAGTTCTGAGAGTTCTCAATTGGTTGCACAACTACTTGGAAGCAATGGCAGGCACCTGAGCTGCCAAATGGAAAGAATTTAAGATTGCACAAGTTTAATCAATATGAGTTTGGATTTGTCACTAACCTTGTCTTGTGATTATGGTTTTGACAAATTCACATGGATAAGAACACATACACTATTAAATCTAAGTGTCATAAGGTTTCTCTCCGATTCATGAAAATGATGGTGAGGAAACACTTTCACTAAGTAGATTTAGCTAGATAGCAATTGTGATATTTGCATTCTCAAAGTCGTTAGTGGAGCGTGTGTGGTTTACCGGCGCACTAACATGGACTTGTGAGAAGTGGCAAAGGTCTAAACAATTGAGACTATGATTACGGCATCCCTTTTCATAGTTCTAATATTGTTTAGACACACATGTGAGCTATCTAAGAGAGGTGTATGATTTTGATAAAGTTTTATCAAAACAATCTAGTATCAGAAATCTGAACTTTGGTAAGAAAGTCAGCTGATTTCTGAGTACATGTCAAAGCTAGTGGCAGCATAAGTGTTATGCTAATAATCATCATGTTAGTGGGAGCATGATAATTATGACAAAGGTTGCAAGTTAGCAATGTTAATTATAGAAAACAAAAGTTTCAATTCGTGAGGTTGTAGGGGTTGAAAAAGTTGTTTTGCTATAATTAAGGGAGAGGAAATTATACTTCATTTCAATTCTAAAAAGCTTAGATTGAGATTTTAATCGTATTTAATCAAGGATATATATATATATATATATATATATATATATATATATATATATATATATATATATATATATATATATATATATATATATGATTTTCATGTTGGAATGGCTCAACATAAGGAAATTCTATATATGGGTCCATTATTTGCGTTCTAAAATTCGATTATGATTATGGCATCCCTTTTCATAATCTGAATTTTGAGAACTTGGCAAATTGAAATGGAAATATTATCGAAAAAGACTGGTTTAGTCTTTATGTGAGACATCATGAATCGTGTCCCATATGCTTCGGATATAGGATCGATTACATGTGTTATATTCATCCTTTCTAAAATTTTCCAAATGCCTGTGGCATTATGAAGGGAAAAGGTCTAGAATTGGATATGACTAAAATGATTAAGCAATTGTCGAGGACAATCTAAGGTTTACCAAAGATTGCTTGCTCAAGGACAGTTGGAAGTATAATGTTAATTTAGGAAGGACCATATTGACATAATCTGTAAGGAGGCAACTCTTGTTCAGAAGTGATAGTCAAAATGGAATATGGAAATGTTTCAAAGTTAGAAATTATTCAATCTGTGTAAGATTAGGAAACTTAATGAAAGAAGGATGTTTCCAAGGAGCTGATCTCCTTTGGAATGCTCTATAATGATTATTGTCAAGTCTTTCTGACTTTGTACATAATCATTAAGAGGATCAATGCATATAAGTTTAGAATCTAACAGATTGCAGTAAATGGCATGAATTTGGAATTCTTGCATTTGCAGTAAGGATTTGGGACTGTGAAAAGAGGATCATTGGAGTGATGTTCAATTGATCTATTTTACAAAGTAAAGATCATAGACAAACATAGTATGCATACTTGGTGTATGGCATGACTAGTGTTTAGAAAACATAGTGTACATGCTTGGAGCATGGGACAACTATTCTTTTAAATTCAAGTATAAAGTTGATAAAACCGAAACAATGAATAATGAGTAATCAGTATGGTGATAAATAAAAGTGTTTATTTATATTCATAGGGTTTGATACCATATTTGATTCATTTATTCTTGTGTTTCACTTTGCATGTTTTGACTTCCAGAATAACTAAGTCGCTCTTCCTGAATGATTAAGTTATTCAAACCATCCACAGTCGGTCATATGTTGGAAGTAGATATGAATCAAGACTGTCATGGGTTGGTTTGTAGAGGTCCAAGTTGGTGGACAAAGTGGTGCTACAACACTCATGAGTGCTCATAAGTTCTGAGTATTGGATTCAACCCGCGCTCATTTGAATCACTTCATGGATTTTATCACGAGTGATCATGAGACGATAATATCTTATATTCTTCAAACCTAGAGATATGAGTTGTTACTATGAGTTGGTTATACATTGATTGCACGAAAACGCATTGGTAACTCGATGTTATAAAACGTGCCTTTGTGTATGATTCAAAAAGTAGTAGAACAAGCCATATGAGTCGAAGTTTATCCATTCCTTTTACCTTCGGGATAAAAGCGATATCTGTGGGCCCCTCGATGATTTAAAGATGATACATGTGAGTGCTTGGCCAAGCCAGGACTGATTTGATTTGTTCAATCAGTCAGTCATCATGAATCGAAAATTGGGAAACAACAAATGGACAGAGAGAATGATTGATAATCCATGTCTCAGTCCATATGATATCTATTCCTTTTACCCTCAAAGGGTAAAATCCATTCCCTTTGAGGGTAAAACCGAAACATGTGAGCTACGATTGTTGTTTCCCGATTTCCGATTTCCGATTCATGATGACTGACTGATTGTCAATCATTCTCTCTGTACAAGTGTATGAGTCGAAGTTTATCCATTCCCTTTGAGGGTAAAAGGAATAGATATCATATGGACTGAGACATGGATTATCAATCATTCCCTCTGTCCATTTGTTGTTTCCTGATTTCCGATTCATGATGACTGACTGATTGAACAAATCAAATCAGTCCTGGCTTGGCCAAGCACTCACATGTATCATCTTTAAATCATCGAGGGGCCCACAGATATCGCTTTTATCCCGAAGGTAAAAGTAATGGATAAACTTCGACTCATATGGCTTGTTCTACTACTTGTTGAATCATACACAAAGGCACGTTTTATAACATCGAGTTACCAATGCGTTTACGTGCAATCAATGTATAACCAACCCATAGTCAACAACTCATATCTCTAGGTTTGAAGAATATAAGATATTATCGTCTCATGATTCACTCGTGATAAAATCCATGAAGTGATTCAAATGAGCGTGGGTTGAATCCAATACTCAGAACTTATGAGCACTCATGAATGTTGTAGCAACCACTGCTATGTGTAATGCACATTAGACAAATCATACAAGCCAAATTCATGACAGTCTTGATTCATATCTACTTCCAACATATGACCGACTGTGGATTGTTTAAATAACTTAGTCATTCGGGAAGAATGACCTAGTTATTCTGGAAGTCAAAACACGCAAAGTGAAACACAAGAATAATACTAATCCTATATGGCCCCAACACTTTGAGTGTAAATAAAAAACATCTTTTATCTAAGCACCATATTGATTACTTATTATTCATGTTTCGATTAATCAACTTAATACTTGAATTGAAACAATAGTCATGCCATGCTCCAAGCATGCACACTATGTTCGTCCAAACAATAGTTATGCCATACTCCAAGTATGCACACTATGTTTACATGTGGTCCTCTCTTTGTGAAACAGATCGATTGACAATATTTCAATGATGCTTATTTCACAATCCCAATCCTCTTGTCATTTATTGTAATATGTTAGATTCTAAACTTATATGCAATGACCCTCTTGTAATGAATATGCACACAAGTCACAAAGACTTGGCAACAAAATTACAAAGAATTCCAATGGAGATCAATTCCATGGAAACGAAGTCTCAAATTCAAAGTGCATTCCTTTAAACATCCTTCTTGCATTAAGTTCTCTAATCTTACACATATTCAAAGAATAACTTCCACCTATGGAAACAATTCCACATTCCCATTTCAACCATCACTTTTGAACAAGAGTTGCCTCTTTTCAAAATATGTCAATATGGTCCTTACTCTATACTTCCAATTGTCCATGAGCAACCAACCTTTGGAAAACCTCAAATTGTTCTCGACAATTGCTTAATCATTTTAGTCATATCCAGTTCTAATCCTTTTTCCCTTCTTAATGCCCTAAGCATTAGGAAAATTTAGAAAGGATAACTATTATAGCTCATGAAATCGATCCTATACCCGAAGCATATGGGACATGATTCATGCTATAAATTTTTTTATTTGCCATGTTCTCACAATTCGAACTATGAAGAGGGATGCCGTAATCATAAACGAATTTTGAGAACGCAACATATATAGTATTTCCTTATGTTGAACCATTCCAACATAACATTCATTTATATTCTTGACTAAAGTAGATTAAAATCTCAATCTAAGCTTGTAGAATTGGAATGAAGTATAAAAATCCTCTCCCTTAATTATAGAAAAACAACTTTTTCAAGGCGAATTGAAACTTTTGTTTTCTATAACTAATATTGCTGACTTGCAACACTTAACATAATAATCATGCTCCCACTAGCATAATGATTATTATCTTACTAGCATAACACTTATGCTCCCACTAGCTTTGATATGTATCCAGAGATCAGCTGGAATTATAGAAATCAATACTTTATTGACTTTCTTACCAAAGTTCAGATTTCTCATACGCAATTGCTTTGATAATACTTTATCAAAATCATATACCTTTCCTTAGATAGCTCACTTGTGTGTCTAAACAATTAGGAAGAGGGATGCTGTAATCATAACTTTTAGACCTTTTGTCATTCTCACAATTGCTATCTACTTAAAATATGCTTAGTGAAAGAGTTTCCTTACCATCATTTTCATGAATTGGAGAGAAACCTTATGACACTTAGATTTTATGGTGTATGTGTTCCTATCCATGTGAATCTGTCATAACCATAATCACAAGACAAGGTTAGTGGTAAATCCAAACACATATGGACTGAACTTGTTCAATCTTAATTTCTTGCCACCCGGCAGCACAAGGGCCTACCATTGCTTCCAGGTTGTTATGCAAACAATTGAGAAGTCATAGAACTCACAAGCATAGTCAACTTTTAACTGGAATAGACACAGAAATAAGAATATGTCAACACGATAGGTTACAAACCTCAAGTCGTAGGCTAGTGATTAACAAATATCTTGATTAGTTCTTGAACCTATCTTAAGATCTTTTAGACTCCCACTGTCCTCTTGACATATAAGACTCTCTTGCCAAATATTCAAGAGATAGTGCAGATTCTTTTACAAACACTTCACACAATTGGCCTTAGTTGGTCTTTGTTTTATCCAAAGCATCACAACTTACCAATTTCAAATGCACAAGAGTAAGAAAACATTTTACTCTACATTTGACAAGTGTTTTAAACCTTTCTTAATATTATGTCACTCAAGGCTCAATCTTGGAGTATGACTCTAAGATTTTATTTTGGAACGAAGTATGATTTATCCTTTGATTTAACCATTTCCACAATTCACGATTCCTCTCCTTAGCCACCAAATGCACTAAGGTGTCCTTAGAGGATCAATTGTGATATGGTTCCATAATCACTAAGATAATCATAAAACAAGATACACAAGTACTCTCCCATCTCTTCAGATTGGAGAAACTTTTATCTTTCTGCCTTATTTGATTCTTCTTATTCAACCTGTGTGGTGGACCTGACTAGTACACAACCTAATGTACCCGATCCTTTAGTCCTTCGCTTGACTCACATGCGAATATGATCAAGGAATTAGTCTTAATTTACCAAAGATGAAAAATCTCATTCATCACACAATACAACTTGCATGATTCCAAATTTCTATCCAACTGAAACCTTGGGTGATGAGAATTTTTCCTTATTTGATAAATTATGACACTACCACAAACGAAATAATCAAATTCATTTTCCAATATTGCTTATCAATGGAAACATATAAACAACAATTTTTCACAAATGCCTTTGTAAGGATACTTAAAATAAATAAAATCAAAAATTTTCTTTTATTTTAAAAACTTGCGGAAAAACTTATCCTTACAATGCAAATTCATATGAAAACTTTGTTGTTATCTATTCCTAAGCAATATCTCATAACTCTTATGCAGTGGCTCAAAATTCTGGTCATCGAACCATGCGATCAGAATCAGCACACCTTTTCTTTAAGCTTCCTTTGATTCTTCAAAAACATCAAAATGTAATTACATTACATCATGTATTAAGAATCTCCAAAGGAGACTTAATAGAGCTAGATAACGGACTTTACCTGAAGTAGAGTCAAACTTTTAACTTTACCATCCTTATAAGGTTTCAGGTAAATTCGGCAGCTTCGCAACCAATGCCCATTTCCTTTGGCAATAGGCACATATGGACTCTTTGGTAATGGTACATGGGACTATCTCAGACTTAGCCTTTCTCTTTACCATTTGGTCAACCGAGTTGACTATGGCCGATCCCTTTCCATTGGGAAGAGAAAGTTTTTCTGGATTTCCAATGTTACTATTGTCAATGTCCATGAAGTTTTGGGAAGTCGATCTTCTAATCAAATTTGCTTTACCAGTGTTCCAAATCATTGCTGATTTAGCAACACCAAGCAAATAGATAAGATCATTAAAGGGTCATGTCACGATCTGTTATCAGGGAGTGACTGAAGAACCAAGTCAACAGCCAGCTACCTCGAGACTTCGACACCCGAATCTCCCGGCTTGTCAATATGTGACTTAATCTCCAAGACCTAAGCACATATAGACTTTGTTTTCCAATAGGGATTGAGTGACTTAGAACTTATCAAGTCTTGAAACTTGTGGGATAAGGAGATTTATTGGAGGAGGTGGAGGAAGTGAAGTATGATTTTCAGTCCCACTAATGCTCAATAAAGGGATTGATCTTTTACCTTGATTGCCATTTGGGATATCATCTTCATTAGGATAGCTTGTTCCTAAAGATTTGGGAAGACCATAGTTGTCTGAAGGAGACATCTATAAGGGAGAAATTCAAGTTAGTTGATTTATAGTCCTTAATATAACACCTAATATGAAATATTAAGGCTAGGACCCAACAACCTATTTATAACTGGAAGAGGGATGCCGTAATCCAAATTATAAAATAGTTGAAGGTAGGTAAATGACGATTTACCAATTTCCACCATAAAAAACGAAATATAATTAAGTTTTAATTGGATTTGAAACTCCTAGATCTTTTGAGATACATTGAACTTTCAATGGCATGTTTGAATCTCGATTGTGCCCTCTCAAGTTTGTGACTGGGATGTCGAGGATCACAAACAAGATGTGAATAACCATGCAAGTTGACTTGGTACCCTTAAC
The DNA here is from genome assembly GCF_052849685.1 of Lactuca virosa. Lineage (NCBI taxonomy): Eukaryota > Viridiplantae > Streptophyta > Magnoliopsida > Asterales > Asteraceae > Lactuca > Lactuca virosa. The sequence goes on along the minus strand of NC_136426.1, from coordinate 298,910,335 downwards.
TTTATCACCTAATCGATGTGTCGGTTAACCACACACGCTCCACCGATCTATAATAAAGTCAAGTTACCCTTTGCCCCTCTTACTAGTCCTTATTAGTGTGTCGGTTAACCACACACGCTCCACTAATCGACTTGGTAAGGTACAAAGTGTAATTTCATGGGTTAGCACCTATTTCACATTTTCCTAAGTAACTAAGATTGGGAATTTATAAGTGTTTAGTTACTTAGTATTTTTCATTATACTTTTAATGAAGGGAGAATTATAGTCCTTTCCTACCCGTTCGGCTAACGACCCTCCACCAGTCAAGGAAGCGGTGGGTGAGAGTGGACACCCATTAAACTGCCATTTTATAGGCAGTAACCTTATACCCCCCTTATAGACCGGCTTCGTGAATGAGGCCTACTAATGGTAAGATTGACTTTATCTTATACATATCTATATAATTAAAATTATAATAATAGTATAAGGGTGTATTTTAAACATTTAAAATACTTGGTGGTTTAATCTATTAATTAAACTATACGCTTAATTTAATTAAACTTAAACCATGTCTTTATGGAGTTATTAACTCTTTTAATTAAACACTTTAATTAATTTAATGAAGTCCATAAAGTTTGAATTTTAGCTTTTAAAATTCTAAGGGTTCAATTTGGAATTAAAGTATACATGAAGAGTAACTTTACAAATTCCAAAACTTGAGGGCAAGTTTGAAACTATTCAAGACTTTTCATTTCATAACTTATGAGTTTTATGTACATTAAAAATGAAGACTCTTCAATTTTATGTAACTCCTTATCTTTTAATGACATCTATTAAAGAAGTGACTCTTTAACATCCATAACTTGAGGACCAGTTATGGAGTCATAATACTATTTAATGAAAAAGACTCTTCACTTTTATGTAACCTATGACACTTTTATGAGTTTTAAGATTCATAAATATGACTTTTCATATAACTTGAAGACAAGTTACAAAAACATATTTTATGAACTAACTCTAGATTAATTTGGATCAAAAACAACTAAAACAAAATTTTTTTCATTAATCTAAACTAACTCATAAATCAAGGAAACATAAAAAACTTTTGGTAATCCATAATTTGAGGACAAGTTGTGGACTCCTTACAATTTCATTGAGATCAAGAATTATACTAACAAACAATTTGCACATAATTCCTATGATCTACCAAAACTCATAAGCATGAACATTCATAATCAACAATTTTCAAGAATTACATAAACATATATAAACTTGAAACTTCGATTATAGCATTGAAATTGGTTTAACATAATCATTACCACATTAAAAACAGGTTTTATAAGACCAAAACAATCAAAGGTAATGATTCTAGACCAATTCCAACACCAAAACTCGAAGATATGCTGTTTGGGGGTCCAACTCGTCGAGTGCATGAACCAACTCGGCGAGTTGGATGCATTTTGTCTTGGACTCGTCGAGTCCCTTAATGGACTCGTCGAGTCCCCTGTTTAGACAGCACAAAACTTTGATTTTTAAGCAGTTTGCATCAAGTATAAGTGAAAACAAGCCTAGGCTCTGATACCACTGTTGGGTTTTGAGCATTCTAACACTCCTATGGTGTACATGCAACCCTAAATACCTTGGATCTATGTTTTCTCTATTATACATGCAAATATCAATTTTCCAAGGTATTGTTCTAACTAGCATAATATAAAGTACACATAATATAAATTCTAGTAGAGTTACATACCTCTTGTTTGGTGCTTGATTCCATGGAGCTCAAGACCCTAGTGCCCCAAGTGTGACACTTCAAATGGCTCACACAACATCATATGCACTTGGAATAACTTAAAGAGAAATCATCACTTCATGAAATCGGCTTGCCCTCCTCATGCATACATGGTGGCCGATTTTGCACAAAATAAGATGCTTATATAGTTGTTACAATTGGGGTAAACCCTAATTGTCATGGATTTCCATTTCCATGGGTTCAAATACACCATGGAGCATCCATGGAGTATCCTATGGGTTTTAGCCCAACTTGATAATACATGGAGTCTTAGCCCACTATACAAGTATGGATGATTTACACAATCAACCCATATATTTAATTAGTCTTCTTTTGATCACTTAATTAATTCTAGATTAATTCTTGATCAATACTAATTAAATAATCTTATTAATATATTAGAACTTATAATATATTAATAAACCTTAAGTGTTATTTCTCTCATTTTAGTCTATCCAAATGCATGATGCCATGCAACCCAAATGGACCATGTCGGGTCGGGTCAAGTGTATACCAATTATAGTTATGGACTTAGACACTAATCCAACATTGAGAACTTACAGAACTCACAAGCATAGTCAACTTAAACTGGAATGGGCACAGAAACAGAAATATGTCAACACAATGGGTTACAAACCTCAAGTTGTGTGCTAGCGATTAACAATACTCTTGATTAGTTCTTAAAACTTTCTCAAGATCTTTTAAGACTCCCACTGACCTCTTGACATATAAGATTCTCTTGTCAAGAACCATTCCTTGACAAAACAAATATTCAATAGTTAGTGCAGATTCTTATCAAGTTAAACACTTCATACAATTGGTCTTAGTTGGTCTTTGTTTTATCCAAAACATCACAACTAACCAACTTCAAATGTACAAGAATAGGAAACATCTTACTCTACATTTGACAAGTGTTATAAACTTTTTAAAGATTATGTCACTCAAGTTACAATCTTAGAGTATAACTCTAAGACTTGATTTTTCGAACAAAGTATGATTTATCTTTTTATTTAACCATTTCAACTATTCATGATTCCTCTCCTTAGCTAAACAAATGCATTAAGGTGTCTTTAGAGGATCAATTGTGATATGGTTTTATAATCACTAAGATAATCATAAAACAAGATACTCAAGTACTCTCTCATCTCTTCAGATTGGAGAAACTTTTATCTTTCTGCCTAAGTTGATTATTCTTATCCGTCCTGCCATACAATGAAACATTTCCGATGTTTCAGAATTACACTTCAACTTGTAAGTATAACCATATTTACTAAACTTTAGTAAATCATGACGAATAATCTTATCGACCTTTGTGGTGGACCTGAACAGCGCACAACCTAGTGTACCCAATCCTTCAGTCCTTCACTTGACTCACACATACATGTGAACAAGGAATTAGTCTTAATTTCCCAAAAATGAAAAATTCTCACTCATCATGCAATACAACTTGCATGATTCCAAGTTTCTATCCAACTGAAACTTGGGTGATGAGAATCTTTCCTTATTTGGCAAATTATGACACTACCACAAATGAAAGAATCAAATCCATTTTCCAATATTGCTTATCAATGGAAACATATAAACAACAATTTTTTTTCCACAAATACCATTGTAAGGATACTTAAAATAAATAAAATCAAAACCTTTTCTTTTATTTTAAAACTTGCGGAAAATTCTTATCCTTACAACGCAAATACATATGAAAAACATGTTGTTGTCTATTACTAAGCAATATATCATAACTCTTAAGTAGCAGCTCAAAATTCTGATCACCGAACCTTACGATCGAAATCCATCTTCACGATCAGAATCAGCATACTCTTTCTTTAGGTTTCCTTTGGTTCTTCCAAAACATCAAAATGTAATTTACATTACATCATGTATTAAGAATCTCCAAAAGAGACTCCATAGAGTTAGATAATGGACTTTACCTGAAGCAAAGTCAAACTTTTTGACTTTTACCATCCTTATGAACTTTTCAGGTGAATTCGGCAGCTTCGCAACCAATGTCCCTTCCTTTGGCAAAAGAAACATATGGACCTTTTGGAAATGGTAAACTTGATTGTCTCAGAGTTAGCTTTTCTCTTTACCATTGGTCAAATGACTTGACCATGGCCAATCCCTTTCTATTGGGAAGAGAAAGCTTTTCTGGACTTCTAATGTCATCATTATCAATGTTCAAATAGGTTTGGGAAGTAGATCTTCCAATCTAATTTGCTTTACCAATGCTCCAAATCATTGTTGATTTAGCAGCATCAAGCAAATAGGTAAGATCACTAAGGGTCATGTCATCATCTGTCATCAGGGAGTGACTGAAGAACCAAGTCAACAGCCAGCTACCTCGAGACTTCGACATCCGACTCTCCCGTCTTGCCAATAGGGATTGAGTGACTTAGAACTTTCAAGTCTTGAACTTGTGGGTTAGGGAAAATAATTGGAGGAGGTGGAGGAAGTGAAATATGATTCCAGTCCTATTAATGCACAACAAAGGGATTAATCTTTCACCTTGATTGCCATGTGGGATATCATCTTTATTAGGAAAGCTTGTTCCTAAAGATTTGGGAAGACCATAGCTGTCTAAACTAGACATTTATAATGGGAGAAATTCAAGTCAGTTGATCTAACGTCCTTAATATGACACCCAATATGAAATATTAAGGCTAGGACCCAACAAACTATTTATAACTGGAAGAGGGATGCCGTAATCCAAGATATAAAATATTTGAAGGTAGGTAAATGACGATTTACCAATTTCCACCATGAAAACGAAATATAATTAAGTTTTAATTGGATTTGAAACTCCTAGATCTTTTGAGATACATTGAACTTTCAATGGCAAGTTTGAATCTCGATTGTGCCCTCTCAAGTTTGTGACTGGGATGCTGAGGATCACAAACAAGGTGTGAATAACCATGCAAATTAACTTGGTACCCTTAACTTTATCACCTAATTGATGTGTCGGTTAACCACACGCGCTCCACCAATCTATGATAAACATTAAGTTACCCTTTGCCACACATTGTCAGTCCCATGTTAGTGTGTCGGTTAACCACACACGCTCCACTAACGACTTAACAAAGGTGCAAAGTGCAATTTCATGGGTTAGCACCATTTCACATTTTCCTAAGTAACTAAGATTGGGAATTAATAAGTGTTTAGTTACTTAGTTTGTATCATTATACTTTTAATGAAGGGAGAATTAGAGTCCTATCCTACCGGTTCGGCTAACGACCCTCCACCAGTCAAGGAAGTGGTGGGTGAGAGCGGACACCCATTAAACTGCCATTTTATAGGCAGTAACCTTATACCCCCTTATACACCGGCTTCGTGAATGAGGCCTACTAACGGTAAGACTGACTTATTCTTATACATATCTATATAATTAAACTTTTAATATAATAATGGTATAAGGGTTGAATTTTAAACTTTTAAAATTTTAGGGTTTGATTTGGAATTAAAGTGTACATAAGGGGTAAACTTTACAAATTCCAAAACTTGAGGGCAAGTATTGAAACTATTCAAAAATCTTGGATTTTCATAACTTATGAGTTTAATTAAAGTTTTAAAAACTTTAATGAAGAGACTCTTGAACATCCATAACTTGAGGACAAGTTATGAAGTCCATAAAACTATTTATGAGAAAAAGACTCTTCATTTTGTAACCTATGGCACTTTTATGAGTTTTAAGATTCATAAATGTGACTTTTTATATAACTTGAGGACAAGTTACAAAAACACATTTTATGAACTACTTTTAGATCAATTTGGATTGAAAACAACTAACACATAATTTTTACATTAATCTAAATTAACTCATAAAACAAGGTGACACAAAAAACTTGGTAATCCATAACTTGAGGACAAGTTATGGAGTTCATACAATGTCATTAAGATCAAGAATTACACTAACAAACAATTTGCACATAATTCCTATGATCTACCAAAACTCATAAGCATGAACAATCCATATCAACAATTTTCAAGAATCGTATAAACATATATAAACCTTGAAACTTTGATAATAACTTTGAAATTGGTTTACCATAATCATTACCACATTAAAAACGGGTTTTATAAGTCCAAAACAGTTTAAGGTAATGATTCTAGACCAATTCCAGCCTTAAAAGTCGAAAATATGTTGTCAGGGGCTTCTACTCGTCGAGTGTATGAACCTACTCGACGAGTAGGATGAGTTTCTTCATGGAATCGGCGAGTCCATCAGTGTACTAAGCGAGTCCAGTGCCCAGGAAGCCAGAATTTTTGATTTTTAAGCTATTTCAGCGTGTATAACTTGAAAACAAGCCTAGGCTCTGATACCACTGTTGGGTTTTGAGCATTCTAAGACTCCTATGGTGTACATGCAACCCTAAATACCTTGGATCTATGTTTTCTCTATTATACATGCAAACTTGAAGTTTACAAGGTATTACCCTAACTAGCATACAATCATAAGTACTAGTATAACAAAACTAGATAGAATACATACCTTTTTAATGTAGCTTGATTCCATGGAGCTCAAGAGCCTAGTGCCCCAAGTGTGACACCTCAAATGGTCCACACAACATCAAAACAACTTGGAATAACCATGAGAATAGACACTTCACTTTAGAAATCGGCTTGCCCTCTTGTGTATGCACTAGTGCCGATTTCACCAACTAATGGGGTCTTTATATAGTATGCACATTAGGGTTACACCATGTACCCCATGACTTTACCCATTCCTTATGCTCCATGGGTTTTAACCTCCATGGAGTATCCATGGGTCACCACATGGGTTAAACCCAACATAGGAATCATGGATCATAAGCCCATATATATAAGAATGAAAGATTTACACAATCAATCCCCATATATTTAATTAGTCTCTTTTGATCACTAAATTAATTCCAAATTAATTCTTGATCAATACTAATTAAATAATATGATTTCATATTAATATTATTAGAACTTATAATATATTAATATGTTACAAATATCCTCTTCTCACAAAAGGTCTACCCAAATGTTCCGATGCCATGCAACCCAAATGGACCCGGCCGGGTCGGGTCAAGTATATACCAATAATAGTTATGGACTTAGACATTAATCCAACAGCCATTTCTACGGTGAATATTTCGTTGAGTGATTGTGGTTTTTGGTTGAGTATGTGTTTAAATTTGTGGCTTACGAAACTTCTCTCCACACCACTATTGAAGAGTGTGCATGAATATGAGTTATTGAGAACGAACGTACCGGTAACCACCGTGGGATCCTTCAGGGATTCCTCGTGCGCTAATGTCAGAACTCTTCCTGTACCCCCAATATTCCTGTTATTGGCTTTTAGGCATTCCCTCCTGAAGTGCCACGTTTGCCCGCACCCGTAGCATGTTCGGCTTACTCCGGTAGTTGTGGTTGGGACTGTCTGTTGGGCTGGCTCCTTACAGAAACGGACAGTGTGTCATTTCTTGTTGCAGTTAGTGCAATGCATTTCTCGACAAGCTCCAACATGATGGAAGTTGCACTTGTTACATTTGGGTAGGGTTCCAGCATATTTCTTTGCTGGTGCTGGGGCGGCCGGGACAGTGACAGCGTGGGCTGCCACTATTTGTTGTTTCTTGGTGGGCTCGTGCGTTGATTTTCCCTTCTTCTTATTCTAGGTTCTTCTCTTGTTGTCACTCCCTTTTGCTTGTTCAGGGATGGGCGTCATAAAGCCCTGTCAGACTCTATGATCTTCAAGCATTCGTGCCAGGCGTTAGGCACTATCAAAGGTAGAGGGGTTTGCATATACTACGTTTCCTTGAATCTGGGGGGATAGTCCCCAGAGGTAACGTTCCACCTTTTTTCTTTCTGGGGTGACCATCCCGGGACAAAGCACTGCCAAGTCACTGAACCTTGTGGTGTATGTTGTTATATCGGAACCTTCCATTGTGAGGTTCCATAGTTCTTGCTCCAAATTTTGTATTTCGCCCCTTGGGAAATACTCTGCTAGCATCATGATTTTTAGGTCCTCCCAGCTCAAAGCATTGGCTACGTGGAGTGTTAATGATTTGACCTGGCCGTTCCATAAAGAGAGAGCCCCGTCGGTGAATGTGCAGGCTACGAAATTGACTTTACTCTCTTCCGTACAGGCACATATTTCAAATACTGACTCAGTCTTCTCGAACCACCTCGTCAGGGCGATGACACCTCCTTCACTGTAGAATGCTTTGGGTTTGCAGTTCGAGAAATCCTTATAGGAGCATCCTCTTGGTAGACCATGGTTGTCGCCTTGGTTAGAACTATTAGTACCAATTCCAGCCCCAGTGGCACCGTTGGAGCTAATATGTGCTATGGCAGCGGTTACAGCAGCTGTCACAACAGCTTGAAAGACAGCAGTATCCATCGGTGGGGGTGGTGGCTGTGGTGGTGTCGGTGTTGCTGTTGTGTTGTTGAAACGTCCGTTGGATTTGCGTGGAGGCATTTTTCTGCTATAAAGTTTAAAGATGAAACGATGATGAGTTTACAGTTGTGGTTACAAGTCTGGTGCTAACGGACTAGATTATTTTAGATCTATGTGTTTTATGTTCCGACTTTAATGTATTTTGTAAGTGATATATGATGGAAATCTATCATGGTTAATTTAAACGATTTCAATCAATTTATGAAATTAATAGTGACACTTTAATGAAATAAAGTGCATGTCAATTTCATTGATATATTTTAGCACATAATAATGGGAAAATTTTGCCTTTTAAGCAGGCCTACAATACAACAATGTAATGAAAATTTTGATGGGTTTTGAGCATTCTAACACTTCCTAAGTGTACATGCAACCCTAATAACCTTGGATCTATGTTAGTCTAATAATCATGCAAAGTTGAATTCCAAGGTTATATTCCAATCTAGCATACATGGGGAACATTTTTAACTTGAATGAAAGATAGAATAACTTACCTTGTTGTTTATTATGATCCTTGAAACCTTGTGAGCCTAGCACCCCAAGTGTGATGCCTCAAATGCTTCACACAACACCAAATGCAAAGGAGTAAACTTTGAGAGAATCTTACACTTGCAAAATCGGCTCTAGCCCTCTTGTTTCTTAGTGTAGCCGATTTTGGTGGAGAATGGGTTTCTTATATAGTGTTGACACATCTAGGGTTACACCATGTAAACCCTAATGTGTCATGACTCTTCATTTCCATGACCCATGGGTTTGTAACTCCCATGGAGCATCCATGGAGCATCCTATGGGTGGAACCCAACTTGATAATCCATGGAGCCTCTTAGCCCACTATATAAGATATGGAAGATTTACATAATCTACCCATATATTTAATTAGTTATCTTTTGATCACTTAATTAATTCTAAATTAATTCTTGATCAAACTAATTAAATAATATTATTAATATATTAGAACTTATAATATATTAATAAACCATAAGTGTTATTTCTCTCATTTTAGTTTATCCAATTGCATGGTGCCATGAAACCCAAATGGACCATGTCGGGTCGGGTCAAGTACATACCAGAAATAGTTATGGACTTAGACACCTTATCCAACAGTCTCCCACTTGGATAAGTCTAATAACTATAACTGCAATACTTCAGGAACCTATCGCCAATCGTAGCTCTTTCAAGGTCTCTCGGAACTGAGAAGATGATGATATGCCATTTAAGATAAGTGATCATATAATCCTCTGTTCTAGATATCAGCCGGATAAATACATGGAACAATGTCTTACTTATTGTCCAGCAGTTTGTTTCCCGATTTCCGATTTGTTTGACAAAGAACTTAATTGAACACATCAACTTAGTTCTGACCGGGCCCGGTACATAGGTCAAAACAAAATCATCGAGGGGCCCAGATATCAGCTTCTAATCCAAGAAGGAACAGATAAACTTCGACTCATATGTTTATTCTACCACTCATTGAATTATACACAAAAGCACGTTTTATAACATCGAGTTGCCAACGCGTTAACGTACAATCAATGCATAACCAACTCATAAGTAACAAATCATATCTCTAGGTTTGAAGACTTATATGATATTACCGTCTCACAATAACTCGAGATAAATTCCATGAAGTGATTCCAGTGAGCATGGGTTGAGTCCAATGCTCAGAACTTATGAGCACTCATGAGTGTTGTAGCCATGACCAACAACTTAGACCTCTGCAACCAATCATGACAGTCTTGATTCATACCTACTTCCGACATATGACCGACTGTGGAGGTTCGAATAATATGATATACCAAACATAATTATTCTGGAAGTCAAAACATACAAAAGAAATATAGTAAACGATCGACAAGAGATAGCAACACTTTACTCATAAATAAAACACCTTTTATTCATCATCTAATGTCAATTACACTTTACAAATTTCAAGGTTATCTAACTACTAAATCTAATATCATCCTTCAGCCCTATGCTCCGAGCATGCTGGAGATGCTTAACCCGAGTCAGTCCCTTCATGAGGGGATCTGCTGGATTCTCATCTGATGATACCCTCTTTGCCACGAGGAGTCCTTCTTCTATTCGATGTCTGATGAAATGGTATTTTCTGTCGATGTGTCTGGATCTCCCGTGATCCCTTGGTTCCTTGGCTAAGGCAACTGCACTTTCACTATCACATAAAATTTCCATTGGCTCTTTAATAGCTGGTACAACTCCAAGGTCTCCAATGAAGTTCTTCAGCCATATCGCCTCCTTTGCTGCCTCGCTAGCTGCTATATACTCTGATTCGCAAGTTGAATCAGCCATTGTCTCTTGCTTGGAACACTTCCAAGAAATTGCTCCTCCATTTAAGGTAAAGACCCAGCCTGACTGAGAGCGGAAATTATCCCTATCAGTCTGAAAGCTAGCATCACTATACCCTACAACTCTCAAGTCTTCACTCCCACCGAGGGTAAGGACCCAGTCCTTAGTCCTCCATAGGTACTTGAGGATATTCTTTACCGCAGTCCAGTGTGCCTTGCCAGGGTTCCCCTGATACCTGCTAACCATGCTCAAAGCAAAGGCTACATCAGGTCGAGTACACATCATAGCATACATGATCGATCCTACAGCCGAAGCATAAGGTATTCGACTCATTTCTGCTATCTCAGCCTCAGTACTAGGGCTTTGTGTCTTACTGAATCTGGCATTACTCTGGATGGGTAACTCTCCTTTCTTGGAGTCCTGCATGCCGAATCTCTTCAACACCTTATCCAAGTAAGTACTCTGACTAAGTCCAATTAGTCTTTTACTCCGGTGTCTCAAGATCCTTATCCCTAGAATATAGGAAGCTTCTCCTAGGTCCTTCATAGAGAAACACTTCCCAAGCCACGACTTAACTTCCTGCAGAGTTGGGATATCATTTCCTATGAGTAGTATGTCATCCACATACAATACCAAAAAGCTAACTATACTCCCACTAGCCTTGACATATACACAAGATTCTTCTTCACTCCTAGAAAAGCCAAATTCCTTGAATTTCTCATCAAAGCAAAGATTCCATCTGCGAGGTGCTTGCTTTAACCCATAAATGGATTTCTCAAGCTTACACGTCTATTAGCATACTCTGTGTTGACAAAACCCTCTGGCTGACTCATGTAAACATCCTCAGCCAACTTTCCATTAAGGAAAGCGGTTTTGACATCCATTTGCCATATTTCATAGTCATGAAATGCGGCTATGGCTAACAGAACCCTAATAGACTTAATCTTGGCCACTGGAGAAAAGGTTTCATCATAATCAACTCCCGGAGTTTGTGAGAAACCCTTTGCAACCAGTCGTGCCTTATAAGTGTGTACATTACCATCCATGTCGGTCTTCTTCTTGAAGATCCATTTGCACCCTACAGTCTTACGACCTGGTACATTCTCAACCAAGTTCCAAACTTGATTGTCATACATGGACTGTATCTCGCTGTCCATTGCCTCTTTCCACTTGGCTGACTCAGGGCCTGCCATGGCTTCCGCGTAACTGTTAGGTTCATCTAGACCTATCAGTGTCTCATCACTGATAAGTGTATCACCTTCCGTTGTAATATGGAATCCATAGTAATGCTCGGGTGCATTCCTAACCCTTGTGGAACGCCTCAGAGGTACAGACTTGTCAATTGGCTCAACAGAAGTTTCCTCCTCAAGTTGAGTGCTAGGGTTTGAAGTTCCTTCACCACTTGACTCTTGAATTTCTTCAAGGTCAACTTGCCTCCCACTGTCTCCTTGGCTTATGAACTCTCTCTCTCGAAAGAAAGCCCTCCTAGCTACAAAGACCACATTCTCACTAGGTCTGTAGAAGAGGTAACCAAAGGATTTATGTGGGTAGCCGATGAAAATACACCTCTCACTTCGAGGTTCGAGCTTATCATGAGTCTCGCGTCTCACGAAAGCCTCGCAACCCCAAATCTTAATGTGGTCTAGTTTGGGTACTTTACCAGTCCACATCTCATGAGGAGTTTTGGCAACTTTCTTTGTGGGAACTAGATTAAGGATATGGGCGGCAGTCTCTAAGGCATACCCCCAAAATGAGATTGGTAGCGAAGCTCGACTCATCATGGAACGAACCATATCCAACAAGGTTCGATTACGCCTCTCAGCTACACCATTCAGCTGCGGTGTCCTGGGAGGTGTCAATTGTGAGACAATCCCACATTCCCTAAGATAGTCGAGGAACTCTGAACTAAGATACTCACCACCTCGATCGGATCGAAGCATCTTAATGTTCCTTCCCAATTGATTCTCGACTTCCTGTTTAAACTCTTTAAACCTCTTAAAAGTCTCTGACTTATGCTTGATTAAGTAGACATATCCATATCTACTGTAATCATCAGTAAAAGTCAAATAATAACGATTAGCATCCCTTGTGGCATGTTTGAAGGGCCCACACACATCCGTGTGTATAAGATCCAACAAACCTTCACCCCTCTCACAAGAACATGTGAAGGGTGACTTTGTCATTTTTCCAAGTAAGCATGATTCGCAACTATCATCTGACTTTAGGTCAAATGACTCCAATACTCCATCCTTTTGGAGTTGGCCTATGCGTTTCTTGCTTATATGTCCAAGACGACAATGCCATAATGATGCTTTATCCAAGTTATTATCATTAACAGAATCAATACACAATACATTATTTCCTAAGTTATCAACCACAGATACAGTTTCATACACACCATCACAAGGTAATGCTTTAAAATAAAGAACATTATTAAAGAAAGCATTAATCGAACCAACTTCATTATCAAATGAAAAGGTGAAACCTTGTTTATACAATGCATGAAAGGAAATAATATTTCTTGCCATTTCTGGCGAATAACAACATTTATTCAAATCTAAACTAAACCCACTACTTAGCGATAAAGTATAAACTCCAATCTTGGTGACAGGTAAAGCTTTCCTATTCCCCATGATTAAGTTTATTCTTCCATGCTCCACATTCTCACTTCTTCTTAGTCCCTGCAAATCAGAACAGATATGAATACCACAACCGGTATCAAGGACCCAAGAGTTAAAATGGGGTGAGTTATTAGATAAGATAGTGTAAATACCTGCATGGTTGGGTTTAACTTTCCCATCCTTCACATCTTGCTGGTACTTTGGGCAGTTCCGCTTCCAATGTGACTTTTCATGGCAATAGAAGCATTCAGCCTCTTTAGGGTCAGAAGAAGGAGTGACAAAACCTTTCTTGGTTCCACTTGAAGAAGAGCCATCAAGGGTCCTAGCCTTGGTACCCTTCGAAGAGCTCTTTCTCTTCTTCCCTCTACCTTTCCCGATTGCCAAAACCGGGGCGGAGTTTGGAGTAGGAGTGTTAACAACTGACTTACCCTTAAGACCTGTTTCTGCGGTCTTGAGGAGTCCCTGAAGTTTGCTGAGTGTGACCACTTCCTTATTCATGTGATATGTCATGCGGAATTGATCATAGCACGATGGTAAGGAGTGCAAAATGATATATATTGCAAGCTCCTCAGGGAAGTTCACATTAAGCTTCAGCAACCGATCCACATACCTTTGCATTTTCTGCATGTGGCTCGTGACGGATTCCCCGTCCTTCATCATGGTTGTTATGATAGAGCATATGATTTCATACCTCTCTTGTCGTGCACTTTGATGGTATCTTTCCATCAGATCTTGGTGTATTTCAAAAGGGTAGAAGTCCTCATAGGACTTTTGGAGTTCCGCTGTCATGGTGGCCAACATGATGCATGCCACTTTTGTAGCATCCCTTTCATGTGCCCGGAAGTCAGCGATCTCCTGGGGAGTTGCAGTGGTCTCATCAATCTCCTTAAGCTCCTTGTCAAGGACATATTCTTTGTCCTCGTAGCGGGTAATCATCCTGATGTTTCTGATCCATTCATTGAAGTTGGATCCATCAAAAGTGACTTTCCCACACAAGTTCATAAGGGTAAAGGAGCCATTAGGATTAGAGCCAGAAGCAGCATTGTTTGAAGACATCTGAAAGAAGAGAACAAGATTAGTTTAGATATTAAGAGAGTCCTTAATAAAACACCCAAATGTAATATTAAGGCTAAGATCCAATCACAATATATTATAACTTAGAAGAGGTATGCCGTAATCCAAGCTATAACATATTTGAAAGGTAGGTGAATGACGATTCACCAATTTCCACCATGAAAAACGAAATATAAATATTAGGTTTTTAATTGGTTCTTAGAAATTCCTAGATTCTTTTGAGATTCAACGAACTTTTCAAAGGCATGTTTCAATCTCGAGTGTGCCCTCCAAGTTTTGTGACTGGGATACCGAGGATCAAAAAACGAGGTGTGAAGTAACCATGCAAATCACTTGGTACCCTCAAGGTTTATCACTCAATCGATGTGCCGGTAAACCACACACGCTCCACCGATGCTATGGTAAACCTTAAGTCACCCTTTACCTACCTTGTTAAGTCCAAGTTAGTGTGCCGGTTAACCACACGCGCTCCACCAACGACTTAAACAAAGTGTAAAGTGTAATTTCATGGACTAGCACCTTATTCACATTTTCCTAAAGTAACTAAGATTGGGAATTTAATAAAAGCATTTAGTTACTTTATAATATTCATCATACTTTTAATGAGAATTTATAAGTCCTTGTCTTAACCGTTCGGCTAACGACCCTCCACCGATCAAGGAAGCGGTGGGTGAGAGTGGACACCCATTAAGTTGCCATTTTATAGGCAACAACCTTATACCCCCCTTATAGACCGGCTTCGTGAATGAGGCGTACTAGCGGTAAGACGACTTGTTGTTATACATATATATATTAGTAACTTATAATATTATAAAGTATAAGGGTTGAATTTTAACTTTTAAAATTCTAAGGGTTGGAATTAAAGTTTTAATCAAGACTTTACATGTTCCAAAACTTGAGGGCAGGTTTTGTAAACTTCCAAAACTTTTCATTTCTTATAACTTATGAATTAATTGAGTAATAAAAATGAAGACTCTTCATTTTTATAACTCTTGTGTTCTTTTAATGGCTTTAATAAAAGTGAGACTTTTGGTTTTCCATAACTTGAGGACAAGTTATGGACTCCATTAAAACACATTATGATCATGAATTAAACTACCATGAAGGTTACAAACAATTCCTATGATCATCTAATCTTCATAAGTTCAAGAACATGAATATGAACACTTTCAAGAATCAAAAATTACACTTAAAAAAAACTTGTAATTTAACGATTTTTTTTTCAAGCTGTTTACACACAAAAAAAAAAAACAACAAACAAACCTGGCTCTGATACCACTGATGGGTTTTGAGCATTCTAACACTTCCTAAGTGCACATTCAACCCTAATAACCTTGGATCTATGTTTGTCTAATAATCATGCAAAGTTGAATTCCAAGGTTATATTCCTATCTAGCATACATGGGGAATATTTTTAACTTGAATGAAAGATAGAATAACTTACCTTGTTGTTGATTATGATCCTTGAAACCTTGTGAGCCCAGCACCCCAAGTGTGATGCCTCAAATGCTTCACACAACACCAAATGCAAAGGAGTAAACTTTGAGAGAATCTTACACTTGCAAAATCGGCTCTAGCCCTCTTGTTTCTTAGTGTAGCCGATTTTGGTGGAGAATGGGTTTCTTATATAGTGTTAACACATCTAGGGTTACACCATGTAAACCCTAATGTGTCATGACTCTTCATTTCCATGACCCATGGGTTTGTAACTCCCATGGAGCATCCATGGAGCATCCTATGGGTGGAACCCAACTTGATAATCCATGGAGCCTCTTAGCCCACTATATAAGATATGGAAGATTTACATAATCTACCCATATATTTAATTAGTTATCTTTTGATCACTTAATTAATTCTAAATTAATTCTTGATCAAACTAATTAAATAATATTATTAATATATTAGAACTTATAATATATTAATAAACCATAAGTGTTATTTCTCTCATTTTAGTTTATCCAATTGCATGGTGCCATGCAACCCAAATGGACCATGCCGGGTCGGGTCAAGTACATACCAGAAATAGTTATGGACTTAGACACCTTTTCCAATAAATTTTGACAGCATATCGACTCCCTTGAATAGTGTAATCACTTATTCGCAGGGTCGTACTTACATACGGAAAGAAAAACACCTAATCTTATAACAAAACATGAGTAGTATAGGAAACTACTCGTGGTGGTTGATCTTCTGTGAGCCATGAGATGAAGTCATGAAGGTCTGCATTTCCTTCACTCGGTGCTCGGCCTCAAATACACGCCTCTCCATTATGGTCTGACGTTCCCGATATTGTCTCATCTCAGCCCGATTCGAAGTAACTTCCCTCTGAAGGGCCTCAATATGATCTCGGGTCCGAGCGTGATCTTTTTCTAGACGACAAAGACGGACTGTGGTGACCTCGGTGTTGGCGCTAATCTCCATTATATGGTAGCAGATGCCCTTGCTTGCTCGCCATGACGTGCGATGCGACGGACCATGACAGGAAGGGCCCTGTTTACTGAACCCCCTCGATCGAGGTTGTAGAAACCTCGTTCCATACCATAGGGTGGGCGTTGTCCCTGCTCTTGGCTCCATCTCTTCAAGCCTACTGCCCATCGAGGCGTCGGGCCATGGAAGTTCCGTCTAGTGTTTTGGACAACTTGTGGTGGGTTCTACACTTCGGGTTCTGAGTCGGTGTCTTCTTCTTCTTGATCCTCTTCTTCTTCTTAAATCTCTTTAGAATCCTCCTCTGGATCTTCCACTATCCAACCTTCGTTTCCCTGGTTAGGGGGTAGGGATCTCCGAGTAAGTGGAATCCTGCCATAGAGTCTATTCGAGAATAGGGGTAAGAGGTACATAGAGAATTTAAGTGTTTGGTTTTATCGTATCAAAAAAAACTCCTATAGTATTTTAAGTTTAGAGGTTCTTTATATGGTTTGTTGGTAAGTTGAGACTCGTCGTTCACTACGACCATTCCTCGGCATACATTAGTCACATCCTGGATAAATATAGTTGATCATGCTATATTCATCCCATATTTGATTACATACCCTAATACCTACTCGTAGTGTTCAACTTATCTTAATACTTTTTGTTTTGTTATTGTTATGACACCGAACTAGTAAGTATGATTGTATTATACTGTTTTACTAATTCCCAGAGAATACAAGTTGTTGGAAAACGTGTTGACAATTAAGTTGGTGAGTTCATAAGAGTTTATATGAAAAGTAGTAAGCCTTTCCGTGAAAAGATATCGTGTTTGTTTCCAAAAAATCCGATATTTTCTAATAAATGAGAAGTAAGTCGTTCACTTGTAAAATGATAGTGTTTATTCCAGAAAATCCAATATTTTCCGTAGAAATGAGTTGTAGTCTTAAATGTTCCAAGACCGAAATGTACCAGTGTTTTCCACACTTAAAGTAGTAATATGTAGTTTTATTCATGTATAAAATCGTTTGAAGAAATGTGTTTTCGTGTAAAATGTATGTATAGTCGTTTCCCCATGTGAGTTTTTATAACCGTGCTTTTAAGATGCAGTTCCTGCCTCGTAGTTCATCAGGCGCCGAGATATTTATGACATTTGTCACCCATAACCTGCCGGTCTGAATGTAGCTAGTAGTCAGGGTGTGGGATCATCAATCCCATATAGATCTGTACACAAGTATCAAGCTCTCGTATCGGAGATTCCGGTTATAAATACAGGACTTTCGTGTATACCTCAGTTAGGTACGATGAAGACAATGTCTCACAAATCTATTCAACGAGTGTACGTGTTTTTGAAATTAAAACGTTTGTATATGAAATTATCCCCTCTTTCCAGGATAATATCGAAAATGTCGTAAAACAATATTTATATAGTTTAATGAAATGAAGGTTTCGTAATTAAAATATATATAGTTATATATGTAGGATAAGGTGTCTAAGTCCATAACTATATTTGGTATGTACTTGACCCGACCCGACATGGTCCATTTGGGTTGCACTTCACCGGAACAATTTGTATGGATAGTCTTTTGAGAATAGTATATTTGTGACTTATTAATATATTATATGTTATAATATATTAATATGAAATCACATTATTTAATTAGTATTGATCAAGAATTAATTTGGAATTAATTTGGTGATCAAAAGAGACTAGTTAAATATGGATTTTAATAGTATGGGCCAATGGATTATTTATAATGGGCTAAGCTTGCATGGAAGTCCATGGATAGTCCATGGAGGTGTTAACCCATGGATCCAATGGAAATGAAAGGTCATGGGTATTAGGGTTTACATGGATGTAACCATAATCCTCCATACTATATAAAGAAGTCCAAGGCTCTAGAAATCGGCACTAGTGTGTGAGACTTGAAGCATAGCCGATTTTGTGAGCTTAGTATACTCTCTCAAGAACTTCGAAGTTGTTGTGGTGATTTGTGATTCCACTTTAGGCATTCACATTATTGGTGCTAGGCTCTTAAAGCTCCAAGCAATCAACTACAAGAAAAGGTATGTATTTCTATCTGGTTTTTTATTGTATAAGAACCTACATCTGCATGCTAGATAGGACAATGCTTTGGAAATCAATTTTGCATGTATAATAGAGAAAACATAGTTCCAAAGCATCTAGGGTTGTATGTGCACCTTAAGGTTGTTAGGATGCTCAAAACCCATCAGTGGTATCAAAGACTAGGCTTGTTTTCTATTATATTCTTGCTTGTTTGTGATTTTCCAAAGCTGTTTTTGCTGTCTGACTGCTCAACTCGGCGAGTCCATGAACAGACTCAACGAGTTGATCCTTTTAGGCATGGACTCGACGAGTCCGTTCCTGCACTCGACGAGTCCGATGCCCAGACAGCAAATTGTTCGCGTTTTTTGGCCTAAATTGGGTTAGGATCATTACCTATAACTGTTTTTAATCATGTGAAATTTTTTTTATGATATTGTAATGTTTATCCTAATCTAATTACAAGGCAATTGTCATAATTTCAAGAATTAGTTAATATGATTATGCTTAATGTCTTGAAGATTGATGATATGAATTGCTTTGTTCTATGAGTTTGAATATGATCATGCATGCTTAATTGATTAATTGTATCCATGATGTATGTGTATTAATGGAGTCCATAATTTGTCCTCAAGTTATGGATTACCAAAAGTATTTTTCTTTAAATGAGTATTTAAGAACTCATAGGTTATAGAAATGAAGAGTCTTCATTTTTAATAGGCCATTAAACTCACAAGTTATGAAGTTGAAAAGTTTTGAAGGGTTTCAAAACTTGCCCTCAAGTTTTGGAACTTCAAAAGTCTCACACATTAGTACTTTAATTCCAATCCCTAGAGTTTTAAAAGGTTAAAATTCAACCCTTATACTTTATAATATTATAAGTTAATAATATATATTTATAAGATTAAGTCAGTCTTACCGTTAGTAGGCCTCATTCACGAAGTCGGTCTATAAGGGGGAATAAGGTTGTTGCCTATAAAATGGCAGCTTAATGGGTGTCCACTCTCACCCACCGCTTCCTTGACTGGTGGAGGGTCGTTAGCCGAACGAGTAGGACAAGGACTATAATTCCCATTAAAAGTATAATGATAAATATAAAGTAACTAAACCTTTTATGAATTCCCAATCTTAGTTTGGTGGAGCGCGTGTGGTTAACCAGCACATCGATTGGGTGATAAAATTAAGGGTACCAAGTTAATTTGCATGGTTATTCACACCTTGTTTGTGATCCTTGGCATCCCAGTCACAATCTTGAGAGGGCACAATCGAGATTTAAACATGTCATTGAAAAGTTCAATGAATCTCAAAAGAATCTAGGAATTTCAATTCATTAAAACTTAATAATTTATTTCGTTTCTCATGGTGGAAATTGGTGAATCGTCATTCACCTACCTTCAAATATTTTGTAGCTTGGATTACGGCATCCCTTTTCCAAGTTATAAAATATTGTGTTGGGTCCTAGCCTTAATATTACATTTGGGTGTCTTATTAAGGATTCTTTATCTAAGTTAAACTTTGTCTTTCTTCTTTTCAGATGTCTTCCAACAATGCTTCTAGCTCAAACCCTACCGGCTCCTTCTCTATCATGAATCTTTGTGGTAGAGTCATATTTGATGGTTCAAACTTTAATGATTGGATCAGGAACATCAAGATGGTCACACGTTACGAGGACAAGGAATATGTCCTCGACAAGGAGCTGAAGGAACTTGATGAGTCGTCTGCTACTCCACAGGGGGTTGCTGATTTTAGGGAACATGAGAAAGATGCGACCAAGGTGGCTTGCATCATGCTTGCCACTATGACACCTGAACTCCAAAAGTCCTATGATGACTTCTACCCTTTTGAGATGCACCAGGATCTGATGGAAAGGTACCATCAGAGAGCACATCAAGAGAGGTATGAAATAATCGCCTCCATGATAACAACTAAGATGAAGGATGAAGAGTCCATCACGGGCCACCTACAAAAAATGAAAAGATTTGTGGACCGTCTGCTCAAACTGAATGTGAACTTTGATGAGGAGTTGGCTATTGACATCATACTGCACTCCTTACCTCCCTGTTATGATCAGTTCCGCATGACCTATCATATGAATAAGGAGGAGGTCACCTTGAGCAAGCTTCAGGGACTTTTGAGGACTGCTGAAAGCAACCTCAAAGGGAAAAATGTTGTTTCTACTCCTACCACTGCCCCTGTTCTGGCAATCGGGCAAGGAAAAGTGAAAATAGGAAGACCCTTTCGAAGGGTACCAAGGGAAAGTATCTTGAAGGCTCCTCTTCAAGTGGAACCAAAGGTGGTTCTGCTACTCCCTCTTCCAACCTAAAAGAAGCATAATGCTTCTATTGTCAGGAAAAGGGGCACTGGAAGCGAAGCTGCCCCAAGTACTTGCAGGATATAAAGGATGGAAAGATCAAGCCCTCCTTTGCAGGTATTTACACTATATTGTCTAATAACTCACCACATACTAATTCTTGGGTCCTTGATACAGGGTGTGGAATTCACATTTGTTCTGATTTGCAGGGACTAAGAAGAAGTGAAGAAGTGGAGCACGGGAAGATAAACTTAATCATGGGGAATAGGAAAGCATCACCTGTCACCAAGATTGGAGTTTACTCTTTATTGCAAAGTAGTGGGTTAACATTAGATTTGAATAAATGATGTTACTCGTCTGAAATGGCGAGAAATATTATTTCTTTTCATGGCTTGTACAAACAAGGTTATAGTTTTTCATTTGATAATGAATGTGGTGCTATTAATGTTTTCTATAATGATTAGTTTTACTTTATATCATTACCTTGCAATGGTGTATATGAAGTTGTGAATGTTGTAGATAACTTAGGAAATAATGTATTACATATTGATTCTTCCACTAGTTTGGATAAGCCATCCTTGTGGCATTATCGTCATGGACATGTCAACAAGAAGCGCATAGGCCAACTCCAGAAGTCTGGAGTTTTGGAATCATTTGACTAAATGTCGGATGATAGTTGCGAGTCTTATTTACTTGGAAAAATGACAAAGTCACCCTTCACTGGTACTTATGCAAGGGGTGAGGGTTTGTTGGATCTCATACACACAGATATATGTGGACCTTTCAAAACTGCCACAAGGGATGCTAACCGCTTCTATGTGACTTTTACTGATGATTATAGCAGATATGGTTATATCTACTTGATCAAGCATAAGTCAGAAACCTTTGAAAAGTTCAAAGAGTTTAAACAGGAAGTGGATAATCAGCTGGGCAGGAACATTAAGATGCTTCGATCTGATCGAGGTGGTGAGTATCTTAGCAAAGAGTTCCTTGACTATCTTAAGGAATGTGGAATTTTTTCACAATTGACACCTCCCAGGACACCACAGCTGAATGGTGTGGTTGAGAGGCGCAATCGAACATTGTTGGACATGGTTCGTTCCATGATGAGTCGAGCTTCATTTATTGGGTTTTGAGCATTCTAACACTCCTATGGTGTACATGCAACCCTATAAACCTTGGATCTATGTTTTCTCTAAAATACATGCAAATAAGAATTTCCAAGGTTTACATCCTAACTAGCATGGCATGGGGAACTTGAATCATAAAATTACTAGTATAATGGCATACCTTTTAGTAGTGGTTGATTGCTTGGAGTTTGAGAGCCTAACACCAATAGTTAGGATGCCTCAAATGGAAATCACAAATCACCACAAACGTTGGAAAACTCTTGAGAGAATAATGCACACTCTTGAAATGGCCACCACTCTTGTACACACACAACTAGTGTCAAATCAAGTGCCAAGGACTCCTTTATATAGTGTGTAGGATTAGGGTTACATCCATGTAAACCCTAATACCCATGACTCTTCCTTTCCAAGGATCCATGGGTTAAAAGCTCCATGGACTATCCATGGACTCCCATGCATGCCAAGCCCATTCCAAATGAGTATTAGCCCACACTTATATAAATACAAGAGCCCATATTTAATTAGTCACCTTTTTTATCACCAAATTAATTCTAAATTAATTTATGATAAAAACTAATTAAATAATATGATTTCATATTAATATATTATAACTTATAATATATTAACAAATCATAAACATATTATTCTCAAAAGGTTATCCAAATCGTTCGGGTGAAGTGCAACCCAAATGGACCATGCCGGGTCGGGTCAAGTGCATCTCAAATATTGTTATGGACTTAGACACCTTATCCAACAGTCTCCCACTTGGATAAGTCTAATAACTATATTTGCAGATATGACTTCAGGAACCAACCGACAATCATAGCTCTCATAAACTCTGTTGAACTATGAAGCGCCATTTTAGATATATGATCATATAATCCTCTGTTCTCATGATATCAGCCGGACAAATACATGGAACAATGTCTTACTTATTGTCCAGCAGTTTGTTTCCCGATTTCCGATTTGTTTGACAAAGAACTTAATCGAACACATCAATTTAGTTCTGACCGGGCCCGGTACATAGGTCAAAACTAAATCATCGAGGGGCCCAGATATCGCTTCTAATCCAAGAAGGAACATATAAACTTCGACTCATATGCTTGTTCTACTACTTGTTGAATCATACACAAAGGCACGTTTTATAACATCGAGTTACCAATGCGTTTACGTATAATCAATGTATAACCAACTCATAGGCAACAAGTCATATCTCTAGGTTTGAAGACTTATATGATATTACCGTCTCACGATCACTCGAGATAAATTCCATGAAGTGATACAAGTGAGCGTGGGTTTAATCCAATACTCAGAACTTATGAGCACTCATGAATGTTGTAGCAACCATTGCTATGGCTAAACACCTTTAGTCATCTACAAGCCCAATTCATGACAGTCTTAATTCATACCTACTTCCGACGTATGACCGACTGTGGAAGTTTGAATAACTTAGTCATTCGGAAATAATAACCTAGTTATTATGGAAGTCAAAACATGCAAAGTGAAACACAAGAATAATTGAATCCAATATGGTCTCAACACTTATGAATATGAATAAAACACCTTTTATTCATCACCATATTGATTACACATTATTCTGTTTCGATTTATCAACTTGGCACTTGAATTAAAACAATAGTTGTCCCATGCTCCAAGCATGTACACTATGTTTTCTAAACAATAGTCATGCCATACTCCAAGTATGCAACCTATGTTTGTCTATGATCCTTACTTTGTGAAGTAGATCAATTGAACATGATTCTAATGATGCTCATTTCACAATCCCAAATCCTTACCGTAAACGTAAGAATATCAAATTCTTGTCATTTACTGTAATCTGTTAGATTTTAAACTCATATGCATTGTTCCTCTTGCAATGACTATGCACAAAAGTCACAGAGACCTGGCAACAGACATTACAAAGTATTCCAGTGGAGATCCATTCCATGGAAACGAAGTCTCACATTCAAAGTACATTCCTTTGAATATCCTTCTTGCATAAAAGATTCTAACTTTCTCATAGATTCTTAAAATCCAACTCCCAATATGGAAAACATTTCCATATTCCAATTTTGACTATCACTTCTGAACAAGAGCTACCTCTTTTCAGAATATGTCAATATGGCCCTTTCCAAAATTTAGCATCATACTTCCAACTGTCCATGAGAAACCAATCTTAGGTAAACCTCAGATTGTTCTCGATAATTGCTTAATCATTTCAGTCATATCCGGTTCTATTCCTTTTTCCCTCTTAATGCTCTAGGCATTTTTTAAAATTTAGAACGGATAGATATTGTAGCACGTGTGATCGGTCCTATACCCGAAGCATATGGGACACGATTCATGATGTCTCACATAAAGACATGATACTAGATCAGTCTTTTGCTACAATATTTTTATTTGCCATGTTTTTCAAAAATCGACTATGAAGAGGGATGCCGTAATCATAATCGAATTTTTTTAGAACCCAATATATATAGAATTCCCTTATGTTGAACCATTCCAACATAAAATTCATATATATATTCTTGACTAAAGATGATTAAAATCTCAATCTAAACTTTTAGGATTGAAATGAAGTATAATCTCCTCTCCCTTAATTACAGCCAAACAACCTTTTTCCAAAGGAAACTTTTGTTTTCTATAATTAACAATACTTATCATTATGCTCCCACTAGCATAATAATTATTTAGCATAACAATTATGCTCCCACTAGCTTTGACATATACTCAGAAATCGACTTCTAGAAATCAATACTTTATTGACTTTCATCACCAAAGTTCAGACTTCTGATACAAGATGCTTCGACAAAACTTTATCTAAGCTACTCAGACTCGTACATCTTTCCTTAGATAGTTCACATGTGTGTCTAAACAATTATGAAGAGGGATGCCGTAGTCATAATGTTTAGACCTTTTTGCCATTTCTCACAAGTCCATGTTAGTGTGCCGGTTAACCACACACGCTCCACTAACAACTTTGAGAATGCAAATATCACAATTGCTATCTACTTAAAATCTACTTAGTGAAAGCGTTTCCTCACCATCATTTTCATGAATCAGAAAGAAACCTTATGACACTTATATTTTATAGTGTATGTGTTCCTATCCATATGAATTTGTCAAAACCATAATCACAAGACAAGGTTAGTGATAAACTCAAAACCATATGGATTGAACTTGTTCAATCTTGATTTCTTGCCTCTTGGTAGCGCAAGGGCCCACCATTGCTTCCAAGTTGTTATGCACACAATTGAGAACTCACAGAACTCATATACATAGTCAACTTTACCGGAATAGGCACAGAAACAAGAATTATGTCAACACAACATGTTACAAACCTCAAGTCGTGTGCTAGCGATAAACTATAGGTTTTATCCTTGATTAGCTCTTGAAACTTTCAAGACCTTTAAGACTCCCACTTTCCTCTTGACATATAAGTTTCTCTTTGTCAAGAACCATTCCTTGACAACCAAACAAATATTCAAGAGTCAGTGCAGATTCTTATCAAGATAAACACTTCACACAACTGGTCTCATTTGGTCTTTGTTTTATCCAAAACATCACAACTTACCAATTTCAAATGTACAAGAGTAGAAAACATTTTACTCTTACATTTGACAAGTGTTATAAACCTTCTTTAAGATGTGTCACTCAAGCTACAATCTTGGAGTATGACTCTAAGACTTGTTTTGGAACGAAGCATGGCTCATCTTCTCGATTTTAACCACTTCAATAATTCATGACTCCTCTTCTTAGTCATAAGAATGCATTAAGATGTCCCTAGAGGATGAATTGTGATATGATCTCACAATCATTAAGATGATCATAAAACATGATACTAAAGTACTCTCCCATCTTTTCAGATTTGAGAAACTTTTATCTTTCTGCCAAATTTGATTCTTCCCATTCGTTTTTCCATACATCGAAACTTTTCCAATGTTTCAGAATTATACTTTAGCTATTACGTATAACCATATTTACTAAACTGTAGTAAATCATGACAAATAGTCTTATTGATCTTTTTGTGGTGGACTTGACCAGTGCACACGAATGTGTACTCGATCCCTTAGTCCTTCACTTGACTCACATACACATGTGAACAAGGAATTAGTCGTAATTTTCCAAAGATGAAAATTCTCATTCATCATGCAATACAACCTGCATGATTCGAAGTTTTGGTCCAATTGAAACTTGGTGATGAAAATCTTTCCTTATTTGGTAAATTTAGACACTACCACAGATGAAGGCATCAAATTCATTATTGCTAGAAACATACAAACATTAACTTTCCATAAATGCCATTGAAATGAGATATAAAATAAAGTAAAACAAAAAATTATTTATTTATAAAATGCGGAAAAACTTTTTCCTTACAATGCAACTTTAAATGGAAACTATGTTATTACATATTTCCTAGCAATCTACCATAACTCCTAAGTAGTAGCTCAAGAATCCGATCTTCGAACCATGCGATTGAAATCCACCTTCGCGATCAGATTCAACATACTCTTCTTTTAAGCTTCCTTCCCTTTGCTTGATCCTGAAAAACATTAAAATGCAACCCAGTCACATCATGTTTTTGTTGGATTAATGTCTAAGTCCATAACTATAATTGGTAAGACTTGACCCGACCCGGCATGGTCCATTTGGGTTGCATGGCATCATGCATTTGGATAGACTATAATGAGTTCTAATATATTAATAAGGTTATTTAATTAGTATTGATCAAGAAGTAATTTGGAATTAATTAAGTGATCAAAAGGAGACTAATTAAATATATGGGTTGATTGTGTAAATCATTCATTCTTATATATGTGGGCTTGTGATCCAAGATTCCTTATGTTAGACTAAGTCCATGGGGTGACCCATGGATACTCCATGGAGGTTAAGATCCATGAAGCATAAGGAATGGGTAAAGTTATGAGTTACATGGTGTAACCCTAATAGCCACCATATAAAAGAATCCCATGGCTCAAGAAATCGTGCACTAATGTGTGAGTGTGAGGGCTAGACGATTTCAAGGAGTGTTCAAGTTTCTCTCAAGTTATTCCAAGTGTATTTGGTGTTGTGTGAACCATTTGAGGTGTCACACTTGGGGCACTAGGCACTCAAGCTTCATGAAGACATTCTACATCAAAGAGGTATGTATTCTATCTTGTTATATTTATTATTTTGTATGCTAGATTAGGATAATACCTTGGATGTTCATAATTGTATGTATAATAGAGAAAACATAGATCCAAGGTATTTAGGGTTGCATGTACACTTAGGAGTGTTAGAATGCTCATAACCCTACAGTGGTATCAAAGCATAGGCTTGTTTTCTTGTTATACTTGCAAAAGTAGCTGAAAAATCGAGTTGGATGCATATATTCGACTGTTTTGGCTGGAATTGGACTAGGAACATTACCCTAAGATGTTTTTGGACTTATAAACTTGTTTTTGATGTGGTAATGTTCATGCTAATCCAATTTCTAAGATAATTGTCATAATTTCAAGATTTGTATTAGTTTGTATGTTCATGCTAATTTCTTGAAGATTGATGATTTGAATTATCTTGTTCTTATAAGGTTCTTAGATTAATAGAAAAGTTGTGTGAAATAGTTGTTTTCAATCCATTTTAATCTAAGAGTTGATTCCAAAGTGTGTTTTTGTAACTTGTCCTCAAGTTATATGAAAAGTCACATTTAAGAATCATAATACTCATAAAAGTTGGCAAAGGTTACAAAATGAAGAGTCTCTTCATTAAATTAAAAAAAAAGTGTAACCTTAATTAGTTCCATAAGTTACAATAAAAAAAGGTTATTTTTTTTTATTAATTAGTTTAAAGTCTTCCATAACTTGTCCTCAAGTTATGGACCTTGAAGAGTTTTTTTTTTTTAATTAAAACTACTTTAAACTCATAAGTTATGGAATTAATTAGTTTTGAATAGTTTCAAAACTTGCCCTCAAGTTTTGGAATTTGAAAAGTTTTCACTTATGAATACTTTAATTCCAAGTTAGCCCTTAGAATTTTAAAAATTAAAATTCAACCCTTATACTTTATAATATTATAAGTTAATAATATTTATATATATGTATAAGAGTAAAGTCAGTCTTACCGTTAGTAGGCCTCATTCACGAAGCCGGTCTATAAGGGGGGTATAAGGTTACTGCCTATAAAATGGCAGTTTAATGGGTGTCCACTCTCACCCACCGCTTCCTTGACTGGTGGAGGGTCGTTAGCCGAACGGGTAGGACAAGGACTATAATTCTCCTTTCATTAAAAGTATTAATGATAAATACTAAGTAACTAAACTCTTATTAATACCCAATCTTAGTTACTTAGGAAAATGTGAATTTGGTGCTAACCCATGAAATTACACTTTGCACTTTGCTTAAGTCGTTAGTGGAGCGTGTGTGGTTAACCGGCATACTAACCTGGACTTAACAAGGTAGGCAAAGGGTAACTTAATATTTATCATAGTATCGGTGGAGCGTGTGTGGTTAACTGGCACACTGATTAAGGGGTAAATATTAAGGGTACCAAGTATATTTGCATGGTTATTCACACCTTGTTTTGTGATCCTCGGCATCCCAGTCACAAAACCTGAAGGGCACACTCGAGATTGAAACATGCCTTTGAACAGTTCAATGAATCTCAAAGATCTAGGACTTTCAAATCCAATTAAAACCTAATAAATTATTTCGTTTTTCATGGTGGAAATTGGTGAATCATCATTCACCTACCTTAAAATATTTTATAGCTTGGATTTCGGCATCCCTCTTCTAAGTTATAAAATAGTTTGTTGGGTCCTAGCCTTAATATTTCATATTGGGTGTCATATTAAGGACTTTAAATCAACTATCTTTAATATCTCCCAAAAAGATGTCTGGTCTAGACATTTATGATCTTCCCAAATCTCTTGAAACAAGCTTTCCTAAATGAAGATGATGTCCCATGGATATCATACTTCTTTCACCTCCTCCAATTATTCTCCCTAAGCCACAAGTTCCTAAAAAGTTTAAGGTCACTCAAGCCCTATTGGCAAGGCAAGGTCTAGGTGTGATCACATCTTGAAGATGTAGTCACATATTGACAAGCCGGGAGAGTTGGGTGTCAAAGTCTTGAGAAAGTTGGTGGCTCAACTACTTTCTAAGTCACATAGTGAGTTCTTTTGGGAATCCTATGAAACAGACTAAGACAAGACCCTTAATGATCTTATCTATTTGCTAAGATCAACTTCCTAAAACGCTATGGACATTGACAATGATGCCATTGGATATCCAGTAAAGCTCTCTCTTCCCAATGGAAAGGGATTGGCCATAGTCAACTCTGTTAACCCAATGGTAAAGAAAGAGACGAAGTCTGAGATAGTCCCATTATCAAGGGTCCATAGGTAACTATTGCCAAAGGAAGGGGCATTGGTTACGAAGCTGCCAAATTTACCTAAGGATGTTAAAGTCAATAAGTTTGGCTCTACTTCAGGTAAAGTCCATTGTCTAACTCTATTAAGTACATGCTGATTCTGATCGCGAAGATGGATTTCAATCGCATGGTTCGGTGATCAGAATTTTGGGCTATTACTTAAGAGTTATGATATTTATATTGCTTAGGAATAGATAACAACAAGGTTTTCATATGGATTGTAAGGATAAGTTTTTCTGCAAAGTTTTAAAATAAAAGAAAAAAGGTTTTGATTTTATTTATTTTAAGTATCCTTACAATGGCATTTGTGAAAAGTTGTTGCTTATAAGATTCCATTGATAGCAATATTGGAAAAATGGATTTGATTCTTTCGGTTGTGGTAGTGTCTAATATTACCAAATAAGGAAAGATTCTCATCACCCAAGGTTCAATTGGACCGAAACTTGGAATCATGCAAGTTGTATAGTATGATGAATGAGAACTTTCAGCTTGGAAAATTAAGACTAATTCCTTATGTGAATAAGGAAAGGACTAAGGGATCGAGTACACATTCTTGTGTACTGGTCAAGTCCACCACAAAAGATCAAGAAGACTATTCGTCATGATTTACTTAAGTTCAGTAAATATGGTTATACTTATAAGTTTAAGTATAAGTCTATAGCATTGGAGAAGTTTCAATGTGAAACAGAACGAATAAGAAGAATCAAAGTATGGCAGAAAGATAAAAGTTTCTCAAATCTGAAAAGATGAGAGAGTACTTTAGTATCATGTTTATGATCATCTTAATGATTAAGATACCATATCACAATTGGTCCTCTAAAGTCATCTTAGTGCATTCTTATGACTAAGAAGAGGAGTCATGAATTGTTGAAATGGTTAAATCAAAAAGATGAGTCATACTTCGTTCCAAAACAATTCTTAGAGTCATACTCCAAGATTGTAACTTGAGTGATATATCTTAAAGAGGGTTTGTTAACACTAGTCAAATGTAAGAGTAAAAGGTTATCTACTCTTGTACATTTGAAATTGGTAAGTTGTGATGTTTTGGATAAAACAGAGACCAACTTAGGCCAATTGTGTAAAGTGTTAGTCTTGATAAAGAATCCGCACTATCTCTTGAATATTTGACAAGGGAGTCTTATATGTCAAGAGGACAGTGGGAGTCTTAAAGCTCTTGAAAGTTTCAAGACTTAATCAAGAATAAAACCTAAAGTCCTTCACTAGCACACGACTTGAGGTTTATAACCTATCGTGTTGAAATTTTTGTGCCTATTCAAGTTGGCTTTGCATAGGAGTTCTGAGAGTTCTCAATTGGTTGCACAACTACTTGGAAGCAATGGCAGGCACCTGAGCTGCCAAATGGCAAGAATTTAAGATTGCACAAGTTTAATCAATATGAGTTTGGATTTGTCACTAACCTTGTCTTGTGATTATGGTTTTGACAAATTCACATGGATAAGAACACATACACTATTAAATCTAAGTGTCATAAGGTTTCTCTCCGATTCATGAAAATGATGGTGAGGAAACACTTTCACTAAGTAGATTTTAGCTAGATAGCAATTGTGATATTTGCATTCTCAAAGTCGTTAGTGGAGCGTGTGTGGTTTACCTGCACACTAACATGGAGTTGTGAGAAGTGGCAAAGGTCTAAACAATTGAGACTATGATTACGGCATCCCTTTTCATAGTTCTAAAATTGTTTAGACACACATGTGAGTTATCTAAGAGAGGTGTATGATTTTGATAAAGTTTTATCAAAACAATCTAGTATCAGAAATCTGAACTTTGGTAAGAAAGTCAGCTGATTTCTGAGTACATGTCAAAGCTAGTGGGAGCATAAGTGTTATGCTAATAATCATCATGTTAGTGGGAGCATGATAATTATGACAAAGGTTGCAAGTTAGCAATGTTAATTATAGAAAACAAAAGTTTCAATTCGTGAGGTTGCAGGGGTTGAAAAAGTTGTTTTGCTATAATTAAGGGAGAGGAAATTATACTTCATTTCAATTTTAAAAGCTTAGATTGAGATTTTAATCGTATTTAATCAAGGATATATATATGAATTTCATGTTCGAATGGCTCAACATAAGGAAATTCTATATATGGGTCCATTATTTGCGTTCTAAAATTCGATTATGATTACGGCATCCCTTTTCATAATCTGAATTTTGAGAACTTGGCAAATTGAAATGGAAATATTATAGCAAAAGACTGGTTTAGTCTTTATGTGAGACATCATGAATCGTGTCCTATATGCTTCGGATATAGGATCGATTACATGTGCTATATTCATCCTTTCTAAAATTTTCCAAATGCCTGGGGCATTATGAAGGGAAAAGGTCTAGAATTGGATATGACTAAAATGATTAAGCAATTGTCGAGGACAATCTAAGGTTTACCATAGATTGGTTGCTCAAGGACAGTTGGAAGTATAATGTTAATTCTGGAAGGACCATATTGACATAATCTGTAAGGAGGCAACTCTTGTTCAGAAGTGATAGTCAAAATGGAATATGGAAATGTTTCAAAGTTAGAAATTATTCAATCTGTGTAAGATTAGGAAACTTAATGAAAGAAGGATGTTTCCAAGGAGCTGATCTCCTTTGGAATGCTCTGTAATGATTATTGTCAAGTCTTTCTGACTTTGTGCATAATCATTAAGAGGATCAATGCATATAAGTTTAGAATCTAACAGATTGCAGTAAATGGCATGAATTTGGAATTCTTGCATTTGCAGTAAGGATTTGGGACTGTGAAAAGAGGATCATTGGAGTGATGTTCAATTGATCTATTTTACAAAGTAAAGATCATAGACAAACATAGTATGCATACTTGGTGTATGGCATGACTAGTGTTTAGAAAACATAGTGTACATGTTTGGAGCATGGGACAACTATTGTTTTAAATTCAAGTATAAAGTTGATAAAACCGAAACAATGAATAATGAGTAATCAGTATGGTGATAAATAAAAGTGTTTATTTATATTCATAGGGTTTGATACCATATTTGATTCATTTATTCTTGTGTTTCACTTTGCATGTTTTGACTTCCAGAATAACTAAGTCGCTCTTCCTGAATGATTAAGTTATTCAAACCATCCACAGTCGGTCATATGTTGGAAGTAGATATGAATCAAGACTGTCATGGGTTGGTTTGTAAAGGTCCAAGTTGGTGGACAAAGTGGTGCTACAACACTCATGAGTGCTCATAAGTTCTGAGTATTGGATTCAACCCGCGCTCATTTGAATCACTTCATGGATTTTATCATGAGTGATCATGAGACGATAATATCTTATATTCTTTAAACCTAGAGATATGAGTTGTTACTATGAGTTGGTTATACATTGATTGCACGAAAACGCATTGGTAACTCGATGTTATAAAACGTGCCTTTGTGTATTATTCAACAAGTAGTAGAACAAGCCATATGAGTCGAAGTTTATCCATTCCTTTTACCTTCGGGATAAAAGCGATATATGTGGGACCCTCGATGATTTAAAGATGATACATGTAAGTGCTTGGCCAAGCCAGGACTGATTTGATTTGTTCAATCAGTCAGTCATCATGAATCGGAAATCGGGAAACAACAAATGGACAGAGAGAATGATTGATAATCCATGTCTCAGTCCATATGATATCTAGAATGGAGGAATATATGATCCCTTATCTAATGGACAAGTCATCGACAAGGTCAGAGTTCGACAGAAGCTTTTGAGAGCTATGATTGCTGATCGGTTCCTGAAGTCATACGCAATAATAGTTTTAGACTTATCCAAGTGGGAGACTGTTGGATTAATGTCTAAGTCCATAACTATAATTGGTAAGACTTGACCCGACCCGGCATGGTCCATTTGGGTTGCATGGCATCATGCATTTGGATAGACTATAATGAGAGAAATAACACTTAAGGTTGGTTAATATATTATAAGTTCTAATATATTAATAAGGTTATTTAATTAGTATTGATCAAGAATTAATTTGGAATTAATTAAGTGATCAAAAGGAGACTAATTAAATATATGGGTTGATTGTGTAAATCATTCATTCTTATATATGTGGGCTTGTGATCCAAGATTCCTTATGTTGGACTAAGTCCATCGGGTGACCCATGGATACTCCATGGAGGTTAAAATCCATGGAGCATAAGGAATGGGTAAAGTTATGAGTTACATGGTGTAACCCTAATAGCCACCATATAAAAGAATCTCATGGCTCAAGAAATCGTGCACTAATGTGTGAGTGTGAGGGCTAGACGATTTCAAGGAGTGTTCAAGTTTCTCTCAAGTTATTCCAAGTGTATTTGGTGTTGTGTGAACCATTTGAGGTGTCACACTTGGGGCACTAGGCACTCAAGCTTCATGAAGACATTCTACATCAAAGAGGTATGTATTCTATCTTGTTATATTTATTATTTTGTATGCTAGATTAGGATAATACCTTGGATGTTCATAATTGTATGTATAATAGAGAAAACATAGATCCAAGGTATTTAGGGTTGCATGTACACTTAGGAGTGTTAGAATGCTCATAACCCTACAGTATTAAGATCAACAATTAGGAACTTAACAAAGTTAGATAGTGGACTTACCTGAAGCAGAACCATACATTCTGAATAAAGATCTCAGGTAGTCAGGGCAGCTTCGATTCCAATGTCCCTTTCCTTGGCAATAGAAACACACAGGCTCATCTGAGCCAGCACATAGAGCAGTCTCAGAAATGGCCTTTCTCTTATGATCATCACTTTTGATCATGGCAATTCCTTCCCTTTAGGAGAAGGAATCATTTCTGGGATGTCCATGTCAGCTTGGGAGGCAGACCTTCCAATCAAAGTTGCTTGACCATTGCGCCAAATCATTGCTGATTCAGCAGCAACTAGCAAATAGGTAAGATCTATTAGGGTCATGTCGAGATCTGTCACATATTAGTCTTTAACAAACTCTCTATATGACTCAGGAAGTGACTGAAGAACCCAGTCAATATCCAACTTCCTTGGGAACCCGACACCCATCATCCTTAGCCTGTCAATGTGTGCCTTCATCTACAAGACATGTGCACACACTGGCTTTCCATCCTTGTGTTTACTATCCAATAGGACTTGAGTGAGTTCGAACTTTTCAAGTCTTCGAGCTTGTAGGTCGGGGAGAATAATTGGAGGAGGTGGAGGTAGTGAAGCAGGATGTTGTGGGACATCATCTTCAAGAGGAAAGCTTGTTCCAAGAGATTTGGGAAGATCATACTTGTCTGAACTAGACATCTACAATGGGAGAAATTCAAGTTAGTTGATTTAGAATCCTTAATATAACACCCAATATGAAATATTAAGGCTAGGACCCAACACAAAATTTTATAACTTGGAAGAGGGATGTCGTAATCCAAGCTATAGAATATTTGAAGGTAGGTGAATCACGATTCACCAATTTCCACCATGAAAAACGAAATGATTTATTAGGTTTTAATTGGATTTGAAACTCCGAGATATTTTGAGATTCATTGAACTTTTCAATGGCATGTTTCAATCTCGTTTGTGCCCTCTCAAATTTTGTGACTGGGATGCCGAGGATCACAAAACAAGGTGTGAATAACCATGCAAATTCACTTGGTACCCTTAATATTATCACCTAATCAATGTGTCGGTTAACCACACGCGCTCCACCGATCTATGATAAACATTAAGTCACCCTTTGTGATCCTTACTAGTCCAAGTTAGTGTGGCAGTTAACCACACACGCTCCACCAACGACTTGGTAAGGTACAAAGTGTAAATTTCATGGGTTAGCACCAAATTCACATTTTCCTAAAGTACCTAAGATTGGGATTTATAAAAAAGTTTAGTTACTTTATATTCATCATTATACTTTTAATGAGAATTATAGTCTTTGTCCTACCCATTCGGCTAATGACCCTCCACCAGTGAAGGAAGCGGTGGGTGAGAGTGGACACCCATTAAGCTGCCATTTTATAGGCAACAACCTTATACCCCCCCCCCCTTATAGATCGGCTTCGTGAATGAGGCCTACTAACGGTAAGACTGACTTGCTCTTATATATATATATATATATATATATATATATATATATATATATATATATATATATATATATATATATATATATATATATATATATATATATAATTAACTTATAATACTATAAAGTATAAGGGTTGAATTTTAACTTTTCAAACTCTAAGGGTTGGAACTAAAGTGTGTGTAAGACTTTAAAAATTCCAAAACTTGAGGGCTAGTTTTTGAACAATTCAAGAACTTTTGGATTTTCATAACTTATGAGTTTAAATAAGGTTTTAAAAACTTTTAATGAAGAGACTCTTGGTCATCCATAACTTGAGGACAAGTTATGGAGTCCATAAAACTATTTATGATGAAAAGACATCTTCAACTTGTGTAACCTATGGTTTTTAATGGACCTTAAAAGAAAAGACTTTTGGTAATCCATAACTTGAGGACAAATTATGGATTCCATTAAAACACATCAAGATCAAGAATTAGCTAACAAAGAATTTGCAAATAATTCCTATGATCTAACAAAACTCATAAGTTCATGAACATCCATATCAACAATTTTAAGAATCATATAAACACATACAAAACTTTAAATTTTGATAAGAGCCTTTGAAATTGGATTAGCATAATCATTACAATATCAAAAACAGGTTTTATAAGACCAAAACATTTTAGTGTAATGATTCTAGTCCAATTCCAGCTAAAAAACTCGAAAATCTGCACTCAGGGCCTCCTACTCGTCGAGTGCATGAACCTACTCGACGAGTAGGATGAAGATATGCTTGGACTCGTCGAGTCCCCCCATGGACTCGATGAGTCCACTGTCCAGACAGCAAGATTTTTTGATTTTTCAAGTGTTTGCATCAAGTATTCAAGAAAACAAGCTTAGGCTCTGATACCACTGTTGGGTTTTGAGCATTCAAACACTCCTATGGTGTACATGCAACCCTATAAACCTTGGATCTATGTTTTCTCTAAAATACATGCAAATAAGAATTTCCAAGGTTTACATCCTAACTAGCATGGCATGGGGAACTTGAATCATAAAATTACTAGTAGAATGACATACCTTTTAGTAGTGGTTGATTGCTTGGAGTTTGAGAGCCTAGCACCAATAGTGTGGATGCCTCAAATGGAAATCACAAATCACCACAAACTTTGGAAAACTCTTGAGAGAATAATGCACACTCTTGAAATGGCCACCACTCTTGTACACACACAACTAGTGTCAAATCAAGTGCCAAGGACTCCTTTATATAGTGTGTAGGATTAGGGTTACATCCATATAAACCCTAATACTCATGACTCTTCCTTTCCAAGGATCCATGGGTTAAAAGCTCCATGGACTATCCATGGACTCCCATGCATGCCAAGCCCATTCTAAATGAGTATTAGCCCACACTTATATAAATACAAGAGCCCATATTTAATTAGTCACCTTTTTTATCACCAAATTAATTCTAAATTAATTTATGATCAAAACTAATTAAATAATATGATTTCATATTAATATATTATAACTTATAATATATTAACAAATCATAAACATATTATTCTCAAAAGGCTATCCAAATCGTTCGGGTGAAGTGCAACCCAAATGGACCATGCCGGTTCGGGTCAAGTGCATCTCAAATATTGTTATGGACTTAGACACCTTATCCAACATCATTACCAATCTTATTTTGGGGGTATGCCTTAGAGACTGCTGCCCATATCCTTAATCTAGTCCCTACCGAGAAGGTTGCCAAAACACCTCACGAGATGTGGACTGGGAAAGTACCCACTTTAGACCACATCAAGATTTGGGGTTGCGAGGCTTTCGTGAGGCGTGAGACTCACAATAAGCTCGAACCTCGAAGTGAGCGATGTATTTTCATCGGCTACCCACAGAAATCCTTTGGTTACCTCTTCTAAAGACCCAGTGAGAATGCGGTCTTTGTAGCAAGGAGAGGAGTCTTTCGTGAGAGAGAATTCATAAGCCAAGGAAACAGTGGGAGGCAAATTGACCTTGAAGAGGTTCAAGAATCAAGAGGTGAAGGAACCTCAAACCCTAGCAATCAACCTGAGGAGGAAACTCCTGTTGAACCAACTGATGAGTCTGTACCTCTGAGGCGTCCACTAGAGTTAGAAATCCGCCTGAGACTTATTATGGTTTCCATATTACTGCGGAAGGTGATACATTTATCAGTGATAGTACACTGGTAAATCTGGATGAACCTAACAACTATAGGGAAGCCATGGCAGGCCCCGAGTCTGCTAAATGGAAAGAGGCTATGGACAGCGAGATCCAATCCATGTATGACAATCAAGTTTGGAACTTGGTTGACAATGTATCGGGTCGTAATACAGTCGGGTGCAAATGGATCTTCAAGAAGAAGACCGACATGGATGGGAAGGTACACACTTACAAGGCGCGACTGGTCGCGAAGGGCTTCACTCAAACTCCATGAGTTGACTATGATGAAACCCTCTCGCCAGTCCCGAAGATTAAGTCTATTAGAGTTATGCTAGCCATTGCTGCATTTCATGATTATGAAATATGGCAAATGGATGTCAAAACCGCTTTCCTTAATGGAAAGTTGGCTGAAGATGTTTACATGAGTCAGCCAGAGGGTTTTGTCAGTGCAAAGTATCCTGATAGAGTGTGTAAGCTTGAGAAATCCATTTATGGATTGAAACAAGCATCTCGCAGCTGGAATCTTTGTTTTGATGAGAAAGTCAAAGAGTTTGGTTTTTTGAGAAGCGAGGATGAGTCTTGTGTATATGTCAGAGCTAGTGGGAGTATAGTTAGCTTTTTGGTACTGTATGTGGATGACATACTACTCATAGGAAATGACATCCCAACCTTGCAGGAGGTTAAGTCCTGGCTTGGGAAGTGTTTCGCTATGAAGGAACTTGGAGAAGCTGCCTATATCCGAGGGATAAGGATATTGAGAGACAGGAGTAAGAGACTAATTGGATTTAGTCAAAGCACTTACTTGGACAAGGTTTTGAAGAGGTTCAACATGCAGAATTCCAAGAAAGTTGACTTACCGATCCAGCACAATGCGAGACTGAGTAAGACTCATAGTCTGAGTACAGAGGCTGAGATAGCTGAGATGAGTCGATTACCATATGCTTCCGTTGTTGGCTCGATCATGTATGCTATGACTTGTACTCGCCCTGATGTGGCCTTTGCTTTGAGCATGGTCAACAGATATCAGGGGAACCCTGGCAAAGCCCACTGGACTGTGGTAAAGAATATTCTCAA
Source organism: Lactuca virosa (assembly GCF_052849685.1). NCBI lineage: Eukaryota > Viridiplantae > Streptophyta > Magnoliopsida > Asterales > Asteraceae > Lactuca > Lactuca virosa. Next base: position 298,871,555 of record NC_136426.1, on the reverse strand, counting down.
GTACCTGCGAAGGACTAAGGACTGGGTCCTTAACTTCGGTGGGAGTGATGACTTGAGAGTGATAGGGTACAGTGACGCCAGTTTCCAGACTGATAGGGATAATTTCCGCTCTCAGTCTGGGTGGGTCTTTACCCTAATTGGAGGAGCAATTCCTTGGAAAAGTTCCAAGCATGAGACAGTAGCTGATTCAACTTGCGAATCAGAGTACATAGCAGCGAGTGAAGCGGCGAAAGAGGCGATATGGCTAAAGAACTTCATTGGAGACCTTGGAGTTGTACCAGCTATAAAGGAGCCTATGGAGATTTTCTGTGACAGCAATAGTGTGGTTGCCTTAGCCAAGGAACCAAGAGATCATGGCAGATCCAGACACATTGACAGAAAATATCACTTCATAAGACACAAGATAGAAGAAGGACTCCTCATGGCAAAGAGGGTATCGTCAGAAGATAACCCAGCAGCTCCCCTCACGAAGGGACTGACTAGGGTTAAGCATGTGCAGCATGCAAGGAGCATCGGGCTGAAGGACGATATTAGTATTATTAATTAGATATCTATTTCTGAAACTTGTAAAATGTAATTGACATTAGATGATTAAATAAAAGTTGTTATTTGTTTATGAGTAAAGTGTTACTGTCTTGTGTCAATCGTTTACTATTGTTTCAACTTTGAATGTTTTGACTTCCAGAATAATTACTTTATTCAAACTCTCCACAGTTAATCATACTTTGGAAGTAGGTATGAATCAAGACTGTCATGAATTGGGCTTGTAGATGTTTAAGGTGTTTAGACATAGAAAATGTTGTTGCAACAATCATGAGTGCTCATAAGTTCTGAGTATTGGATTAAACCCACGCTCACTTGTATCACTTCATGGAATTTATCTCGAGTGATCGTGAGATGGTAATATCATATAAGTCTTCAAACCTAGAGATATGATTTGTTGACTATGAGTTGGTTGTACATTGATTGTACGAAAACGCATCAGTAACTTGATGTTATAAAATGTGCTCTTGTGTATGATTCAACAAGTAGTTAGTACAAGCATATGAGTCGAAGTTTATTTGTTCCTTTTAGTCCTTGGAGGATTAAAAGCGATATCTTGGGCCCCTCGATGATTTTGTTTTCGACCTATGTATCGGGCCCGGTCAGAACCTAATTCATGTGTTCAATTTAGTTCTATGTCAAACAAATCGGAAATCGGGAAACAAACTGCTAGACAATAAGTACAACATTGTGCCATGTATTTGTCTGGCAGATATCTTGAACAGAGGATTCTATGATCACTTATCAAAAATGGCACTTCATAGTTCGACAAAGTTTTAAGAGCTACGATTGTTGGTCGATTCCTGAAGTCATACTTGCAACTATAGTTATCATACTTATCCAAGTGGGAGACTGTTGGATAAGGTGTCTAAGTCCATAACTATATTTGGTATGTACTTGACCCGACCCGACATGGTCCATTTGGGTTGCACTTCACCGGAACAATTTGTATGGATAGTCTTTTGAGAATAGTATATTTTTGATTTATTAATATATTATATGTTATAATATATTAATATGAAATCACATTATTTAATTAGTATTGATCAAGAATTAATTTGGAAATAATTTGGTGATCAAAAGAGACTAGTTAAATATGGATTCTAATAGTATGGGCCAATGGATTATTTAGAATGGGCTAAGCTTGCATGGAAGTCCATGGATAGTCTATGGAGGTTTTAACCCATGGATCCAATGGAAATGAAAGGTCATGGGTATTAGGGTTTACATGGATGTAACCCTAATCCTCCATACTATATAAAGAAGTCCAAGGCTCTAGAAATCAGCACTAGTGTGTGAGACTTGAAGCATAGCCGATTTTGTGAGCTTAGTATACTCTCTCAAGAACTTCCAAGTTGTTGTGGTGATTTGTGATTCCACTTTAGGCATTCACATTAAAGCTCTTAAAGCTCCAAGCAATCAACTACAAGAAAAGGTATGTATTTCTATCTAGTTTTTTATTGTATAAGAACCTACATTTGCCTGCTAGATAGGACAATGCTTTGGAAATCAATTTTGCATGTACAATAGAGAAAACATAGTTCCAAAGCATCTAGGGTTGTATGTGCACCTTAAGGTTGTTAGGATGCTCAAAACCCATCAATATATATATATATATATATATATATATATATATATATATATATATATATATATATATATATATATATATATATATATATATATATATATAAGAATAATGTAGTGTATTTTGTAACCATTTTTCATATCTTTACGTTTTTATACAAATGTTGTACGTAAAATATACGTGTTTGATAGTAAAGTCGTTTCACGTATTTAACCCTTTCGTAAAAATGGTAAAATAACGTATTTAAATGTTTGCGTTTTAACGTAAATATTCTTGTGTGTTACTTGTATTCCCCCCCCCCCCCCTAAAACATAGAAAAAGTCTTGAAAATTTTAGGGGTATGAACTCACCTTGAGTGTGATTGTGGTTAGATAACGAGATAACAACGGTAATCTTCGAGTTTAGAACACATGAAGGGTGTTGTATCCTAACAGTTTTAAACACATAATAATGTGTGAATTAGAATGAACTAATGACTTAAAGTGTTGAATAAACACTAGATAAAATGGAATGAACTTACAATCAAATATATAACAGCTAGCTTGGAGAACTTGATCACTAGGAATGTTTGAAGGTGAATTTTGAGAGAAAGGAAGCTTGGTTTCTATGAGAGAAGTGTGAGGGATTTTGTTTACTGGAAAATGAGATGTGAGAATGATCTCAAATCGTGATTAAATAGGAAGAGAAGGATAATATTATGAGTTGATGTTTACATTGAAATGTGCAATTATCATCTTGGGAAGCTAAACTACCAATCAAGTGGCACCACTTGCCCACTTTAATGGTGATTTCGGCCAAACTTAAACCAAAATCAAAAGGGTTTTCGGTCTTGGCAGCAAACACAAAGGAGTTTTCGGTCCTAGCTTCATCTAAGAAGGGATTTCGGCCTTAATGGTCCTTAAACAAGTGTTTTCGGTCTTGTGGTTTCCCCTTGAAGGTGATTTCGGTCCTAATGGGCCATAATCTAGTGATTTCGGTCTTGTGGTTTTCTCTTAGAAGGGAGATTTCGGTCACACTCAATCGAAATCTCAAAGGCATGGCACAAGTATGCTTTTATGTAATAACCATTCGATTTTTGTTTGACTTTCCAAGGTTTATTACAACATGGGTTTCAAAATAATGCATTTAATAACTTATATAAACATGCTTCACGACAATCATAGTTCTATTGCATCAAGTTACATTGTGAATTCACTAGTACATGGGTGAATTTTTGTAACATTCATACTTTCAAGATGCATTAATATGTGTTTATCTTTGAGATTGAGGGAGTGACTCGACGAGTTGTGAGTTCAACTCGCTGAGTAGGGTCGGGTTGGCCATGTGGAATTAATGAATGGACTCGACGAGTCAGAGAGCTGACTCGTAGAGTAGGTGCTGGGCAGAGAAACCCTAATTTCCCGGGGTTGGGTCCTATATAAGGGAACTTATAACCCCAATTGTACCTCACCAGCTACCCTACACCCCTAAGATAAAACCCTAATTCCCATTAGAGCTAGAGAGAGAGTGAGGAGCTAATTTGAGTGGTTTTGTGCATCCTTTGAAGGAGATTTGGAGATCTTGGTGTGTTTGATCAAGGAGGGGCTGTAGATCCAGAGTTCCTCAGTAGTGAGATTCAGTGCAAAGGTAAAAAGCTCCTATCTTGACCATTCCTTTGTGAGATCTTAGTTTAGGGAGATTTTGAGGGTTTTCTCCCATCAATTCTTGGAAATGAGTTATTTGAGCATATCATGAGGTTGAAACCTTTGATCTGGACTGTAGAAGGACTTAAGAGTCCAAAGATCCAAGCTTTATTGAGCTAGAGTCTAGCTTTTGTGCATCTAGCCCTTGTGGGAGCATGTATTCGCATTATGAGTCTTATATGCCATGTTTAAATGTAAAGCTTGCAGCTTTACGTGACAATCGACCCTTAGGATGGTAGATCTAGTGTTTGGAGTGATGGATCTGCCTTAAATCGTCTGAATGAGGAATCTGATCGAAGGGACTCGCCGAGTCCATGGCCTGACTCGACGAGTCGGTAAGGGTTTGTCCCGATGGATTTGATTGTGCGATAACTCGGCGAGTTGGGGGTCAACTCGAAGAGTTTATATGGACTTTCTTGAGACTTCTGAGGAAACGAGGGGACTCAACGAGTCGCAAGAGTGCACTTGACGATTCGGGTCAAACATGGACTGTTGACTCGAGTTTGACTTATGTTGACTTTAGGGTTTGGTCAACATGAGTAATGGAGACCATGGAGCGGTCAAATGGTCTTTCACCTAATTCGAGAGTTAGATAGAGAAGAATAACATGTGGTTACTTACAGTCGAGAATCAAGTATTAATTAGAGATATTTACCCTATGTGTTAGGCGGTGGCTAGTTCGAGATTCGAGTTCAAGGATATTTGCTTGCTTGCTCGTATGGTGAGTCTTCTCACTATACCTTACCTAGAGTGGTATCTATGCGTGACCAGAGGGTCTTATGTGTTTATTTGAGTACTGTGATATTACTGCATTATGTCTGTGTGATTTATGTTAGGTGTTATTCAGAGTTTATAGAGTTAGGACCGGAGGGTCCACAGAGTTAGGACCGGAGGGTCCATCAGAGTTGTGGGACTGGAGGGTCCCACTGAGACACATTGACCGGAGGGTCTTACAGAGTTATAGCCTCAAGTGGCTAATGTGTTTTATGTGGTATTTTGGGGAACTCACTAAGCTTCGTGCTTACCGTGTTATGTGCTTCAGGTTTCTCTCAGGATCGCGGGAAGGCACCGGCTTGATTGTACACACCAGTGAAAGAGTTATATTTTGAAGATCCTGGATTTTAATCAAACAATTATGGAGTTGCAAATTATCAATTTAAATAAATGAGCTTTCTGTAAAAAGTGTTGTGAGAATTATGTGATTTTTAAATGAAAAAATTTGTCTTGAAATTTACGGTGTTACAAGTTGGTATCAGAGCCTTTGTTTGAGGGATTCGGATGCACCTTCGAGTAAGTCTGAACTCAAACTGAGGATTTGAGGAAAGTTTTCAAAAGAAAAGATTTTTCTAAAACGAGTAAGAGTTTCTAAGAGAAAAACGAGAAGGAGCAGTGTGTACAATCAGCCAGAGCCCGAAAGGTGATTTCCCAAAGTACCCTTACTTATTTGTGTTATGAGTTATTATTGAGATATTAGTGATGCATGTTAGGAGATAGGCTAGCTCTTTCATATTTTAGGGCTAGAGTTGCCTGATTTGTGATGCCTTAGCCTAGGGATTTTGCTATCTGTGATGTTTTTTGAGTATGTGCGGAGTAAGAGTATCCATCAGGAATATTTCATAGATAGAGCCTTGAGTAGATGAGCAATCTAGGAGAGATACCTAGATGAGCATTGGAGGAGCCTACTGAGAGAGTAGTTAGATACCCGCGTGCGGTAGAGTTGTTTGAGTTCGGTGACACCTTTTGATTGTGAGTAGAGCAGATAGAGTTGTAACCTAGAGTGGTTTTGCGTGCGGGTGGAGATTATTCGATGCCCGAATGCTGCTTGCTTCGTGCTTTGTGGAACTCTCGATGATGGGAGTCAACTAGTAAGTGAATATGACGATATTCAGGAGGTAGATGGATGGCATCATATGGAGTTCTTCAGCAGCTGATGGCAGAGAAGTGTGAGAACCTAGGAAGAGCCTAGGGACTAACCTTAGTCAGATGAGTATGCTGATAGATTAGAGTATTCGCTGGGGAGCGACCAGGTTTAACGGGATTGGTGATCGAGAAGGTTGATCAGCTACTTAGGAAATCTGGGATGATCCGTGTGGAAAGTATGGGGTAGATGTGGCAGGTAGTATGGGCTCGTACTACTGAAAGCAGAGGACCCGTACTCGAAACAGGGAGAGTTTCAGAGGTTCTAAGTAGCAGATTGAGAGGAGATAACATGGTTCGGGTACCATAATTTATAGCAGATTGAGAGGAGATAACATGGTTCGAGTACCATGACTCGTGGTGGGTAAGTGCTTCTGGTTTTACCAGTTATCCCGTTGTGATTGATTAGACTGAGATCAGATGTGATAGAGTGTGGGGCCAGAGGGCCATGTTGAACGAGTTTTAAGGGAGCATACCTTGAGGGGGAAATCGAGATAGTTTCCGGGAGATTTTTGGTGAGATGCCAGTTGGAGTCGCAAGACTCAGGGATGAGTAAAGATGGTGCTTTATGGAGGATTACGGTTTGAGTTGAGCAATCGGCCGATAGTGGAGACGTCACTTTCGATGACCAGAGTCGTTCTATTTCCTTTTCTTGTGAGAAGCAGAAGAGCCATTGAGTTTTCAGTTTCTGAGTTTGAAGGTAGACCCTGTGGGGTAGCATTGGTTGCGATCTTTCGTCGGAGTATCTGGGCAGTTGTCTACCACAGGGTAGTATTATAGTATGAAAGGGTCATCAATGGAGACTGAGATGGTCAAGGGCAAGGATATACCCTATTTGAGTATAGTAGGGCATATGTTAGCAGCAGTGTCGGGTGATCAAGAGGAGTATGTTGAGCGGTGGCTCTCATCATCTATGATGGATATCGAGTGTGGGAGTAAGGTCTCTGCTATCATGATAATTCTCATGATGGGATGTTGGTTGGGTGGTTGAAGATGAGGAGTGTGATAGTTCATTAATTTTCAGACTAAGAGTTATGACTACTACGTGACAGTTGAGATGTCTGGTAGTGTGTCAATATGAGATTTGAATGACGTTGGGAGACTGGTCGAGGAATCAGAAACGAGGTGCGTAAAAGTGCATTATTTCCAGATTGAGAGTCAAGACTGTATCGGGACAGTCGGAGTATCCAGCGGTGTGTCGGTCTGAGGCATTCAAGATGACTAGGGGCAGTCACGATGGGAAGTTTTCGAGGATTTTATCTGAGATTCGGGATGTTTGGAGTTGTTTGGTCTCTATTGGAAAGATCATCGAGTGTATATGGTACCTTCCAAAAGTAAGTGTGATGTACCTGGTGAAACCGTCTGTAGAATAGATGGTTGGTGTGCCAAATGGTGATGGTTCGAGCCCTGAGTGGGGGAGAACCGGGTATTTTATTGAGGATATCAAAGATTTGTTCAACAGCGGTTAGAGGACTGGATATGGTGACCTACGGTTCGGTTACATGAGGCCAGGGTTATTGGTGGTTGAGGCGAGGTGCAGAGCGAGATAGTGCATGTTGTACGTGTTCAGGAAGGGATGAGTGTCTCCACAGCAGGTGGCCATTGGTCAGAGACCTTGTGGTGGATATGAATTCTTCGAGGTTGTAATCGTAAATTCGATGTGGTTGGCTCGTAAGGATATTTTCGACGGTTGAGAATTTATGGTTCAATGTATGGGTTGTTATATGCACCTTGGGAAGGATAGAAGTTGATTGGGAAACCAACTTCAGGGTCGATATGAGTATTCCTACATGGGTTTTGAACATTAGAGGAAGGAGTTTCGGATTGTCGTCAACGTGTTCTGAGCCGTTGACGATTCCTCCGTGTTTCAATTGAGAGTTGGAATATTCCAAAGTTACGAGTTGTTTGAGAGGAAGATCAGTTGTGAGATTCTAAAAGGATGCATTGAGGTTCTGTGATGGTGCACCGAGGTATCCGAGTAGAATGCCCTGAATTTCAGATTACTTTGATACTTGAGTTATGAGATGGCAAGTGGAGTATCAAGTGACTACGGTTCTAGCGGGAGCCCTTCAGCTAATGGTCATTGAATGGGAGTATCCAAGAATGTGAATAGCAGCGAGAAAAAGTGTTAGACACGACGGTTGTATCAGGAGTGGAGATGCATAACCTGGGTGGGTGGGTGTACCTATCTATGTTGAGCCGTAGAGTATTCGATAGTGAACTCGGTGGGGTGATGACTCGAGGAGGAGATTATGGGGTGATAAGAGGGTGAGTCGATCCGAGTGGGAGTAATCACTTCGAATTATCAAGGGAAACCCATGGCGAGTCAGTGAGAGAGAGTGTTGTGATACTGCGGGGAGCCATAGTTTTCACCAGTCTGCGAGAGAATGTTGTGATACTGTAGGGAGCCGTAGTATTCGCCAGTCAGCCAGAGAGTGTTGTGATACTGCGGGGAGCCGTAGCATCCATGAGTCAGTGAGAGAGTGTCGTAGGCCTACGGGGAGCCGTAGCCTTCGTGGGTTAGTGAAAAGGGAATTTTATGATACTACGGGGAACCGTATTATTCGCTAGTCAGATCATGACGCAGAAGAGCTTTAGGCTTGGGTAGCCTTATTCTTGAGTTTCGGGAACCTGGTGATCGGACCAGGTGCAAGACTGGGGTCTCCATAATTGTTGGGAATCGTTATATTCTGAGTTAAGTTGTGGTTATCGCAATCGAAGGGAATTGGAGAATTGGTGTACGCGTGGGTTGCGGGTCATGGGTCATGAGTTGAGTGCTTCATTGGGACGAGTGGTTCTAATTCTGTGTCGGACCAAACTCTCGAGTTTGAGTTTAGCTTTGGTGGTGAGATGGGTAGGCGAATGAGATTCCGGATTCAGAGATGGGTTCCATTTTGAGGGGTATTGTGTGTCATCTGATGTGTTAGACCTGATTGGGTCAGTTCGTTTGTATGGGAAGGACCGAGACGCATGGAACTAATGAGTAGTAGGCGGCAGAGGTCGAGGGTGAGACGATTTCAGTTAGGATTGTAGTATTCGCTTAGGGTAAAGCGAACTTCGTGACTTGTGTGTCACAATGGGCTGAGATAGTTGTTGTGAAAAGGAATTCAGTGAGACGTTTTGGGGTATGCAACGAGTAACCTTTGGAGGTTCAACAGTTAGTTCGGGAGTTGACCTGGTGCTCAGTGTTGAAGGGGATATTCGAAAGGGAGCTGGGGCTTATGATTATTAGATCTCTGAGGATGCTTCTGAGCAAGCATGATTATTTTCTTGTGTTGGAGGGCAGGGTATTGAGAGTTCTTTGTTTAGATGGGATTTTGATTACAGTATATTGGATGGGTCTCTGGTGTAATGTGACCCTTTCATCCCTTGGAGTATGATATGGATTGTTAGTATGTCTGGTATGAGTGATCGATGGCAAATTTTGGGCTTTGACTTGTTTCTATCAGTCGCTACGAGAGAATTAGAGGGGCAATGAGTTTCCAGGGTTCGTTATTCGAGGAGGGAAGAACATGATGATAGCTTGAGAGGGCGGTCGGGCAGTGAGACAGGCCACTAGAATTTTCAAATTCTGGTGAGTAAAGAGGGGTATCGTAGCGGCAGAAGGGTATGTCCTCTTCCGGGTTTGGGATTTCCTAATTGGTTTCAGGTGTCTATGGAGGAAGTTATTTGTGAGATATGAGATCCTTTCGATGGTATATTTCGGGTTGTTGCGTTCAATACATGTGGTATTGAGAAGCGATTTCGAGGGCGAAATCTAATTCAAGTGGGGGAGAATTGTAACATCCGGACTTTCAAGATGCATTAATATATGTTTATCTTTGAGATTGAGGGAGTGACTCGACGAGTTGTGAGTTTAACTCGCCGAATAGGGTCGGGTTGGCTGTAACAACCCGATATTTTTAAGTCAATGTAACATTCAAAAAGTCAAATGTAATAAACTGTTCGGAATCAACGAAAATAGCATCAAAAATGAAGTGTTCAAAAATCTAAATTGGGATACTCAAGGTGTTAGATATCGTGCCAAGGTTTCCAAAAACATAAAGAACACTCAAATCCGAGTTATAACAAAGGAGTTATGACCAATCGAAAATCCACGACACACCTAGTAAAACACTGCTAAACGTAAAAAGTGAAACTTCGATAAAATACTTTTTAGCCTTAGGTATCTAAACGAAAGTCGTAGATTTCATTAAACCGTGAGCATACATAAAAAGAACGCCCAAATCTGACTTCGTATGAGGAAGTTATAATTTTTCTAAGTTTCGGAACAGCAGTAGACAGCTGAAAATTCGGAATAAAGGTCGAGCGATTTTTAGCCAACGCAACCTAAACGAGAGTTCAAGGTCTCTACAATAGTAGCACAATGGTAAAAAGACAGACGAAAACGGACGTCAGATAAAGAAGTTATGAATTTTTAACGGAATTATCGTGTCCCGGCCTATTAAATAAAATATAATTAAAAATAAATCAAAATTTGCCGACGAAGTCTAAATGAAAGTTGTAGAGTATTTTCTCACCTTCACGTGGATATAAAGAACGTCAAAAACGGAGCATGTATGCGAAAGTTACGCATTTTTTAAGTTTTTGGCACGCATTACGAAGCTTATCCGAAGGAGTACACCCAGCGTACTTCGGAGTACGCCCAGCGTACTGAATGGAGGGCCTCGAATCGGCCACGTCGCCCCTACCACTCTACTGCCATCCCATCCGAAGACCGGAGACCGTGACATCATCGCTGACGTACGCCCCACGTACGAGGGTACGCCCAGCGTACGAGGTACGCCCCGCGTACTTCGGAGTACGCCCAGCGTACTAGGGCAGTGTTCCTCACCTATAAATAGGATGCGAGACCTCTGACTTTCCTTGCCTATTTCCTCCTTCGCTCTCATTCTTACTCCATATTTAGCATCCCGAGACGATCCCGACTTCCCGGTTTCATACCTCAGCCCCGACGAAGGTCTGAAGCCCCGAGATTCCCGAGAATCTCACCACTTTCCGGTCGAGGTGCCACCCGAGGAAAAATCTCGTTTTCTTCGAATCATCACACTTTCCAGGTGAGTTCAAACCCTTACTTTTTCACGTCTTTTCATGTTTTAGGGGGGGAATACAAGTGCAATACGAGAAAAACTTATCGTTTTATACGGATTCACATACATCACCTACATTTTTATAAATGTTAAAATAACTTTGATATCAACGTTATACTTTACATGCAAAGTTAGTATTACATCGAGTTTTTATCGCCAAATGGAACACACTTTCGGAAAAACTATAATGGGTATAGTTTGCGGGTTATTCATTACATCTTTACGTAAACATTGTGAAAATGAAATACTTTCATCTACACGAAATATAGACTTTTCTTTTCGTAAATCTATTAAATACTAAGAGCTGTGAGACATTCAGCTTCAACGTACTCTCAAGTACGTATTTCAAGTCCTGTATTATAAACCATAATCTCTTGGAGGGAGAGCGTGATACTTGTGTATAGATCTATACGGGATTGACAATTCCGCACCTAAACTGTTAGCTACAGTTAGACCGGAAGGTCTGGGGTGACAAACGGCATAACACTACAACGCCTGAAGAACGTTGTTACAGGCAGTCTGGGTCAATAGCATGGTTATAAAACTCACACGGAAGTATTAAAATAAGTTTGATTTACGAGACTTTTGATACATTCAGTAAATACATAATTTGAGTATAAATACACTATCACTATTCGAGCACGAAAGACACCATTGTACTCCAGCCTTTGGAATCTTTTTCAAACTATATGTAGAAAATATTGGAGTTTCTGGAAAACACGTTCAGTTATTTTTACTAAAGGACATACAAATTTCAGCACAAAAACGCTTATGAACTCACCAACTTAATTGTTGACATTTTTTCAAAACTACTTGTATTTCTCAGGGAATCAGTAATACAGGTAACCATCAGCTTTTGGAGAAGGAACGCTAAGGCGTCTATTATCAAAACATTTTAAATCATCATATTTGTAATATTCTTTTGAAACATGTATTACACGCAACAATGTAAGTTTTTATTATATTTATGATTGTTGTGTTTACTTTCTTTACAATATTCAACTGTTATAATACTACGTGAAGTCATCCGCCCCCGAATGTTTCCGCCATTCTGGTTTGGGGGTGTGACAGATTGGTATCAGAGTATTGTTTATAGTGAACTAAGTATATATCGAACCACATAAGATATACAAACTATAAATGCAAAGGGACCAAAAACCCTCTGACAAAACATTTTCATAAACGATACTTTTAATAAATTAAAGTGATATACATTTTTATATATATAAAAGAATAAGTACACGCATGCATCGGTCTCGTATCATAGCAAAATTTTATAAAAAGTATTAAGGCAAGTTGCGACACTACGACTAGGCCTCGGGGTATGTAATAAAATCAAGAATAAATATAGTCTGATCAACTATATTCATCCTGGATGTGACCAACGTATGTCGAGGAATGGTCGTAGTAAGCAACAAGTCGAAAACTTACCGAATTAAATACTAGAATCAAACTCACAAATTTGAAATACTATAGGAGTATTTTGTAAAAACTAAAAGAACTATTATAATCATGCGAATCTCAGTATTTAATTAGAAATAGTAATCGTCGAATAAAATTTACCCTTATCGAAAAATTTCCCTTCTTACTCCCGAGTTTTATATAATTCTCTTGCCCCTATTCTCGATCAGACGAAATGACAGGTTTTCACATTCCCGGGGATCCCTACTACCCTAACCAGGGTAATGGAGGCTGGATTGAGGACGACCCAGAAGAGGATTCCAAAGAGGAAATTCCCGAGGAAGAACCCGAAGAAGAATCCGAAGAGGATCCTGAGGAAGACCCAGACGAAGATACATAAGAGGAAGGAGATGGTGGAAGCACAGACTCGGAGCCTGAGATCTACAATCCTCCCTGAGGAGCAGCAAATCCCCCAAGGAACTTTCAGGGCCCGGCGCCCCGCTGGGCTGTGGATCTGAAGCGATGGAGCAGGGACCAAGGGCAACGCCCACCCTACGGCATGGCACGAGGCTTTTATAACCTCCGCAACGGGGGTTCGGCTGACAGGGCACTCCCTGTCATGGTCCGACGCATTGCCAACCAAGGCGAGCAAGCAAGAGCAAATGCCAACCAAATCTTGGACATTGGGGCCACCACTGCTGTCACCGCGGTATGTCTTCGTCGTCTGGACGAAGAGCATGAGCGAACAATACAGCACACCTTTTCCCTGCAGAAGGACATCACTGCTACTAGAACCAAAGTGAGGGAGCTCCGTAGGAGCCAAGCCGCAATGGAGAGGCGCGTCATCGAGGCTGAATGTCAAGTAGCCCGAGCTAAGGCTTCCACAACCACATACCATGGTCCGCAGCGTGCCACCCGCTCAGAGTAGAGCGCGTACTTCTGGCGCTATGTATATACCTATCAAATAAGTGTTGGTGCTACTCTTTCCTTTAAGAATGTAAACCTGACGAATTGTGAGAACGCAGTTCGAGGGTCGGAATGTGGTCAAATTTTCCCGTTTTCATTGATATACCCTAGACCTGTATAAGGTCAAATTTTCTTGATCGTTGTATCATGTACTAATATCAATGAAATTGACACGCATTTATTATTTCCTTGAGTATTCCATTAAATTCTTAAAAGGATCATACACTCCTTTTTGAAAGTTTCCATTTACATGCGAAAACCAGAACTAAAACTGATAATACTAAAACCTTCCATAATCATTTCTAATGACTTATCAAGAATTCGTCTCTTAACTTGTGGCAGAATCATGCCACCAAGGAGAAATCCCCGACGTTTCAATACAAACGGAGCACCAGCACCACCTCCACCACCCCCTCCATCAATGGATGCTGCTACCTTTCAGGCTGCTGTAACAGCTGCCGTAACCGCAGCAATGGCACAAATGAGTAACAACGGATCAGGAGGAGGAATAAATAGCTCTACCAATGGCCAAAACCAAGGTCGTTCCGGGGAATGTACCTATAAGGACTTCTCCAACAGCAAACCCATCCCCTTTAATGGAACTGGGGGAGTGATGGCTTTATACCAATGGATAGAGAAAACAGAAGCTGTGTTCGAGATATGCTCATGCCCCGAGGAAAGAAAAGTAAAATTTGCCGCCTGTACTTTCTCCGAGAGAGCCCTAACGTGGTGGAATGGCCACGTCAAGTCACTAACTCTGGTGGTGGCAAACTCAATGGGTTGGGAGAACCTGAAACGGATGCTACTACAAGAGTCTTGCCCAAGGGGCGAGATTCAGAAGCTCGAGCAGGAGCTTTGGGGCCTTACGATGGTAGGCTCGGACATCACAAGCTATACGAATAGGTTCAGTGATTTGACAATACTTTGCCCAGGAATGATGATTCTGGAAAGCCAAAAGGTGGAAAGGTATATCTAGGGGCTGTCTCCCCAGCTTCGAGGAAGTGTGCTAGCTTCCAAACCCACGACGTTCGACAGCGCCAAAGAACTGGCACAATCTCTCGTTGATCATGGGGTCTGCCAAAGTGTCACGACCGTCGTCCCGGAACCAACCAAAGGAAGCAACAACAATGACAGCAATGCCAACAACAACAACAAGAAGAAGTTTTGGAACAAGAGGAAAGGTCAAAATTCGCAAGAACCTTCAAAGAAACAAATAGTGGCGGTCCATGCCGCTACTGCCCCCACTGTTGTTCCCGCTACCCCTGCGCCGACAAAACAATATGCTGGGAACCTACCAAAGTGCAACAAATGCAATTACCATCACCACGGTAATTGCCGGGAGATGCACTGTAAAAACTGCGACAGGAAAGGGCACACTGCCCGTTTCTGTAAGGCACCAGCGCGCCCAATCACCCAAGTTCGTAGTACTGGAGTAAGCCAGGCATGTTATGGGTGTGGGGAAACTGGGCACTTCAAGAGGGATTGCCCTAAGGCAAAGAATGCTGGCGGTGTAGGAAGAGTGCTGGCAATAGGGCTGAGCGAGGCAATAGCCGATCCCACGGTGGTTACGGGTACGTTTCTCCTCGACGACATTTATGCATGCATACTCTTTGACTATGGTGCGGAGAGAAGTTTCGTGAGTCATAAATTCAAACATTTACTTAATCAAAAACCCCAAGCACTCAATAAAATATTCACAGTAGAAATGGCAAACGGTAAATCGGAAATCGCAAACGATATGTACATAGGTTGTATGCTAAAATTAAACGAACACTCGTTCCAAATCGATCTTATGCCAATTACTATAAGAAGTTTTGATGTCATCATCGGTATGGACTGGTTAAGCCTTCATCATGCCGATATACTTTGTCACAAAAGGGCCGTTCGCCTCAATCTGCCAAGCGGCAAAACTCTTATCATTTATGGGGACAAACCTAGTACAAATTTACAAATCATCTCTTGCGTCAAAGCCCGAAAATACCTTCGCAAAGAATATCGTGCCTTTCTAGCCCACGTGATAGACAAGAAACGAGAAGTGAAAGACATTAAAGACATTCCGGAAGTCTGCAATTTCCCCGACATTTTCCCTGAAGATCTTCCAGGAGTCCCACCAGAACGTCAAGTCGAGTTTAGGATCGACTTGATTCCCGGAGCTACCCCAGTAGCAAAATTGCCGTACCGTCTAGCACCGGCAGAAATGTAGGAATTATCTAGCCAACTGAACGAACTTCTAAGCAAAGGATTCATTAGACCAAGCTTCTCACCATGGGGAGCACCGGTCCTGTTCGTAAAGAAGAAGGACGGATCTTTTCGCATGTGCATCGATTACCGGGAACTGAACAAACTCACGATCAAGAACCGATATCCCTTACCACGCATAGACGATCTGTTCGACCAACTACAAGGAGCGAGCTACTTCTCAAAGATCGATTTAAGATCTGGGTATCACCAGCTGCGAGTCTTGGAAGGAGACATTCCCAAAACGGCATTCCGAACTCGCTATGGTCACTACGAGTTTGTAGTAATGCCCTTTGGATTGACAAATGCATCGGCGATGTTCATGGACTTGATGAACCGAGTATGTCGTCCTTTCCTGGATAAATTTGTGATCGTGTTCATAGATGATATACTCATCTATTCTAGGAGCAAGGAGGAACATAGCCAACACCTCCGACAGGTCTTGGAAACATTAAGGACAGAGAAGATATACGCAAAATTTTCAAAGTGCGAATTTTTGATTAGGAAAGTAGATTTCCTAGGTCACGTGGTCAGCAAGGAGGGGATACACGTGGACCCTTCCAAAATGAAGGCAATCGAGAAGTGGACAATTCCAAGGACTCCAACGGAAATCCGACAATTCTTGGGCCTTGCTGGGTACTACCGAAGGTTCATACAAAACTTTTCGAAGATTGCTAAACCACTTACCACCCTGACTCAGAAGGGAGTAACCTTCAATTGGGGAGAAAAACAAGACACTATGTTCCAAGCACTGAAGCGAGCTCTGTGCAGCGCACCTATATTATCCTTGCCATAAGGAACAGAAGACTTTGTGGTCTACTGTGATGCGTCAAATCAGGGACTTGGATGTTTCCTAATGCAGGGAGGGAAGGTCATCGCCTACGCCTCAAGACAACTGAAGACGCACGAGGTAAACTACACCACGCACGATCTCGAACTAGGAGCCGTCGTTTTCGCTCTAAAGATCTAGAGGCACTATCTTTACGGCACGAAATGTACAATCTTCACCGATCATAAAAGCCTTCAGCACATCCTCAATCAAAAGGAACTCAACATGAGACAAAGACGGTGGGTAGAACTACTAAACGATTACGAATGCGAAATTCGTTATCATCCCGGGAAAGCTAACGTAGTAGCTGATGCCCTCAGCCGGAAGGAATACTTGGGCCGCCGAGCGAAATCCTTAACCATGACTATCCATTCACACCTGCCCACACAAATCAAGGAAGCCCAAATAGAAGCCTTGAAATCCAAAAATGTGGCAAGTGAAGCCTTAAGAGGAATGGATAAAAATTTTGAAGTCAAGGAGGACGGAGTTCGTTACTTCGCGAATCGGATCTGGACGCCGAAGTTTGGCGGATTTAGAGATATGGTCATGGATGAAGCCCAAAAGACACGATACTCCATACATACCGGTTCAGATAAGATGTATCTGGACCTCAAGAAACTGTATTGGTGGCCGAACATGAAAGCCGAAATTGCTACCTATGTAGGCAAATTTCTGACTTGCGCCAAGGTCAAGGTGGAACACCAAAAGCCCTCGGGATTGTTGCAACAACCGGAAGTACTCGAATTGAAGTGGGAGTGGATAACCATGGACTTCATAACCAAGTTACCCAAGACGACAAGCGGACTCGACACCATCTGGGTTATCGTCGACAGGTTAACCAAATCCACACACTTCCTACCAATCAAAGAAACGGATAAACTGGAAAAGCTAACCAGAACATACATCAGAGAGATTGTACGACTGCATGGTGTACCAATATCCATTATCTCGGACCGGGATAGTAGATTCACCTCGAGGTTCTGGCAGTCGCTACAAAAGTCTCTAGGAACAAGGTTAGACATGAGTACCGCTTATCACCCACAGACCGACGGCCAGAGTGAGAGAACCATACAAACCTTAGAAGATATGCTAAGAGCTTGTATGATCGATTTTGGTAAGGCGTGGGACACCCATTTACCATTGGTCGAATTCTCGTACAACAATAGCTATCACACTAGCATCAAAGTTGCCCCATTCGAAGCCCTCTACGGCCATAAGTGCAGATCACCTCTGTGCTGGGCTGAAGTGGGTGACACACAACTAGCAAGAGGACAAGCAACCGACAGCACTCTCACTGGACCAGAAATCATAAGGGAAACTACGGAGAAGATTGTTCAAATCCGGGAGCGACTGAAGACTTCAAGAGACAGACAAAAGAGTTATGCGGATAAAAGAAGGAAACCCTTAGAATTCCAGGTTGGGGACCGGGTACTACTAAAAGTCTCACCCTGGAAGGGATTAATACGTTTCAGAAAGCGTGGGAAACTAAACCCAAGGTATATCGGACCATTCGAGATCCTCACCAGGATCGGCCCAGTGGCATACAAACTTCGATTACCGCAGGAACTCAATAACGTGCACCCTACCTTTCACGTATCAAACCTAAAGAAGTGTTTGTCCGATGAGACCCTCGTTATCCCTCTGGACGAAATTGAAATCAACAAGAATCTCCAATTCGTAGAAGAACCAGTAGAGATCATGGATCGGGAAATTAAAAGGACTAAACAAAGCCGCATACCCATTGTGAAGGTCCGTTGGAACGCCAAGTGAGTACCTGAATACACCTGGGAACGCGAGGATCAGATGAGACAAAAGTACCCACATCTTTTTCCTAATCCATAAACTATGTCTTAGATTAAATTTCGGGACGAAATTCCCTCTAACAGGGGGATGATGTAACAACCCGATATTTTTAAGTCAATGTAACATTCAAAAAGTCAAATGTAATAAACTGTTTGGAATCAACGAAAATAGCATCAAAAATGAAGTGTTAAAAAATCTAAATTGGGATACTCAAGGTGTTAGATATCGTGCCAAGGTTTCCAAAAACATAAAGAACACTCAAATCCGAGTTATAACAAAGGAGTTATGACCAATCGAAAATCCACGACACACCCGGTAAAACACTGCTAAACGTAAAAAGTGAAACTTCGATAAAATACTTTTTAGCCTTAGGTATCTAAACGAAAGTCGTAGATTTCGTTAAACCGTGAGCATACATAAAAAGAACGCCCAAATCTGACTTCGTATGAGGAAGTTATGATTTTTCTAAGTTTCGGAACAGCGGTAGACAGCTGAAAATTCGGAATAAAGATCGAGCGATTTTTAGCCGACACAACCTAAACGAGAGTTCAAGGTATCTACAATAGTAGCACAATGGTAAAAAGACAGATGAAAACGGACGTCGGATAAAGAAGTTATGAATTTTTAACGGAATTATCGTGTCCCGGCCTATTAAATAAAATATAATTAAAAATAAAGTCAAAATTTGCCGACGAAGTCTAAATGAAAGTTGTATAGTATTTTCTCACCTTCGCGTGAATATAAAGAACGTCAAAAACGGAGCTTGTATGCAAAAGTTACGTATTTTTTAAGTTTTTGGCACGCATTACGAAGCTTATCCGAAGGAGTACGCCCAGCGTACTGAATGGAGGGCCTCGGATCGGCCACGTCGCCCCTACCACTCTACTGCCATCCCATCCGAAGACCCGAGAGCGTGACATCATCGCTGACGTACGCCCCACGTACGAGGGTACGCCCCGGGTACTTCGGAGTACGCCCAGCGTACGAGGGCAGTGTTCCTCACCTATAAATAGGATGCGAGACCTCCGACTTTCCTTGCCCATTTCCTCCTTCTCTCATTCTTACTCCACATTTAGCATCCCGAGACGATCCCGACTTCCCGGTTTCATACCTCAGCCCCGACGAAGGTCCGAAGCCCCGAGATTCCCGAGAATCTCACCACTTTCCGGTCGAGGTGCCGCCCGAGAAAAAATCTCGTTTTCTTCGAATCATCACACTTTCCAGGTGAGTTCATACCCCTACTTTTTCACGTCTTTTCATGTTTTAGGGGGGGGGAATACAAGTGCAATACGAGAAAAACTTATCGTTTTATACGGATTCACATACATCACCTACATTTTTATAAATGTTAAAATAACTTTGATATCAACGTTATACTTTACATGCAAAGTTAGTATTACATCGAGTTTTTATCGCCAAATGGAACACACTTTCGGAAAAACTATAATGGGTATAGTTTGCGGGTTATTCATTACATCTTTACGTAAACATTGTGAAAATGAAATACTTTCATCTACACGAAATATAGACTTTTCTTTTCGTAAATCTATTAAATACTAAGAGTTGTGAGACATTCAGCTTCAACGTACTCTCAAGTACGTATTTCAAGTCCTGTATTATAAACCATAATCTCTTGGAGGGAGAGTGTGATACTTGTGTATAGATCTATACGGGATTGACAATTCCGCACCTAAACTGTTAGCTACAGTTAGACCGGCAGGTCTGGGGTGACAAACGTCATAACATTACAACGCCTGAAGAACGTTGTTACAGCCAGTCTGGGTCAATAGCATGGTTATAAAACTCACACGGAAGTATTAAAATAAGTTTGATTTAAGAGACTTTTGATACATTCAGTAAATACATAATTTGAGTATAAATACACTATCACTATTCGAGCACGAAAGACACCATTGTACTCCAGCCTTTGGAATCTTTTTCAAACTATATGTAGAAAATATTGGAGTTTCTGGAAAACACGTTCAGTTATTTTTACTAAAGGACATACAAATTTCAGCACAAAAATGCTTATGAACTCACCAACTTAATTGTTGACATTTTTTCAAAACTACTTGTATTTCTCAGGGAATCAGTAATACAGGTAACCATCAGCTTTTGGAGAAGGAACGCTAAGGCGTCTATTATCAAAACATTTTAAATCATCATATTTGTAATATTCTTTTGAAACATGTATTACACGCAACAATGTAAGTTTTTATATATTTATGATGGTTGTGTTTACTTTCTTTAAAATATTCAATTGTTATGATACTACGTGAAGTCATCCGCCCCCGAATGTTTCCGCCATTCTGGTTTGGGGGTGTGACATTGGCCACGTGGAATTAATGAATGGACTCGACGAGTCAGAGAGCTGACTCGCCGAGTAGGTGCTGGGCATAAAAACCCTAATTTCTCGGGTTTGGGGCCTATATAAGGGAACTTATAGCCCCATTTGCGCCTCACCAGTTACCCTACACCCCTGAGAGCAAACGCTAATCGCCATTAGATCTAGAGAGTGAGTGAGGAGCTAATTTAGGTGGTTTTGTGCATCCTTTGAAGGAGATTTGGAGAGCTTGGTGTGTTTGATCAAGGAGGGGCTGTAGATCCAGAGTTCCTCAGTGGTGAGCTTCAGTGCAAAGGTAAAAATCTCCTATCTTGACCTTTCCTTTGTGAGATCTTAGTTTAGGGAGATTTTGAGGGTTTTCTCCCATCCATTCTTGGCAATGAGTTACTTGAGCTATCATGAGGTTGAAACCTCAGATCTGGACTGTACAAGGACTTGAGAGTCCAAAGATCCAAGCTTTATTGAGCTAGAGTCTAGCTTTTGTGCATCTAGCCCTTGTGGGAGCATGTATTGGCATTATGAGTCTTATATGCCATGTTTAAACGTAAAGCTTGCAGCTTTACGTGACAATCGACCCTTAGGATGGTAGATCTAGTGTTTGGAGTGATGGATCTGCCTTAAATCGTCTGAATGAGGAATCTGATCGAAGGGACTCGCTGAGTCCATGGCTTGACTCGACGAGTCGGTGAAGGTGTGTCCCGATGGGTTTGATTGTGCGATAACTCGGCGAGTTGGGGATCAACTCGACGAGTTGAGCTGGACTTTCTTGAGACTTCTGAGGAAACGAGGGGAGTCGACGAGTCACAAGAGTGCACTCGACAATTCGGGTCAAACATGGACTATTGACTCGAGTTTGACTTCTGTTGACTTTAGGGTTTGGTCAACATGAGTAATGGAGACCATGGAGGGGTAAAATGGTCTTTTACCCAATTCGAGAGTTAGAGAGAGAAGAATAACATGTGGTTTCTTAGATTCGAGAATCGAGTATTAATTAGAGATATTTACTCTATGTGTTAGGCGGTGGCTAGTTCGAGATTCGAGTTCGAGGATATTTGCTTGCTTGCTCGCAAGGTGAGTCTTCTTACTATACCTTACCTAGAGTGGTATCTATGTGTGACCAAAGGGTCTTACATGTTTATTTGAGTACTGTGATATTACTGCATTATGTCTGTGTGATTTATGTTAGGTGTTATTCAGAGTTTATAGAGTTAGGACCGAAGGGTCCACAGAGTTAGGACCGGAGGGTCCATCAGAGTTGTGGGACTGGAGGGTCACACTGAGACACATTGACCGGAGGGTCTTACAGAGTTATAGCCTCAAGTGGCTAATGTGTTGTATGTGGTATTTTTTGGAACTCACTAAGCTTCGTGCTTACTGTGTTATGTGTTATGTGTTTCAGGTTTCTCTCAGGATCGCCGGAAGGCACCGGCTTCATTGTACACACCAGTGAAAGAGTTATATTTCGAAGATCCTGTATTTTAATCAAACAATTATGGAGTTGCAAATTATCAATTTAAATAAATGAGCTTTTTGTAAAAAGTGTTGTCAGAATTATGTGATTTTTAAATGAAAAAATTTGTCTTGAAATTTACGGTGTTACAACTTTAGACCTAGTTTGCTCTAGAATTTTTCAAGTTGTCACATTAGCCAACCTTCTAGTGCTAGCAATGGGGTCCCAAGTCCCATGGTAGTCTGGAGCTCCGCAAGCTCGGAACTTCCTGAATGTTAGTGTGCGCGACCCGATCATGGCTGCTACCTCCGTGAGGAATGCACTCAGTCTCTCATCCAACAACTCCATGATACCGTCCTTGATCGTACCAAAGATCACAGGAGTCTGGTCTACAATGTTGTGCGTGATCTCAGATGAGATGAACTCCCTCATCCGATCAACTAGTTGCCCGGCTCTAGAGCCCGAGCCTGAACCCTCACTAGTGCCTGAAGTGCCAATTGGCCTAGTGCGTAGCGTCACCATACTAAAAATACACCGTAACAAACATTAGAATACTCATCATAACTCGAGGGATCTCACATACTACAAGTTTCCTGGGTTCATCCTAGCCTTCCTTGATTCGAGTACGGATCTATACTTTCAGTAGTACGGGCCCAAACTACCTTCCACATCTATATGTACGTTCCTCAAGAACTGCTTTGACTCCACCAAGTCCCTTCTACTTCTACTGTTGTTCTCATGCTAATCTCATCCTAGGCTTTACCTAGGGTACACACCGAACCACTCTCTGCCATCAGCTGCAGAAGAAGTCCTTGATACCTTCCCCTAACTAGCTCGTGAATACCATTACATATCACTAAGACTAGAGAATTCTTCGAATGAGAGGTTCTACCCTAAAACGGTTAGACTCAAACGAGAGCTGCGATATGTAACTAGAACTCGCAATATGTAACTTAACATATTCGTTTACTAGTTAGTTAGAGGTAACTAGAACTCCTAAAAGCACAAAGCAAGTAGCATTCGAGCATTGAGTAAACATAATCAAGCATACTCTAATCATGCCATCATATCACTGACTAATCAGTACTAGCATACAGCTCAATAAGCTCATATAGCAGGCTCATAAGGCATCCTTCCTAGATCCTTAGCCCTAACTAGCATGTAGTTCTCATACACATATAACAGGCATACAAGGCATCATTCCAAGATCCTTAGCCCTAGTCTAGCATGCAGTTCTCATAATCATATCATAACATAAACTTGTATGGGTAATTTGGGAGTACTTAGTTGATCTCGGCTGATTGCATGCACCACACCCTTTTCTCTTTTCAAAATTCTTTTCTCTTTTGAAAATACTTTTCCAAAATTCTTTTTATAAAAATGATTTTCTTTTGAAAATTTTCATACCAAGTCCTCAGTTTGAGTCTAGACACATAGCATATAACATACAGCTAGGAGATACGGGCCTCGTCCACACTCAAGCAGATACGGGCCCCCGCCAACACTCGGCTAGCTATGAGTTTCGGGCCTCGCCCACACTCAGCTATCTCAGAGATATGGGCCTCGCCCACACTCTGCTAACTAGGAGATATGGGCCTCTCCCACACTTTGCTATCTGGAGGATACGGGCCCCCGCCCACACTCCACTACCTAAACATACATACAAGTATCAAACAGACAACATGTATACCATAATCTACCAATTCATAAACATGCTCAGATAAGTCTAAGATATGGGCCCAGCCCACACTTAGCTACTAATCATAACAATTCTAAGATACGGGGCCAGCCCACACTTACCTACTCTATGTGGGCTGACATTGGTGCCATCGACCCGTTCCTACTGAAGGAAACTCACTTCGTAAGCTAGCTGTGAAATCTCACGTGAGGAATCTCTAACGGCTGCTCCAACTACTCCCCAGCTATCATCACCACAATAACACTTAGTCAAAAATTAATAATCCTTCTAAGGGTAAAATGACCATTTCACCCCTAGTCAAAGTAAACATTCTGGTTGACTCAACTCGTCGAGTTGACCTATCAACTCGCCGAGTTCTATAACTCGCCGAGTTGACCTATCCCCCCGACTCGTCGAGTTCTATCTGGTACAGAATTGGGAAAACACAACTCAACTTGTCAAGTTCCTCTACGGACTCGACAAGTTGTTCAATCTGTATGGGCCTTCTTAAAGGTTTAAGCCCCTACTCATCATATTTAAGCTTCTTATTCCTCATGCACCCTGAAAATATCCTTTTAAGGGTAAAGTTTCCAACTTTACCCATTAATAGCCCTCCTTAATGGGTTTAGCTCAATCCCTAGTTCTCTAGGACATAGATCTTGGTCCAAAAGCCATAATACTCCAAAATAAAGCATACTAACATAGATCTAGGCCTTAGACATCACTTGGACACGTAAAGCTCCTAACTTTCCTTCCATGCATGGCCTTTTGGGGCTTAAAAGGCCAAAGTAACACCTTAAAGCTTGCATGGGGCTTCCATGGTCATAAATTTTGCACCTTTATGCCATGAAACCCCTTCTAGACCCCAAATCTGAAAGATAGGTCACTTGGGACGTCCATTTCCCAAGGACCAAGTTTCTTGAACCAAAAACCCCATAAAGTGACAAAGAAGAGATCTAACAAGCAACTAAGCAAGGTTGAGACTTGCTTACCAGAAAATGAAGAGGATGAGAAGTTGTTTCTTGATCTATTAGCTTCCTTCTGAATCTCCAAGCTTCTTCTCTTCTTCACAAGTTTCAAATACACAAAGTTCACTCAAAGTGGCTTATAAATCACAAAAGGATCTATGGTTTCGTGGATTTGGGTTTGGGACTTGGAGGGTGGAAATGAGGCCATAAAGTGGGGATTAAGATGCTTAAATAGGGTACAAAACCCTGAAATTAGGGTTTCATCCTGACAGCCCTACTCATCAAGTCGAGGCATCTCAACTCGTCGAGTAGGCGACTTAAATCCCGCGTCCAATCTCGTTTCTACTCGACGAGTCTGGGGATCCCAACTCGTCGAGTAGCTCTTCAAAAATGAATAAATTATAATTAAATGTGTACCAGGAATAGGGCCTTACAATTCTCCGCCACTTGTCTTAGACTTCATCCTCGAAGTCTACTGCATTGGGAAACAGCTATGGGTAGTGATCCTTCATCTCTTCCTCGGACTCTTAAGTCCACTCTTGAACCCTTACGGTGATGCCACTGCACCTTCACCAGCTCAACCCTCTTATTCCTCAGCTCCTTTATCTTCTTGTCGAGAATAGCTACTGGTCTCTCGATGTAATTCAGACTTTTATCAAGCTGAATGTCCTCTAGAGGCACAACAGCTGAGTCAATCACTAAGCACTTCCGCAACTAAGAAAGATGGAAAGTGCTATGGATCTGGCTGAGCTCTGCTGGAAGATCTAATCGGTATGTCACCTTACCCACTTGCTCCATAACCCTGAAAGGGTCGATGTATCTGGGGCCCAGCTTTCCCCGCTTCCTGAACCGGATGACACCTTTCCAAGGTGACACCTTCAGGAGGACCATGCCGCCCACCTGAAATTCCAAATCGGAACGGCGCTTGTCGGCATAGCTCTTCTGTCGACTCTGAGCAGTCTGTAGCCTGCTCCGGACCTGTTGGATCCTCTCAGTAGTCTTGAGTACTACTTCAGTACTCCCCATGATTCTTGGACCGACCTCGCCCCAACAGATTGGGGTCCTAGACTTCCTCCCGTAGAGCATCTCTAAAGGAGGTCGATCTATGCTAGAGTGGTAACTGTTGTTATATGAAAATTCCGCTAACGAAAGATACGTATCCCAACTGCCACCAAAATCCAAAACACATGTGCGTAGCATGTCCTTCAGAGTCTGAATCATCCTCTAGCTCTGTCCATCCGTCTGATGGTGGAAAGCGGCGCTGAAGTGGAGACGAGTACCCATGTCGTCGTGAAACCGCTTCCAAAATCTGGAAGTGAAACGGACATCTCGGTCTGACACCACATAGACAGGTACTCCATGTCGTGCTACTATATCACGTACATAGATCTCGGCCAGCTTCTCAGCTGATATACTCTCCTGGATCGGAATAAAATGAGCACTCTTGGTCAACCGGTCCACGATGACCCATATCGAATCTACTCCACGTGCGGTCCTGAGAAGCTTAGTTATGAAATACATGGTGATATCCTCCCATTTCCACACGGGAATATCCAATGGCTGCATCTTGCCGTGGGGTCGCTGGTGCTCGGCCTTGACCTTCCTGCAAGTCAAGCACCACTCTACATACCATGCTACGTCCCGCTTCATGCAGGGCCACCAGTAATCAGGGCGAAGATCCCGATACAACTTCGTCGCCCTGGGATGGATAGAGAACCTCGACTTATGGGCCTCATCCATCAGAACATGTCGTACTTCGCCCCAATACGGAACCCAGACCCTCCCATGCAGGGTCAACAACCCTCGGTTGTCATAATCAAATGAGGCCACTCGGCCTACGATCCGCTCGCACTTCTGGCGCTCTTCCTTCAGGCCCTCAACCTGCGCCTCTCTAATCTGCTCCAGCAATGGAGTAATCACCGTCATCTTCAAACATATGTCTCGAATCAGGGCATCCACTGCCTTGCGGCTTAGATCATCGGCCACCACATTGGCCTTGCCCAGGTGGTAAAGGAACTCACAGTCATAATCCTTCACCACATATAACCACCAACGCTGCCTCATGTTCAGATTCGGTTGATCCATGAGGTACCTCAAACTCTTGTGGTCCGTGTAAATGGTACAACGAACCCCATAGAGGTAATGCCGCCAAATCTTGAGGGTAAAAACCACAGCCCCTAGCTCTAAATCATGCTTAGGATAGTTGGCCCCGTGAGGCTTCAGCTGCCTCGAAGCGTAAGCTATCACGTGACCCCACTGCATCAATACCGCCCCATGCCTATGATCGAAGCATCACAGTAAACCACGAAGTCATCGACACCCTCCGTTAACATCAGGATCGGTGCCTCGCATAACCACTGTCTGAGAGTCTCGAAGGCTGCCTGCTGCTCAGGCCCCCAGCGGAATGTCACCAACTTCTTGGTCAGTCGGGTCAAGGAAACATCAATCTTGGAGAAATCCTGGATGAAACTCCGGTAATAACCCACTAGACCAAGAAAACTCTGAATCTCAGTTGGAGACCTCGGAACCTCCCACTGCATCACGGCCTCTATCTTGGCCGGATTGACCAGAATCCCCTTCTGGTTGACAAGGTGCCCCAGAAACTGCACCTCGCGCAACCAAAACTCACACTAGGAGAACTTTGCGAAAAGTCTCTCCGTCCTCAGAGTCTCCAGCACCTCCCTCAGTTGCTCCTCGTGCTGCTCCTAAATCTTGGAGTAAACCAAGATGTCATCAATGAAAACTATCAAAGACCGGTCTAGCATTAGTCTGCACACGTGGTTCATGAGGTCCATGAATGCGGCTGGAGCATTGGTGAGACCAAACGACATCACCACAAACTCATAGTGACCATAGTGAGTCATAAAAGCTGTCTTCTGCACATCCTCGTCCCTGACTCGCATCTGGTGATAACCAGATCGCAGAAACTTGGAGAACCAAGATGCACCCTGTAGCTGGTCAAACAAATCATCAATCCTCGGGAGGGGATAACGGTTCTTCACCGTTACCTTATTCAGCTCACGGTAGTCTACGCACATCCGATGTGACCCGTCCTTCTTCTTCACAAACAGGATCGGGGCTCCCCATGGCGAACTACTCGGCCTGATAAATCCCTTGTCTAGCAGCTCTTGTAGCTGCATAGACAATGTTGCATCTGGGGATGAGCTAACCGATATGGTGCCTTTGCTATCGGAGCCGCACCAGGGACTAGGTCAATCCTGAACTCAAACTGTCTCTCTGGAGGTACCCCAGGCAGATCCTCTAGGAATACGTCTGGATACTCTCGCACGACCGGTACATCATCGACTGTCGCCTTACCCTTATCCCATGTATCCATGACATAGGCGACATAACTTGCGCAACCCTGCTGAAGGTAGCGTCTCGCTCTCACTGCTGAACATAGAGTCGGTCCACCCTGCGGCCTATCGCCCTGAATCACTAACCCTCCCCCACTAGGAATCTGAACCCTCACTAGCTGCTGCTGACAATCGATCACTTCCCCATTGGGGCTCAACTAGTCCATACCAACTATAACCTTATTCCCTCGAAGGGGAATAAGGACTAGATCCACAGAAAACTGCTCATTAAACAACTACAGTGTACATCCTCGATGAACCCTCGCAACCCTGACGGTCCTATCATCTGCTATCTCTACATCCAGTGGACAGTCTAGCTCCCCGAAGCTCCAACAAATCGCCTGCTAAGCGTGAGCGACACAAATGATCCGGTAGCCCCCGAGTCAAACAATAACAGAGCAGATATACCGTTCACAAGGAACGATCCTATAATGAAACACACAAACATAAGCAATAATCAATATAAGTAAAGAGATAAGGAGAAAATGCATACCCGTCACCACGTCGGGTGATGCACGTGCCTCCTTCGCTATCAACTGGGAGGCTCTGCTCTTCGCCACTGGTGCATCCACCCGGCCCTGGCGGACGTCGGTAATCCTCAATGTAGCAGGAGCGGTGCCACCACTCGTCCTGCTGATGCTGCTAAACTCGGACATTGGGCCTTCTTGTGCCCCCTCTAATTGCACTGAAAGCAAATCAAATCAAATACTGCGGTGGTAAAGGTGGTAGCAATACAATCCCTGCTCACATATCCAGTTTGGTCGCACTTAAAGAATCCCGAACTACCTACCCTACATGCCCCATCATGTGTCCTGCCACACTTGCCACAGCCGCCTTAGCCCTGTTGGCCCTTCCCTCGGGAATCTACCTTGGGCTTATTTCCCGAACCCTCCACGCCAGACGCAACATCTGTTTTCCTCTTCCTCTCCATATCTAAATCAATCTCCATCTCCCTAGCTCTCGCTATCATATCCTCCAGCGTCTTGCAGCTGGATCGGCTTACAAACTGCCGAATGTCTCTCTGCAACATCTCATGATATCTGGCCTTTTTCATCTCCTTGTCTGCCACGTACTGCGGAACAAGAAGGGCCCTCTCCCTGAACATAGTGGTGATCTCGGTCACCGTCTCGGTCTTCTGCTAGAGATCTTGGAACTCCCTAGCAAGCTGCTGCACCTCAATCACATGTGCAAACTCGGCCCTGAACCTGGCCGAAACGTCACTCCAAGTCATAGCATCAAGAGTTGCATCATCACCAATGGCATGTCCGACCTCCTCCCACCAGTCATGTGCCCTATCCTTCAGAAGACAGGACGCAATTTGGACCTTGTCCCCCTCGGGACATCGCCTCGTATGGAAAGCATTGTCGACATCAGCCAACCATCTAGTGCTAGCAATGGGGTCCCGAGCCCCATGGTAGTCTGGAGCTCCAGAAGCTCGGAACTCCCTGAATGTCAGTGTGCGCGACCCCATCATGGCCGCTACCTCAGTGCGGAATGCACTCAGTCTCTCATCCAACAACTCCATGATAACCTCCTTGATCGTACCAAAGATCACAGTAGTCTGGTCTACAATGTTGCGCGTGATCTTAGATAAGATGAACTCCCTCATCTGGTCATCTAGCTGCCTGGCTCCAGAGCCCGAGCCTGATCCCTCACCAGTGCCTGAAGTGCCAACTGGCCTAGTGCGTAGCGTCACCATACTGAAAATACACCATAAAAAACATCAGAATGCTCATCATAACTTGAGGGATCTCACATACTACAAGTTTCTTGGGTTCATCTCAGCCTTCCTTCATTCGAGTACGGATCCTCTGCTTTCAATAGTACGGGCCCATACTACCTTCCACATCAATCCGTACTTTCCTCAAAAACTGCTTTGACTCCACCAAGTCCCTTCTACTTCAACTGTTGTTCTCATGCTAATCTCATCCTAGGATTGCCCTAGGGTAAACACCGAACCACTCTCCGCCATCAGTTGCATAAGAAGTCCCTTCTACCTTCCCCTAACTAGCTCTCGAATACCATTACATATCACTAAGAATATATAATTCTTCGAACGATAGGTTCTACCCTACAACGGTTAGACTCAAACGAGAGCTGCGAAATCAGGCTAAACCTAACCTTCTGAAATTATTTAGTCCTCGCAATATGTAACTTAACATATTCGTTTACTAGTTAGTTAGAGGTAACTAGAACTCCTAAAAGCACAAAGCAAGTAGCATTCGAGCATTGAGTAAACATAATCAAGCATACTCTAATCAGGCCATCATATCACTAACTAATCAGTACTAGCATACAGCTCAATAAGCTCATATAGCAGGCTCATAAGGCATCCTTCCAAGATCCTTAGCCCTAACTAGCATGTAGTTCTCATACACATATAACAGGCATAAAAGGCATCATTCCTAGATCCTTAG
The DNA here is from genome assembly GCF_052849685.1 of Lactuca virosa. Taxonomy (NCBI): domain Eukaryota; kingdom Viridiplantae; phylum Streptophyta; class Magnoliopsida; order Asterales; family Asteraceae; genus Lactuca; species Lactuca virosa. The sequence continues at coordinate 298,841,285 of NC_136426.1, read as the reverse complement.
CCCTAGTCTAGCATGCAGTTCTCATAATCATATCATAACGTAAACTTGTATGGGTAATTTGGGATTACTTACTTAAGCTCGGTTGATTGCATGTGTCACACCCTTTTCTCTTTTCAAAGTTCTTTTCTCTTTTAAAAATTCTTTTCCAAAATTCTTTTTATAAAAATGATTTTCTTTTGAAAATTTTAATACTAAGTCCTCAGTTTGAGTCCAGGCACATAGCATATAACATACAGGTAGGAGATACGGGCCTCGCCCACACTCAAGGAGATACGGGCCCCCGCCCACACTCGACCAGCTATGAGTTACGGGCCTCGCCCAAACTCAGCTATCTCAGAGATATGGGCCTCGCCCACACTCTGCTAACTAGGAGACACATTCCTCGCCCACACTCTGCTATCTGGAGGATACGGGCCCCCGCCCACACCCCACTACCTAAACATACATATAAGTATCAAACAGAAAACAAGTATACTATAATCTACCAATTCATAAACATACTCATATAATTCTAAGATACGGGCCCAGCCCACACTTAGCTACTAATCATAACAATTATAAGATACGGGCCCAACCCACACTTAGCTACTCTACGCGGGCCGGCATTGGTGCCTTCGACCCGTTCCTACTGAAGGAAACTCACCTCGTAAGCTAGCTGTGAAATCTCCCGTGAGGAATCTCTGACGGCTGCTCCAACTACTCCCCGACTATCATCATCACCATAACACTTAGTCAGAAACTGATAATCCTTCTAAGGGTAAAATGACCATTTTACCCCTGGTCAAAGTCAACATTCTGGTCAAAGTCAACATTCTGGTTGACTCAACTCGCAGAGTTGACCTATCAACTCGCCGAGTTCTATAACTCAAAAATCTTGGAATCACGATCAAACTCGCCGAGTCATCCCCCTGACTCGTCGAGTTTTATCTGGTACAGAATTGGGACAACACAACTCAACTCTTCGAGTTCCTCTATGGACTCGACGAGTTCTTCAGT